>NC_089598.1:48989511-49726978 GCF_019320115.1 Miscanthus floridulus | reverse complement strand
TGTCTTTGTAAGCCCCCTACACTCTCGCATGGTATGCTTGGCATCCTTATGGATGGGGCATGGACCATCTAGTAGCTTGCTGAAGTCAATGTCGTAGGTGCACTTGGCTCAAGTATTGGCGGTGTTGATCGAGTTATCAGCCCAGCGTTGGTGGCCTTGTCTGCCCCTCGAGCTCTCTGGGCAGTCATCATGTCAGAGATCATGATCGTCTTGGCAGCGGTCATAGTCTTTATGGTGGTCATGATCGTCATGATGGTGGTTGCAGTTGTCGTAGCACCTATCTTCACATCAATCATTGTTGCGGCATTGGTGGTGGGTAGAGTGGGCAGCCTGTTCAGCTTCTTCGGCGTCGACATACCTATTTGTTGTTTGTATCAGTTCATCGATGGTTGTGGGCCTCTTGCGGTACAACTTTCCATAGAGCTACTCATGCCAGAGCCCTTTGGTGAAGGCGACAATGACCTCGGTGTTGGTGATGTTGGGAATGGAGTTTCTTGTCTCTGAGAAGTGCTTGATGAAGTCACGCAGGGACATCTCGGAGGACTGATGAAGCTTCTCTAGGTCATACTTGGTGCCAAGCTGCTCGCATGTGGCCATGTAATTGTTGGTGAAGACTTTCTTGAGGTCAACGAAAGATCGGATGGAGTTCTCCCATAGGCTGAGGAGCTAGTTGTTTGCAGACAAGTTAAGCATGATAGGAAGAAAGTTTGCCATGATGCCTTCATCTCCGCCCGCTACTTTCATAGCAATCTCATATAGAGTTAGCCACTGAGCGGTGTTGGCCTTTCTAACATAGGTGTTAACACCAACGACCTTGAAACCATAGGCACCAGATGGCTCAAAACCTTTGGTGAAAGGTGAAGTCCTGATGCACCAGCAGGAAGTGATAATTAATGGCAGCACAATCCCTCATGTTCAGCATCGAATTGCCGGCGATGTTCCATCTCTGCTTTGTAGCGT
This sequence comes from Miscanthus floridulus, assembly GCF_019320115.1. Classification (NCBI taxonomy): domain Eukaryota; kingdom Viridiplantae; phylum Streptophyta; class Magnoliopsida; order Poales; family Poaceae; genus Miscanthus; species Miscanthus floridulus. The sequence goes on along the minus strand of NC_089598.1, from coordinate 49,726,018 downwards.
GCAGACCTACTGTTTTTAATGCAGCCATGGACATCTACACCGATGTTGATGTGGTCGTGAAGGTCATGAGAGAGGGGTTGATTGACCTCCTGACTACGATTGCCACCCTAACCTCCTTAGTGTCATGGTGGCGGTCATCGTGGCTTGAATAAGTTCATAGTTTGCTTCTGGATCCCCTATAGAGGTAGGGACATCTGGCCATAGGTAGGGGCCATCATCACCATGTTGCTGGCATCCTCTGTCATGGTGAGAGTGGTGGCTATGAGCTAACATGGTGGAGTAAGATGGGGCATCGTTTTGGAACTCGTTGACTTGGACTTGCGCAGGTATGATATGTCCTCGGACCTTCTAGACCTTTGGAGTGTGAGGGAGTTTGTCGAGCTCGTTGAAAGTGATGGCTAGATTGGTGCTTAGGGTCTGGTAGACTAGCTGGTCACCCACCATGTCGAATGTTTCTTCTAGATTACATTGATGGTGGGGCGGGCCGCGACCATCCTTGTCGGCCGCTTGGGCTACTTCTGCATCTTGGTAACATTGGTGATCAGCATTCTTAGCCAGACGAGCTTCACGCTCTTCAGTCGTTTCACCATCCTTGGTGATGCTATCATGGCTAAAATGGAAAATCATGCCCCCGAACCCCAGAGAGAAAGTAGGGCAGCTCAGTACAGTCTGGGTTGACCTCTCGGAATAATCATCGAGGGTCTCATCCAGAATGTTGTGGAGAGACTCAGTTGGAAGATCAGAATCACCCAAAAGCTGGTGAATAGCCACCATGTTGACCACGGGCGTAGGCTGACCAAAATTAGTTGGGTCGATCATGTAGAGATCGGTGGCGTGGTTGTGCTCAACGTGGTCGATGAAGATTTGGTGGATGGCGTTTTGGTACACAGATCCCATAGTTCGCCAAGCTTAGGCCGGTAGCGGGAAGTGGTTGGCACCCGTCGTGCGCCCCTCTAGAGTAGTCGTGATCACTAGATCATAATCTAGTCACGTCAAATGGCGTGGTTGAGTAGGTCACTTAGTCGCAGCGGCTTGGTGATCTTGGAGTTTAGGAAAATCATCTCCAACTCTAGATTGGTCTAGGACCGAATCCATGAGGAGCTGACATTTCGCTAGGCGGTCAGTGACCCGATCGATGGATGCGATCAGTTTGTCACTGTTGATAGATCTCCTAACCCAGTGGTGGGGCGCTAGGATCAGAGATGTCATTGCATGTGTTGGCGCGGTTGGTGTAGGGTGATCCTACGCCGCCTCTATGATCTTCCCATTGCTGTCAGGGCCAATGACCCAAGTCATGGATCCGATCATGAAGATCTGGCCTAGCTCAGGAAGGGCCATGGAGCTTGGAAAGGTAACCATCTGGTTGGCCATGAATTCAACACGCACACCCCCTACCTGGCGCACCACTATCGACAAAATCTGGTCAGTAGTCTATCGAGGGTATGCCCATAGTAGTAGATGAATTAATGGAGGTGTGTGTGGCAGAACCAACCAATTTATAAGAGCACAAGTATAATGGCAACCACCAGAGCTATCACACTGCCCATATAAACTCAATAGTCCATCGAGTATCATAAAGGATCTCGAATAGGCCAACATACAACCAAGATCATACATGATTCAACATATAAGCCACATGTTACATAAGTTCTCAAGTACTTCAACATACATCGGAGTTCAAATATAGTTATTACAATACTAAGTTCAACTCCAATAGTGGAAGCAATATAGTTTTAAAACCAACATTACACACACTTGTTCAAATACTTACCAGTTTGCGATCGAGTCTAACAAAAGCATCATAGGTAAGACAACATAGAAGAGCCTTGCCCACGGCCTTACTCCTCGTCCATGATGGGAGAGAAGCAATTCTTGAAGTACCCATGGTATACAGTACCATATGTAATAAGTGGGAAATAAACCCTGAGTACAAGAAGGTACTCAGCTAGACTTACCCATCATAAACCAAAAAGAAAGTGACACCAAGGATCATGCAAGGCTTTATAAGTGGGGCTGGCTTGACAACATTTTGCATAAAAGCAGAAGTAATATATATCTTATCTAATCAGTTATTCTAGCTGCAAGTTATACCTATTAAAATTAAGCATGTCTAGGTTGGCACATGTACTAGAGCAATCACTTGATTTAAGATGAAGCAAACAATAGAAACCATATCCAGTGTAATATTTGCACGTTCCTCATAACCATCACATTCCATCAAGTTACTATGATGAAAGGGCTCCGTCAAGTTTCTCGCTATCCGAGAGAGACGGCGATTCCAATTGATTGCAACTGGCTAGACAGTATTCCTAACACAAACCTAGACATACCTACGCCAAGGTAGTCTTAGGTCACCTTTGATACAACTTAGGTACACATGTCATGGGTTCGATCAGCACCGCACAACCAGGGACAACCAATTGCTAGGACAGTCAGGCCTAGCCTACCCTTGGGCTCACGTCTGGCTCCTCACACATCCTTACTACCATCTAGAGTGTGCACTCTTATAGAACAACTCCTGGCCTAAGTTGAGCTATTTGGCTTCTCGGTGGAAATGAGATATCTGACTAGCTAAATGAGAGGCATGTGTTCAAAATATCAAGAGGGCCTCCAACGCTGCGGTACTTAAGCGGCTCAGACAGAATCACAAGTGTCAACCTACAACCTAGACCCCACCCGGCCTCCATTTACATCATCACATGGGTCTTTTCCACGATAACAAAGTAGCCAACCATGACCAGACATCCACCTACATCTCACAGGTGATAGGAGATCACCTGACTTCTATCGAGCTAAGCATGGCTAAGCATATATTGGATCCTAGACCTACATAGGGTTCAAGGTATATTTCTAGACAAGGAAATTATATGCATCAAGTGTTTCCAATCAACTCCTATAACCTAATGCATCAAACATAGAGGACTCAAATTAATATTTGTAAAACATAGGAGGCTTATAATGCTTCGGGGCTTGCCTTTCAAGTAAGACGAGGGCTTATTGTCTAGGCACTCAAGTAAATCTTCCAAGACCTGTTCTTCACCTTCTCGAGCTACTGGCTGCTAGGTCTCCTATTGGTCCTCCTCTTCTATGGCCTTGAATTCTAGAAGCGTTATCCCCTCTGGTGATCCTATATGTATGAAGGTATAGATAAATATAGAGAATGCACAAGGGATGAAGTGTAAGTATGGTATGACAAAATGCATATACATTTTAGCAACAACATAACAAGATGATGGCAAGATTACTTTGCTTTATTTGAGTAAGCGCATATCTCTTCTCTAGTAGATAGCTTTTAGTTTACTAAGTAGGTGCATATCTCCTCTCTAGTAAAGCAACACACACTCACCATGTTTTAGCAACCTAAGATAGAGTTGTTCATCATCATTAAGATGTCTATCACCTACAGCTAACAACTTATCTTAATTATCCTAATCATCTAATTTAATAAGCATCATGCTAATACAAAGAAAACAATTCAAGAACTAGTTGCAATTGGATTATAGAGCAATAAATATATAACTGCATACACCCAATCAAAATTGGTCACAACCAACGGTACCAACAGATTATATACATCACCAACATGTTGAAAGGTATAATGGTTGGACCTAAATCAATTGTATATAAGCCTTTATTAATTTATTTAATTTGGATGAAAATTGGAACTGCTACTTCTAGGGCATAGAAAATTCTAGAAAAATTATAGCAGCTCATACAAGCTCTCAAGAACTGTTAAAATTTTATGCCATTTGGATAAGTACAACAACCTCTACAAAAATGACAAGTTACATGCTTTATAGCCACTTAAATATACTTAGCTTAGTGAAAAGTGTCAAGCAACATATTTACTATTTTTCTTACATTCCTTATAACACCAGTATACTATGAAAAATAATTTATGTCCATAGGTTACATAAATCTACTATAATTAATTTCATAAGGACTAGCATTTAATTAAGCCAAAATAAGAAATCATATCCCAAGCATGGCAATTGTGGGTTTCATATTTTTCTAGCTACAATATGTCAAAACAAGACTAGTAAAATTGGGATCACATTTTTAGCATATACCTAACTCTAGTTATGCATTTTTCAAGATTAATAGGAATAAACAAGATAATTTAAATAGGGTATAAAACTATAGCACATACCAAGTTTCATATTTTTAATAGATAGTACTCATCAAGATGAATCTAACAAAATTTGGTTCACTCAATTTAGACAATCCTAGAATTAGTTATGAATTTTTGAAGTTTGAATCAATTTCTAGAAATCATTTACAGAAAATATAAAAATCATTTAAACGCTACGCGCACCCGACGAAGTACACCCAGAGATGGTGATGTCTCTAGCGACGCAGTCTTCACCACTATCCTCCTCTCATCACTCCTCACTCAATGGTGTAGGTGGTTGGAGCTATTATAGCCTCTAGCTAGGTCGGCAGCGGTAATGGTGGACGGCGACATGGCGCGGTGGTGCTCTGGCCATCTCTAGCCACAACATCGGTAGCTATGGCCTAGGTTATCTTCCTAGGTGGTCAATGAAGATCTAGGGTTAGGGTTATGGCTCTAGGATGTGCCGGTGAGGCACGACCGCGTAGATGGGGCACGGCGGCGTGGCGTGACGACGATGCTGTAATGTTTTGGCGAGCCGAGTGACATCATTGGTCATCCATCTTCTGTTTGAGCATCACCATCCTAAGGCTAAGCCCTAATGCCTAAAAGCAAGAGAGGAAGAAGACGAATCAAGCATGGCCATGGTGGCATGCATGGCGACGGCGCTCTTGGCTCACGGAAGTGGATGCGAGTTCTTCCCCGGGGTGAGGCTATAGTGGTTCAATGTGCTGCGGCACTAGCTTCTAGGACCTATGGTGAAGACAAACCAAGGGAGAGGGAAGTTGGAGAGGCACTGGTTGGGGCCGGCCATGGGCGAGCTCGAGCTCGGTGGTGCACCGTGACCATAGCGGCAATGGTGGCGGTGCAATGTGGCCTCACCTGAGCTTGAATGGGGGCGCTAGCTGCTTGAGGAGGTGGAGTAGGTCACAGTAGAGCTATGTGCGAGATGGATTGGGTGGTGGTGTGCTCGGCTAGTGAGGGCACAGCGGCGACGATGCGGTGCGGCAACTTGCTCCGGCTGCGCGAGCGAGAGAGGAAGAGTGAGTGTGGGTGAGGTCATGCCTAGCCCATTCTCCCTCTTGACACGGCAGGTGTGCAACACGCGGCAGGCGAGACCTGGCGCCAGTCGGCCATGACGGCCGGTTTTGAAATTGGTTGTGCCGATCAGGCTGTTTGATGAGCCAATTTTGTACCTTTATATCTCCTAATCTAGTTTGAGTTAGCAAAAAGTCCACTAATAGAAATTGTAGAGCTATGTGAGTGCTACAACTTTCCTTAAAGGAGTTTTGTCTAATTCGAAATGGTTTTCAAACTAAAAATCACCAAAAGTAGGTACATGAAAATGTAAACAGTAAGAAAAAAAATTCAAGTTACAAAATAGCAGCAAATTGAAACTTGTGAGCTCTATTTGACCAACTTAGGCACTGATTTAGCTCTTGGACCTTAAACAAAGTTTGTTCTACATGACATGAACTACAACTTTTATTTAGGGCCCACTACCATGAAATCTCTCTAAGTAATTAGTCAAGTTAGGTCAAACAATCAACTTAATAAAGACATTTCTAGTGATACCTACACTTAGAAGCATTTTTGGACCAACTCATGAATATAAACTTGTTTCCATTCTTCATCCTAAGTGTGTCTAAGGTGTTTTAGTGACCAAACAACAATCATTTACATTAGCCAAGCAATGAAAACAAGCATATACATGTATAATTAAGTATCACATGTGATAATATAGAGTAAATGAAACGGAATTTCATATGCTAATGCTCATGAATGAATGGGTGATGCTTATGCTTATGCTCATGCAAATGCAAGTGCAAAGTGCAAGCTTAACACTAGAGTGTTATAGCCCCTCCCCCTTATAGAAATCTCGTCCCAAGATTTGAATTACCTACCATTTTTCATAAAATTCGGGGGTAAACCTCACATAAATAATCCTCTCTTTTCCATGTTGCATCTTGTTCACTATGGTTACTCCACACCACTTTGTAGAACTTAATCACCTTGCTTCGAGTTACTCTTTAGTTACTATCCAATAGCTGAACCTTCTCTTCATAAGTCAAATCTGATTGAAGCTTAATATTGGTTGGTTCAATCCCTTCATCAGGCACGCGAAGACATTTTCTCAACTGAGAAACATGAAAGACATTGAAAATCAAGCTCATCTCGGGAGGTAACTGTAGTTTGTAAGCCACTCTCCCACTTCGCTCAAGGATTGGGTATGGGCCTACATACCTAGGTGCAAGTTTTCTTTTCACACCAAATTGTTGTACTCCTTTCATTAGTGATACCTTCAGGTATACATAGTCACCAACCTCAAACTCAATAGGTCTTCTTCTTTTGTCAGTATAGCTCTTTTGCCTTGATTGAGTGGCTTCAATATGTTGTTGGATGATACAAACTTGCTCTTTAGCTTCCTTGACAAAATCAATTCTATAATACCTCCACTCCTCGGGTTCAACCTAGTTCAAAGGAGTTCTACATTTCTAGCCATACAAGGCTTCAAAAGGAGCCATCTTGATACTATCTTGGTAACTATTGTTATAGGAAAATTTAGCTAGAGGTACACTTTTCCCATGAACCTTTCGAAGAGATCATACAAGCCCTCAACATGTCTTCTAATATCTGTTTCACTCATTCAGTTTGTCCAGAGGTTTGAGGGTGATAGGGAGAACTTTGGACTAAGTTGATGCCTAACTCTTTGTGTAAGTGCTCCCAGAAACAAGCAGTAAACTAAGATCCTCTATCTAACATGATGGTTCTTGGTACACCATGTAAACATACTATATGGGTCACGTATAACTCTATGTACTAATGTGGTCGGTAACGGGTGCTAACTGGAATGAAATGTGCAGACTTTGTCAGACGGTCCATAATTACCCATATGGAGTCAAAACCCTTCTGAGTGGGTGGAAGTACAACAATAAAATCCATGCTAATCTCCTCCCACTTCCAACCTAGGATAGACAAAGGTTGAAGTAGTCCAGCAGGTTTCAGATGATCTGCCTTAACTCTGCTATAGGTATCACACCTAGCAACATAGGCTCTGATTTCCTTCTTCATCTTTATCCACCAAAATCATGTTTTCAAGTCTTGATACATTTTGCTAGTACCAGGATGGATAGACAACTTGGAAGAGTGAGCTTCATCTAAGATTTGGTTTCTAAGCTCACGATCCTTTAGTACCACCAGTCAATCCTTAAACCATAGCACACCTCCCTCATCTAATCTAAAATGCTTGGTTTCCTGTTCCCTCATTTTTCTCTTGATGTGAAACACACCTACATCTGTCTTCTGAAGTTCAATGATCTTGCTCTCAAGTGAGCAAATGACAGTGATATTATGTAACACAACATGATATAAGAGATTAAATCCATCTTCCAATAGTGCTTCCAAGGAATTACAATGAGACTTGTGGCTTAAGGCGTCTGCAACCACATTCGCCTTGCTAGGATGATAATGCACTTCTAAGTTGTAGTCCTTGATTAACTCTAGCCACCTTCTCTGTCTCATGTTTAATTCAGGTTGAGTGAAAATATACTTGAGACTCTTATGATCGGTGTAGATATGGCACACATTTCTAAGCAAATAGTGCCTCCAGATCTTCAGTGCATGAACAACTACTCCTAACTCTAGGTCATGGGTCAGATAATTAACCTCATGCTTCCTTAGTTGACGTGAGGCATATGTAATGGATCGGCCTTCCTGCATAAGAACATACCCCAAGCCCATACTAGATGCATCATAGAACACATCAAAAGGTTTCTCTATGTCGCGTAGTGCCAAAATAGGAGTGGTAGTTAGCAAAATCCATAGAGTGTGGAAAGCAGCCTCACACTTTGGGGTCCAAACAAATTTCTCATCCTTCTAAAGTAATGTCATCATGGGTTTGGCTATCTTGGAGAAATCCATAATGAAGCAACGATAGTAGCCTACAAACCCTAGAAAACTCTGAACTTCATGAACCAAAGTTGGGGCCTTACAATCCATAACCTCTTGCACCTTAGTTGGATCTACTGAGATTCCATTCTCCAACAACACATGACCTAGAAAAGGCACTTTCCATAACCAAAATTCACATTTGCTAAACTTGGCATACAATTGATGCTCCCTCAGTCGGGATAGGACAATCCTTAAATGCTCGGCATGATCTTCCTCATTTTCAGAGTAAACTAGGATGTCATCAATAAAGAAAACCATGAACTTGTCAAGTTCGGGCATGAATACCGAATTCATCAAATACATGAAGTATGCAAGAGCATTTGTCAGACCAAAAGACATGACAAGATACTCATACAAGTTGTATCTGGTCGAGAAAGCTATTTTAGGTATATCCTCTGGCCTAATTTTGATTTGATGATAGCCTGATTTCAAATCAATCTTGGAGAACACCTTTGCCCTTGCTAATTGATCGAATAAGATATCGATGCGCTGTAAAGGGTACTTGTTCTTAATTGTTATAGCATTGAGTGGTCTATAATCCACACACATCTGTAATGACTTGTCCTTTTTCTTTACAAACAAAGCCAGACATCCCCATAGAGATGAACTAGGTCGAATGAGACCTTTGTCCAAAAGCTCTTGTAACTGCATTTTGAGTTTGGCTAGCTCATTTGGTGGCATCCTATAAGGTCTTCTAGAGATAGGTACTGTATCAGGCACTAGCTCAATTCTAAATTCCACATCCCTATTTGGTGGTAAAGCAGGTAATTCATCTGGAAACACATCTAGAAACTCACATATCACGGGGATATCAAAGAGAGTCATGTCTGGATAGCACAAGACTAAAGGTCAAAACTCCTGGGAAGTGGCACTAGAAAAGCACTACCCCCCTTTTGTTCCCTCAACATAATGGTTCTAGTTGAAGTGTCAATAGGAACTCCATGACCACTCATCTAGTTCATACCTAAGATCACATCTATTGCTAACCCAGGCAACACTATGTGGTTGGTAGTATACTCCATCCCTTTTATGGAGATGAGCACATCTCTGGCTATCTGGTTGGTAGAGATACTAGTCCCAGCTGAACTTATGCAATAGCCACCCTTGTCTACAAGTTTTATCTTCTAATTATGCTCAGATGCAAATGTTTTACTCATGAATGAATGTGAAGCTCTAGAATCAAACAAAACAATTGCAGAACATTGGTTCTCGAGAAACATACCGGCGGTAACAACCTCTCCCGCAGGGATTTCCTCCACTGCAGTATAATGCACATACCCCTGGCGCGCCTTAGTACTGGCCTGTTTCTGATTGCCCTGATTCTGATTACTGCCTTTCTTAGGATAGGGGCACTCTCTAGACCAGTGACCCATTTGATTGTAGTTAAAGCATGGCTGGTTGTTTCTTGGCCCTACTGAGCTTCCTTGTCCTACATTTCCCTTGGGTAGGGCAATAGTGAAAGCTTTGCGATACACTTTTTGCTACTGGTTGGGTTGTGTCTTTTTCTGGGGAGGCCTAAACTTAGGTGTAGTGGGACAAAATTGGGGTCTCGTAGCCATAGGAGCTTTTAACTGAGATGGCCTGATGCACCTTTTTCAGCGGCTCACTTGCGGCCCTTTGCTGCAGCGCGCAAGTTGTTCAGATTTTCTTGGGTGAGAGCATCACTAACAAATTCATTATAAGTTGCACACCTAGAGTTCTCCATGGTCTTCATCCATTTGGTGCCAAGCCCACGCTTGAAGCTCTCTATCTTTTTCTACTCAGTGTTCACAAATTCTAGCGCATACCTTGACAAGTTGTTAAAGGCATACATGTACTCAGTGAGTGTTTTTGTCCCCTATGCTAGCTTCATAAACTTCACTGCTTTCATCCTCATTATCTCTAGGGGTATATGGTGTCCCTTGAAAGCTATCTTGAACCGCTCTCAAGTAACATTAGTGCCAGCAGGTAGTGCAGACAAATAGTGAGTCCACCAAATACCTGTAGCTCCTAGTAGTTGATGTGAAATGACTCGGCCTTCATTAGTTGGGTGACCCTTAAAAGATAGAATTTCTATTCAATGGTGTTTAGCCATTCATCAACCTAAAGTGGTTCTTCTGCCTCTTTAAAGATGGGAGGCTTTGTGTCCAAGAAGTCCTTGAATGTGCTGTATTGATTTGGCTCCGAACCCTGATTCTACTAGTAGGCATGGGCCATGTTCTGCGCAATATGGTGTAGTGCTCCTCCATTGCTCGCTGGTTTCCTAGGAATTGCGTGAAGAACTCATTTACGATGGGCGGTGGTGGTGGTAGGTCGTCATCATTACCACCCTGACTGGTACCATCGCCCATACGAGTGCGAGTCATCTACAAATTGTATCAATAAGTAATTATTGGATGATGCCAAGAGATTGTAGAAGAATTGTGTAATCACGCCAAACTAAATTTACTGGAGAGAATTTAAAAATTCATACAATAAAATAGAGGCACAACAATTCATATCCACAACATGACACCACCAATCTTATTACTTATTATTCTCGCCATGCATTTGCATGCATACCCCCTTTTACCAGCAAAATGAAACTAGACTTTCATTAGAGTTCAAACCATCATGGACCAAACATACAGAGTTCCAATATTACATCAAAGTTGCATTGCGAAACAAAAACTTAAACTACATGTCCATTACATAAGATAGTAGAGGATAACATCTAGCGCATCAAGCTAGTCACTAAAGTTGCTCTACTCGTCAGCGTGGTCGTTGTCGATGTCAGATATAGCATTATCCATGACGTCTTCTACTGGCTCCACTTTCTCTTCCTCCCAACCATCATCTTCTACCAACATCTCTGGATCTTCTCCTTCCTCATCAAGAATTGGGTGCATTTAGTTGTTCAGATAATGCACCTCATGCTAAAGATCAACCACCATGTTCTGGTCATGAGCAAGCTGATGACGCAAATCTCACTCAACACATGCCTGTTGTGCGGCCTCAGCCTCAGCCCTATCATGTGCGTCTTCTACAGGGCTGTGCGGTTGTTAATTAGGATCCATTGTGCATAGCAGTAAATGCCTCAATGCGAGCGGCATCTAGCTGCTCCTGCAGTCCTGTCAACATAGCCTGATCATCAGCCCTTGCTGCCTGGGTTGCATTCCTATCTCCAATAGCTACTCTAGCCACCCTCCTATGCCTATGGGCATGCTTTTAGAGCTAACGCTATGCAACCTCTGTCCTCATGAGCCTGTCCATACAAGTGGTGTAGGACTTCTGCCAGAAGTCTTGGGTGTCCTAACAAGCATAAAACATCTTCATCATGGCGAACATAGCACTCATAGCAGGACTAGAACTTTCTGCCCGCTCAACTCGGTCCCGTACCAACGCATTGTGGTTCCGCTATACCCAAACTGAAGTTGCTAGATCCCCCTGAGGAAAACTACTAGCAGCACTACCGGTGACCTCATCCCTGTGTTGCTAGTAGATCTTGCTCAACACCTCAAAAGCAACCACTTGGGCACCTTCCCAAGGAGTTCTTCCCTCGGACTCCGCTCTCCACTCCTACCAGAGTGGCGCTTGTGTATGAGCAGGGATAGTTAGTTGCACTTCAAACCATGGTTGTCCTTCTAGGTACTCCTCCATCTAGAAGTAGCGGGGTAGTTCCGTGTACCCCATGAAGTGCAACACCCTCCATAGTAGGGCAGGGGTGCCGAACATGTCCAAGAAAGTGTTATTCCCTATTGATGCTGCCATCTATACCAACAAAATTTGTGGTGCAACTCTTGTGAGAACAACCTTACGTTAGAAAAGAGTTATTTAATAGAATAAGAAACTTATAAGGGGAGGAACAATGCAAGTATGCGAATGAATGAATTATCATGATGCATGCACGTTCCATACGTCCTCACAAACTAAGGAAAATATTAAGTTTCTTGCGATATACATGGTGGCATACATACATTCTCTCATAGTATAAGTGTAGCTAGTTGGGCTACACATTTCGCTGTTAGTGTACCTATAGAAGAATTTTATTTCAGCCCAACCCCACAATTATATATATGCTAAAATGAAAATCTGGTCCCTAAGTTGCAAGCTAAATACTTCCATATATATACTTCCATATCAAAGGTACCCGAAAGTAAATACATCCCATACATACATATAAATATGTATATATAGTCGTATCAAAACTAGCATACAATTAAATACTTCCGTATATATATGATATATATATATATACTTCAGTATCAAAATTACCTCTCCCCATAGACCGCACGCTCACATCTTGCGGTCATGCCACTCATCAACTTACCGGGATGTAGAGATATATTGATCCATACATTACCATTCAAGTGAATGGCATCCATACAATAGCACGTCGTATGGACAACGAAAGAAAATTGCAAGAAGTAAACCCCCAAAGTTAGTACTTACTAACCACTTGAAATCCTTAACTGGGCATAAAGGAAATGATCACTGGCACACTTTAGATTTAAATTTTAGATTGGAACACCAATATATATAACTATAAGTTGCCAAAACTGGTTTTGTAAACAAAAACCTTTGTTTTAAATACACATATGGCAAATAATGTTGAATCTTGCTCCAATACCAGTTGTGGCAGAACCGACCAATTTATAAGAGCACAAGTATAATGGCAACCACCGGAGCGATCACACTATCATACTTGAGCCCATATAAACCCGGTAGTCCATCGAGTATCACGAACGATCTCAAATAATCCAACATACAACCAAGATCATACATGATTCAACATATAAGCCACATGTTACATAAGTTCTCAAGTAATTCAACATAAATTGGAGTTCAAATATAGTTATTACAATACCAAGTTTAACTACAATAGCGGAAGCAATATAGTTTTAAAACCAACATTACACACACTTGTTCAAATACATGCCAGTTTGTGATCGAGTCCAACAAAAGCATCATAGGTAAGACAACATAGAAGAGCCTTGCCCATGGCCTTACTCCTCATCCGTGGTGGAAGAGAAGCAATTCTTGCAGTACCCATGGTATATAGTACCATCTGCAACAAGTGGGAAATAAACGCTGAGTATGAGAGGGTGCTCGGCTAGACTTACCCGTCATAAACCAAAAAGAAAGTGACACCAAGGATCATGCAAGGCTTTATAAGTGGGGCTGGCTTGACAACATTTTGCATAAAAGTGGAAGTAATATATATCTTGATCCGATTAGTTATTCTAGCAGCAAGTTATACCTATTAAAATTAAGCATGTCTAGGTTGGCACCTGTACTAGAGCAATCACTTGATTTAAGATGAAGCAAACAATAGTAACCATATCCGATGTAATATTTGCATGTTCCTCATAACCATCACATTCCATCAAATTACTATGATGAAGGGGCTCCGTCTAGTTTCTCACTATCCGGGAGAGATGGCGATTTGAATCGATTGCAACCAGCTGGGCAGTATTCCGAACACAAACCAGACATACCTACGCCAAGGAAGTCTTAGGTCACCTTTGGTACAACTCAGGTACACATGTCGTGGGTTCAATCAGCGCTGCATAACTAGGGACAACTAGCTGCCAGGACGGTCAGGCCTAGCCTACCCTTGGGCTCACATCTGGCTCCCCGCACATCCTTACTACCATCTAGAGTGTGCACTCTTACAGAAACAACTTTTGGCCTGAGTTGAGCTACTCGGCTTTGGGGTTAGAGCGAGTTATCCGGCCAGCTAAGTGAGAGGCATGCATTCAAAATGACAAGAGGGCCTCCAACGCTGCGGTCCTTAAGTGGCTTAGACGGAATCACAAGTGTCAACCTACAACCTAGACTCTGCCTGGCCTCCATTTACATCATCACATGGTTCTTTTCCACGATAGCAAATATAGCCAACCATGACCAGACATCGACCTACATCTCACAGGTGATAGGAGATCACCTGACTTCTACCGAGCTAAGCATGGCTAAGCATATATTCGATCCCGGACCTACACAGGGTTCAAGATATATTTCTGGACAAGGAAATTATATGCATCAAGTGTTTCCAATCAACTCCTATAACCTAATGCATCACACATAGAGGACTCAAATTGATATTTGTAAAACATAGGAGGCTTATAATGCTCCGGGGCTTGCCTTTCAAGTAAGACGAGGGCTTATGGTCCGAGCACTCAGGTAAATCTTCCAGGACCGATTCTTCACCTTCTAAAGCTACTGGCTGCTGGATCTCCTACTGGTCCTCCTATTCTATGGCCTCAAATTCTAGAAGCGTTATCCCCTCTCGTGATCCTATATGTATGAAGGTATAGATAAATATAGCGAATGCACAAGGGATGAAGTGTAAGTATGGTATGAAGAAATGCATATACATTTTAGCAACAACATAACAAGATGATGGCAAGATTACTTTGCTTTATTTGAGTAAGCGCATATCTCTTCTCTAGTAGATAACTTTTAGTTTACTAAGTAGGTGCATATCTCCTCTCTAGTAAAGCAACATACACTCACCATGTTTTAGCAACCTAAGATAGAGTTGTTCGTCATCATTAAGATGTCTATCACCTGTAGCTAACAACTTATCTTAATTAGCGTAATCATCTAATTTAATAACCATCATGCTAATACAAAGCAAACAATTCAAGAACTAGATGCAATTGGATTATAGAGCAATAAATATATAATTGCATACACCCAATCAAAATTGGTCACAACCAACGGTACCAACATATTATATACATCACCAACATGTTGAAAGGTATAATGGTTGGACCTAATTCAATTGTATATAAGCCTTTATTAATTTATTTAATTTGGATGAAAATTGGAACTGCTACTTCTAGGGCACAGAAAATTCTGGAAAAAATTACAGCAGCTCATACATACTCTCAAGAACTGTTAAAATTTCATGTCATTTGGATAAGTACAACAATCTCTACAAAAATGACAAGTTACAAGCTTTATAGCCACTTAAATATACTTAGCATAGTGAAAAGTGTCAAGCAATAGATTTACTATTTTTCTTACATTCCTTATAACACCAGTATACTGTGAAAATTAATTTATGTCCATAGGTTACATAAATCTACCATAATTAATTTCACAAGAACTAGCATTTAATTAAGCCAAAATAAGAAATCATATCCCAAGCATGTCAACTGGGGGTTTCATAATTTTCCTAGCTACAACTTGTCAAAACAAGACTATTAAAATTAGGATCACATTTTTAGCATATACCACTTGCCTCCTCTTGTCACTGCGCGGTTGACCGGCGTGAAGCTTGCCGACGGCGAGGTCTCCAGCGATGTGGTCTTCACCACTTGCCTCCTCTTGTCACTCCACACTCAACGGTGTAGGTGGTTGGAGCTATTACAGCCTCTAGCTAGGGCGGTAGCGGCAATGACAGACGACAGCATGGCGCAGTGGTGCTCCGGCCATTTCCGTCCATGGCATCAGCAGCTACGGCCTAGGTTAGCTTCCTGGGTGGTCGGCAAAGATCTAGGGTTAGGGTTATGGCTCTAGGATGCACCAGTGAGGCACGGCCGTGTGCATGGCGACGCGGCGCGATGGCGGCGCTGCAGCATTTTGGTGAGCCAACTGATGGCATTGGTCATCCATCTTCCTTTTGAGCATCACCATCCTAAGGCTAAGCCCTAATGCCTAAAAGCGAGAGAGGAAGAAGACGAAGCAAGCATGGCCACGGTGGCGTGCATGGCTGCGGCGCTCTCAGCTCACGTCGGTGGACACATGTTCTTCCCCTGGTGAGGCGGTAGTGGTTCAATAAGCTGTGGCACTAGCTTCTAGGACCTATGGCTAAGACAAACCAAGGGATAGGGAGGTCGGAGAGGCACTAGTTGGGGCCGACCACAGGCGAGCTCGAGCTCGATGGTGCACTGCGACCATGGCGGCGATGACGGCAGTGCATGTGGCCTCACCTGAGCTCGAATGGTGGTGCTAGCTGCTTGGGGAGGTGGAGTAGGTAACGGCGGAGCTATGTGTGAGATAGATTGGGTGGTGGTGCTATGATGGTGGCATGCTCGGCCGGTGAAGGTGCGGCGGTGATGATGTGGTGCGATGGCTTGCTCTAGTGGCATGAGCAAGGGAGAAAGAGAGTGAGGGCGAGATTGAGTGTGGGTGAGGTCACGCCTAGCCTGTTGTCCCTCTTGACATGGCGATGTGAGGACATGGCAAGCGCATGGCTCCACTCGGTGGGCGATCCCTGGCGCTGGTCAGCCACGATGGCCGGTTTTGAAATCGACTAAGTGCCGATCAGACCATCTGATGAGCTAACTTTGCACCTCTATATCTCCTAATCCAGATCGACTTAGCAAAAAGTCCACTAATAGAAATTGTAGAGCTATGTGAGTACTACAACTTTCCTTAAAGCAGTTTTGTCTAATTCAAAATGGTTTTCAAACTAAAAATCACCAAAAGTAGGTACATGAAAACTGTAAACAGTCTAGGACTTAGAAAAAAATTTTGAGTTACAAAACAACAGCAAATTGAAAATTGTGAGCACTATTGACAAACTTAGGTACTAATTTAGCTCTTGGCCCTTAAACAAAGTTTGTTCTAAATGACATGAACTACAACTTTTATTTAGGGCCCACTACCATGCAAGCTCTCTAACTAATTAGTCAAGTTAGGTCAAACAATCAACTTAAGAAAGACATTTCTAGTGATACCTACACTTACAAGCATTTTTTGACCAACTCATGAATATAAACTTGGTTCCATTTTTCATCCTAAGTGTGTCAAAGGTGTTTTAGTGACCAAACAACAATCACTTACATTAGCCAAGCAATGATCACAAGCATATACATGTATAATTAAGTATCACATGTGATAACATAGAGTAAATGAAATGAAATTTCATATGCTAATGCTCATGAATGAATGGGTGATGCTTATGCTCATGCAAATGCAAGTGCAAAGAGCAAGCTTAACACTAGGGTGTTATAGTGCGCGTGTGGAAACCAGATGGTGACACAAAATGCAAGAGACAGCGAATTAGACAGGTTCGGGCTATCAGCTTGACGTAATACCCTACGTTCTGTGTCTTTGTGGATTGCATTGCGTGTGTTCAGATGAAAATGAGGGGGTCCCTACCCGCCTTATATAGCTTGAGGGGTAGGGTTATAGATCAATTATTTCTACCCTGGTTAGTGTACAAGATAGGAAGTCACAGATATCATGGTAATCTAGCATATCCGAGCAGATTTCCTAGATCACCGAGGATCTTCACACAGCCTTGCAAGGCACACTGACTTACGCCGTACTTTGCACGGTGTCATCTTGCATGCTGGGCCTCAACTGGTGGTGTGGCCCCTGTGTGGTCTCATGAGTTGGGCCTCCCCTAGCGGCTCAGCCCATGTGCAGCCCTGTGGGTATCGGGGGTTATACCCCTGCAATCTCCCTAGCATATTTCTAGAAAGAGACAAAAAGGCTATGCAAAAAAGAATTGAAAAAAAGGACACATGACGGTCCCAAAATATTGAAAAAAATGGGGACACATGAAGGTCCCAAGATGTTAAAAAACATATGGGCACATGAAGGCTCATAAGAAAATAAGCTAGCCTTGTTTCCAAATAAAAGCTAGAGAAAGATATCATATCAAATAGAGGAGTATAGTTCTACCAAATTCCACACACTCATACAATTTTGATCTAAGAGTATGACGCTTCTCTCTGGTGAGGTCCAAATTTTGACTTTACAAAATATGCAAGGAAAGTGTGCCTCAAATTTTAATCCCTACCCAAAGCTCCATATAACCTTTTAGCAGTAGGATGATTAAAGAGAAGGCAAACATTCAACATATTCCTTGGTGAGGAACCACTTACATATTTGAGTGACTTGAGAGAATCATTCAAGAAACAAAAGCTATCTTTATATTTTCAAAACCATACAAAAACCCAAGTTTCTGAGCAGGAATAGAGTGAGAAAATGTGAATCCAAGCTATTCCATTTTTCAATTACCCAAGATAATTTGGTAGACACTTGCAAGTTCACATGTTTAGGTGAAGCTTGGAATAACTTGTATATAGATTTCAAATCAAGGAGATGAACCTGCTTAGTCCTTAAGAACTTTACTCATGGACGAGAAAAGGACTAAGTGTGGGGGAGCTTGTTGGAGATACTTAACTCACAATTTTACTACCAACATTTAAACAAAAATGTGAAGAACAAAACTTAGAATTAGGCCTTTTCGACCCATATTCCCCACGAGTTTTGGTACATATATGTTTTGCAGGGCAACACATGAAAACACACTAAAATGCGCAACCGAGAAGGCACATTCAAGCAAAATACAAGCAAAGCCGACCCAAACTCCAAATCTGGGCTAGGCACCAGCGTAGGAGTGGCCCAAGTCCACTCAAGAACCAACCACATGAAGGTAGTGGCAAGACAGGCCAGGCCTAGTGCGGGCGCACTGCCCCTAGCACCATCTAGCCCCAGCTTCTATATGTGATTCAATTAGTGCACTAGGAGGTCGGTTGCATGGGTGCTTCCCTAAAATACATGAGCAAACTGACCTCCTCAAGCTATATAAGAAGACCCCCTCCTCACATTCATCATCAACACACAACAAGAGAGCAAGAAGAGAAGAAGAGCTTCATTCCTACCTAGGCTTTAGCTAGAATTAGAATAGGGAGTGAGTGAGCTAAGAGTTGGAGGAGTACTAGAGTGTTGGCTACCTCTACTTCTTGTACTTGGCATCCCTTGTACATTGAGTGGACGGAGTGCCTCCCTCTACACTTTTACCTCAACATACCGAATACTACTTGAAGTATAAGGTTTGTGTTTATCTTTGGTGCTGAATTCTTAAGAAAAGTTATCTTTGATCACTATATTCTTGCGGGTTCATCATCCGTCCCCATGATGGATACTGTAGTAGAAGGGCCCTAATAAAGATGGATAACCCTTGCATGCACGCTAGAGTAGTAGTTGATAGCATAGACATGGTGTCTAGGCTAAAGACCACCTTCGTTTGCCTCGTACTCTATGGTTGAAGGGGTAGGCGGTAGGTGGTGATAGCCCTATCTGTCCCTTGTAATCCCCCACATCTAGGTAAGGCATAGAGCTGTAGTCCAGCAACGCTTGGCAGACCAAGTGTTATCCGGTGCCTGAAGTAAGTCTATAGTGGTAAAGCTATGTTAACTTAGGTTTCTATCATTAGAAAACCTCACTACCCGAGCTATCTTTCTTCTTGTTATCTTGGGTGAACTAGCTAAGAGGATTTACACATCTGTTCCTTTGGGAAAATATGATATCCGGAATACTTTCGGGTGAAGTGCTATGACGGTATATCCATGTGCTTGTGGATTCTTTCGCTTATGCTAAGAAGTACCAACAGTGATGCTAAGAAATGTCAACAAGCATTTCTGGCGCAGTTGCCGGGGAAGGTAGCTAGGCAAGAAGGAATATTGATAAACTTTTACTTATTGATGTGATCGAGGAAACCATATACCCCTACTCAAACAGGCTTACCCTTGTTCTATCTACTTTTCTATCTTATGCAGGGTAATGTATGACCAGCTTTGACCTTCCAACAAACTACATTGAAATCTAGAAGCACTACTCAGGAGGACTAAAGCTAAACTTAAGAAAGTTTTAGCTTTAGAATCAGAAGACAACCAGATAAGGCAGAGCTTAACACCAGTTTTTGAAGCCATGGCTGACAAGACTCTTTATGAATTCTCTGTTCCAACTACGATCAACATCCATACTGGACCGGCGATCAACATCAGAGAAAATGCTTTTGAGCTGAAGCTAGCTCTCATCAATATGGTGCAAGCTAGCTAGTTTTGTGGAAAGGCACATGAAGATGCGAGTGGTCATCTCCAACACTTCCTAGAGATCTGTAGCACTTTCACCATCAAAGGAGTTACCAGAGATGCCAGATTACTTTGCCTCTTCCCATTTTCACTTTTGGGGAAGGTGAAGCAATGGTTCTATGCCAACAAAGATAGAAATACTACATGGGAGAACTGCTCCAGTGCCTTCCTAGCAAAGTTCTTTCCTACAGGCAAGACCAATGCTCTGCATGGAAGAATCTCAAGTTTTTAGCAGTAACATGATGAATCTATCCTTGAGGCATGGGAACGCTTCCAAAACTACATTTTAGGATGTCCCCACCATGGGATGGAGGATTGGCTACTCATGCAGACTTTCTACCATGGGTTGAAAACATCACCCATGAGAATATGGATGCTGCTGCTGGAGGTGCATTTTTGTCACTCACAATCGCACAAACAACAGCTCTCGTGGAGAAGATGGCCTCCAACCAAGGTTGGAATGAAGAACGTCTTCAGCCCACAAGAGAGGTGGAGGTATGCATCAACTCAAGGAGGTAGACATGCTATCTACCAAGATGGACCTGCTGATGATGAGGCTTGAAGAGCGAGCCAATGAAAAGAAAGAAGTCATGCACATTCATGATTCCCGCATGACTTGTGAAGAATGTGGAAACACTAGGCATTTAGGGAACAACTGTCCTAAAATCCATGAGGATGTGAACTTCATCAACAGAATCAAGGATGGAATCAGCAACAGAGGCCAAACTACCAAGGTAATAATTACAATAATTTCAATAATCAACCATCTTTAATAGATTTAGCTTCTGGGCAAGCTAAAAATATGGAGGGCTTATCTAGAAAACTAGCTTCCAATGATAAAATTTAGAAAACATAAATAATAGAATGGATAGTTTCTCCTTAGCCATTAAAAACCAGCATAGCTTTAACAAAATGATAGAATCACAAATAGCTCAGCTGACAGTTGTTGTTCCTTCTACCGACAAAGGTAAGATTCCGAGGCAACCAGAAGATCTCGAAACTGCAAACCTTATTGTTATTCACAATGCTGTAGGATGCTACATAGAACAATCGATAGGAAGATGGGAGGATTATTCCTTGCCTATCAAGAAAGGAGATCTAGGAAAACCTGTCATCCCCATAGCTATTGGACCTTACATTTTCCAAGAAGCTATCTGTGACTTCGGAGCAAGTGTCAACATCATGCCAAAGGTAATTTATGATAAAATTAACAGAGATACTCTGTTGTGCACAAATATGCACTTGTAGCTTGTAGATCAGTCATTCTGCTACCCCAAGGGAATTCTTGAAGATATCTATGTACAAGTTGGACAATCGTATGTACCCGCATATTTTGTGGTTTTGAAAATAGGTGGAGATGTAAGGGCACCCATTATTTTGGGCCGGCCTTTCCTAAGCACCACAAAAGCCATCATTTATGTGAATAGTGCCAAGATCTATTTTATAATCAAGGATAGAAAGGAGAAATTTACTTTCAAGAATCGTATACACCACTCTCCTAGTCATCCACAAAAGGTGTACTTGCCTGAAGAGACAAAAGTGACCAAGAAAATAAACAATCGAAGAAGGAAGAACAGGGCTAGGCAGCCACAAGAAGAATCAGTCAAGATGATCAATACACTTCGAATAGAGTATGACCACCTCCTCACTTCGCCATTCCTTGCCAAGAAAGAAGACCCTGGCATACCGACAATCGAGTGTACAATTGGACAAAGAATCTTCCACAACACCTTTTGTGACATCGGATCGGGTGTCAACATAATGTCCAAGGTAACATATGACTATTTGTTTGGTGACAAACCATTGTTCCCTACATATATGCAATTGCAGATGGCGGACCAATCAATCCAATTTTAAGATGGAATAGCAAAAGACATCATGGTAAAAATACAAGATCACTATGTCCCTGCCAACTTCATGATTTTGGATATGGGAGAAGAAGAAGAAGATGTACCTATCATCCTTGGAAGACCGTTCCTCAACACTACAAATGCGATCATCTACATTGGATCAGGGCAAATCCACTTCCAATTCCCTAGACAAAAGGTACGTTGCTATTTCAATAGTTATACCACTTATAAACCAAGACAAGATGCCAATCATCCCAATGGTGAAGGAATCAATCCCCAAAGAATAAAGATGAAGATGAAGAAGTTGTGAAGAATGAACCTACCATGTTGAAGTCAAATCCACAGACCAAGTAGGTCTAGAAAGAAAAGGTGGCATCATCATCAGAGTGACCATCACAGGAGGTGTAACCATCAAGGTCACTATCTCCAGGGCCGATTCATGCAATTGAAGAACGAACAAGACTAGAGAAGAGTGCTGCCTGGAGGACTTAGAAATTCAAACCCTCGCCAGGAGGTAAAATCGGTAGTTATCCATATTAACTTTTTAGCATTGCATGAATTATTTTCACTTTAGCATATTTACTTTTCTGCATTTACATTGCAATTAGAAAATAAAAGTTTTATCACTACATTATAAAATCTTAAGCCCCTTGTGAATAATTTTTATGGAGTGTAAAACCCCACAAGAATATTCACCGTGGTGGCATAAAAATAAAAATACCATACATACATCTAGTTATATTATATCATAAAATCCAAACAAATATTAAAAAGACATCCTGCTAAAATTCTGCCAATTCAAGATCTAATCCCCAGAACAACTAACCCCTGGACGACTGACCGCAAACCCTTTTATTCTAATTTGTTCCATGAGTTTGGTTGTTCTTGTTGAAATTTTTGCAGGATGGACACGAGCAAGTTCATCGGGTCATCTTCATCTTGCTCCACCAGGAGTGCATCCTTATCAAGAACCCAACTTCCTAATGGACGAGAAATACATCCGCTAGCGAACCCGCTCTGTGAAGTACAAGTTTGAACAACTAGCTTGGGGAACGGCATCCCCGTGTATCTAGATAAGTATTTCTTTCCCTTTTGTTTTACTATTTATAAGTCATAAAAAGATGCATAACTAAAAAAATAAAATAAAAACTTATCTTTGAGTTAGATATATAGAATAGTAATGTGTGATCTAAAAATGAAAACCAAATAAAAAGTGTGTGTCTAGTTTTCTTTAAGTTTGATCTTTAAGAGCTGAATTAAATAATATGGACTCTAAAGATAATCTCTTGAATGGAAATAATGAATAGTTGCTCTATTGTAATTCCTTTAAAGTACTTAGTTTTAGCCTTGAATTCTCCTGAGTTTTGGATAAAACTACTTTGATATAAGAATTTACTCTAAACTTGAAACTCGTGGGTAGCATATGTTTGATCTAAGTCTAGGTGATTGATGGATACGATATGAGAAGGTCTGAGCTGCTGTTTATCTTGTTTTAAGTGATACTAAAGTTCTAAAGATTTCTTTTGAAAAACATAAAAATGCTACATGATGAGTTCCTGTATGACAAAGCTTGAATTCCTACCAGAGCCATATATATTATTTAGACTAGGAAAACTTTCACTTATATGCTGCTTGTTTTGCATTGAGTTTAGTCAAGCTTTGTTGACCCTTATGAGAGGTTTGTCATGCTCTTAAATTCAAAATCACATACACACCACCCACATATGCACTACTCCTACACTAGGGTAAGCGGAAAAGCATTCCATTCCATTTAGATCCACCCAAAATGTTTCACTCTTACACTAGGAGTAAACACCAAAAATATTCTTGATAGGTTTTTCATCCACCAAATAAATGCTCCAAGTTCTTGTTGCTATCTCTCAAAAGTTTTGTTGCCGAAAAGAAGCATGTGCTATGCAAAAGTTATTCATAAAAAAAGAAGAAAAGGAGAGAGAATTGAAAAAATGGACAAGTGTCCGAGATATCTAAAACAATAGGTACTCTGATGCCCGCCTAAAAAAGAGAGATGAATAAGATGGCCCATGTTTTCTTGCAAAGATATTTCCAAGTTTCAAAAGAGAGATATGTTTTCAAGGAGCACAGTAGAATTAGGTTGGCCACCATATATGTCCACCATACATCCATACACATGCAAATCTTGATTTGATTGTATGACTCAACTCTCTTTGGATCCGAGGTTTGACTTTACAATATATGTATTGCAAGTATGCTCTTTCATGTTATTTCCACTCCTATAAGCTCCACATAAGCCTTAGTTGTAAGAAGAGAAAGGCATAACATCACCATTGCCTTGGTGAGGATCCACAAATGCCACATATTTTGAGAGACTTGAGAGTGTCATACAAAGGAAGCTCTGAGTTTTATTTTGAAAACCTATAACAACTCTAGAATAATGGTTGAGCGAAGAACTTGAGACATAGTGCTTGACTTAATTGTTTTGTCTTTCAATTGCTCAAGACCTAAGTGAAGGCTAAGAAGCCCCATGGTTGAAGGTAATATGGGTAAGTTTGAAAGTCAGAATAGTTTATTCTAATCTAGAGGAGAATTCTAGTTTGAACGCATGTGTACTTTGAAGGAGTTGCTACAATGTTTTCAAAATCTTAAAACTCCTATTCCATTGCTGAGTTTAGCATTGCTCAGGGACAAGCAAAGGTTAAGCTTAAGGGAGTTTGTTGATAGTAGTTAACACCCATCATAAACCATCAATATAACTTGAATAAGGGCATGAAAATGATCACCAACATAGGTTTAGGGGGTTTAAACTAACAAATTCCACAAGTTTTGGTGAATCCGTGTTTTCAGCAGGGTTTATCTAGAAAACCATCAAGGTAGACCCAAATGTTAAATTTAATCACAATTATCCGTGATGAGAACTACTCTAGAAGGTTTTAGATGACACTAGAAGGCAAACCAACGAAGAAGACCGTGAGAGGCAGATAGGTAGGGCCAACTGGCCCCACCTGCAGGTCGATCGGACCCCTAGGCCCACATGGCAGCCCATCCATGTGAAGTTGGTTCTCCACCGCCTTAGGGTTTGCACATCTACGCCGTTCTTTCAAGTCGGTTTGATCCGAGGGCATAGGATTGATGATCTCCCCTATATATACCAACCCCTAGCACCCCCTGGCATAACCCTAATAATTGATCAAGTCATCATCCAGAACCCCTAATCTAAGAAGAACCTCAGAGCTCCACAATATTCTAGGGCATAGCTAGCTAGGTTAGATCTAGAGGGAGTCAAGCTTCGCTTGGATTCTTGATCTTGTCAAGAGCATGGCTTGGTATAACCCCTTGTATCATCTTTTGTATCTTTCATTATTCATATGTTTGCCATAATTGATATGACATTATTCTCAATATTATTCATGTTCCTAGTTATCATGTTCATCGTCTACTTTGATTATATGCTTAGTATAGCTAGATTGTCTTTATGTTCAAGCATAAGTTTGTATAGTGCTTGCTCTAAAGTACACGGGGTGAGTGGTCGACGTTGTGTAAGCATGGTGCTTATACATTGTTTACATGCAGATGCACCCATTATTCTGGGCCATGTGGTAGATCATGGAAGTGACACTCCCATTGAGTCCTTTGTAGTCCACTCCTTGAATATAGGTCAAGTAGGATCTAGTTATGAAGGAAGTCATGCTTTGTTCTTGTCTTCCTTAGTAATATCTCTTATGTGTAGATATGGAGTTGATCTTAGCCATGACTATTAAGTATAATTGCACTAATCATAGTATGCTTTGACTTGTAGTTAAGAATGATTTAGGAATTATCTCTCTGATATCTACTTAGTCATGCTAATGCCATAGAAAGGAGTACTCTGAGTGATCAATATCATTTATCATTTACCATTCATATATATTTATCTCTTGACTTACCCTTGTTGTGAGTAGAGTAATGGTTATGGTTTATCTCTCCATCATATGTATAAGTTATTAATATATTCCATCCACTAGTCCTTCCCTATGGTAAAAGTATAAATAACGAGACCTAAAATACTCCTGAGTGAAATGCTACAATGGTAAATTATCTGTGCGCTTGCAGATCCCTTCATATACATATTTGCATTCTTTCTAGTCACAATAAAATACTTACGTACTTCTTAGTGTCATTCAAGAGGTGACACTATAAAGTACCAACAAGTATTTCTGGCATCATAGTTAGGGATGACAACTTAGCAAAAGTGATGTTAAGAAATGTCAACAACATTAGGTAGCTACTTAAACAAGTGACCAGTTAATAAATAACAACAAGCATCTCTGGCGCCGTTGCCAGGGACTGGATTCAACTCTGTTCTTAGTAGCGATGCTAAGAAATGTCAACAACATTGTCCCACAAAAACATACAAAGTGGTCAATGCCATCATGAGGGGATCAAAGATGGGAGCCTCATTCGAGAAATCAACAGAAAGGCCATCACAAGCGCTAAGAAGATGTTCAACCTCATCAACAAATACGCCGATGGAGATGGCGCTATCAACGCCAGCTATGACAAGTACAAGCAAAGGGCCGAAGCAAAGACTGTTAAACGTTCCTCTTCTGTAACACCCAAAACTTTTCATTCTTTTAAAATAAGTAAATTTGATTTAATTATGTTAATAAGTGTGCATTCAATTATAGGAAATTAATAATTTTTGGGGAATTAAAATCAATTATAAGATTAGAAACTTTTGATGCATACATGCTGCTGCACTATTTATTCATGTGATGATTGTTCTTGGATTAGAGTTCAAATGAATTCAAAAATTATTTGAAAATGCTTTTGGGAAAATTTGTTTGGAAAATAAAAAGGAAAAATGATTATCTCCTCCCCTTCCTCACTTTCGGCCCACATGGCCTTTTCCTTTCCCGCGGCCCGTTTGCCCTCCCCTCTCCCCTTTCCCCGCTCAGCCCGGCACCGCTGGCCCAGCCGCTCGCTTTGCTCGGCCCAGCAAGCCCCGCCGGCCCGCTCGGGCACCAGCCATTGCCGTGCACCTACGCCCCGTGCCCGGACGCTGACCGCCTGGCCCCACCTATCGGCGCCGTCTCCCTCCTTCCGAAACCGCCGCACCAGTCAAGCCATAGGCCGCAATCGCCACCCGCGCCCACGTCGCGCGTCATGGGAGCACCCTCCCCGCGCCCCGGCCTCTTTTTAAGCGAAGCCGAGCCCCCGCGTGTCTCTCTCTCACTCCCCGCTCCAATTTCTGTCTCGCTCGCGTTTCGGAGGCCGCCACCGTCGCACGGAAAAGCCCCACCGTCCGCCGAGATCAGAACCGCCGTGACCTGCCTTCCCCGAGCCATCTCTGACCCATTTCTTCCCCGCGGTGAGACCCCCGTGCTCTCCTCTCTCTCCCCGACTTTCTCCTTTGGCGTTTGATGGCTTGTGTGGCCATTTTGAGTGTGGTCGGGAAGCTCTTGGCCGTCGGCCATGGCGGCCGCCGCTTCAACCTTCCCCTCCGGTCACCTTTTTGGCATGGTCGCAACCCCCCTTCTTCCCCCACGCTCACCGGTGCCCTCGGATGTCCATTTGGTGAACCCTAGCCCCTAACCGCGCGCGACCGAGTCCTTCACACCACCGGCCATGGCCCCTAGTCACCAGTGACACTGTTCTGGCCAGCCTTCCCTCCCCAGGCCGATCCTAACCGCCCATCGCGAGATCAATGGCCAGGATTAGAAGTTACCCCTTCACGTGGCTGTTTTGCAAAAGAGTCCCTGGACTTTTCTAAGTCCTAACCCGCAGCCCAAAGCGTATTTCCCCGAATGCGCAATCTCGATTGGAAAGCGTAAACTCCACGGCTTAAGTCAAAAATACGTTTTCAGTATTTACAGAAATGCCATTTGAACTGTTTCGCTTATAAAATTGTCGTTTTAGCTCCGAATTGATCCATTCAAATCACGTTAGCTTCGTAATTTCATAAGCTACATGTTGGAGCTACTGTTAGTCAAGTTTGGAACTTTTTCATTTCATGATTAGATTTAATTAAATATATGGCTATAGGAAAACCCGTTTAAATCATAACTTTCACATTTTAGCTCCGTTTTTCGTGAACTTCGTGTTGACGTGATCGTAGCGAGACGTAGATTATGTTTAC
The DNA here is from genome assembly GCF_019320115.1 of Miscanthus floridulus. Classification (NCBI taxonomy): domain Eukaryota; kingdom Viridiplantae; phylum Streptophyta; class Magnoliopsida; order Poales; family Poaceae; genus Miscanthus; species Miscanthus floridulus. The sequence continues at coordinate 49,698,214 of NC_089598.1, read as the reverse complement.
AAACATTTTATCTTGTTTTAAATACTGTTGGTGTACTGTTCTAATGATAGAAATGTTGCTTTGCATGAATGCTTTTGGAATGTTGTATGTTGCTGTGTTGGTCGCGTTCAGACGGTGAGGAAAACGTTGGAGACCAAGAACTCTTCGACGACCAGCAGGACCAGCACGAGTTTGTGAACCAAGGCAAGTATAGCATGGGCCTTCCTTGATGTCCTATTTCACTTTAAATCAACTACTCATTTGCATGTGTCTAATTTTGATACCCGTAAGGACATCCTAGTGATTGTTTATCCTGTTCCTTGTCTCCTATGGGTTAAATGCATATGGGTAGATTGCTAGTGCTCTAACTGAACTTGATATACATGATGATGAATGATTCTATGGAACAAAGTGAGTAACATGATTTATAACAACTGTTCCATAGGGCGAAAGTGCAAATGACCCTTGTTCATGTTGCTCCTAGCCCTCCATAAGGACTTATCTATCGGCAAAAGCTGGGACTGACAGTGCAACCGGGAGAGTCATATGGCTCTAACTTTAGCTCAGTAATAGGATCTTTTCTAGCTAGTTAGAGGTTACCTTTTTGGCGCAAATGGGGCTTGCCACGTTGGGTATAGGGCTGCCTCTGTTCCTATGAGTATAGCCGCGATGGATATGTGCCATAGGAAAGGGGGGTTCCTACATCTACCTGCCAAGGAAACCTAGCGGCCCTAACTTGTTAGGGAAACCTATGAAATGGCTTCATAGTGTACCCTGCCCGCTCACCTTGGTAGTGACATGGGAGTAATTAACCTGGACATATGGGGATCATGACTCGCGGTGAATGTGCACCACCTCTGCAGAGGGTAACAAACTGTTATAACAGCCGTGCTCACGGTTACGAGCGGCCCGGAAAACTCACAGAATAACTGGTTACTTGTTGATGATCATTTAAAGTTGTTCAAAGATGATATATGGTACACTTGACCCCGATATATGTTCTTATGGGAATTAAATGGGAGCTTAAGCATAACTTGAGAATACTTGAGAATAAAAGCTTGACCTATTAAAAATGCTAACTGCAGTAAACCAGAGTCTATCCTTTTTGAGCTTCATAACCCCATGTTAGCTTGCTAAGTACGGAATGTACTTACACTTGTTTATTTTCTTTACCTGGATAAAAATCCCGGTTGGGTAACAGATGACAACGGGTATGAGGATTTCTCGGAGGATTATTAGGCTTGTGGACAACCAGTTGACCTTCCCTGTGATGACGCCCACGAGAGTTTTATTATCTTTTTATTTTTTTTCCGCTGTGATGTATAAGACTAAGTTTTATTATAACTCTGATGTATGAGACACCGTGATGATACTTTATGTAATTTGTCAGCTTGTGTGTGTGATTGATTCCTGGGCACACATGAGTTTTGTGCATTCAATTTTATCCTTAAAATTGGGTGTGACAAATTGGTATCAGAGCCGTGTTGACTGTAGGATGCAAGCCTAGTTAGAAAATGGTTGTTTTAGCATCTTTGCTCCTCTGGTTTCTTGCTTACTGACTTATTCTTGTTATTTTATTAAAATATTTATGCTTTTCATACCTTAATCTAATATTTAAAATTGTTGATTCTAATTCTATCTCACTTTAAATCTATAGATGTCTCATAATCCGAAGACTGCTCGCCTCAGCACCGCCGGCTATCGTGCCATGTTCACCCCGCGTGCCCCACCGGCGGAGAGGGAGATTGTGATCATCTCCGACGATAAGGAGATGGCTACACCAACGCCTACACCTACTCCTACACCAGTCGCCGTGCCAGTCTATCCTGTTGTAGCTACACCTGAGGAGTCAACGGCTACTTCCCCTACACCTGCACTCTCCCCAGCTGTTCCTGTGGAGGACGAGGAGATTGGCTGGAAGTGCAAGTACTACTTCAAGCCAGCTCCAGAGACAGCCTACTACCACACTCTCCTCACTCACGTGCTGGACGACTACTACCCCGACTTGCACGCCTCCATCAGCTACCACTGCGCCGAGTACCAACATCCATTGGAGGCTACCTTCTGGAAGGTAGAGCTAGTGGTCACCACTTGGAACGATATCAAGAATGGACATGAGGTGGAGACTGTCCACTATGCCCCTGCCAGGAGAGCCCATGCTTTGGATGGCATGGAGGATGCAGCACATAATGCCTACATCCACTACCATGGTCGTCGTTTTGAGGCCATGAGGGAGGATCGCTTCAGGTTCCTTCCTCGAAATGATCATGAGGGTGTTTGGTAGGTTTTGGCTCCACCAGGGAATAACCCAACTCTGGAGGCAACGGTGCAGCATGTCCACGCTATGTAGGGAGTGGATGATGAAGTCAAAGGAGAACTGCGTGCATCTCAGAGGGCGTAGAGACGTCTTCAGAAACAAGTGGATGAACTTCAAGCACAACTTGGACAGCCTTCCATCTACAAGAAGAAGCGCCGGTCCTTCACCATGATTGACACCGCTCCATAGGTGTTAGGTGCCTTGATCTAAATTATCACGTCGTTAGTTCGTGTTCTTATTTAGTCTTGTTGGTCTTGTGAACTTGGTTGATTAGATGTTTAATTTGTGAACTTGGTTGATTTGGAATTTTGCTTGATTGCTGGAAGTTTATGGGCATGTCCACAACTTCCTTAGATTGGAGCTTTAAGTTTAGAATGAAATCTTAATGCAGATGTTTCGTTTTATCTTATCTCTGCTGTGCTGATTTCTGGAGCAGCCTGTGTTCTTTATCTGGTATCTCAAAATCTGGGATGATAAAAATTCTGAAATTTTTGTGGAGATAACTAGACCTCTGTATCTTTCGAGTGTCTTTGGAATCACATCAATAGCTGTTCAGGTTTGGGAGATCTAGCTGTCACAATTTGATGTTCCTGCGCTGTCTGGAACTTAGAACAGTTTCGGTTTAGCTCCACTTTTGACTATGTGTGAGTCCGAATATGTAAAAGTGGTCTAAATGAAAGTTGTAGCTGAAGTCCTAAGCTTTCTAACGAATCTTGGTGCACCTCTGTTGGATCTCTGAAACTCGAGTTATAACAGTTTTACTGAACTGCTGAATTTGAACCTTGTCCAGAAAATTCTCAGCATTGTTTCTTATCTTTTGTAAGCTCTCTATAATTGGAAAAATCTCTAAATTTTGCACATTTGTTGGAAAACAGATGGCCGCAAGAGGAGGAAGAGGCAGAGGCCGTGGTCGTGGGCGTGATGCTCTTATAAATCCACCACCGCCACCGGAGACCATGGAACAGATATTGGGAATGCAAGCGCAGCTGATGCAAGCTATGATGCAGCGCTTAGACAATGAACCTGCAAGAGGGCCACCGCCTGTCCAGGTTAGAGATAAGCGTGGAGAGTTTATGAAAGGTCATCCACCGGTGTTCACCCATGCCTCAAACCCTATGGAGGCCGATGATTGGTTGCGTGCTGTGGAGAAACAACTGAATATAGCATAATGCAACGACCTTGAGAAGGTGTTGTACGCTTCCGGGAAACTCCAAGGAGCTGCTCAGGATTGGTGGGAATCATTCCAGTTTGGACGTCCCAACAATGCTCCTGCTATCACTTGGCAGGAATTTAAGGACAGTTTCCGGTCATACCATATTCTTGATGGACTAGTGGAACTGAAGCAGGAAGAATTCAGATCTCTCAAGCAAGGATCAATGAGTGTGGCGGAGTATCGGGACAAGTTTGCACAACTATCACGCTACGCTCCTAATGATGTAGCGAATGACAAGGATAAGCAACGCTGTTTCCTCAAGGGACTCTATGATGGACTGCAGCTCCAGTTGATGTCTAATACTTATCCTAACTTCTAGTCTTTGGTGAATCGCACAATCATGATTGATGATAAGCGCAAGGAGATGGAAGCTAAGAAGAGAAGGCTCCAAGGGCAAGCTTCTGGAAGCAACACTCGCCCACGTGCTTATCCCCAGCAAGGTTTCTAGTAGAAGAATCAAGGACCAACTCACCAGGGAAACCGTGGTCAGTATCCCCAGCGGAACCAGTTCCAGCAACGCCCTCAGTATCAGCAACAGTTTGGAAATCAGCGTCCCCCGCAATAGACTAGTAATCCTGCAACACGCCAGGGAGTGCCTAACAATGCTCCTGTGAAGAGTGGTGCACCCAATAATCCCAATGCCTGTTACTGATGTGGAGAAGTAGGTCACTATGCTCATCAGTGTCCTAAGAAGCAGAACCAACAAGCACCTCAGAACCAGGCCAACAATCAGAAGTTCAACGCTCGACCACCTCTCACAGCGAAGGTGAACTATGTGTCATCTGATGCAGCTCAGGAGACGCCTGAGGTCATGCTGGGTACGTTCAGCGTCAACTCTATTTCTGCTACTGTACTTTTTGATTCTGGTGCTTTGCATTCTTTTATCTCCCAAGCTTTTGTTAGAATGCATAGCATACCTTTGTGTGCCATGAAAAACCCCATACTAGTGAATTCCCCGGGAGGTAGTATGCCCGCTTCTTATTGGAGCCCCTCAACTAGCATTTCCTGAAGGGGGTAGACTTCAAAGTGAAGCCTATTGTGTTGAGAACAGCGGGAATTGATCTTATCCTAGGAATGGATTGGATGAAACAACACCGGGCAGTGATTCAGTGTCAGGAGAAATCTGTGGTTGTGACATCACTCAATGGGGATAGAATCTATGTAGAAGTGGTAGTGCAAGCTCAGCCTATAGCCACAGTGAATCAGCTAGATGGTGAAGTCAATGAACAAGATCATGTCATGGAGGAGTTCCCGGATGTCTTCCCCGATGACTTGCTAGGTATGCCACCTGACCGAGACATTGAATTCATTATCGAATTATTACCTAGAACTACACCAATAGCTAAACGTCCATATAGAATGGGAGTTAATGAATTAGAAGATCTTAAGAAACAACTAAAAGAGTTGCAAGAAAAATGTTTCATATGCCCCAGTTCTTCCCCATGGGGGGCACCTGTGATCTTTGTGGATAAGAAGGATGGTAGTCAATGGATGTGTGTGGATTACCGCTCACTTAATGAGGTTACCATCAAGAATAAGTACCCTTTGCCTAGGATTGATGATTTGTTTGATCAGTTGAGAGGAGCACATGTGTTCTCCAAGATTGATCTCTGATCTGGTTATCATCAGCTTAAGATTCGGAACTCGGACATACCCAAGACAGCATTCACTACATGGTATGGACTATATGAGTACACCGTTATGTCTTTTGGATTGACCAATGCACCTGCATACTTCATGTATCTGATGAATAAGGTGTTCATGGAGTTTCTGGATAAATTTGTGGTAGTATTCATAAATGACATACTAATATTCTCCAAGACTGAAGAAGAACATGCGAAACACATAAGGATGGTCTTGCAAAAGCTTAGAGAACATAAGTTGTACGCTAAGCGGAGCAAGTGTGAGTTTTGGTTAAAGGAAGTCTCTTTTCTAGGTCATGTTGTCTCCAATGGTGGAATAGCAGTGGATCCAGGCAAAGTGCAAGATGTACTGAATTGGAAACCACCAACAACTGTAAGTGAGATTCATAGCTTTTTGGGATTAGCTGGTTATTACCGAAGGTTCATTGAAGGCTTTTCCAAGCTAGCCAAGCCCATGACAGCTCTGTTGGAAAAGAATGCTAAGTATGTATGGTCGGATAAATGCCAGGCAAACTTTGAAGAGCTAAAGAAGAGGTTGACTATAGCTCCAGTATTAATCTTGCCCGATTTAAGCAAGAACTTCTCTATATATTGTGATGCATCCCATTTGGGTCTTGGATGTGTGCTTATGCAAGAAGGAAGAGTGGTTGCATATGCATCTAGACAACTAAGGAAGCATGAGTTGAATTATCCTACTCATGACTTGGAATTGGCAGCTGTGGTTCATGCTTTAAAGATCTAGAGACATTATCTGATTGGACATAAGAGTGATATCTATACTGATCATAAGAGTTTGAAGTATATCTTCACCCAATCAGATCTGAATCTGAGACAACATCGTTGGTTGGAATTGATCAAAGACTATGATTTGGAAGTGCATTATCACCCGGGAAAGGCAAACGTCGTAGCGGATCCACTTAGCAGAAAGAGCTATGCCAATGGACTTCAGATAACATCTATGTCAGCAGAGTTGTGTGCTGAAATGGAGTATCTCAACTTGAGCCTGGTCACTAATGCAATGGAATTGGTGATAGAGCCTACATTGGAGCAGGAAATACGCAAAGGTCAATTGGAGGATGAAAAACTTAAGGAGATAGTAGAGAATGTAGTGCTTGGAAAGGCACCTGGATTTAGAATGGATGATAATGGAACTCTTTGGTTTGGGAAAAGGATATGTGTACCTGAAGTGAAAGCTATCCGTGATGCAATTCTGTAAGAAGCCCATGAGTCTGCTTACTCTATACATCCCGGCAGTACCAAGATGTACTTAGATCTCAAGGAGAAGTATTGGTGGTATGGTTTGAAGAAAGATGTGGTAGAATATGTGGCTTTGTGTGACACTTGTCAAAGAGTGAAAGCTGAGCATCAAAGACCTGCAGGGTTACTACAACCAATGAAGATTCCTAAATGGAAATGGGAAGAAGTTGGTATGGATTTTATTGTAGGATTACCCCGCACTCAAAGAGGTTATGATTCAATATGGGTAATAGTGGATCGACTCACCAAGGTTGCTCACTTTTTACTAGTCAAGACTACCTATAATGGTGCAAGATTAGCAGAGTTGTACATGGAAAGAATAGTGTGCTTACATGGTGTTCCCAAGAAAATTGTGTCGGATAGAGGCACCCAATTTACATCGCAATTCTGGCATAAAGTACATAGATCTTTGGGAACAAAGTTGAATTTCAGTTCTGCTTACCACCCGCAAACTGATGGACAGACTGAAAGGATCAACCAGATTTTGGAAGATATGTTGAGAGCATGTGCACTTCAGTATGGTGATAGTTGGGATAAGAGTCTGTCTTATGCAGAGTTCTCATACAACAATAGTTATCAAAAGAGCCTCAAGATGGCACCTTTCGAGGCGTTGTATGGACGTAAGTGTAGAACGCCTTTGTTCTGGAATCAGATTGGAGAAACTCAAGTGTTTGGACCCGATGTCCTTAGAGACGCGGAAGAACAAGTGAGAATGATTAGAGACAATTTGAGAGTAGCTCAGTTCCGACAGAATAGTTACGTTGATACCCGCAGAAGAGAGCTGACTTTCAAAATTGGTGATTATGTGTACTTGAAAGTGTCACCAATGAGGAGTGTGAGAAAATTCAATATGAAGGGAAAGTTAGCACCAAGGTATATAGGACCTTTTAAGATCCTAGAGAGACGTGGAGAAGTAGCTTATCAGTTGGAACTGCCTGAGAGCTTGTCCGGTGTGCACGACGTGTTCCATGTTTCCAAGTTGAAAAAGTGTCTGAGGGTACCAGAAGAACAAATTCCTTTGGAAGAACTTGTTGTCAAAGAAGATCTTACTTATGAAGAGTATCCGATAAAGATCTTGGAAATTGCCGAAAGAGTTACAAGAAGCCAAACAGTAAAGATGTGCAAGGTGCAGTGGAATCGTTATACAGAGGATGAGGCTACTTGGGAAAGAGAAGAGGATCTGAGAAAGACTTATCCCCAACTGTTTGAGTAAGCAATCACCCGAATCTCGAGGATGAGATTCATCTTAAGGGGGGTAGAATTGTAACACCCAAAAATTTTCATTCTTTTAAAATAAGTAAATTTGATTTAATTATGTTAATAAGTGTGCATTCAATTATAGGAAATTAATAATTTTTGGGGAATTAAAATCAATTATAAGATTAGAAACTTTTGATGCATACATGCTGCTGCACTATTTATTCATGTGATGATTGTTCTTCGATTAGAGTTCAAATGAATTCAAAAATTATTTGAAAATGCTTTTGGGAAAATTTGTTTGGAAAATAAAAAGGAAAAATGATTATCTCCTCCCCTTCCTCACTTTTGGCCCACATGGCCTTTTCCTTTCCCGCGGCCCGTTCGCCCTCCCCTCTCCCCTTTCCCCGCTCAGCCCAGCACCGCTGGCCCAGCCGCTCGCTTTGCTCGGCCCAGCAAGCCCCACCGGCCCGCTCAGGCACCAGCCGTTGCCACGCGCCTGCGCCCCGTGCCCGGACGCTGACCGCCTGGCCCCACCTATCGGCGCCGTCTCCCTCCTTCCGAAACCACCGCGCCAGTCAAGCCGCAGGCCGCAACCGCCACCCGCGCCCACGACGCGCGTCGTGGGAGCGCCCTCCCCGTGCCCCGGCCTCTTTGTAAGCGAAGCCGAGCCCCCGCGTGTCTCTCTCTCGCTCCCCACTCCAATTTCTCCCTTGCTCACATTTCAGAGGCCACCACCGTCGCACGAAAAAGCCCCGCCGTCCGCCGAGATCGGAACCGCCGTGACCCGCCTTCCTCGAGCCATCTCCGACCCATTTCTTCCCCGCGGTGAGACCCCCGTGCTCTCCTCTCTCTCCCCGACTTTCTCCTTTGGCATTTGATGGCTTGTGTGGCCATTTTGAGTGCGGCCTAGAAGCTCTTGGCCGTCGGCCATGGCGGCCGCCGCTTCAACCTTCCCCTCCGATCATCTTTTTGGCATGGCCATGACCCCCCCCCCCTTCTTCCCCCGCGCTCACCGGTGCCCTCGGATGTCCGTTTGGTGAACCCTAGCCCCTAACTGCGTGCGACTGAGTCCTTCACGCCGCCGGCCATGGCGCCTGGTCGCCGGTGACACTGTTCCGGCCGGCCTTCCCTCCCCAGGCCGATCCTAACCGCCCATCGCGAGATCAACGGCCAGGATTAGAAGTTACCCCTTCGCGTGGCTATTTTGCAAAAGAGTCCCTGGACTTTTCTAAGTCCTAACCCGCAGCCCAAAGCGTATTTCCCCGAATGCGCAATCTCGATTGGAAAGCGTAAACTCCACGGCTTAAGTCAAAAATACGTTTTCAGTATTTATAGAAATGCCATTTGAACTATTTCGCTTATAAAATTGTCGTTTTAGCTCCGAATTGATCCATTCAAATCGCATTAGCTTCGTAATTTCATAAGCTACATGTTGGAGCTACTGTTAGTCAAGTTTGGAACTTTTTAATTTCATGATTAGATTTAATTAAATATATGGCTATAGGAAAACCCGTTTAAATCATAACTTTCGCATTTTAGCTCCGTTTTTCGTGAACTTCGCGTTGACGTGATCGTAGCGAGACGTAGATTATGTTTACAAACATTTTATCTTGTTTTCAATACTGTTGGTGTACTATTCTAATGATAGAAATGTTGCTTTGCATGAATGCTTTTGGAATGTTGTATGTTGCCGTGTTGGTCGCGTTCAGACGGTGAGGAAAACATTGGAGACCAAGAACTCTTCGACGACCAGCAGGACCAGCACGAGTTTGTGAACCAAGGCAAGTATAGCATGGGCCTTCCTTGATGTCCTATTTCACTTTAAATCAACTACTCATTTGCATGTGTCTAATTTTGATACCCGTAAGGACATCCTAGTGATTGTTTATCCTGTTCCTTGTCTCCTATGGGTTAAATGCATATGGGTAGATTGCTAGTGCTCTAACTGAACTTGATATACATGATGATGAATGATTCTATGGAACAAAGTGAGTAACATGATTTATAACAACTGTTCCATAGGGTGAAAGTGCAAATGACCCTTGTTCATGTTGCTCCCAGGCCTCCATAAGGACTTATCTGTCGGCAAAAGTTGGGACTAACAGTGCAACCGGAAGAGTCATATGGCTCTGACTTTAGCTCAGTAATAGGATCTTTTCTAGCTAGTTAGAGGTTACCTTTTTGGCGCAAATGGGGCTTGCCACATTGGGTATAGGGCTGCCTCTGTTCCTATGAGTATAGCCACGATGGATATGTGCCATAGGAAAGGGGGGTTCCTACATCTGCCTACCAAGGAAACCTAGCGGCCCTAACTTGTTAGGGAAACCTATGAAATGGCTTCATAGTGTACCCTGCCCGCTCACCTTGGTAGTGACATGGGAGTAATTAACCTAGACATATGGGGATCATGACTCGCGGTGAATGTGCACCACCTCTGCAGAGGGTAACAAACTGTTATAACAGCCGTGCTCACGGTTACGAGCGGCCCGGAAAACTCACAGAATAACTGGTTACTTGTTGATGATCATTTAAAGTTGTTCAAAGATGATATATGGTACACTTGACCCCGATATATGTTCTTATGGGAATTAAATGGGAGCTTAAGCATAACTTGAGAATACTTGAGAATAAAAGCTTGACCTATTAAAAATGCTAACTGCAGTAAACCAGAGTCTATCCTTTTTGAGCTTCATAACCCCATGTTAGCTTGCTAAGTACGGAATGTACTTACACTTGTTTATTTTCTTTACCTAGATAAAAATCCCGGTTGGGTAACAGATGACAACGGGTATGAGGATTTCTCGGAGGATTATTAGGCTTGTGGACAACCAGTTGACCTTCCCTGTGATGACGCCCATGAGAGTTTTATTATCTTTTTATTTTTTTTCCGCTGTGATGTATAAGACTAAGTTTTATTATAACTCTGATGTATGAGACACCGTGATGATACTTTATGTAATTTGTCAGCTTGTGTGTGTGATTGATTCCTGGGCACACACGAGCTTTGTGCATTCAATTTTATCCTTAAAATTGGGTGTGACAAATTGGTATCAGAGCCGTGTTGACTGTAGGATGCAAGCGTAGTTAGAAAATGATTGTTTTAGCATCTTTGCTCCTCTGGTTTCTTGCTTACTGACTTATTCTTGTTATTTTATTAAAATATTTATGCTTTTCATACCTTAATCTAATATTTAAAATTGTTGATTCTAATTCTATCTCACTTTAAATCTATAGATGTCTCATAATCCGAAGACTGCTCGCCTCAGCACCGCCGGCTATCGTGCCATGTTCACCCCGCATGCCCCATCGGCGGAGAGGGAGATTGTGATCATCTCCGACGACAAGGAGATGGCTACACCAACGCCTACACCTACTCCTACACTAGTCGCCGTGCCAGTCTATCCTGTTGTAGCTACACCTGAGGAGTCAACGGCTACTTCCCCTACACCTGCACTCTCCCCAGCTGTTCCTATGGAGGACGAGGAGATTGGCTGGAAGTGCAAGTACTACTTCAAGCCAGCTCCAGAGACAGCCTACTACAACACTCTCCTCACTCACGTGCTGGACGACTACTACCCTGACTTGCACGCCTCCATCAGCTACCACTGCGCCGAGTACCAACATCCATTGGATGCTACCTTCTGGAAGGTAGAGCTGGTGGTCACCACTTGGAACGATATCAAAAATGGACATGAGGTGGAGACTGTCCACTATGCCCCTGCCAGGAGAGCCCATGCTTTGGATGGCATGGAGGATGCAGCACAGAATGCCTACATCCACTACCATGGTCGTCGTTTTGAGGCCATGAGGGAGGATCGCTTCAGGTTCCTTCCTCGAAATGATCATGAGGGTGTTTGGTAGGTTTTGGATCCACCAGAGAATAACCCAACTCTGGAGGCAACGGTGCAGCATGTCCATGCTATGTAGGGAGTGGATGATGAAGTCAAAGGAGAACTGCGTGCATCTCAGAGGGCGCAGAGACGTCTTCAGAAACAAGTGGATGAACTTCGAGCACAACTTGGATAGCCTTCCATCTACAAGAAGAAGCGCCGGTCCTTCACCATGATTGACACCACTCCATAGGTGTTAGGATTATTAGGCTTGTGGACAACCAGTTGACCTTCCCTGTGATGACGCCCACGAGAGTTTTATTATCTTTTTATTTTTTTTCCGCTGTGATGTATAAGACTAAGTTTTATTATAACTCTGATGTATGAGACACCATGATGATACTTTATGTAATTTGTCAGCTTGTGTGTGTGATTGATTCCTAGGCACACACGAGTTTTGTGCATTCAATTTTATCCTTAAAATTGGGTGTGACATCTTCCCCGAAGAAGGACCACAAGTGCAAGGGAGATTTTGTTAGAACAGTGGACAAAGTTGGCAGTAAACAAAAGAGGGACAACAAAAATAAGTTCCTTAAAGTCATAAACAGGCCCTTCCTAAACCATGGTTACACGGTAACACACCTTGCCAAAGATTGCACCACCTTGAAGAAACATTTCACAGGGAAATTCAAGAATGGCAGGGGTAAGAAGGGCCAAAAGAAGGACAAGAAAACCAAATAAGATGGCAACAACGATGGAAAAGAAAAGTTCCTAGAAGTCTGGGGCATCATGCTCATCTTCAGCAGTGAAATGATCCCAATTTCCTCAAAGGGAAATCCATAGATTTGAAGTATAACATGATAGTCTTAGGTGATCATCCCATCACATTATCAAATAATAGTCGATATCACAGTCATATATCGAATACCTTTCTTAAAGAGAGTACAAATAGCTGGTTTACTCATTATTACATCACCAATTGGTAGAATCACTCAGAGCATACAGCATCCAAAATAGCTTCAAGTAGAAAGGTAGCAGGCGTTGACTCCATCTTCTCAACCAAACTTGAGCGCAGGAACAAGACCTCTAATCCTCCCAATTGTCTCCCTAGTAGTCATACTCAGGCTCGGTACCTATCAAACAATTATCAGTGTGATTTGTACTAGCCACTGGCTCCCACCCTATGCTTTGTGGTAGTGGAATGCAAGGGTAGAGCAAAAGACCTATTTGTGGCTATAGTTTTCCTATGCGAGTATGTCAAGTTTTAATAATAATTCATCAAGTTTCAACCCTTCTCGTCCACATGTTCTCCCATCCCATCATACACATCTCACCACTCTCACATTCTCTAGGTGACAAGGACAACTCCTATTGGTACCTTGCCTCATCGGCCAAAGCCAAAAACCAACACAAGAACCCAGGGAGGAGAGAAGAAAGGACTCCACTCACTAATCAAGGGAAGCGTAGGTCATAGGAATGTCCATATCTGAGGATGCGGCTATACATATAGATCGATCAACTCTGTGAAGTGTGTATACCTAGAACCATAGATCACCATCATCGGCGGTGCCCCACCTAGGCTGATACCGAGCTACCTTCCAACTGGTGCGATGCCACCCTACCACTTAGCCCTAGGCTACCCCGAAGTCCACCAAAACGCTGAGACTATGAGACATAGTACCAAGCCCTAGAGGTCACTACGCTGTCTTAGGAGGGTGTGGGCCATACGCCCATACCTCCCTACACTATCCACTTCCAACCTAGCAGTAGTGGCACCGTCCTAGCTGGTTAGCATCCGTCCCCCGCCCATTCAGGGACGAGTGGTGTGCACATAGGGTCCTATGATCCGGTTCTCTTGACATACCAGTCCTTAGGGGGACTAGATAGGATATCTTGTCAAATGGGATAACCAACACCATGTGCCTCGATGGCACCTCCATCCCAAGGTTTCATCCCACAAAGACACTCCACCCTAGGATCTCCTCATCTTACATGCACCAGCCACAGGTACCACTCATAGGGGATGCCTAGGTCACACCCCCTAGCAAGACTCGTCCAATGACTCGTCGTAAGATCCTGCTCGATCGACTCAACCATCACCACACACCCAAAATGCACACCAAGATCTCCCCAGTTGTTACCACATTACCAGCACCCAGTGCCTTAACCACTCACATACAATCCTCCACCAAGCATCACATCACAGATATAATGCGTAGTAGAAGTAGTAGCAAGTAAGTAAGCGAGTGTCTAACCCAACAATGGGTGTGCAAGGGTATAGGTTGTGACAAGGTAATGGCTCACAAGCAATTCTACCAAGCAACCTATCACAGATCATTTGCATAAATGTAAAGCTCTAGCATCTACATTGTACCATGTCTAATAGGATTCTACGAGGTTGGGTGGGACGTGGCACCTGGCAGGTCATCTCCAAGCTCCTCAGTGTAGTCGAGGTCGTGCTCCTCAGTCTGTGGCTCCTCCGGGTCTATCAAACGAGACATATAGCCACGATAAGCAACTCCTATAGATGATCACAAAGAAGCAATAGAAATCCAAAAGATCCCAATGCACTCAAACACAAGCCAATGACATAGAGGTCATTTTTAGAAAAATTTGGGCACTGGTTTCATATTTTTCTGAGGTCATATGAATTTTCTAAGTTTAAATTATTTTCTAAAAAAGAAAAATAATAATTTTGAACAGTGAAGGACACATGTCAGCACATGATTGGATGTGGGAAATACGGTCACTGGTAGGTGGGACCCGTGGTCAATAGTGAATGACAGGTGGGGTTAGGTCAATGGTCAGCATTGACTGGTCATCGGTCAATGTTGCCTGGGCTTGACTAGGCCTAATAGGCTAGATCATGGGCCAGTTATGGGCTGATCTAGGCTGGGTTGGGCCCAGACATGTGTCACACTGACAGGCAGCCATGTGGCATATACAGGCCATTACTAGGCTCGGGTCCACGAGGCTGGTGTAACAGAACCATCCAATTTATAAGAGCACAAGTACAACGGCAGCCTACAAAGCAGTCGCACTATCATACTTGAGCCCATATAAACTCAGTAGTCCGTCGAGTACCACAAAGGGTCTCGATTAATCGCCAACATACAACCAAGATCGTACATGATTCAACATACATGTCACATGTTATATAGAGTTCACAAATACATTGCCATACATCATAGTACGATTAAAGTTATTACAAACCAAGTTCAAATAAAGTAGTAGCGGAAGCAAAGTAGTTTTTAAACTAACATCTCACACCATTATTCAAATACTTGCTAGTCTGTGATCAAGTCTGACAAAAGCATCATAGATAAGACATAAAAGTAGAAGCGCCTTCCCCGGGCCTACTCCTTGTCCACAGCGGGACAGAAGCAATTCTTAAAGTATCCGTGATAGACAGTACCATCTGCAACAAGTGTGAAATAAACCCTGAGTACAAGAAGGTACTCAGCTAGACTTACCCATGATAAACCAAAAATAAAGTGACTCTAAGGATCATGCAAGGCTTTATAAGTGGAGCTAGCTTGACAACATTTTGCATAAAAAGCCACTAATTCAGCTATATATTTTATAATTCGGCCATCAAGTTAATTATAGTTATTCATCTCTAGATTAGTAACTAACCTGTGCCAAACATGTGGTATATCACTTAGTAGCATAACAATAGTAACCATAGCCGGTGTAAGATTTTCATATTCATTAGAACCATCATATTCCATAATCCATTTACTACGATGTTGGAGCTAGTCAAGTTTCTCACTATCCGGGAGAGACGGCGATTCGAATCGATTACAACCAACTAGGTGGTTATTCCTAACACAAACCCAGACATACTTGCGCCAAAGTAGTCTTAGATCACCTTTGGTACAACTTAGGTACACATTTCGCGGGTTCGATCAGCACCGCACAACTAGGGACAACCAGCTGCTAGGACGATTAGGACTACCCTACCCTTGGGCTCACGTCTGTCTCCCCGCACATCCTTACTACCATCTAGAGTGCACACTTTGACATAACGAGTCTCGGACTGAGTTGAGCTACTCAGCTTCATGGTCGGAACGAGTTATCTAGCTAGCTAAGTGAGAGGCATGCGTTCAATCTCGATAGAAGTGCGAACAACGGTACAGTCCTTAATCGACACAGACAGAATAAAGCATGCACATAAGACCTCCATGTCTTGCTGCATCTCAATCCCTAGATCTTGTCCTGTCTCCATTTATTAATCATCACATAGTTATTTTCCACAATAGCAAATATAGCCAACCGTGCCCCGGTATCCACCTATATCTCACAGGTGATAGGAAATCACCCGACTTCTATCGGTCTAAGCAGGGCTAAGCATATGTTCGATCCTGGACCAACATAGGGTTCAAGGTATATATTTCTGGACAAGGTAGTACAATGCATCAAGTGTTTCCAATTCAATTCTTACCACCTAATGCATCAAACATAAAGGACTCAAGTGATATTTTATAAAACATAGGAGGCTTATAATGCTACGGGGCTTGCCTTTCCGAAACAAAGTGGGTTGGTGGTCAGGGCACTCCCGAAGCTCGTTAGTGGCTGGCTTCTCTCCTTTGGGAGCTATGGTTTGGGGTGTCCCTTGATTGTCCTCAGCCTCTTCTTCGAATTTCAGTAGGGTTACACCTTCGGGCGATCCTATATGCATGAGCACGAATAAGATATCATGGATGCATAGGTAATGACATGGGTGATATGATATGATGAAATGCATAATCATGAGTGTTGTTAATAGCAAGGTATTAGGGTGACAACAAGATTAACTTCTTTTACTGAGTAGGTGCATATCTCCTTTCTAGTAATATCACAAACACCTATTTAAACATTTTTTGGGCTGCAAGACAGTAGCCACTTGTTTTGACCATAACTGGAGTCATACACATCTAAACAATATGGTTGTGGACTTTCTGGAAATCTTATGAGCTTTCCTACAACTTTCTTTTAATGATATTAAGATGATTCAGTAGCTATCTAGGTCAAACAATTCAATCTTCTAGATCTGTCTAGAGGACAAGCAAATCTAATAGCAGACTTCTAATAGCTATAACTCTTAAACCATTAGGACTATGACCATGAAATTATAGGACAAGCAAGATTAGTAAGTTATCTACAACTTTGTTATTAACAAGTGTCACAGAAAAGGTCATTATCATCACAAAATTGTCACCATAACATAAACTACACATGCAGCCATCTAATTGAATTATAAAGCAATAATTAAGTAGCTGCTTATAACCAATTAATTTTGAGTACAACTACTCATATCAATAGATCATATGCATCACAAGCACCACAAAAAATAGCATGGTTAAGCCCAAAGGATTTACTTAAATGCATTTATTATTTTCCTTATATAATAGGGTGATTTAAAGGATAAATATTTTTAGTGCTCAATAAATCCTAAGAAAATTAAAGTAGCCTACATATAACTCCAATAGTCTACTGTACAAATTTCATGCATTTTGATAAGTATAGAAACCTCTACAAAAATGACAAGTTGCATAGGCTTGTTTTAGAAAAAAATAGTTTAGCCTAGTGAAAAGTGTCAAACAACAGATTTCATAATTTTCTTACTTTCATCTTAGCACCATAACACTATGTAAAAATTTGCATGATCATAAGTTATGTATTTTTACCCCATTTAATTTCACTAGAAACTAGTAATTAATTAAGGTTAAATAGGAAGACCATATTTCAAGTATGCCTACTATAGGTTTAGTATTTTTCTTAGCTAGAGCATGTCAACACAAGACCAACAAAATTGGAATCACAATTTTTGCACTTCCCTAGCTCAAGATATGCATTTTACAAGATGGAAACAAATTTAAAAGCACTTATCTAGCTCAATTTAATTATCCTAGAAAAATATCCCAAATAGCAGGTTTCATATTTTTATCAAATAATACACTTCATGATGAATCCAGCAAAATTTGTTTCACATAATTTGGACACTCCTAGCTCTAGGTATGAATTTTTGAAGTTTAAATCTATTTCTAAAAAAGAATAAAGAAAAACATTTAAAACTAAAATTGCTACGTGTACCCGGCTCACTACACCTGTTGCGACTGACTATTGGTCCCCGTAGGTCAACGGGCCCTAGATGTCATCAACATAGAAGCAGGGCAGCGGCTTGATCGGCGGTGAACTCGCCGACGACGAGGTCACTAGCGGTGAGGTCACCACCGACGTGCTCCCCTCAACACCCCGCGTCGACTGGTACCCATGATGGACTCAGAGGCGCACCGAAGCAAGCTCAACGGCGGCCATGGTGGCACGGCGGTGATGTGCGGCGGCGCATCGGCCGACTCCAGCCACGATGGGCTAGGGCAAGCTTGGCTATGGCTTCACGGTGACCTAGCGGACCTAGCGGGTGAGGATTAGGGTCAGTAGCAGCATTGGAGGGGCATGGCCACGTGCATGGCGGCATGGTGGCCTGAGCGCGGCGACAGCAAGGTCACCGTTCCAACAAGATGGTGGTTGGTGATGGGTCTCCATCATAGGAGAAGGTGCTATGGGTCATGGCGGTGCAAAAACAAACAAACGATGGGGAAGATGGGGTCTAGTGAGGGTCGGCCATATGGTGAGCATGTACTTGTGGCCATGGCAGACGTGCACGATGGCATCATGCATTCCCACACGGCGACGGCAGTAGCAGTTAAATAAATGACGATGTGAGCATCAATGACCAAAGGCAATGATGGACCAAGGGAGAAGAAGGTAGGAGGAGCAGTGGATATGGTTGGCCATGGTGAGCTCATAGCTCGGCGGCGCTCTATGGCCATGGTGACCATGATGATGCACAATGTGGCTATACCTTGGCTCGAATGGTGACAATGGCGGGTCGGGGAGGTAGAGCGGTTGACAGCGAAGCTATGCACATGATGGATTGGATGG
Organism: Miscanthus floridulus; assembly: GCF_019320115.1. NCBI lineage: Eukaryota > Viridiplantae > Streptophyta > Magnoliopsida > Poales > Poaceae > Miscanthus > Miscanthus floridulus. The sequence continues at coordinate 49,679,848 of NC_089598.1, read as the reverse complement.
AGATGCGGTGGTGGTGGCACGCGAGCTCGGCGAAGGAATGGCGGCGATGGCGACGATGGGTTGGCTCAGCTGTGAGAGAGCGTGAGCGAGGCAGAGCGAGGGCAAGAGTGAGAATGGAAGAGAGCTACAGTTGTGCCTCCCTTTACTCCCTCTGCTGGCCAGAATAGCTAGGCCGACACTGGCGAGCAGCCGGCCTATCAGCGGTTGGCCCTGACGGTGTGGCAAAGGGCCAGTTCAGGCCATTTGATGAGCCAACTTTGCATCTCCAGAACTCCTAAACTGTGCGGAATTAGAAAAAAACAGTATTAGTGAAAGTTGTAGAGCTATGTGAGATCTTCAACTTTGCTTTAGGAACCATCATCTAATTCTCAATGGTTAGCTAGTGACAATGCTCCCAAGTGAGGCACATTGAAACTGTGAATGGCTTTAGGACAACAAAATCTCCAAGTCCAAAAATAGTATTTCTTTGCTACTTTGGAGCTATTTTGGACTATGTTAGGCACAAAATTAGCTCATGACCCTTAAATAAAGTTTGTTACCCATGTCAAGAACTACAACTTTTATTAAGGGTGAAGTGCCATGCAAACACTCTATGCTATAGTTCAACTTTGGTCAAAGTAGGATCATGAAAAATGACATTATGAGTAAACTAGGACTTAGAAGCAAAATTGGCCCATGTCATGAATACAAACATTGTTCCATTTACCATCCTAGATATGTATAAGGTGTTTTTGTGACCTCACAACCATCTCTCACATTCGTCACACATGATCACAAGCATATGTAAGTATATAAGCAACATCACATGTGATAAAGAGAAGGTGAATGAAATGAAACTTCATACACTCATGCTTATGAATGCTTGGATGATGCTTGTGCTCATAAAATGCAAGTGCCAAATGCATGCTTAACACTAGGGTGTTATAGCTGGTCCACGGTGCACAGCATTGTGTGGGTCTATGGACCATAGGCACAGTCCATGGTGGACCGCATCCATCCTCTCTCCTCTCTCCCTGGTTCACAGTGCAGCGGGTGTAGGTAGGTCTAGGTGAAGGGGCATGGTGGCTCTTCCTCCTCCTATGGCAGCGAGCTCATGCATTCTCACGCTAGGGTGGCTCGGTGAGGCTGCTAGGAGGCTCTACGGCTTCGTGGGCTCACGGCGAATTCATCGGTGGGCCAAAGGTGGCGCCTTGGTGGCTCTAGCGCCTAGCATTAGCACTACGGCGAATGGCGTTGGTGCTACAGTGAACGACTATGATGTGGATTAGCGGTGAGGGCGCCAGAGTCGTTGGCACAGCCCAAGCAGGGCTTCTATAGCTTCCAGGTGCTCTAGCGAACACGACGAATGCATCAAGGCAAGGTGAAAGAGCTCAGGCGAGGTCAGCCATGGTGATGTAGCGGGCACGGCGGCGACGACAACACGTGGCTAAGCGCCCAACAAGGCTAGGCAAGGCTCCTATGGCTTCCTAGAGCTCTGGTGGACATAGCTAAGCCAAAAGGGTGCGACTGTGGGGTTTAGGCAAGGCTGGCCACAGTGATGTCAGCACGGTGGCAACGGTGGGTCACAATGAAGCTACTGTGCGTCCCCACAAAGCCAAAGGTGGCTCTTTCCCTTCAATTAGAGACATGAACAAGCCAAGGAACCGGTCGGCGGCGACCAAGGGCACAACAAAGTCCATACTATGGCAAGGAGTGCGGCAAAGCTCTGGTGAGCGGCCGGTGATGATGGCTCAGGGGGCTAAAGCTCGCTAGGGGTTCAACCAGTTGGGCGGCTTGGTGTCCGGGGTCACAGCGAACATCATCGGCCCCTCCTAGATGAGCAAGGAGGCTGGCATCGATGAGAATGGTCATGGCATGGCGGTGGCAAGGGGACATGGTATCATGGCGAGGCGGGCATGGCCGATAGTCCCTAGGGTCCTCTACCTTCAACTATCTAGCGCATGGTATGTCTCTCGGCAGGGCGAAGTTCACCGAGGTGGTCATGCTACCTCTACCGATGGGGTGAGGCCAGAATAGCTCTTTCCATGGTCGTGCTCTAGCCATGGCGAGCATGTGTGGGTACACAGTGAGGACATAGGCATTCCCAAGCTCCTAGAGTTTGGCAAGGCCATGCCTTGGCACATGCGTGTACACGTGGGTGCGTGGGTGCATGCGACGGTCCCAAGGTGCTGCCTTGAGCTCCTCAGGTGGAAGCTCATGGCTCGACGGCCATGGCATGATGATGATAGTGAGCAGATGGGTTCAATGGGGGCTCACCATGGTGGTGGTGTAGTTAGGGTGGCGGTGCAATGGCGAGGCAAAGTCATGACAAGGTGGTGCAATGCCTTGTGGAGCAGCTATGCCGACGTAGCCGATTAGGCAGCGTCTCCGGCTCCGACAGCGTCTCTGTGGCGATGATCTACTCCAGCGGTGGCTGCTAAAATCGCTAGTAGCGGTGGGGTGGATGGAAGAGGGGCTAGGGCACCGGAGAGGGGGTTTTATACCCCGAGCTCACCCATGGTGGGCGGCGGACAGCAAGGAAGATAGAGGGGACACATGTAGGGTGAAAGGGAGCTCCTGGCTAGGGTTCTAGGGTTTAGCAGGAGTGCGGGGGTGGTTGGCGCCTCCAATTTGGAGCAGCAGCCAGTCAAGGGCACAAGTATGGTGGTGGCAGAGCGTGGAAGAGGTGCGGGCCATGGCAATGATGTCACCTCATCACGGCATGAGCGGCGGGTGTGGTGCTCTGCTCTCCTCTACTTTGCCTAAAGTAGAGAGGGGAGTGGGGGTAGGGGATGATAGGTGGGTCCACCTAGCGGCAGTAGTGGGTGATGGGGGCGTGACGTGGGTTGCTGGCTGGGCTAGCTCGACCTCGCATGGGTGCGGACGCTGTGCTAGGCCATGCGGGTGAAGCAGGACAATGGGCGCATGCAGGGGCGAGGGCGCGATTGCGCAGGAGCTGGACCGCGTTGGCGGTGTGGGCCGACAGGGCTAGGCTGGCTTCTGCAGCTGGACTTATTTCCCCTTTTCTATTTCTATTTCTATTTCCACACTACACCTATGCATGTATATATGTGTTGCCAACATATATACATCCTAGTGGGCTCCACCAGAGGCCATCTAGGGTCCTAGCATCCATGCCAAGGGTTGGCAACTCACACACACAATTTATTTATAAAGGTTGGATTGATTTTATTACATCACTTAAAATCATGAAGAAGCAACTCACAAGTTGAATTAAATGCAAAATGTTCAACCATGCTAACTTAGTTCTACTTGTGCAACTACATGGGTGGTTTCCTAGTATGCACACTCACCATGCATGGGTTTTGTTAGAAAATTTTTTAAGTTTAGATTTTTGGGTTATTGGAAAACCTAGGTTGTTACAGGTAGCCCCAACACTTACAAGGGCAAAAGGAACCACAAGTTGAGACTGCATGAGGTCAATTCTGTAGCACCCGCTACCCCTATCTACCTCAAATGGTTTGAGAGGCTGATCACCTTCGACAAGCATGACCACCCTAACCACATCATCAATGTAGGATGCTTCCCCCTCATGGTCGAGCCAATGATCGAGGACATCAGAATGACCAAGGTCCGCATGGATGGAGATAATGACATCAACATACTCTACAAGGATACCTTCAACAAGCAGAATGCTGAATGTTGACCTGTGAGGCCGCACCCTTCTATGGCACCATTCCATGGCATTGTCTTGGTATACACGTGATGCCTCTCGGCACCCCATCCTCACGGTCACCTTCGGTGACAACCTCAACTTTCATAAGCAGACACTATCATTCATGGTGGTCGACTTCAATGACACCTACATAACACCATCCTCAGGAGGCCATGCTATGGGAAGATCATGGCGGTTGTTGACGTTTGTGAGTGCAAATATAATATTAAGGATTCCACAAGCGCACAGAACATCAGTGTAGCATTTCACCTGGAGTATTCCAGGTATTGTTATTTATATTTTACCACATGAAAACAATGGAGTAAAGATTTATTGAATAATAACAAAGGAGTATTTACTAACATACCAACATAACTAGAGCAGGGGGGTAATGATAAGAATTATGTAGAATGACACATAGGGGATAAATCTATAAAGATAATATACACTAGTTAACTCTGGAGATCAACGAGTGAGGTAGATTCCTATGATATTCTTATTACAGGGTCAAAGTATATATATACCCAACTATAGCTAAGACTTCATTCTACTCTTGTGCACTTTGGGACACCACTAGACGGTAGAGCACCGTAAATGATAACTCTACTGACGTGACTACAGTCCTACAATTTTAGAACATGCTCACATGGGGTGGACTACAGAGGATAGACGAGGCTGTCACCTTTCGCTGCTACCACACAACCAGGGAACAAGGTGTGCTCATAGGTAGACCATCGTATAAGCACCATGCTTACACAAGGCTCTGCTACTTAGCCCAATCGATAAACTAGTAGGCTAAGCGCTCTATGAACCCGCACACAAAAATAAAGATAACCTTAACTAAGCATGATACATATTCAAAGTAAGCATAGCCATGTAGATAAGAATGATATAATGATAACAAAGTCTCATAAGATAAATAAGTGAAGATACAATGGATTAACCAAACCTCTGAGACTGGATCCAGAACCTAAGCATGAGCCCAACTCGACCTCACTCCCGAGCTACTAATCGACCACGTTGGAGAGCTCTATATCTAATCCTCTTGTTGTATCTTGATATTGATCTCTAATGGATTTCTCTAGAGATTGAAGATTGGTGGAGATTGGAGAGATGCCTTAGGAGGAGGGTATGGGTGGATATATAGGGGGTAATGTCAATCATATACCCTCAGATCAAATCGACCTTAAGCAATAGTGTAGATTTGATCTTTAAGGTGGAACCCATAGGCCGACCAGCCTAGTGGTGGGGCCGGCCGACCCACCTGTCAGCCTCTTGGCTCGATCTTCGGTGAGTTGTCTTCTTGATTCTTCTAGAGTCTTCCTAAGTCAGTTTTGTCATGGATAAACATGATTTGATGTGATGATTGGGTCCACCTTGCCGGTTTTCTGGATAAATCCTCCTACATTCACCGATGCACCAAAACTTATGGAATTTATTAGTTTAAACCTCTAGACCTATGTTGGTGATCCTTTTTATGCATTTGTACAAGTTATATTGATAGTTTATGATGAGTGTTAATGACCGTCAATAGTGGTCCTGAACACCTACCTCAAGCTCAAGATGATGAGTCCTCGTAGTATCATCATGATGTCTGGGAGCTTCTGGAGCGCATTCAAATGCAACAAGGCCTGCACCAAGCACACTGAGCGTGTCATCGCTGTCGAGGAGAATGAGCTTCTATTGGAGTATGAGAAGAAGAAGACACCGCTCACCATAGAACCCTCTCCTGGTATGCCTTAGATGTTTGCCCTAGGGGATAATTCGAAGAGGCGCAACTCATGGAAGGCAAGAATGACAAGACGACCAACGTCGGCACTAAGCTACAGAAAGCATAGGAAGACGCGCTCGTCGACTTCCTCTGCAAGAAATGGGACATGTTTGCATGGAAACCATTTGACATGCCTAGTGTCCCAAGAGAAGTCGGCAAGCACTCCCTAAACATAAAACTTGGTTTGAAGCCAGCCAACTAATGCCTGCATCGATTCGATGAGAAGTGTAGGGCCATTATAGCAGAGGTAGAAAAGCTCAAACCAACCAAATTCATTGAAGAAGTTTGGCATCCTGACTAGCTAGCAAATCTAGTCCTTGTACCAAAGAAAAATAATCAATGGAGAATGTATGTCTACTATAAGGGCCTAAGTAAGGCATGTCCCAAGGACCCTTATTCTTTGCTGCAAAATCGCTCTGTTTCCTCATCGCCTACTCAGGGTACCACCAGATCTAAATGAAGGAACCTGACCAACTAGTTACATCCCTGAGCTTTAGTTGCTTGTCGGCAAACTACGTCCCATTGAGGTGGAAAAGGAAAGAGGAAGCTTCAAGAAACAATTGCTAGGATGGAGGTTTGCATCAAATCATCAAAACTATTGGTAATGGGGCATCATCCATATTCTACGCCTACGCCTATGTCATGGAGTTCACCCCTAGGTATGCATGGTTATCCCTCAGCTCTTTATTTTGATCTTTCGTATGGGTCTTTAAATTATGAGGGTTCCAATTCATTTTGCTATCAATGATTTTCTAATTAATCAAGAGCCAAATATTTTATTTCGGTTATTGCATACTCTTGGGGATGAATTCATATGGCCGATACTTTGTTATTGCCCTTAGCATAAAATATATAGCCGATGAATGCTTGCAACCAACATGTTATGAGAAGAGCCTCCATGGAATTTACTTTGATGGATTTAAAATCCCTAGGGCATGGTTTATGCATTTTGGAGATATTTGCTTCTAAGGATACTTATTTTATTTAATCGGTTTGCAAAAAGGGCCAAGGTGTTGACATAATCATTATTTCTCACAATGGTGCTCTTTGAGGCAACGAGTTGATTAAACCACATTTGCACCAATATTTAAGCCGAATGTGAAGTTTTCTCATTTGGCTTGGAAATATTGCAATTCATGGATGTGAAACATGTTGAAGCCCTTCGTGATTCTTTACTTGTGGTACAACAAGTCGCTGGTATGTTTAGATGTTTTGAAGGATCACCTAATGCATATCTTATCAACTGCCTTGACATCATTGCATATTTTACCGAATTCCGAATTCAGCGTATTCGAAGGCATGATCGAGGACACTAAGGGTAAGGTCAACGTGTTGGTTCAACAAGCATCTGGCTTTGACGTAGGTGGGCGTAGTTTTCACATGAGAGAAAAGCCGATGCAAAAGGATGAAGTGGCAACCAGTCTGCTAGAGGTGGCTAGGCTAGTTCTAGAAACCAGCCAGACCGTTGTTTATGTCGTCTGTGCAGGTTCTGCAGTAGAACCGGCCAGGCCGGATCTTGGAGGTGACCAAGCTAACTTCGTCGGGGAAGGTTCAAATCATTTCGATTTTGTTACTCCGCAGAACTTAGAGCCCATTTGGATGATTGGAGAACTCCCATTGTGGATTATTTAGGTAATACAAGTGCTAAAATTGATAAAGATAGTCGGTAATTGGCAAGCAACTATATTCTGGTCAATGGTGATTTGTATTGACTTTCTACCGAATGTTTGTCGTTGAGACGCTTGAAATCAGGATGATGATATCTCCTTGGAGCCTGCCACTTTAATACATCTTGTTGGCAAGCCATGGTTTTTTTGGGAGGACATCTAATTATTTTATTTTAAACAAGATGCTAATTCAGACATTTTGGGGGACCAAATCTAGTAATTACATTATATTCCGGAGCCGCACAAAGACAGGATGTTGGCTGTACAAGGCCAAATTGCATGATCAAAATCAGAAGTAATTGTGGCCGGTGGCAATTGGTTGCTTTATGCCTGCACAGTGATTGATGCAAGCAGCTGAGGACATTACTATGGATAAGTTGAAGGCAGCAAACAGAAGGCATGGCTGATATTATGAAGAAGACCACAGCAACGAGTCAATTTTGGCCTTTAAGTTATTTTTTTAGTATGCAAGCTTTACTAAAAATAGGGGGCATAGGTTGACACCCAAAATGGTTCAAAATGCATAATGGAGTCCAACATCTTGTTTCTATCATCAAAACGTTCAGAAAGCATACTTGGGTCATCTTGTCTGAATTCTGGAGGAATCTGGATGGTTTGGAGGAATGCTGGATGAATTTGTGAGAGAAAAATACTGTTCTGGATAAAAAAAATAAGCGGATCAAGCCGGGTTTAAGGGCACGCGAACGGGGCCATTGGAGCCCGAACAAAGGAAACAACTTTTTGGGGAGCTGACCCGAACCCGGTCGGTTCCCAAAACCGGCCAGACCGGATTTGATAATTTTCCAATTTCCACAAATGGAAGAATGGGTTGCACTATTGCATTTCTCTCGTCGAGCTGATCGAAAAACATATACGATCACCTCATTTGGAGTCCAGATGAATTAATTACGATTTTCGAAAGATTTTCTGCCCTGGACGACGTAAACCAGCCAGGCCGGCCAGGCCAGTTTTGAGATCTAAAACATGTTTTGACCAGCTTGTTTGCTTGTTGGTTTCAGCCAGCCCAAACCAGTCAGCCAACAGTATTTTTCTCTCACAACAAATCAGCACCAGCCAGCTCAGAAACCAACCAGCGAACATGTCAGACGTGTTTTGTAAGAGTTTTTGACATATCAACCCCACCTTATAAATACTAGGAATTTAACCTCGCGCATTGCCGCGGAAACTAGAGTTGATTTCTCATGGAAAAAAGATTAAATATAGATATAGAATTAGACGTTTTTGTCCATTATTTTGATTTTACCACTACTTATGATTTGGCCTTTGCGATTGTATTTGTATGGGCATTAGATTATCCGTCGAGACAATGTATATATGTGTATGTGTCATGAATTATCTGTTTTTTTAAGTAAAACTTAGTCCACATGTGCTTCAATGCGCCAATATGGCATTTTTTTTCCCTAGATGGGCCCGTAAGCCCACGCCCGTCCTCGCCTTCACACTGAGTTCGGGAATTCCCCATCCCGTGACGATGACCGACGCTTCTCCTTCTCCAATCGACCAAACCTGAATCCTCCCGGCACCGGTGGGGGGGCTCCTGGCCTCCTTGATGGCTAGGGCACCGAGCCCTTGCCCTTGCCCCTTGCTCAGGGGCGAAGGCAAGTTATGTGTAGGGAGTGCAAATGCACTACTAAAAAAATGCAAAAACAGTGAATTTGATTAAAATTTCACAATATATGCATCCACTATTAGACTTGTCTACGCACCCACAAAGCAAGTACACCACCCTCTAATTTACTCTAGCTTCGGTGGTCGCGGGGCTCCTGGTGGCGGCAGTAGCGGCACGTGGGTGGCTCGCCGACTGGGGCTTGGGCCCTAGATTCTAGGCCAAAGGAGGGGCCGAGCCCCGAGGCAGTGGCAAATTCAGCCCGAGAAATGACTTAGGCCTTGTTTAGATGCCATCCAAATTCCAAGTTTTTTCACTCTCTCTCTATCACATCAATTTTTAACCGCTTGCACGGAGTATTAAATGTAGGTAAAAAAAATAACTAATTACATAGTTTAGTTCGAAATCACGAGATGAATCTTTTGAGCCTAGTTGGTCCACGATTGGACAATATTTGTCAAATAAGACGAAAGTGTTACTATTCATCGGGCTGAAATTTTTTCACAATCTAAACGAGGCCTTAGAGCGAACTTAGTCAATTTTGGCTATCAATAGAGAAATTAAGTACAAAACCTGTCAATTTTGAACTAACCACATCTCCAGCTTCATCTCCTCCCCATCCACAACCGTTTCATCTGCTCCCCAGTCCATCACCAAAAATCCAAAATCCAAATGACCAAAATCCTAAAATTCACACAGACCAAATCAGGGCCGACCGGGGCTGAGGGTCGGACGGCTGGGGCCTGAGCGGCGGCCACCTGGGACATGGCTGCTGGCCGGCGCCGAGCGATGGCTGGGGCGGGGTTGCATCCTCGCCCGGGGAGACGGGCTAGATCCGCCGGCGGCCGGAGCGGGCGCGCCGCGTGCGGCGGCAGCGAGGAGGCGCGCGGCGAGACTGGAGGGCGGAGGCCGGAGGTGACGATCGGGTCAGCGCAGCCGCAGTGGGGAGTCGCGCTCGCGCAAACAGGAAGCGCGCAGGGAGGCGAGTTGGTGAGCGAGCGGTGAACCCTAACTAGCCGCCTGCTGCTGGGCCTAGGCTGGGCCAATGTGAGTGCCGCGGCCCATGAGGCCATGACGTCTCTTCTCTTCTCTGCGTCTGTTCTCTGCCTCGCGGAAGAAAAAACAGCGCCGCGCGCCGCCGTCTTCGCCCTTCGGCTCGAACTCCGGTGAACTCCAGGGATGGGGATATGGTGCCCGGCCAAGGGGACCTAGGGCGGCCGCCCTATCTCACCCTAGTGGTGGCTCTGCCTATGGATGGACCGGCACCACATCACATGAGGCTGTGGGAATCGTGCGGGCGGGCGAAGGCGTTGGTGAACGGCACGAGCGTGCCGTTGCCAGATGAGTTGGCCGTCCGAGAAGTGCAGGCCCAGGTTGAGCGGCGGCAGTTTAGTAGTTGTTGTCCAGCACCGTGGGCATGCTCACATCGATCTCCGTGGTGTTGGGGGCGAGCTGGACCGGGTTGGGCGGGCACAGAGCCTCCAGCAGCGCCTGGTACGCCAGGCTGATGGTCTCGTTCGCCAGCCGCTGCCGGTTTGTGGCCAGGAAGGAAGCGCAGTGGGAGCGGCCGATGGTGTGGGAGCCGCACAACACCACCATGTCCTCGATGCTCAGATTCTTCTTGAAGCTGTCGATGAGGACCTCTGCCGTGCTGTCCGGGCCCAGCAGGTTGTCGTCGGCCTCCGTCTTGTTGGACACGCTGTGGTCCCGCTATCCCGCGGGCACACGGACCTGCGGGATCTCGGCGTCGCCGTGTGGAAGCTCGCCAGGTACGCCTTTATCCTCGGCAGCTGGTTGGGTTCAGCACATCTTCTTCCCTTGTATGTGCACGTGTATCCATCTTAAATCACATGTGTTGAAATGAATTAGAATGAATATGTGTTGAAATGAATTAGAATGAAATTGGATTGAACCGGTATGCCCTAATCTATTATAACTTCCATGCTGCTGTTCATCGCTTGATCCGACGATCAAGGACGACATCTTAGGCTTCTTGGGCAATCTGGCGACATCTAGCCTTGTTTGCTTTACTGAAAAGCCATGAATGAAAGTACTGTTCACCGATTTGCTATGAGAGAAAAACAATATTGCTTCGCTGAAACAGTACGACATATAAGACAAGCGAACAGGACCATCCTTGCCCCGACTATGTCCCTCCCGAGCAAGAGCTTCAAGGGTTCCTTGTTGCCAGGAAGCAGGAAGCTAGCCGTTCTTCGTCATGCAAGCTCGACCGGTTACCTTTTTGTGGTTTGCTCGCAAACCTCTCTTCTTCACCATGTAAATGTAATCCTTGCTGACCTAGGGCTTTCTCAGGCTCAACTCTTGAGAACCAGTCAGGCTGACTCCCTAAACCGGCTAGGTCAGTTTCTGCATAGTCACGCCGCCTCGCAGCCTGTTCGGGAGGCCATAAACGATCGTGGATTTTTTACTACTGGCTGGTTTGGTGTGAGAGAAAAACACTGTTCCCGGCTGAAAATTTACGATCGTTTACGAGCAAGCGAACAGGCTGTCGGGTCCATTTGTGACCCTACATTTTAGTACTTGTGGTTTGTGACCGATCTTCATCATCAGCACTAAGTTTATTGGATGCATATCTAAGTTACACATATGCCCATTTAGTTAAGCGTCTAGGATCACTACCTAATATATCGCTTAAAGGATTGATGCATTCTACTTGTGTTGTCTAATTTCGAATTCTCTTGACATTTATGACAACAAAAACACGTTATTGCTTACTACTCCTGTGTTCTAAAACTGTAATTTATTTTGACTTTTCTAAATAAGTAACTTTTACGTAAATATATATACACTAATATATATCTACATACATAATAAAAACTATATATCTAAAAAGAGCCAAATAATAAAACGACTAGAGTTTGGAACGGAACATGTTGAGTTCTATTTTGTACACAACTATCCATTTTAGTTGTAACTTCACTTGTGTTCAAAACTTCAAAATACGAAGTTTGTAGTCTGGATATGCTTCAGCGAAATGGACTACGTCACAGCCCTGGAAAAGGAGTAGAAACGGAAGTTTGACCGAAAAGTGAGATACAAGGACACAAATAATAAGTTACTGAGTTTATAGCGCACCCTCACGCGTACCCGCACCTAAGCCTCCGAGAGACGGCTGTTGCATAGTACAACACCGTGACATCATACAGCTGACTATCCCCACCCTCCTCTCTCCTTCCTCCGGCTATAAAGACTCCTGTTCCTACATACGCATCCACCCAACAAGCCATGTCAGGACACTGCAGCACCCACACTCGCAGCAGCCAGAATCCCATGGGCAACGAAAGCTTCGGTCATCACGGCCTGCCGGCAGCGCAGGGCGAGAGCACCACCAGCCGTATGCCGGTGGCTGTTGTACCTTACCCCGCTTCCTTTGCATTTTATTCACCCCTTGACTAACCAGGTGATGATGAGGGTGCCGTCCTGCCTCGCACTGCCGAGTCCAAGCATGCCATTCTGGACGATGGCGCAGCACCAAATCCAGGCACCACCACAGGCGCAGCTTATCTGCGGCACGGTGCTTCATTCGTACACTGTCATGTCGTGGCCATGCCACGCGCGGTCACGGCTGTTGTGGCAAGCCCGCGCCATGCTTACCCGGCGAATCAGCCGGGGGCCGCGCAAGCTGATTTGACACTTCGGCTTGGCTCCGGCGGTGGCGGTGATAGTCGTGGAGACAAGAGGCAGTTGATGCCTTTACTTGAAGACGGGCGCCATGGCAAGAGGCCTGTGGTGGCGATGGATGGTGGTGATCAAAGTGGTGAGGAGGGCAACGATGCAGACGGCTTGGATCTGGAGCTGCGTCTGTGTCGCTAGAGCCATGGGCACTTGGAATGTAATAATAATGAGTGATGGGAAGGATCTTGGAGTCGTGTGTGCAAGTGTAATGGGCCTGCTGGAAGTTGAATTGGTTTAGTAGAACACTGAAAAACTTGGACCCCTTGTTTGTGTAACTGTTGTCCTTGGTGTTGTTGACGTAAATCTAGCGCAAACTCTATTGCGACGGGGCCGGCCCACCTCTCCCTCTCCCTCTCACATGCCCGCACTCGTGTCTGCACCCGCACGCGCCCGCACTGGTGCCCACGTCGAAGTTGGGGAAGAAGGCGCCTCAGATTCCGGCGAGCTTGCCGGCGTTAGAGTTCAGCGCCCTCTCTTCTTCTCTATCTTCGATGGGCTTAGAAGGGGTTCTAGAGGAGGCAGGCTGCCCAGTGGTCAGGACGGCGGTCGGGCGGTTTAGGGGTCCTAGCGACGGTGGAGGCGGCGGGCCCTGGGTGGGACGGGGGCGCTCGGGTCGAAGCTCGCCACGACGGGAAGGGGGAGGGGAAGAAGGCAGCCGCTGCAGCCGTACTAGTGTTCGCCGGAGCTCTGCAGTCATGGAGCTCCAGCGAACCCTAGCGCGCCACGACGGGCCAGTGGGCGGCGGCGGGGGCGAGGACGAGGAAGTGGGCGGGGTCAAGGACGAGCGTGGGAAGGGAGAAGAGAGTCAGGGGCGTGTGACTGGTCCAGCATAACTGCGTCCTAAATCTAGCCCCACACCCAACGAATTAATACACTCGAATTGCATGAGAATCTTTTGGACTGCTCGGGGGTCAATTCGCAGCAAAGTCAGGTTTCCTAAATCGGCTTAGCCGGTTTCGACAGATTCGATGCAAAAACCTAGAAATGCCTCCAAACATCAAATTTGGCTTTCTATATCTAACTTTTATTATCTTGACAAGAGAAACACGATGGTGAAGTCAAATTTACAAATTTGAGGGATTCCCAAATTAACCTGGCCAGTTTGGGAAACCGGTTAAGATGGTTTCCCAGAATAAGCTCGAGTTGGCAAATGTTGGGTACGAACGTAGGGTCTTTTTTGTAAAGGTTGTATGCTAGAAAAGAATAATCTTCTAGAAGAGGACAACTCGCTTAGAAGATGTAGACTTTGCCAGAATCATTCTCACTTGTCACACCTGCAATTTCCAATTACACAATGATGCTGATAGAATCTTTTGGAAATTTGGGAAGAATGGGAAATTTTTTGTTAAATCATGTTACAATGCATTAACAAAAAGTGATGCTGGCCCTGATCATAAGAGAATTTGGAAGGGAAAAGTTCGTCCTAAAATTAAATACTTCATGTGGTTAATGACTAATAATGCTGTGTTGACCAAAGACAATCTTATCAAGAGAAAATGGAATGGAAGTCCTAGTTGCCAGTTCTGCAATCTTGATGAATCCTGTGATCATCTCTTCTTTACCTGCCATCTGGGCAGCAGTTGCTAGAAGCATTGGTGCAAGTAATATTCCAAATTCCCTGTCTAAGTATTGGGCTTGGTGTGATCACTGGTTTCCCCACGGCAAGAAATATCACTTGTGGGGGGTGTCAGCTATATGCTGGTCAATCTGGAAGGCTCGTAACAGAGCCTGTTTTGATGGGAAGGTCATCAGGAACCCTATTGATATTTTCTGTCATATTGGAGCTCTAATGCGTTTTTAGACAGGTTTGTATCCTGAAATGGATAGGGAGATGCTCATCGACGGCGTCAATACTATGCTTAGGGTGGCGACAAATATTTTCATCTCTCAGAATTCAGCTGATGGCATTCAGAAGCGCCTGAATATTGAGGATCACCAAGATGATGAGACCCCCAACCCCTGAGGTGGAGAAGATGGAGTCCATCACGTGGACCGTCAGAAAAGAAGCATTTTATGTGAATTGTTGTCAAACTATTATCGTCATTTGCCGCTGGATGGCTTTCTTTTGTGATGAACCTGTAATGAAGTTGCTTTAGTTGCTCTGTTAACTGGGCAATCTGCCTCTCTACCTTTTCTTCAGTCTATTATCCTTTTAGCTATGAGACAGAGTATAGGGCTGCTAGAGATCTTTGCTTTCTTCGCTTATCTGTAATCTTCAGACTCATGTATTTCCGTTCTATCATATGAATGGAAATGGGTTCGACCTCGCGTTGAAAAAAAAAACTTGTCACACCATTAATCATTCATTAAGCATTCGTTGCAATCTCCTCTTTTGTGTGTCAGACAAACTAGACGGCCACCAGCTTGGCTGTAGATATTTCTTTTTCTCTACGCAAAAAATTTACGTATCATTGTATTAAGAGAAGAGTTTAAACATACAGACAACACAACTCTATCAAGCGCCGAAGGAGGTCGACCTAAAATAGTCATAGTTGGACCAACCTAGCAAAAGACCTCGAATTTCAATATTACATACATAAAAAACAACCAAAACCGACGCAGCGGTGAGACCTAAGAGGTGGCCTTGCGCCTTCGTGGATGCCTAGACGAGACCTTTCCACCGTCTGGGAAGAGCACGTCTAGTGCTTCGACGTTGGACGCAGTCAGGTTGTCGTCGAAGATCTTGTCAAAGGCCCCTAGCTCCAATGCGGATGGCGCTGATGGACCACTGGTATAGCACATACGCTGTATGATCAGCACCTCACCTCGCTTGGAAGCAGGTACTCGAGAGAGACTCTGAACCGCCAAGCGCCTGTTCCACAGCGACGGCACTGGCTTAGTAGGAGGCTGATTCGGAGGCTTGCAAATAAGCGACTCTGAACCGCCAAGCGCCTGTTCCACAACGACGGCACTGGCTTATCACATACATAAGTGTTTTTTACGCTATAGCGCATTCTAACTACATTGTCCAGAAATTACAGATGATAATCTCCAAGCATATCACCGAGCATATCACCGAGCTTCGCCATCGCCGCTCGTCTCGCCCAACAGGTCAATGTCGCCGGCTAGCTTTCTCGCCGCATCCTCCACCTCATCCTCCAGTTGCTGGGTCTCCGCCTCGCTCAGCCCTTCGGCGAATCCGCCCCCTATCGCCTGAAGGTCAATGGATGAATAGTGGGACTGGACCACCGCACGGGCATGAGTAATGTCGGTAACAACGGCGTCGCGATTGAAGTTCTTGAAGCTCTCCCACGCCGTCTTGAACCTTTCGATGACGATGTCCGGGCACGGCGGCCTGCCATCGGTTTGAGGAGCCACCTCCAGGTCGACGCAGTCGAGCACTAGTTTGACTCCGGCAACTACGGCATCAAACTTGTCCCTCTGTGTTCGGGTGTCCTGCTCCAGCACATCGAATTGCACTTTGACCCTCTGACGGTAGTCTGCAAGTATTACACAGTTCCGTCAAGAAAGGAAACTACTTCAGCATTAACTCCGACCAGGGAATACTTATCATTCAACTCCTCGGCCAGTTTATCTGCTCACCCTGTCTCCTTCGCCTTTTGCTCTCGGAGTTGTTTGAGGGCTTGGCGCATCTGGGCGAGCTCCGTGTTTTGCTCTACAAGCACAACAGTCATTGCCAAAAATATGGTTGTTCAGCAATACAAAGCACATTCGCTAATATATCGTACCTGCTTTCTGCTCCGATACGCTTCTGAGCTGCTTGAAAGTCTGTTCCAGTTGCGTGGAGGCACTCACCAGTTCCTCAAACTTGCAGCACAGCTGCTCGGACACAGCTGCTAGCTGCTCAGACAGGACCCCCTTCTGGTGTTCCAGATCTCGCGCGTTGAACTCAACAAGGTCTCGCTCACGCGGGGCTCTCCGGATGTTTCTCTCTATAAGGTTCATCGCCTCTCTGAGTTTTTCGTTCTCTTTGATGAGGGGTTCCATCCTCTTTATCAACTAATGCCACTGCTCGGTAGTCCGAGTTATCCCCTGCAAATACATAATTATAATGATGAACTGCGATCATCAACATCAAAGATGACCACTCCAGATGCGGTACTGACCTTGATTTGTTTCATTACTCCGGTGAGGGCAGTCTTCAATTTCCACATCTCCCTAGTGGTATCTTCCTCCTCGATAACCACCACTTCGTCGCCGCGCTTGCGGAGGATTCGGACAGCTTGGGGTCGAGGTTCAGCGCGCTCAATCTCCTCCACCTCGTCCTCTTCCACCGTAGCTCGAGGCACCACCAGGGGGCTCCGTGGCCGGACAACGGCTCTGGCCATGCCCTGCGACGCCTTAGGAGGCGCCATTTGTCCCTCGGGCACCACTGGCTTCACCGCCCCAGACTTCGGCACATTGCTGGCAACTCCAGCCTCTGCTCTCGAAGACCCGACGGTTCCCGCTGTTGCCTCAGGCACTACCGCCGATCCATCTATCGCCAACGCCGCTCGTTCATCGTTGCCAAGATCGCCAGCAGCATCGGTTGACTCCTCCTCCGACTGCCGAGCACTTGGGGACTCGGGGACGGTAGCTACCGACGTTGTTTCCACTATGGGATCAGCCCTCGGTGGTTCGAAAGTCTAGACTGGTGGGGTCAGACCCTCCGTATGTTTCGCTCTACATCACATCAGTTCGTCAAGCACCAAAAAAGCTAAGAAATGACAACAAAGTAACTCCAAGGAAAGTATACTCATGGTTTGGTCTGCCGGAACAATTTCTTGAACCGGTGATGCCTACCCGAGCACCTAGGCACGGCCATGGGGTCAACTCCTGTACTCTGGGGTAGAGGTCCGGTTTCCTTCTAAAAGGATCTAACAATGCCTAGAGGGGGGTGAATAGGCGTATCTAAAAATTTACTGCAAATGCTAAGTTCAAATTTGTCAGCCACTGTCGGAAGTCCCGACATTTGGGCCGGAACTCCCAACGTTGTCAGAAGTTCCGACGCAAACGTCAGCAGTCCCAACGCCTAAGTGAACTACAAAAGCAATGCCAAATTTAACTTTGCGGATAAATAATCTTACAACCTCACTTCCTAGTGGTTTGGTGAAGATGTTGGGTCACTCCCTTGACGTCGTAATGCCTCCAAACCGTAGATCGAGTCCAAACCCTAAAATGGAGATTTTGGAGACAAAGAGACAAACACATACAAGTAATCTCAAGCAATCACAACAACAACAAGCATGCGGGACACAAGGATTTATCCCGAGGTTCGGCAACCCCACAAAGGAGCTCCTACGTCCTCGTTGTTGAGGTGACCACTAAGGTCGGAGTCTTTTCCACCTCCTTGCCTCTCTCAAAGCGACCACAAAGGTCACTTGAGCTTTCCACTAAGAAATCGAAGGGTGATACAAACTTCCTAAGGCTCTTCCACAAGATGGAAGCTCTTGGGCAACGCCTAGCCGGCTAGGGGCAAAGCCCCAAGAGTAATAGACGCAAAGACAACCGGCTTGACAAAGAAATCAAGTGCTCAAGCTTTCCAAAGTGATGCTCTCACTTAATCCACTCTCCTTTCACTCAAAAACTAAGGGAATCGAAGATTGGAGCAAAGGAGGAAGGAGAGGGGTGCTTTAGTTGCTTGGGAGCTGTTCAGCACGAAGTGAGTCAACTGTGAAATGAGTTCGTAACGGTTAGAAGTGAAGAGAGGAGTATTTATACTCCAAGTGAAAATCCAACCGTTCAGATCTATGTCGGAAGTCCCGACGTAGATCCCGGGACTTCCGACATCAATAGAAAACACTGTTCACAACGGGTCAGAAGTCCACGGGGTGAAAGTCAGTGTCGGAACTCCCGGCAAACGTCGGGACTTCCGATGGTCGGAACTCCTGATGTTCGTCGGGACTTCCGACGTGCTCAGTTAAACAAACAGCCAGCACCGCTGATGCCGGGACTCCCGGCATGGGTCAGGTCAGTGTCGGAACTCCCGGCGAACGTCGGGACTTTCGACGGTCGGAACTCCCGGCGAACGTCGGGACTTCCGACGTGCATAGACAGCGAGCAGTCAGAAGCACAGGTGCCGGGACTCCTGGCTTAGGTCGGGACTTCCGACACCGAAAGTCATAGAAAATTATTCTATATGCTCGTGAAGTGCTAGAGTGACTCTCTTTTGATTTTATTTAAATGCTTGAGCACTCCATCTTCCTCAGACCAACTAAACTTGCATCCCTCTTTATAGTGTGGCGGATCCTAAACTCAAAAACAAAATTAAAACCTTTGGAGATCGTTTTGAGTTCGTCTGCCTTTACAACTTCAAGAAATTGAGGGATACCATTTCATCTTTATCAACTCTTTGAATCTTTCATGGGACTAATAGTTGCAACATATCTCATTAAGATCACATTAGTCCCTAATTTGGATGTCATCAATAAACCAAAACCCACATAGGGGGCAAATGCACTTTCAATCTCCCCCTTTTTGGTAATTGATGACAACCAACTTAGGCTTTTATAAGAATGAAAGATTTTAAAACTTTTGAACCCCAAAATTTATGGAGAGCTCCCCCTTGATGTATGCATGAATTTGAATTTCAATTGGAATCATGTATACATGATTTGCATACACCAAGACAAAAGCTCCCCCTAAATTTTGCAATCCGTGGGGTGCAACAAGTATGTGTGAACAAATAAGTATCGGTGAAAAGAGATGCAATATGACATGTTATTTCACACAACAAGTAAAAAGAAGTATGATGGCCAAGATTTCAAAGTAGAAACTTGAAGTAACACATGGCCATACAAAAAAACATTCATCATGACAAGTAGAGATAAGCACAAGCAAATAAGATAGATTAAAACATAACTTATCCTACAATCATCCATCACACACATATAAATAGATAGTTGTCCATCACACGGTTGCCACCACACGACATAGTTCATACACGCTAAAGGTTTTAAAGTTCCAAAACATAAAGACCAACTAACTTATTACAATAAATCAAAGCCTAACACTCCCTCTTTGTCAACAAGTGCCAAAAGGGGTAGGCCACATGAGAAACCAACTACTCAACATTGGAGTCATCATCTTTGCCTTGGTCACTATCGATGAAATATGGTCGGCAGTCTACCTAGGGGTATGCCCAAGGTAGTAGATTGTCGACAGACAGATGCGCAAGCCACAAACAAGACGGTGACGCAAGACAGACACGAGGTTTTATCCAGGTTCGGCCGCCAAGAAGGCGTAATACCTACGTCCTGCGTCTGATTTGTATTGCTGTATGCCAATGAGAGATGTTTTTTAGAGGGGTCCCCTGCCCGCCTTATATAGTCCGGGGGGCAGGGTTACAGATCTGGAAACTAATCCTAGCCAGTTACAATTGCCATATGTGGCCGGATAAGGATTCCTATTCTAACCGACCAGGATCTTGCTTGATCGCCAAATCTGCCTTGACTCCTTGCGCGGGACTCCGATCAGGTTGGCCGGGCCACGCGTCGTCTTTTGGTGGACCGGACCCACTGATCTGGGCCGGCCCAAGCCTAGCCATAAGGGTATAGGGGTTAATACCCCCACAGCTAGTCCCCGAGCACTATGTATTATGCTATAACACGCCACTTTAACCTTCTCCGAATAGTAAGGCTTGAGTCTTGACATCCCTGACCACCGTTGTCGCCGGAGAAGTAGGTTGTTCGAATAATGTATGGTGCTCTTGAGAAAAAAGAAAAAGATTTCCGTCCTATGAAGTGTGCCCACTTGTATTTCTGAAAAGAAATGTAAGAGAATCTTGAAACGTAGCATCCTTGATCAGCAGAGGCGTAGGGGTCGAAAAACAAACACATTCACCGCAAGGTGAAGTGTGCCCACTTAGTCCCCGAGCCTAGTAGTAGGTGACGTAGGCACGTGGTGCCAGGGTCTAAAAAGAATTCCCAGTTAAGTTGAGAACCCAATTGTCGTACAGGCAATACGAGGTGCACCGGTAGGTGCATCGTACCGATGTAGTCCCCGAGCTTGCTGGAAGGCAAAGTATGAGCCTTGTAGCAAGGTCTAAATAAAAGCCTCTCAACTGTATGTGAGTACAAATCACATGTAGCCGAGGAGAACGATCTCCGAGCAGTGGTCGGGACAGTCTCCGAGCACGACAGTAATCCTTACATTCAGTCAAAGCATAGGGGTCGATTAAATAAACACATTCACCGCACGGTGATGTGTGCCCACTTAGTCCCCGAGCCTGGTAGTAGGTGACGTAGGCACGTGGTGCCAGGGTCTAAAAAGAATTCCCAGTTAAGTTGAGAACCTGAGTGTCGTACAGGCAATACGAGATGCACCAGTAGGTGCATCGTACCGATGTAGTTCCCGAGCTTGCTGGAAGGTGAAGTATGAGCCTTGTAGCAAGGTCTAAATAAAAGTCTCTCAACTGTATGTGAGTACAAATCACATGTAGCCGAGGAGAACGATCTCTGAGCAGTGGTCGGGACAGTCCCCGAGCACGATAGTAGTCGGAGTAGTTCCCGAACACGACAGTGGTCGGAGCAGTCCCCGAGCATGATAGTGGTCTGGGCAGTTTCCGAGCACAGTAGTGGTCTAGGCAGTCCCCGAGCACGGCAGTGGTCTGGGCAGTCCCCGAGCACGGCAGTGGTCTGGTCCATCCTTGAGCACAAGACATGCAGCGAAAAAACGAACGCCGCTTATATTATTATTTGGTGTATTTATTTTATCTCCTTACTCTGTCAAGTCCAATCTGACACGTCTGGTCAAAAAAGCAGACGGGTATAGCGCATCACTCTGTCTTCTTACTCCTTCTGGCAAATAGTTGCTTGGCACCTGTATGGAGGTGCGTCAGTGTGGGCCCTCTCACACTATCAACGAAGAGGCGCGTACACTGGTAACGAAGGGGTGCGTTTATTGGCGTAGATCTCAAGGTTGTGAAAACAACCATCTACGGCGCGTGCGCTTGTCTCCCAAGAATCTTGGGCAGACGAAACGATGGAGCTCTTGGTTATTTATAATATAGAACTAGTAAGTTACTTTTTACCGATCCCCATTGTCATTCGCCGCCGCAACCTTCTTCTTCCTATTGCCGAACCCTATTCCTCCGAAAATCATCACCAGTCCCCCTCCACCGCATCCACCCCTTTAGCAAGGGTAGATTAATGGCGAAGAGAGACGCCCAGAAGAAAGGGGGAGTCATGGCGAAGGAGTGGTGGAAGTCAAGGAGCAATGAGCAGACCATCGAAGACCTCGTCGCCATGGGAGTGCTACACAACAAGGCACTCGCGGGATGGCGTGCGCCGGAAGGAGAAAGCTTCCCCGATCCACAACCAGGTGAGATTGTGGTTTTCGAGGATTTCTTCAAGCGGGGTTTTGGGGTTCTAGTGCACCCTTTCCTTCAGGGGCTCTGCTTATATTACGAGATTGGGATTTGCAATCTGCATCCCAACTCGATTCTTCTTGTCTCCACCTTCATCCATCTTTGCGAAGCCTATGGTGGCTTCCAGCCCCATTTCAACCTCTTTCGCCATCTGTTCTGTCTGTGGAAGAAAGGGAGCGGCAGCTCGAAGATAGCCGGAGGCGTATACCTCAATCTACGTGACGGTATGAAGGCCCAGTACTTGCACTGCCCCTAGAACACCTCACTGGACGAATGGTACAAGAAGTGGTTCTACATCCGCAAAGAGCCAAACACGATCACCCTGTGCGACGTGGGGTTGATTCTAGAGAAGAAGAACAGCTGGTCGGAGAAGCCCGAGCACTTGGAGCAGATCGCAGAACTGCTCGGGATGATCCCATGGGGAAAGCTGGATGGTCCAAGTGTGGTCGAGAACTTCATCAGCCGAAGGATCTAGCCCTACCAGAAGAGGGTACATCCTGGCTTCGAGTACCAGGGGAGCGCAGATCCAACGAGGACTAGAAAAGAGGTGCTCGACAAGATAGAAGTCAAGGCTAGGATTGGGGAGCTATTCAACCTAGCCGATCCCAATTATGTCAGGTTAAACGACATCGAGCACGCCTTCAAGCTGGCCCGACCTCCCCCAAAGGTAAATGATGCTTCCTTGTACCTGTAGAATTATGTTGTAAGAAAAAATTGACTGTTGTCTCCTTTATGTTTCCCAGAGTAATGGTCATGACCGGGCAGCAGTGTTCATGTCTCCGCCCCCTGGTGTGGATTGGCCGCAAATTGCTGGCCCAACCGCCCAGACCAGTGCCAGGACCGAAGACGTCGACTGGGCAATACTCGGGGTTGGGGAGGATGCAACAGCCAGGGCTGCTAGCAAGCGGTCGGCTGCCAACAAACGTCGCTAGGCCATCTTCCCCCTTTCAGACGATGAAACAGAGGATGCAGATATCTTCCGACTCGTCCCTCGAAAGAGGAGGAGACAAATGGGGTCGATAGAGCAGAGTGGCTCCTCTGTGCCAGCAGTGATTGCATCACCGACCACTGCAACACAGAGGACAAGCGGGGGAAGTGTCGAGCACCAAACCCCGGCGCCAGTACCGGTCGTGGAAAAAGACCCGGTGGAAACCGCCGAGCACGTGGAGCAGGCGTGGTCGAAGAGATGCTCCTTCGCCACGTCATTCCATGCTTCCAAGTTGTAAGTATCTGTAACTTTGATGTAAGCTTATAATTTGTATTGAATACTATTGTCTTCTGAACTTTTCTCTAGTATATTAGGTCGGCGTCCACCGAAAATCCCGACCAGCTAGCCGGGTGTGGCACGGCTTCGCCAGTACTGGCGGAAAGAACTGCTCAGCAGCCGGCTGTGGAGGAACCTGTAGAAGAAATTCCGCCAGAACCACAGCAGACGAGCGGCCAGACGATAGTCCCTGAGCAGTTGGTTGAGAAGACAACCGAGCAAAGTACAAGTGCTCCGAGCACTAACCCTACTGAGGCGGATACCTTGGCACTAAGGGAACCAGACCAAGCTGAGGAGCAGCAACCGGAGTTGGCACAAACGCTTACCGATGCTACGGCTCATGGGAAAGCCATAGTGGTCGCGGAGACTACAGACTCTAGACCAGCGCCGCCCCCTGAACAAGAGGCTAAAGAGGACGAAGTAGAAGAGATCCTGGGCTACCCCCAAGACAAGCGACAACATGTATATGTGTCGCGTTGGTGGAACGATGAGTCGGTTATGCATGAGGAAATCCCAAAGGTCGAACAGACCCTAAGAGTTGAACGAGCGGCAAAACGTCTAGTGACATAAGTCTAGGTATGTTTGGCTTGACCACTTGACCCTGCTATGTAGTCGAACTGTCTGACTTAGCTTGTTTATATGCAGGACTTGATGAAGATCGCAAAGTACCGAAAGAGGTGCTTCGACTAGATTGAGGGAATCACGGCGAACAATAGAGAACTGGCGGCCGAGGTGGAACGCTTGCGCCGCCAACTTGAAGTCGCCGACCAGGAGAGGACAGAGTGAGAGGCACAGAACCAGAACTTGGTTGACCAGCTCAATAACAAAGAGCGGGAAAAAACAAGTAAGTTGTCATTTTATCACAGCAAGTGTATGACACATGTTGTTGCGTTGTTGGTTGTGACAGCTGTAATGCAGGCTTAGAAGCTGAAGTAACCCGTCTCCAAGAGGAGAATAGCCGCGTGACCGCATAGTGTGGTCGCCTGAAGGAGGACAACGAGAAACTAGCGCGCAACCAGTCTCAACTCCAGGACCACACCACCAAAATGAAGGAGGAACTGAAAAGTAAGTATTCCAGACCACCTTTCTCATTCTGTTGCCCGCCTTATCTTGTCATGCCGTTACATTTGATGTCTTGTACGGTTTGCAGTTTTAAAAGTCAATGCCAAGAGGCATCTAGAAGCCGTGATGAAAGAGCGTGACGGCTAGAAAGCACGATGCCTCGAGGCCACCGAGGATCAGGACACATGGAAGAACCGGTGCCAGGAAGTGGCAACTGGCATTTTGCCCATCCTCGACCTTATTGACCCGGCGCTCACAGAGGAAGAGCCAAGGACGCCCTAGCTTGGACTAGTCGAGAGATGCAGAAAAGCATGGGGATGGTTCCAAGAGTTCGTAAAGGAGGCGGGTGAGTACACGGGTGCCCATGTGCTAAGCATGGTGCATGCCCACTACCCCCTGATCGATCTCAAGCGCCTGGAGGCTGGATACCCGAAGGAGGTAGACCAGACAAGGCGGAGGAGCTTCGGATGGCCTAGCTAGACCTGTCATCAAAGATAATTGGCGACATTAACCTGTGTGGAGGTGGGACAGCACCTGTACAGGGTATGCCATCAACAAGTCAGCTGGAAATGCCATCAGTTGCAAGCCAACCGACGAAGCCTACGGTCTTGACCAGCCAGGCATCGGCGGGGCCATCCCCTTTAGCTCGATTAGCATAAGAGTCCCTGAGACTCGAGTAGGATATCGGAAGCAGCGAGCAGTAGGTGCCGCACGCCCCGACTAGCCAATGTTATAGGCTTAGAGCTGTAGAAGGAGGACATAGTTGTGTTATTGTAAACTTGGGCCTCTTCAGGCAAGCTTGTAATAACGTAACTGTATATCCTTATAATCTTGTTTGCTTTGTATAAAACGTATTTAAGCTTGAAACTTATGTTGGTGTAACTAAGTGAGAACATGTTAACATTCTGTTTAGTTGTACCATTTTGCTCGACACATCATCCCGAAAAGTTTGTGCGGCCCTAGTTTGCCATGTGGTCGGAGTGTGAGGTGCGTGACCTGTGCACACGTAGACATGGACAAGTCAAACCAAGGGGGACGTGCCGATCACCCGTAACGTAGAGAGCGGATCCCATGCACGTGTTGGGAGGAATCGGAGACAGGGCCTGCTCCAAAAACCGTAGAAGGAGTGGTGGTCGGCTTTTACTGGCTAAGTTAGAATAACCATAAAATTCGAAGTGACACATTAGAGTGGTCGGAGAAATCATAATAGCTTTATTGAAGTAAATCAAAAGTACAAGAGGAGTACATATCTCAGTAGTTAAGCATAGAAACATCTAAGCTTGTCGATGTGCCACGAGTTTGGTACGTCCATACCGTCCAGGTGAGCTAACCTGTAAGACGTTGGTCGTGTGACTTCCTTGATCATGAAGGGCCCCTCCCATGGGGTTGTGAGTTTATGGACACCAGCCTGGTTCGTCTTCCACTTCAGGACCAGGTCCCTGACCACAAAGAAATGCTCTTTAATGTTCTTGTTGTAGTACCTGCGCAAAACAGCAAGGTATTTGGCCATACGTACACAAGAATCGAGCCGCTTCTCTTCTGCGCTATTCACTTCTAGCTCCCATACTTCATTGGCCTTGCCTTCGTCGAAGTTCTCTACCCGTGCTAATCTGAAAGCTATATCTGCAGGGAGGACTGCCTCAGCGCCATAAACCATAAAGTATGGCGAGACGTCGGTGTTACGACTGGGCTAAGTTCTGAGGCCCTAGACCACGGCTGGTAACTCTTTGAGCCATCTTCCAGGAGCTTTGTCATTTTCTCTATACATCCTTTTCTTCAACGCATCCAAGATCATGCCATTTGCCCGCTTGACTTGTCCATTAGCTCTAGGGTGCATCACCGAGACGTATTTTACTACTATGCTCCTTTCATCGCAGAAGTCCCAAAAAGCGTTCCTAGTGAACTGAGTACCCAGATCAGTGATGATGCTGTTGGGTATGCCAAAATGATGGATGACCTGGTCGAGGAACGTGACAGCCTTCTCTGAGGATGCCTGTACCAAAGGCATGTATTCTATCCACTTAGAAAATTTGTCGATCAGCACAAAGACGCATGTAAATTTCCCTGGAGCCGGTTTGAAAGGCCCGATCATATCCAGTCCCCAGCATGCGAAAGGCCAGGAAGCTGGTATTGTCTGGATCTCATGTGCTGGTACGTGGATTCTCTTGGCGAAGAACTGACAACCCTAATAGTGGCGGACTAGCTTCTCTACATCGGCTACTGCTGACGGCCAATAGAACCCTGCTCAGAAAGCCTTACCGACCAGCGTTCTTGAGGCCGCGTGGTTGCCGCAGGAGCTAGAGTGGATTTGGTCCAGGAGATGTTCACCATCCTCCTGGGTTATACACTTCATCAAGATTTCCTCCTTTGCGTTCTTGCGCCATAGCTTGCCATCGACGAGCAGGTACTGCTTACTACGACGCATCAAGCGCCCGTTTTCTATCCGATCAGTGTAACCACTGCCATCTGTTAGGTACTTGATGAAAGGTATTCTCTAGTTGGGCTCATGAGTGGTCGGAGGTGGCTTGGCGGTGCTTGACGCCAGAACCGTAGCCACCAATTGCTGGTCTAGAGGCTTGTCTGCCGTGGAATCTTCCTCTTCGATGGAAGGCGTGAGCAGGTCTGGGACGAATACGCCATGTGGGATTTTTACTCGAGATGATCCTAACTTTGACAGTGCATCCGCTGCTTGATTCTTGTCTTGGACCACGTGTATGTACTCGATGCCATAGAACCTGCCTTCCAGCTTTCTAATCGATTTGCAGTATGCATCCATCTTTTCGCTGGTTGTGTCCCAGTCCTTGTTGAGTTGGTTGATGACTAGAGCAGAGCCTCCATAGACGTAGAGACGTTTAACGCCAAGCTCAACCGCAATGCGCAGACCATGTAGGCATGCTTCGTACTCGGCGGCATTATTAGATGCTGGGAAATAAATCCTGAGAACGTACCGGAGCTGCTCCTTGGATGGTGAAACGAAAAGGACTCCTGCTCCCGCACCGTCAATGTTGAGAGAGCTGTCGAAGTACATCGTCCAATACTCGTCGGATCCCGGAGAGGCAGGCGTGCTTAAGTCTGTCCACTCGACGATGAAGTCAACGAGTTCCTAAGACTTGATTGTAGTACGACTTGCAAATTCCAAGGAGAAGGGGCATAGCTCCATTGCCCATTTAACGATGCGCCCATTCGCATCCTTGTTGCTAATGATGTCTCGCAGCGGGTACTCAGTCATGACCACCACACGATATCCGTTGAAGTAGTGTTTCAACTTTCGGGATGTTATCAGTATGGCGTAGATCAACTTCTGAATCTATGGGTACCTGGTCTTGGACTCATTGAGTACCTCATTGATGAAATAGATTGGCCGCTGTACCTTGTAGACGTGGCCGGGCTCGTCGCGCTCGACCACCATGGCCGTGGAGACCACTCGATTAGTAGCCGCAATGTAAAGCAGGAGTGTTTCGTCTTCTCTTGGAGTAGTGAGGACCAGAGGTGACGTAAGGTATTATTTCAGCTGTGTGAAGGCAACGTCTGCTTCCTCCGACCACTCAAACTTTTCAGATGCTTTGAGTAGTTTAAAGAACGGTAATCCTTTTTTGCCTAACCTTGATATGAAATGGTTGAGGGCGGCCATGCATCCGGTAAGCTTCTGAACATCCTTCACCTTTTTGGGCGGCTTCATGTCCAAGATAGCTTTAACTTTCTCTGGGTTAGGGCGTATGCCGTCGTGACTGATGATGTTGCCAAGTAGTATGCCAGAAGGAACACCAAAGATGCACTTCTTTGGGTTTAACTTCCACTGGAATGTGTTAAGGGCTGCAAAGGTGCATTCTAGGTTGTCGACAAGGGTATGTGCTTCCTTGGTTTTGACAACTATATCATCAACATAAGCCTCGACGAGGTCATCTTTTATCTCATCTTTGAGGCAAGCTTGTATAGCGCGTTGGTAGGTAGCCCCGGCGTTCTTGAGCCCGAACGACATGGTCGTGTAGCAGTAGGCGCCGAAGGGCGTGATAAAAGATGTCTTGATCTGGTCATCCTTTTTGAGAGCGATCTGGTGATAACCAGAGTCGCAATCGAGAAAGGAAAGCAGCTCGCAACCGGCGGTTGAATCTACGACCTCGTCTATGTGAGGTAAACCGAAGGGGTCCTTAGGGCAGTGTTTGTTGAGATCAGTGTAATCAACACACATTCTCCATTCATTATTCTTTTTGCGTACAAGAACCGGGTTGGCTAACCACTCCGGATGATACACTTCTTTGATAAATTCGGCTGCCAAAAGCCGTGTAACTTCTACCCTAATCGCCTCCTTTTTGTCGTGAGCGAACCGTCGTAGCTTCTGCTTGATAGGTTTGGCCTTGCCGTTGACATTCAAGGAGTGCTCGATCAAGTTCCGAGGTACACTGGGCATGTCAGTAGGTTTCCATGCGAACACCTCCATGTTGCTCCTTAAGAACCTGACGAGCGCGTCTTCCTATTTGGGATCTAGGTTGGCCTCGATAAGGGCCGTTTTGCTAGGATCACCGTCGACCAGCTGGATCACCTTGTGCTCCTTGGACTTGATGTTCTTGCGTGGAGCCTCGAGCTCCGGGATCTCCAGGTGGTCGGTCGAGGTCTTCTTGGCATCGAGCATGGTCTCGGCCATGCGAATAGAGATGTCGTGAGCCTCTGCTATTTTGAAACTATCATCTTCACAAGTATAAGCTGCGTACACGTTGCCTCGGAGGGTTAGAACTCCTTTCTCAGTAGGCATCTTGAGCACCAGATACCTGTAATGAGATATGGCCATGAACTTGGTGAGCGACGGTCGACCAAGAATAGCATGGTAGGTGCCGTCGAAGTCAGCGACCACAAAGTTGACGTAGTCGGTGCGGAAGTGGTCCAGGGTCCCAAACTGCATAGGTAGCGTGATCTGCCCGAGAGGTGTAGAGCTCTATCTGGGGAGAACACCCTAGAACTGTGCCTCATATGGCTTGAGGTCCGCCTGAGCTATCTTCAGGGCAGGCAGACTGTTCTTGAACAGTATATCGATGGAGCTGTCGCCGTCGATCAGTACTCTATCGAATAAAACCTTATTGATACAAGGATCGAGGACCAGGGGAAAACATCCTAGCTCGGGTATTGCGGCCCATTGGTCCTTTCTGCTGAAGGAGATTTCGCGGTGAGACCATGGAGGGAGCCGGGGATCGGCGAGGAGGTTGTCGGTGTTGGCCACGTTCAAGCAAGCGTGGGCGAGCAGCTTGCGTTCTCGTTTGGTCTCGATGGACACTTTGCCTCCGATGATGGTGTGTACGCAATTGGTTGGCTTGACATACTTGTGACGAGGGTCCGCATCGTCGTCGTTGTTATCCTTGTTGCGCTGTTCCCCTACGTCGTTAGGCTTGTCGGATGTATCTGGAGCCTGTTGGCGCGTGTAGATACACTTGAGAACGTGGCAATTCTCCATGGTATGGTTTGACTTAGGATGGAGCTGGCAGGGCCCTTTCAATGCTTTGGCGTAGTCGTCTTCATAGTTACGACGTCCGCCACCCTTTTTGATGGTGTTGACCTCACCGTCGTCTTCCCGAGCACGCTTGCTCCTGTAATCGTCATGGCGATTACGCCGCTGATTATGTTGGTCGCAGTGGTCGCGGGAGTCATTGCGCTGGTTGCGGCAGTCAAAATTATCGTTTCGACCACGGTTGCTGCGGTAGTCGTCGCGGTGTGGGGGTGGTCGGAGCGTGGAACCCTTGCTGCTTCTTCAATAATTATCTTTTTAGCGTCGTCGGCGTTCGCATATTTCTTAGCGGTGGCCAGGAGCGCTGTGACCGATTCAGGTCTCTTGTGGAGGAGCTTGTCCCTTAGGGCGTCGTGGAAGCGGAGGCCAGTGATGAAAGCCTCGATTGCCTCATTGTCGGAGATTGATGGGACCTTGATGCGCATCTCCGAGAAACGCCGGACGTACTCACGTAGTGGCTCATCTTTTCGATCTTGAATCCGTTGTAGATCATATTTGTTGCCTGGTTGTTCACAAGTAGCAATGAAGTTGTTGATGAAGGCTTGCTTGAGCTCCTGCCAAGAGTCAAAGTAGTTCACCGGCAAGCTGACCAGCCATTGGTGACCTACATGGCCAACAGCGACTGGGAAATAGTTAGACATGACGTGCTCATCAGCCATGGTGGATCTGCACGCAGTTTCGTAGAGCATGACCCATAATTCGGGGTTTTCCTTGCCGTCGTACTTCTGAAGTTTCTCGAGCTTGAAATTCTTGGGCCATATGACTTGGCGAAGGTGTGGAGTAAACTGCTTCAAACCCGGCGGGACGTGGGTAGTGTCATATTCCATACGGCGATAACTTTCGTGGGATGCTCGATCGTCGGCTCTCTGGTTGATGCGAGCACGCAGATCACGTCCACTGAGGTAATGGCGGAGATCGTTATTGCCATCGCGGCGATCTCGATTGCCATCTGGATTAGCCCTACGACCGTGGTTATCGCGGCGATTGTCACGGTTGTCTCGGCGGTTACCGTCCCGGGCGTCGCGACGGTTGTCGTCCCGACGGCGGTTGTCATCCTGTCCACCATCATGGCCACCGTTTCCGCCTTGACGGTTGTCTGATGGGTCATTGTTGCATGAGCCATCTTGGTTGAGTGGCTATGAGCGACTTGGGTGCTGGCGGCTATGGCTTGACTCGACTGAGATGGATGGAGCCTGGGCTTGTTTTACAATCTCTGCGGTCTGGGCCATAGCAAC
The DNA here is from genome assembly GCF_019320115.1 of Miscanthus floridulus. Taxonomy (NCBI): domain Eukaryota; kingdom Viridiplantae; phylum Streptophyta; class Magnoliopsida; order Poales; family Poaceae; genus Miscanthus; species Miscanthus floridulus. The sequence continues at coordinate 49,649,070 of NC_089598.1, read as the reverse complement.
CGTCAGATAGGCTTGTATTTCATCACAAACTGCTTGGGTTTCCGGGGTGTTGGGTAGCCGTTGCATTGTCGCCATGGCGACGACTACGTTGGCGCTTGGAGTCCTGAAGACCTGTTTGTCCCCCACCCTATCGAAATCATCATTGAGGTCACGTGGCTGGACCCTTATGCGTCGTACCTCCTGGTCTGCTTCGGCTTCGATTTATCGGCGATTAAACTGGTCAATATTGCATGCTTCACGTGCAGTCCTTTCTTGTTCTGTTTCGCCAACTGCTGGCGGCTCGTCATTGCTGACAACATGGATCAAATCCCCTCATCTTGGTGGGAAAGACGGGAATTGTGAGAACCCTGGGGCGTGGTCTAGGATATCCAGATCATATTTGACGCCTTCATCTTCGTGATGCTGAAGCTCGGTGTGGACAGATGCATTAGATGCGATGCCAGATGAGGAGCTAGAGTCACCCTCTTGGACTGTGTGGACGGATCCTTCTTGATAATCTTCAATCCGGATCATGTTGACGAAGTTGCGTGGCTTCGGCCGAGGTCGGTGTATAACACACAGATCCAAGCAGCGTTGTAGGTTATACGCATAGCTGGAGGCAGTGTTTCGCATTCCGTAGGGCTGGACCTGGTGGTTCTCCGTCGAGGCTTCGTACTCGGAGAGCTGAAGACCCGTCGCGAACGCTGGCCAGCGACGAGCGGAGCGCCCTTCAGGAGTAGATATGACCACGAGATATGTACCAAGTCATGTAGGACGACTGGTCCGAGCTGGTCGGATAGATCTGTTGTGGGGAGCGGTTGCCTGCTCATTAGGTTGACTTTGAATCGTACTTACCAGAGCTAGGGTTTTAGCAAGTTTGGTGCCGACCCGATCGATGGAGTCGAGCAGGTCGGTGTTGTCGATCTGCTTCCCCTTATAGCGGGGAAGCGGATGATGAGTTGTCGGCGTGGCTGAAGATGATGCAGGCGTGGTTGGAGCCAGATGTACCATGGTCAGAGCTGTATTCGTCGTGGTCAGAGCCGTATCCACCATGGTCGGAGCCGTATCTGCCGTGGTCGGAGCCGTATCTACCGTGGTCGGAGCCGTAGCCGATGCAGGTGAAGCAGTGGTCGGCGTAGACTGAATCCACGCCTCCTCTGGGGTCATGGTGATGAAGTCGTCGGAGCCGGTGGTCCAGGTGATCTGGCCAACGGTGAACGTGAGGCTGTTCAGCGTAGCCATGGAGCCGGAGATGGTGACCATCTTGTTTGCTTGGAGAGCAGTACGCACACCCCCTACCTGGCGTGCCACTGTCGATGAAATATGGTCGGCAGTCTACCTAGGGGTATGCCCAAGGTAGTAGATTGTCGGCAGACAGATGCGCAAGCCACAAACAAGACGGTGACGCAAGACAGACACGAGGTTTTATCTAGGTTCGGCCGCCAAGAAGGCGTAATACCTACATCCTGCGTCTGATTTGTATTGCTGTATACCAATGAGAGATGTTTTTTTGAGGGGCCCCTGCCCGCCTTATATAGTCTAGGGGGCAGGGTTATAGATCTGGAAACTAATCCTAGCCAGTTACAATTGCCATATGTGGCCAGATAAGGATTCCTATTCTAACCGACCAGGATCTTGCTTGATCACCAAATCTGCCTTGACTCCTTGCGCGGGACTCCGATCAGGTTGGCTAGGCCGTGCATCGTCTTTTGGTGGACCGGACCCACTGATCCGGGCTGGCCCAAGCCTAGCCGTAAGGGTATAGGGGTTAATACCCCCACAGTCACCTTCCTCACCATCGTCGTCGTCTTCATCATCTTCTTCCTCTTGATATTCCTCATCGTCTTTAGTTGCTTTCCCCTTACCATGCGGGCGAGAAGAAGCATCATCGTCGTACGCCGCACAAGCCTCATCATATAAAGCCAATGGATCACGAGGAGGCACAAATGGCGGCGGAGGAGAAGATACAATGCCTGCTTGCTGTTCGAACCGATATAGCCTCTCTTGCATGTCGTGCTCACGCTGAGCACTAGCACAACACTGTCCAAACATGTAGGTCATTAGAAACTTGAACTTGCTGGGCTTCTTTCTGGAGGAGGACGAAGAGAGGGGCTCGTCACTGGATGAGCGAGCAGCAGCAGCAGTGGTGGTGGTAGCACCACGACAAGAGCGAGAACCCGAAGGACCTTTCCCTCTAGCATGGGCTACCTCAGCTTGTTCTTTGAGTTCTCTAGCAGCAATGATAGAGGTCTTGTTAGATATCTTGAGGACCTTATGCTCAAAGTCATAGGGAAAACGGATGCCAGATACATGCTCTATGATAAGCATGTTGTACGGTGCATAGGGAAGATGCTTTACCGGATCCTCAGTAGCATCATGAATCTTATTCCATATATAGCGGCTGATGGAGAAATTCTCAAACTCATCTCCAAATCTCTCAAGCACCTTCTGTGAATCATCACGAAGGAAGGTGGAGTCACCTACCTTCGGATACAATATCTGTCTCAAGATGTTGTTCAGAACATAATAGTATGGCTTCAGAAATGTGGTCTGTCCATCAGCTCTGCGACCCTCAAGATACATGTGTTGATATTCCTCCAAAGCAAGATCCTCATACTCAGTCAACTCATTCGCATTCCGGTCGCTGTGACCCAAACCTAGAAGGCGAGAGAAATTTACGAAGTCCACCTTATAGTGCTTGGCTTCTGTGGTCCAATGAATAATGTCCACAGCACCGGTCTGGTCTCTCTCATGATGATAAGAAGCATAAAACTGACAAATCAGCTCGTTGTTCCAATTCTTCCAAAACTCTAGCAGGTAGGACAGCCCCATTGATTGTATATCTTGAACCATCTGCTCCAGCTCGGGTTCCTTGTACTTGCCAAGAGAATATGCATCAATGCACTTCATCTGAAGGACCGGTGGCTCCTTCTTCGTCAAAAACTTCCGATAAAGAATGGAATCATAGAAATCATAATGGAAGGGGTGCCAGAAATGATACTCAAGGCGGAGATCTTTCTCATCCTCTGCATACAGGTTCCTTCCTCTGTTGTACCGGATGTCCTTGACTCAGTGACGATAATTCACTGGAAGAGGAGGAGTCCATCCACCAGCCGGATTCGGAGCCATGGAGGGCTCCCTCATGACCGGCGACACACCGGTGAATGGAACAAGCTGAAATGTCCCCGGTGGACCTCGAGTCAGGGTGCGAAGCGGTGGAACAACAAGGGTGCGTCCGGCATGGTCCAGCGCTTCCTCTTCTTCATCAACCATCAGCTCAGCCCCAATAGGAGCAGGAGCAGGAGGAGGGGCAGGAGCAGCAGGAGGAGCGGCAGCTGATGACCCTTGGTCACCATGGCCATAGCCACAGGAACCACCAGCACCACCACGCGAGTAAGATGCCTTGGTGCGGCCAGGCGGCTTGGGAACAGCGGCACGATCTTGAGTCTTCTTGGAATGCTTTTCCCGATGGCGTGAGGGACTGTTACCACCATCCATGACTGCGTAGAACACAAAAAGGAACTAAGAAACAATACAAGGAGTGGTGAACGAACATCGAGAAGTGAAGAAATGGGAATGGAGTGGTCACCATAGGGTTGGTAGTCCCGGTAGAAGTCGGGACTTCCGACAGCCGAGAGTTCCGACGTACGTCAGGACTTCCGACGGTCGGAACTCCCGATGGTCACCGGGACTTCCGACACACACGGTGACCATCCCATTCATGGGGCTTCAAATCACGACACACATCCAAACAAGGGAGATAGAGGGGTAGAGAGGAAGAAAGAATAGAGGCAAAACATAAGGTACATTGGATTTAGGGTTAGAACACCATGGTAGTACCTTGAAACGAGAACGGAAGAGATGAAAAGAAATGAATCGCAGTCGTCGACGAACAAATCCACGGGCACAATCTCCTCCACCAATGGAATCTCCTCCACACCAACGACAAGACCACCACAATCCGAAGAAAACGAGGGCACGGGCGGTGGAAGGGAGGGAGGGCGGTCGGCACTACCGGCAAGACCTCTGGCGGCGGTGGAAGAAGAAAGGAGGCCGAAGCACGAGGTAGGGCGGCGGTGGTAGGCGAGGGCACGATGGGGCGGCGCGAGGAGGAGCCAAGGCAGCGTCGGTGTCGGGAGAGGAAGAGAAACCGCAGTAAAAAAAGGATGGGGCCGGTTATAAAGGAATCGGGTAACGGATTCGGCGCAGTCTGATCTATGTCGGAACTCCCGGCCACCGGGACTTCCGACGAATGTCGGGACTTCCGATGCAGGGAAACAGAAAAACACCTTAACCTGCACTCGCTCTACCATGTGGGGCAAAAATATGATGGACACTAATATTTTCACAGGTGACTAGATTTCATTCATCCAATATAAAACAATAGTCACTCATGAAAATTACAAAATAGATTTTGAAAGTGACACACAATGTTTTCACAATTCTTTTCTCCTAACTAGATCAAACAAAATGTGTGTGCAAGGGATCAAGCCACGTTACGAGAATCAATGATATTTAGTTCACTCCTCAAAGCACAAAATCTTGACTCATCTAGGGGCTTTGTGAAGATATCGGCTAATTGTTTTTTGGTGCTCACATGATGAATGGCGATATCTCCTTTGGCTTCGTGGTCTCTCAAAAAATAATACCGGATGTCTATGTGCTTTGTTTGAGAGTGGTTTATGGGGTTGTTTGCCAACTTAATGGCACTCTCGTTATCACACAAAAGTGGAATCCTGGTTAACTCACATCCAAAGTCCTTTAGTGTTTGCTTCATCCAAAGTAGTTGGGCACAACAAGCGCCGTCCGCCACATACTCGGCTTCGGCGGTGGACAAAGCAACGAAATTTTGCTTCTTAGAGCTCCAAGACACCCAGGAACGACCAATAAATTGGCAAGTTCTGGTAGTACTCTTTTGGGTTACTTTGCAACCGGCATAATCCGAATCGGAATAGCCAAGTAACTCAAAAGTGGAGCCCTTAGGATACCACAAGCCAAGATTAGGAGTGTGCACTAAATACCGAAAAATTCTCTTAACGGCCATCAAATGACATTCTTTCGGATTAGCTTGAAATCTTGCACACATGCACACACTAAGCATAATATCAGGCCTAGATGCACAAAGGTAAAGGAGTGATCCAATCATGGAGCGATATACCTTTTGATTGACGTCCTTTCCTCCTTGATCAAGATCAAGATGTCCATTGGTTGGCATGGGTGTCTTGATGGGCTTGGCCTTGTCCAAGTTAAACTTGTTTAACATGTCATTGGTGTACTTAGTTTGACTTATGAACGTGCCATCCTTGAGTTGCTTGATTTGAAATCCAAGAAAGAATTTCAACTCTCCCATCACTAGTATATTACCCGTGCTAACGCTACGGTAGCGTTAGAAAAAATAAATCATAAAGCTAAAATAAATCATAACTAAAAAAATCAAAGGATGAAAGAAACATAGAGTATCATAAAAAAGAATAGCAAAATCCCATTAATGGCCCCGTTCGCTTGTCTTAAAGTTTGGCTTGTTCGGCTTGTTTTTTCAGCCGGAACAGTGTTTTTCTCTCACAACAATTCAGCCGGAACAGTGTTTTCAGCCAGTTTCAGCCAAAGTTTAGACCAGCGAACGGGGCCAATATCTTGTTTCATTGCTTCAAAGGCTAATTTTATTATATAAAAAACATGAAACTACATATACATATCAAAAGAAAAGTGTCCCATGAAACTACATTCCTAAAGCTCGTCAAGGGCAAAGCTGTTTCTACATGAGTGCACACACAGTTCAGCACTCAGTACAATTAACCTTGTCCTGAATTCAGTTCCGACTCTAGTAGATTGCCATAAGAACACACTACAGAAAGAAACAGGTGCGATCTGATCCGCCATCGGAGCGAGTCTGAAGGTGAAGATGGACAGGGGAGCTGGTCCATCTGCAGGTCACGCTGGACACTTCCACCTCTCGCTCCTTAGCATTCAGCTCTCAACATTCAGCTCTCAACAATACAGATAGGTTGCCAAGTACAAGCCAAAGAAGCTAAAGAAATGAACAGCGGCAGTAACAATTCTCTGGAGTAATACAAGAAATGTTCTGCATGCAGTTAAGATTTCTGGATTGGAATTGGAGTTAACAACCTTTGCACTTAAAGTTTCATGAAAGAAATTTGGCACAGGTTTATCACTTATTTCACACAAAGGAGATCATCAGCTTCAGAAAATTTAGCACAGGATAAAAGAAACAGCGGCGAGGAGAGAAATCAAGAAATGCGGGGTGCATTGTTGGAGGAGTTATTGTCTTCCTTCACCTGCATCGATGAATTTTCTGAACCAAGATACAAACCTCTACCAGGAGATGATGACTTAAAAAGAATCACACATCATATGCAAAGAATGGATCACAACATATCTTAACAGAATGAACACAATCTGTTTGAGATGCGAGACCAAGGGCAAGGTCCCGAGGAAGCCCAGCAGCAACTCCACCATCAGTCATGGCCTCTATTTTCAGTTTCACATACAAAAAGAGGTGCATACCTCAAGCCAGTTTAGCATCAAAATATTTCTCTTTAGGAGATCAAAACTTTTCCAATGGCACTGAATAATCTTCTTACACAGTTTTTATCATTATGAGTAGTCATATCTCCCAAACACATGACTGAGAAGTAACCACATTGACCAGCAACCAAAGCTTCTTTTGAGAAGTAACCATATGGCAACAGATGATGATTGCAACAGCCAATTAGACGCACGTAAACATTCATCCAAAATGGAAATCAAACCGTTGAAAACTTGAGATGATAATGCATTGAGGATAACTACCTTGAGAAACTCCCCAATCAGTTGAGCAGCACCGTGTCCATGCGCTCGTCGTCCCCCACCAGCGATCACGTACAATCTATTTACTGAACCAAATCTAACATGCAGGGAAGAGATCAAAACAACGACACTATGTTTTGCTAAAGACATATTTTTAATACGTTGGACATGTCACCATAAGATAATTCCAGCAACCTAAGAGACTGAGGATGACTGAATGAGAAATTAAAAGGTTCAGTAAATAGATAGTATAGGATGTACTGTTTGACTTTCCAACTGTATTTTGGTTAGCTAATAAGGGAGCCGTTACAATACTTATCACGTCAATGGATATTGTGAGGAAAAATGACAAGTTGTACTGCTATTGAGCCCAATTGATATGTCTTGTTGTCCGGTTACAATCAAAATGTGCTCTCAAACAAGCATATGAATTCAAATTTGAGGAATCAAAATTCTTCCGGAATGTACCAACGCAGCAGCTCGTACTCAGCGATGCCTTCCCCAGCCTGCGCTAGTGGAGGCCAAAGCAACAGCAGCACCAATCAACGAGATATATAGAGAGAAAAAAATCAACCTGCAGAAAAGGAGCACACGAACCTTTGGCACGGAGCCGCGACAACCGAATCCAGATGCAGGAGGTCGACCTCCGGGTTGACTGCGCCACCGGGTGCGGCATCGTCGAGGTCATTCCGCGCTGAGGTCGCCCTGCAGCGCGAGACGGGGAAGAGCGGGGCGACGGCAGCGCGGCCACGGCGCCGACGCGGGGTCAGTCGGGACAGGGCAACAAGTCGATTCCGCTCCAGATGCGGGAGGTCGACCTCCGCGTCGATTGCGCCGCTGGGTGCACCACCGCCGAGGTCTCCATGCTGCGGCGCCGCGCGTGGGATGATCCTGGGTAGGGCAGGGCGGGTGCTAGGGCGGGGGGCGGCGGCCAATGCAAGGGCGGGCGCTAGGGCGAGGGCTACGGGATTTGGAGCGGAGAAGGTGGGGATCAAACCCGGGAGGTGCGAATGCGGGATGAGGGCGCGACGCGTTGGGCGGTGTGGGAGAGGAGCGTTTGTTTCCTTTTTATACGGACGGGAGCGTTGAAGCCTCCGTGATGAGTCTGAAGTTTTCAATTATAGTAGAGATGGACATCTCGAACCTATTTGTCATAATCCTACTAAATTCCTCACAAAAAGCCACATTAGTACTACCAAATATTATGTCATCGACATATATTTGGCAAACAAAGATATCATTATTGACTTTGCGAGTAAACAAAGTAGCATCGGCCTTTCCTATCTCAAAACCTTGTTTGAGTAGGAAATCTTTTAAACAATCATACCAAGCTCTAGGGGCTTGTTTGAGCACATAGAGCGCCTTGTCGAGCTTGTAGACATGGTTTGGATACTTGGGGTCTTCAAAGCCCGGTGGTTGCTCTACATACACCAACTCGGATAGGGGGTCATTGAGAAATGCACTCTTCACGTCCATTTGATATAACTTGAAATCATGATGGGCGGCATAGGCAAGTAGAATACGAATTGATTCTAGCCTAGCCACCGGTGCATAGGTCTCCCCAAAATCCAAGCCTTTAATTTGAGTGAATCCTTGAGCCACCAACCTTGCCTTGTTCCTTGTTACCACGCCATGCTCATCTTGCTTGTTGCGGAAAACCCACTTGGTTCCAATCACATTTTGCTTGGGTCTTTCCACCAAGGACCAGACTTCATTCCAAGTGAAGTTATTCAACTCCTCTTGCATGGCTATCATCTAATCCGGATCATCAAGTGCCTCTTCCACCCTATGAGGTTCTAAAGGAGAAACAAACGAGTAATATTCACAAAAACTTGCTAAATGGGAACGTGTAGTTACCCCTCGTCGAATGCTCCCCAATATGTTATCAACGGGATGATCCCGTTGAATGGATTGATGCACTCTAGGATGCGGCACTTGAGTTGATCTTTGGATAGGGCCATCATCATCATCATCATGGTCATGATCGATTGGAAGATCACAATCATGAGCTTGTGGAGGGTTGACCTCACTACTTTCTCCATTGTTGACACCATCTTCATGAGAATGACCTTGTGCTTCTTTTGATCTCCCAATCTTGACTATCTCTTGTTGCGGAAGCTTCACCATGTTCATTTGATGAAACATGATGAATGGTTGGATCAAGATTATCATGCACAACATGGTCTTCATCTTCATCTTCAACGGGCTTTACTTCACCAATAGCAAGCTTCTTGATTGCTTCATGTGGGGCTTCCTCATTACCTACATTCTCAACATTGACTTGCTCTTTTTGAGAGCCGTCGGTTTCATCAAAAGTCACGTCTACCGCAATTCAATCAAACCGGTGGTTTTATTGAAAACACAATATCCATGTTCGTTAGTACCATAACCAAGCATGAAACCTTTATCAACCTTTGGTGCAAACTTAGAACTTTTGGATTTCTTGTTAAGTATGAAACACTTGGATCCAAAAACTCTAAAGTAGTGCACCTTAGGCTTTTTACCGGTTAGAAGTTCGTAGGCGGTCTTTTCTCTTATCTTGTGAAGATATAAGCGGTTGATGGCATGACATGCCATGTTAACCGCTTCCGCCCAATAGTTGGTTGGAGTCTTGTACTCATCCAACATTGCTCTTGTGTCTTCTATGAGCGTTCGGTTCTTCCTCTCCACAACACCATTTTATTGTGGAGTGTATGGAACCGAAAACTCATGCTTGATTCCTTCTTCATCAAGAAACTCTTCAATGTTGGTGTTCTTGAACTCCGTCCCGTTGTCACTTCTAACTCTTTTGATTTTGACATCAAACTCATTTTGGGCTCTTTTCGCAAACTTCTTGAAGATTCCTTGGACTTCACTCTTTTCACGCAAAAAGAATACCCAAGTGAAACGAGAATAATCATCAACAATTACAAAGCCATATTTGTTACCACCAATGCTTATATAAGCGATGGGTCCAAATATGTCCATGTGAAGCAACTCCAATGGCCTTTCGGTTGTCACAACATTCTTGATGGGATGTTTAGCTCCAACTTGTTTTCCCGCTTGGCATGCGCTACAAATCCTATCTTTCACAAAAGAAACATTTGTTAGTCCAAGGATGTGTTCGCCTTTTTGAAGTTTGGCCAAGTTCCTCATCCCAATATGGGCATGTCGGCGATGCCATAACCAACCCATGCTAGATTTTGCCATTAAACAAGTCTCGGGATTTACTCTATTTGATGTGAAATCAACTAGATAGAGTTTCCCCTTTAAATGACCCATAAATGCAATAGAGGAATCCTCCCTTCTATAGACTTCCACACCCTTATCCGTAAAGAGACAATTGTAACCCATCTCACAAAGTTGTGAAACGAACAACAAATTGTATCTCAACGAATTCACAAGTAAGACATTGGAAATGGAATTATCATTTGATATTGCAATTTTACCCAAACCGAGTACTTCACCTTTTCCATTGTCACCAAACACAATATTTCCACTTTGATCATGACTTGGTTGGAATGATGTGAACATGTCCTTCTCTCCGGTCATATGATTGGTGCATCCACTATCCAACACCCAACTTGTTCCACCGGAGGAATATTCCTACAAAAACAAATTAAGCTTTTGTTTTAGGTACCCAAAAAGATTTGGGTCCTAAGGGGTTAGTCACATAAAACTTGGGCACCCAAACACTCCTCATAATTTCCTTTCTCTTTTGGGCACCAACATACTTAACCACAATCTTGCCATCCTTGCCCCAACAACACATATAATCACTAGCATAGCACCGTGGAAGTGGTGCTTGTGGCTTGAGGACATCGGATTGCTTTGTCTTGATTGTCTTGGTATTTGTAGGTTGGATCTTTGGAATGTATACCTTGTTGTTGGCCTTGCATATAAGCTCATCAAGAGCAACGCCCTTGTTGAACTTCACACAAGGCACACCATTTATTATATTCCTTCCATTTGCCTTTCCATCATACCTATTGTAGCCAATGCCTTCCTTGATTGATGGGTGCCTTGATGACTTGTATATAGTCTTGTTAGATTGCTCTTGACACTTACACCCATTCTTCAAGATCATCTCCAACCTATGAATCTCCTTGTTTTTCTTCTCTAACTCAACAAGGTTAGTTGCATATGCATTTACATCAATTTTATAGCATCTTTTACAACCATCACTAGTGGAGACATTAGAGACTTCGGTTGCCTTAGGAGAAGTTGAAGTGCTAGCCCAAAGAGTACTATAGTTTAGCTCAAGATTTTGATATTTTTCTTTCAAGCTTGTGAGGCTTTCTTGAGCTATACTCTTTTCATTCTTAAGGCTAGCTATTTGATCATTAATCGGGGAATGTTCTTTAGTCAATTTCCCAATTGAGTCATTAGCTAAAGACAATTCAATGGTTAACTTCTCAACCTTCATCTTTTCCTCGGTGATAGATGCTTCAAGTGCAAGGTTTTTCTCTATCTCTTGAGTAATTATATCTCCTTGCAACTCTAAGCATCTATCCCTCTTCTCTAGTTTCTTCATTAGCATTTTTATTTTAGTGAAGGCCTTTTTACCAAATTTCTTTATCATGGTTGCTTCAATTTCTTCTATGTTATCATCACAACTATCATACTCATCACTAGAGGAAACGGGTGTAGTATGTACCTTCTCCCCTTTTGCCATGAGACAAGTTGGGGTGTAGTAGTCATTGTCGATGAGGTTGGAGAAGAGCCTCGGTGGTGAAGATAGGTTGGAGAAGAGCTTTGGTGATGAAGTTGAGTCAGGGAAGATCATGGTCGGTGAAGAAGAGTGGTGGATGGCGATGTTTGCGGCTCCCTTCTTCTTCTTCTCATCATCACTTGAGTTACTATCACTTGACTCCCATTCTTCCCCAAGATGAGCTTCACCTCTCTTCTTGCCTTTGTTCTTCTTATCTTCATCCTTGTCATGCTTGTGCTTCTTTTTCTCATTAGGACAATGGGCTATGAAGTGACCAACTTGACCACATCCATAGCAAAATCTCTTTTTGAACCTTCTCTTACCATCACCATAGGTCTTGCGGTTGCTTTTCTTCTTCATAAACTTTCTAAGATTTCTAATCACAAATGCAACCTCCGCATCGGAATCTTCTTCTCCACTTGAGGAATCATCCTTCACTTTCTTCTTCTTTTCTTGACTTGAAACTTGACCTTCATGTTGTTGAGTTGCTTTAAGGGCGGCACTCTTGTTGAATACCATTGCATTAGGATTTTGATTGTGAGCATTGATTGCATCTTCATCTAGACACTCATGATGCTTGAGCTTTGAAAGAACTTCTTGAGGTGTCATCTCATCATAACCGGGCCTTTCCATGATCACGGATGCTAGCATGTTGTTCTTGGCTCTATAGGTTCTCAACATCTTTCTAGCAACTTTGTTGTCATCCCATTCGTTGCTACCAAGAGCTCTTATGCAGTTGACCAATGCCATGAGCCTATCAAACATGGATTGTGTTGTTTCATTTTGCAAGAATACAAATCTTTCCAATTCACCATGAAGTAACTCTATGTTGCCTTTTCTCACACTTTTATCTCCTTCAAATGATACTTTCAAAGTATCCCAAATTTGCTTTGCACTTTCCATTCCATTCACTTTTCTAAACTCATCCGGAGCTAGGCTTGACACAAGCAATGCTACGGCTTGTGCATTTTGATGGAGGTTGTGCACTTCTTTTGGAGTTATTTCTCTATCTTCATCGGTAGGAATCATCACACCAACATCCACAACTTCCCAAAGTCTTACGGCTATTAGATGCATCTTCATCTTGTAAGACCAATCGGTGTATCTTGTTCCATCAAAGTGAGGTGGCTTGCCAATATTGACGGACAGAGTATGTAGTGTTGAACCTTTCATGATTTGTCCATAGTCAAAACTCATGTGTGAATATATTCCTTTTCCATGAGCATGCTCACCGGCTCCAATATTACTAGCGGCATCTTTGTTTGCTTCATTCTTGTCACTAATATCATTCTTGCCACTTATTGCATCATCAACCTTCTTGCTCAATTCTTCCTTCAACTTGCTCATCTCATCTTGCATCCTTTTCATTTCATCTTGAAAGAGCTTGACTTGAGTACTCATCAACTCTTTAGCTATTTTCTTGGCCATTTCGACGGCAACGGCTTGCATCTTGTCGGTCTCCGACATTGTTTCTTCTCACATGGTGAAACGCAAAGAGAAGACCTTGCTCTAATACCAATTGAAAGGATCTAACAATGCCTAGAGGGGGGGTGAATAGGCGTATCTAAAAATTTACTGCAAATGCTAAGTTCAAATCTATCAGCCACTGTCGGAAGTCTCGACGTTTGGGCCGGAACTCCCGACGTTGTCAGAAGTTCCGACGCAAACGTCAGCAGTCCCGACGCCTAAGTGAACTACAAAAGCAGTGCCAAATTTAACTTTGTGGATAAATAATCTTACAACCTCACTTCCTAGTGGTTTGGTGAAGATGTTGGGTCACTCCCTTGATGCCGTAATGCCTCCAAACCGTAGATCGAGTCCAAACCCTAAAATGGAGATTTTGGAGACAAAGAGACAAACACATACAAGTAATCTCAAGCAATCACAACAACAACAAGCACGCAGGACATAAGGATTTATCCTGAGGTTCAGCAACCCCACAAAGGAGCTCCTACGTCCTCGTTGTTGAGGTGACCACTAAGGTTGGAGTCTTTTCCACCTCCTTGCCTCTCTCAAAGCGACCACAAAGGTCACTTGAGCTTTCCACTAAGAAATCGAAGGGTGATACAAACTTCCCAAGGCTCTTCCACAAGATGGAAGCTCTTGGGCAACGCCTAGCCGGCTAGGGGCAAAGCCCCAAGAGTAATAGACGCAAAGACAACCGGCTTGACGAAGAAATCAAGTGCTCAAGCTTTCCAAAGTGATGCTCTCACTTAATCCACTCTCCTTTCACTCAAAAACTAAGGGAATCGAAGATTGGAGCAAAGGAGGAAGGAGAGGGGTGCTTTAGTTGCTTGGGAGCTGTTCAGCACGAAGTGAGTCAACTATGAAATGAGTCCGTAACGATTAGAAGTGAAGAGAGGAGTATTTATACTCCAAGTGAAAATCCAACCATTCAGATCTACGTCAGAAGTCCCGACGCAGATCTTGGGACTTCCGACATCAACAGAAAACACTGTTCACAACAGGTCAGAAGTCCATGGGTGAAAGTCAGTGTTGGAACTCTCGGCAAACGTCGGGACTTCCGACGGTCGGAACTCCCGACGTTCGTCGGGACTTCCGACGTGCTTAGTTAAACAAACAGCTAGCACCGCTGATGCCGGGACTCCCGGCATGGGTCAGGTCAGTGTCGGAACTCCCGGCGAATGTCGGGACTTCCGATGGTCGGAACTCCTGGCGAACGTCGGGACTTCCGACATGCACAGACAGCGAGCAGTCAGAAGCACAGGTGCCGGGACTCCTGGCTTAGGTCGGGACTTCCGACTATCGGGAGTTCCGACTTACGTCGGGACTTCTGACACCGAAAGTCATAGAAAATTATTCTATATGCTCGTGAAGTGCTAGAGTGACTCTCTTTTGATTTTATTTAAATGCTTGAGCACTCTATCTTCCTCAGACCAACTAAACTTGCATCCCTCTTTATAGTGCGGCAGATCCTAAACTCAAAAACAAAATTAAAACCTTTGGAGATCGTTTTGAGTTCGTCCACCTTTACAACTTCAAGAAATTGAGGGATACCATTTCATCTTTATCAACTCTTTGAATCTTTCATGGGACTAATAGCTGCAACATATCTCATTAAGATCACATTAGTCCCTAATTTGGATGTCATCAATAAACCAAAACCCACATAGGGGGCAAATGCACTTTCACCTCCACCGTTGGCCTCTGTTCCGCCTGCCGCTCTATGACTCCCTCCGCCTGCTGTGCAGGGACTCCCATCGCCTGCTGCTTGGGGACTCCCATCGCCTACTGCTCAAGAACTTCTTCGCCTCTCCTCACTTGTTCCTCCACGCGAGTATGGCATGGAGGTACTTCAGTGCTCGACGGTGGAGCCACTGAAGTTTCATCATCATCCAACCACTCGAGCACCGCGGTCCTCCGCTGTTGAGTGGTCTAGTCGCCACCAAGCGAGATGCCGCCCGGTTTGAGGAGACCGACGGCCACCGTCTTCCTCTTCTTCTGGGCTGGCTCGTCTGCCGCTACTCTTTTTCCCTGGACTTTCTTTGATACTAGGGGCAAATTTTCTGTCCGACCATCCTCAAACTCTAACGAAGCGCTGGCCGCATCTTCCTTAGGCCGAGCCGGTGGTCGAGCGTCTACACCCCTCGGCCAATCACCCCTGGGCATGCCGGAGAAGTACACTGCTCTTTCCTACGAATGGATCTTTGCATAAGTGCATCAGTTCACTGCTCGACAATGCGTCAGATTATAAGTGTCGAGCAAAAACAATCGAGATGTTTACCTAAGGAGGCAAATTTGTGCAGTTGAAGGCCCTCGTTTGCTTTGGCCAGCAGAATGAGGCATTGGGAGCGAACAGCTCTGTGGCCCACTCTAGGACAATTTGTTTTGTCAGCCATTCCATCCTCTCTCGGGTCCCGTCATCATCACCTCTGTAGTCAAAGCCCGGGTGGGCCCTCTCCTTGTAGTATTGGATTCGGCGCACTATGAAGCTCGCCGCCACTAGTTCGCCGCTAATCTCTATGCCTTCAAGCAGGTCGAGGAGCTCCCTTACTTGTTCCATGTCATCACTGTTTGGTTTCTCCGACCAGCTTTTCTGGTTCTCCGGGATATGGTGGACGTCGCAATGGATTGCAGGGTGAGTTTGTTTCATGTAGAACCACTTGGAGTTCCACCCTTTTAGAGAAGTGTTCAGCGGTACATTAATGTACTCGTTGGCCATTCCATCCCGGAGCTGTAGATATACGCCGCCGACCACCTTGGATCCACCGCCATCCTTCTTCAACTAGAATAGGTGTCTGAAGAGGTTGAAGTGCGGCAAAACCCCCAGAAATGTCTCACAGAAATGGATAAAGATCGAGATGTGTAATATGGTGTTGGGATGGAGATTGCAGAGACTAATCACCCAAAACTCTAGCAGATCCCGCAAGAAAGGATGAATAGGGAACCCCAACCCATGCCAGAAATAATCCTCGAAGACTACAACTTCATCCGTATTAGGCATCGGGAAGGGCTCACCATTGGCTGGCCGCCATTCGGCGGTGACGCGGTTAGGAAGCACGCCCACCTCCACCAATCTCTCGAGCTCCACTTCCCCCATGCGCGATGGCACCCACTCTTCGTTGCGACTGGCTCCCGCTCCTGCCTTCTTTGGGCTCATCTTCTTCGGGTTCACAGCTCTCCTCTTCGGTGCCATCTCTTAGATCAGGATGGGGACTGGCATCGGTAGCGTGCGTGGATGTGAATCTAAAAATGTGAGGGCTGAGGATGAAGACGGAATGGCAAAGTGGCAAAGGTATGAATGAGGGATGCCGTGGCGCAGTTATAAAGCACTTTCCCCACCCTTTCGCATTCGAGGGTTTTTGGGAAACCGTTCTCGCGATTTGTGCCCCCCCCGAATTCTCCGACACGGCTTGTTGGGCCGTAACATGGGCTTTCACGCAACCGCATCCCACGTTGCTAATTTATCGCTACCGTTGGTTATCACTCGCCGAATAAATCGCTGACTTCTTCGCCATTTATTAAGGCCCGGTAACAGTTACTGTACAGCCATTACTCCAGTTTTTTCTCCACAGTTGGGTTTTTCAGATATCTCCGTAAATGGCTCGGGGACTGGCTGCCTGTTCGGCTGGTCTTTTATCATTTTTAAGTTTTTGACCCTGGCACCACGTGACTGCGTCACCTACTGTCAGGCTCGGGGACTAAATGGGCATACTTCACCTTGCGGTGAATGTGCTCTCTCTCATTTCAAAGCTTCGCTAGAGGACTGGCTGCCTGCTCGGCTGGCCTTTTACTATTTTTCTACTTTGGACCCTAGCACCACATGACTATGTCATCTACTATCAGGCTCGAGGACTAAGTGGGCACACTTCACCTCGCGGTGAATGTGTCTGCTTTATTCCTGAAGACTCCACGCCTTTTGAAGTTGAAGAAGACTATCTCCTTTTCTCATGGTCGGACTTTAAGTGGGCACACTTGTTCCACTGCGAAGAAATTTTAGGTTCTGAACTTGAGCTCCTTACACCCTTATGGCAAGCCGTGCTTGGGTTATGCTGCTTAGCTACGATTCAAGTTGCTCGGTGACAGTACACGCTGCTCGACAACTGCTCATAACTGCTTGACAACTCATTATGGTGGTCGGACCATGAGTTCGACTGCTCGACTTTGTTCGCACATGTCCAGACAAGCTCAAGACGGCGTTGCACTATGGGTACAAGGCGCTCGGGGACTAGCTGTGGGGGGGTATGACCCCGGATACCCACGGCAGACCACATGGGCTGCGCCCTCAGGGGCGGCCCAGCCCATAAGACGAAGCCTTGCGGGGCACGACTCTGGTCGGCGCCTTCCGCAAGACATCTGGAAGATATCCTAAAGATACTACGTGATCTGTTAGGATATGTATGATCCCAAGATTCCTATAATCAGTTATTACTTTCTGGTTATCTCTCAGATCTAACCGACTTGTAACCCTGCTCCTCAGACTATATAAGGCGGGCAGGGACCCCCCTCCAAACTTACGCAATATCATACGATAGCTAATACAAACCAACAGACCACATGAGTAGGGTATTACGTCATATTGACGGCCTGAACCTGTCTAACTTGTGTGTCTCTGTTGCCTTCTTGTTCTTAATCTCATGCTCCTCTGCCGATCAATCTACCTTCGTGGGATACCCCTCGAAGGACTGCCAACGATATTCTGTCGACAATATGTATACTATAAAATATGTAAAAAAATATGAATAACAAAATAAAAATATAAAATGAAAACCAAAATGAAAAAATCTGCATAAAACATAAAAGAGAAAAACAAAATAAATAGAAGAAAACAAAGAAAAATAGAAAACAAAGAAGAATGAAAGACGACAATAAAAGAAAAAATAAAAAGCAAAATAAATGAACGAAAAGAAAACAAGAAAAGCAAAAACGCACAAAAGAAAAAAAAGGAAAATAAAAAATAAAAAGTAGAATAAAACAACAAAGATAAAAAGGAAAGGGAAAAAGGAAAAAAAACATAGAAACATATGTACCTGGACGCCGGAGTGGGAATCTGGCGCTCGCTCATGGCTCCAGCTCTGGGCCACGCTCGCTCTAGTGGAAGGAACATACAGATATGGGCTGCTTGCTCCAGTGGATGGGCCGCGCTTCGCCGGAAAAAAATGAAAACACACAACAGTTCAGGGGCGGGGCTCGGCGCATGGATTGGGCCCTGACTGGTCGGCAGCGATGGTTTCCGATTATTTTCAAGTATGTCGCAATCATTTGGTACCTAAAAATCAAATAAACGCAAGGGTAAATATAAACAATCAACATGTATATTCTGAACCAGAAGAACAATTATTATTACACGATAATCGATGAATGAATGAATAGTATTTTTCGTCTAAAACGGACAACACCTAAATACTCCTTAGCATTTACCGATAAACCCGAGCAAGTGAGGCTAGCACTTACTCACATAAACCTGAACATAAGAACCAAATTGCACTTCCAGATAATCTGGCACTAGAATTGAATGTAAATAAAAACTTGGAACTTGAATGTCATGAAACAGGAACTTGAACACGAACCAGCAAAGTATAACACTTGAAACATTTGAGTACAAAGAAAACTCAAGCAATAGTCGTAAGACCCAAACACAAGTTCATCATGAAACATTTGAGTACAACGAAAACTCAAGCAATAGGCGTAAGACCCAAACACAAGTTCATCATGCACTTGCCTTAACTTCAACGAGAATCCAACATCATAGGTTCAACACCGACACCTCCCAAAGCTACCTTAAGAACTCAACCATGAAACTATTTTATAGCTTGAATGCTAAATCATCAGTTCTTATATTCTCAGAAAAAATCGATTAAGTTTCTAGGTTTCCACTATTTTAATCATAACTCTCAATCCGCTTAAGCAATTGGGGCAAATAAATACATATAAAAAATATCTACAGAAAAGTTCCTACAACTTTCATTTAAGTGACTAGGGCGAATTCTAGCTCTAAATCGGTAAAAATAGTGGGAAGATTCTGAATATAAAATTCTAGCCGGACAGAACAATAACACTGTTTTGGCCATTACTCCTAGACCGTTAATTCGATTCTAGTGAAACAAATGTCTTTGGAAAGATAAAAATAAGGTCCACGACTTTTGTTTCATGGAGATGTTGAAATTCTACACCGATTATTCCTACAATTTCATTAGATTACAAGCCCAGATTAACACATACTATTATATCAATCTAATATGGCCACCTGAGTTCTACGTGGAACTGTTCCATCTAGGTGTCCTGAGAATTCCTCGACAACAATGATGAACTTACTAGCTCTTCAGTCTACTGGAGATGAATGAATCTATCTAATTAGAGTAGCAAAATTGATTATTATTACCTTAGACGGTTAGACCAAGACAACAGTCAAGCGGCTCTTGCTGATTTCCTCCCATGCTGTTCTTTGCCGAGCATATACGATGGATCAACACCCGCCTATCCAAACGTCAGCTGCTACCCAGTAACCTCACTGTCACTGCCCCTCACCCAGCGTCCACAACAGGAGATCAAGCTGAAGACACTGCTCGGCCCAGGAAGAGCAAGAGGGCCCGAGCGAGGAGTATTCGGATATCCGGCCCACAATGGGCTTGTAACGCCTGTGCCGCTGAGCCCAAGAGTGAGTGAGATATAGAAAGGGAAGGAGTGGAGAGGAAGGCAAGGATGAAACTCTGTACTCGTTACTTTTCGTCTGAAGAACTCGTGGTGGAGATATCTCTGTTCCTCCTTGTTCTTCCTGTATTCGTGATCTAGGAGTAGCAGGTCGGCATCCCCAGTGGGCTGCTGACACTCACGCAGCAGCAGAAGGACACAGTGCACAGCAGCAGCTGGTTGAGAATAGAAGATAGAAGCAGCAGCAACGACTTACCGCGGAGCTAGGACGAACTTGTGGCGGCGCAGCAGTAGCACTGGAACCCGGCAAGGCGGCGATGGCTTAGAAATTTAGAACTCGGTGTCCAGCGTGAAGCAAAGGAAGGGGGAAAAACAGAACGACGGCGACGCTGAATACGGGTCGAGATGGAGAAGTATTACGTGAATAGGTAAGGGAAACCTAAGTGAAATCTGATGGCCCAGATTTATTTGGCTGGAGACGGGTTCATCCAAATCGAAATGGGGAGGGGAGTGATTAGACAATACTGTCTCTATGAGCTCCACACAACTACGGGCTGTGATCGTACATACAGATTATGGTTTGAAAAGTCAAAATTTTCTTCTTTTATTGGTCTGTCCGATCAACCTACTAATAGTTTTATAAAATAAATTAATGGTGTTACATTTCCAATTTCCAATCTCCTAGTTTTTGGCTTCAGCATCTTTGGCTTTGCTTGAGCAAACCAATTTGAACCCAATCAGACAAGGGAATCCTCTTTTTGCTACCCCCGAGATTAGAAGTACTACATGTAGACTGCTTTTTAATGGAAGGCTTTGGATTTTCTTTACTAACACCTCTAGATTTGATTTTGCTAGATAGATTCAGCTTGAGATGACAAAATTAGGATTTTGCTGTCTTGGCTAACAACATAAGAAGCTAGTCTATCATCACAACGTTTGACAACAACTAACATGGCATGAGTTGGTTTTGGTGCTAAATTACCCTCTTCACCAAATGGCTTGTTAAAGATTTATAGTACAACAACCACCAGCACAGAAATGATTAGCTGAGGTGGTAAAAAATCATTTAAGCTTAGCCACCTCTATCCTAGAGTCACTATTAATCATGGTTAATAGATGTTGACACTTGACAGGCTATCCGTCTCATCAATTAAAAAAAAAGGCATTCAAGCCCAACATCAAGCCCATATAGAGCCTGCCGTGGAGCCCAACCAAGCACGTTATCGAGCTGCTACCCTCCATTTCCTAGATCCTCCGTCGCCACCATCCTCACCTAGCCACACTATCTTTGTCGAGCTAGTGTGCGCCATTGCCTGGATCCGCCGTCACGACAGGCCCAGCACCGCATTTCCCGCAGGATCTTCGCCCGCCAGCTCCATGCACACCGCCAGGAGCTGCCCACGCACGCTGTCGGGAGCCACCCTCCTCACCGTGTGGATCTGCGAGGAGAGTGAGGTTGATGGAGAAACTGAGTAGAGAGGAGGGATAAAGGATATGGAGACGGATCTCACCGGTAGCACCGCTGCCTTCCCGGCGATGCCCATGGCCGGATCCGAGCCCGAGCAAGCCTCATCTACTCCGTCCTTGGCCGGATTGAGTCTGGGCAGGCCTCCTCGATCCGCGCCGCCAGGATTGGAATCTCCACTATAAGGGGCTCCGTCCTGCTCTGTGTAACACTCTAGGTGTTAGCCTTGCATAAATTGACTTGCATTGCATGAGTATGAGCATCAATCATTCATATTTAAGCTTTTACAATTGAAACATGTGTTTGAAACATTTTGCAACATTGCTTGTTATTTCATGTTTCCATGTGTATATGCATATGATCATGAGTGAATACATGTAAATGGTTTGTGTGAGTCACTACAACATATTATCTACACTTAGGTCAACAAATGGAACATTGTTCATGAAAGTCACCTTTCATGATCAAGTACTTAAGTGATGTTATATGTGTTGACCTGGATAGCCCTATGTGTGACCAATGCATGAAATGAGTACGTGACCTTACAATTAGCTTAAACATGTTTAGAAGATCATTATGAACAACTTTGGTATTCATGGCTAGGGCTAAATGGGTCACTAGGTCATGGTTCAGGTACAAGTCATCTTTTGAATGAAGCATGTTTGACCAAGTTTGAATCATATGCTAGAGACCTTGCATGTAGGTGGTCACTAAAGCAAAGTTGTAGTATTTGATATGGGGAACAACTTTTATTTTTGGGTCATGAGATGATAAGGTGCATAGCTTAGTCTTTTGGAGCTCACAAAAATCAACAATGCACTGTTTCTAACACTTAGCAAATATTTCAAGTCTGGATGCTTTGACAATCTGACGAGCTTACTTTGGGGATGAATTAACTCGGTCTCGGTTGAGAGTTGGAGCATGATCCTTTAAGAACAATTGAAGCTGGTACATAGAGCTACAAGTTTGATTTAGATGGTTTTCGATTTTGCTTCACGGTTTAGGGGAACGAGCGTCACCAAACCACGCTGTCAGGCTCAGCATTGCGAACACTGATGAACTAAATCCACCGGCGTCAGTGGCCGACCGACGCCAGAACAGGGCCGCCGCGTGGAGCCAGACGCAAGCCGCGCGTCGCCGGCGCCCTGCCCAGCGCGGCGACGACGGGCCAGAGCGCACTACAACAAGCCCCGCACCTGCCCGCATTGCCCCGTGCTCTCCATTTTGTTTTCGGTCTCCTCCTTCGCCTCAACGCAGTAGTCGCCGTCGCCACTGCGGTCGCAGCTGCTCCGTCGAGCTCGCCGGCGCTCACCGCCGCCCCATTCTCCAATCGGCCACGCTCGCAGCTCCGCCTCACCCTTCTCCACCGTTTCCACCTTGCAGCGCCCTCATTCGTGCCTTAGGTGAGCCACTTTTCGCTTTGCGCCGTCATGGTACGCCCTCGCCGGAGTGCCGCCATTGCCGCTGCCGTGGCCGTGCTTCGTCGGAGCATCTCCAACCGCCTAAGTCGCCTAGATAGAGTCGCCTGGTCGCCGTGATGCTGTTGCGCGCTTCGTCGGGCTTCGCCGTGGGCGGTGATGGCCGGCACACCGCAGAGCAGCGCCGTCGTGCCGCCATGGCCAGTGACGAGCCCACTCCGCCACACTTGCACGGCCACCACCTAGACCATCCGACGCGGTTTGAGTAGTAGATCATGTTGGTGCCCTTGGCTTCGTCGGAAAGCTCGCTGGCGACGAGCCGTGGCCAACCCACATCGAAGCAGCACCGCTGCCCTGCTTTGTTTTGCTGATGCATGGGTCTGACCGACCAGTGGGTCCCCGTTGTCAGTGACAGTAGTACTGAAGCTAGTGCATTATTTACTGTTTTAAGTGCATCTTTGAAATTAGATAAGTTGAGTTATGTAGATTCAAAAAATGTGAACTAAATTTTGTAGTGTTCCTTAGGAAGTGTAGTATTTAGGAAAAATATGATATTAGCATTTGTAGTAGAGTTTTTGGAGGATTTAAATTGAAACTTGAAATGTGTTTTTAAATATATGTAAATTTGTTTATTTTATATCTAGAGTTTCTGTGCTCCAAAAATTATGAAATTTTTGTGGTAAGCTGTTCTGGACAAGTATAGGCTCTGGTAAAAATTTGAGGGTCAGTGCATGTATGGATTTGTAGTTATAGATTTTTCTTTTATAATTAGATAATCCTTGTATGAATTTTTATAAATTATTTATGAATCCAATATTCATGAAATTTGTTAGAGGTTGTCCTAGTACCATATGGATGCTAAGAAAAATATAAAATCTATTGCTTGACACTTTTCACTAGGGTTTTCTATTTATGCTATTTTTAGCCTTTATGCCTTGTCATTTTTGTGTAGGGTGTTTTACTTGCTAAAATGGAATGAAACTTTTACAATAGTCTATTGGTAGCATTAGTAAGCCACTGTAAATTTTTAAGAATTTATGATGCACATTTGGTATATGTTTATTATTTACCCTAATTACTTAATTAAAATAAGAAAGGCATTGAAATAATTAGATTGTGGTTAAGCATGATGTTTTCTATGGTTCTTATGATGCATAGTAACTGTTGATATCAGTGGTAAAATTTAGAAGCCATTGATTGTATACAAATGACTAATTATCGCTTTATCATTCGAATACAAGACTGCATGTGTAGTTTTGATCGCATAGATGATTTCATATAGATGATGGTCTCTACAGTAAAACTTGTTAATAAGAAAGTTGTAAATAACTTGCTAATCTACCTGGTGTTAAATTTTCATAGTCATAGGACTTAGGGTTTTCGAGTTCTAGCTGTTGCAAGTTTGCTGTCCGAAAGATTTACTTTCTGGATATATTTGATTGAGTGATTTGTTTGCCCAATTTAACTCCTGAATCATAGTGAGAGTATTAAAGGAAAGTTATAGATAAATTTATAAGATTTCCAGAAAGTCCAAGATCACCATATTTGGATAAGTAGAACTTCAGTTATGAGTAAAACAAGTAGCTGCTGTTTTGTAGTGTAGTAAATAAATTGTTGAAGTGTTTGATTTAGTAATTAAGAAGAGATATGCACATACTCAGTAAAATGTGAAACACTTGTTATTACTTTAACAACATGCTGTTAAGAATACTTACAAGAATGCATTCTTCATATAGCATCATACTATACTTGTCGGCATGTATGCATTCACAATATCTTATGCCCTATTCATGCATCTAGGATCGACGGAAGAGATAACGTTGCTGGAGTTCGACGAAGGAGAGGAAGAGGACCAGCAGAAGATTCCTCAAGCCGTAGCTCCCGAAGGCGAGGAGCAGAACCCAGAAGAGCTTCCGGAGTGCCCTGATCACCGCCCTACTTCCTTTTTGAAAGGCAAGCCTCGGAGCATTCTAAGTCTCTCAGTATTTTACAAAATATTACTCAAGTCCTTATGATTGATGCATTAGGTTATAAGAGTCGATTGGAATCACTTGATGCATATAAATTCCTTGTCCAGATAGATACACCTTTAACCCTATGTAGGTCTAGGATCGAATATATGCTTAGACCGGTAGAAGTCGGGTAATTTCCTGTCACCTACGAGATATAGGTGGATATCGAAGCACGGTTGGCTATATTTGCTATCGTGGAAAAGAACCATGGGGTGAAAGTAAATCGAGGCTGGGCGGAGTCTATGTGTAGGTTGACTCATGTGATTCCGTCTGTGCCGATTAAGGACCGTACCGTTGTTGGCGCTTCTGACAAGATTGAACGCATGCCTATCACTTAGCTGGCCGGATAACTCGTTCCGACCGTGAAGCCGAGTAGCTCAACTCAGGCGGGGCCCTGTTCTGTTGTGCGCTCCTTGCAGGGAGCCAGACTGAGCCCAAGGGCAGGCTAGGCCTGAACGTCCTGGCATTTAGTGTCCCCGATTGTGCGGCGCGGTACGAACCTATGAAATATGGACCTGAGTTGCACCAAAGGTGACCTAAGGCGACTAATGATCTGGTCTGCCTGGGTTTGTGTTAGGACTAAATTCCCAGCTGGTTGAAATCGATTCGAATCGCCGTCTCTCCTGGATAGTGAGAAACTTGGCTAGTCCCAACATCATAGTAACTGTGTTATGGAACATGATGGTTCGAATGAACATGGAATTACAATACCTGCTATGGTTACTATTGTATGCTATTAAAATGATATACCACATGTTTGGTACAGGATATTTGCTAATTTAGAGATGGATAGTCATAATTAAACTTGATAACAGAATTATAATTGTATAATTTAGTTAATTGTTTTTATGCAAAATATTGTTGTCAAGCTACATCCACTTATACAGCCTTGCATGATCCTTGGAGCCATTTTATTTCTGGTTCATGACAGGTAAGTCTAGCTGAGTACCTTCTCGTACTTAGGGTTTTATTTCCCATTGTTGCAGATGGCACCATTTATCATGGTTATTGCAAGAGTTGCTTGTATCCCGCTGTGGACGAAGAGTAAGCCTTGGGCAGGCTTCTTTATTAATCCTTCTACATGCTTTTGTGGACTGTGATCGTATGTTGGTACTGTATTAAACTATGTTGGAAACTTTACTTTCAAACTTAATTTGCTTCTGCTTTTATCCATTAAACTTGGTTTGTGATAACTTTGTTTCATACTCTGATGATGGAAATGTATCAGTGAACTTTATGTAATATGTGACATGTATGTTGAATCATGTATGATCTTGGTTGTTGTAAATCGTTTATCGAGACCCGTCGTGGTACTCGACAGACTACCGGGTTTATATGGGTTCAAGTATGACAGTGCGACGGCTTGTGGGCTGCCATTGTACTTGTACTCTTATAAATTGGTCAGTTCTGCGACACTCTGCAGCGCCGGGATCGAGATCTCCACCAGTAAGGAGTGTTGTCCTCCTCCACGCTGCTGGGATCGAGCTCTCTGCTGCCGAGAAGGGGCGGTGGTCCTCCTCCGTGTCACCGGGATAGCCAGAGCGCACCATCGTCAGAAGAGAGAACGTAAGAGATGAAGTATGGAGAGACAAAGAGAGAATGCGGGCGGTGGGCACCTAGGGTTTCCTCACTTTATGTATTGTCAACTTGATACCGGTTCAAGATGAGGCATGCAGATTGGTAACGAGCTGGACCTATTAACAGAGACAAACCTCTTCAGAGGACTGCATCTGTTAATCAGTTTACAGAGATGGCTTTATCAGATTTCCTCCTAATACGAGTTAGTTGTCTCCGAAACTGATTAGAGATTCTAGGAGACACCAAAATCTTTACCCCGCCTCTGAAAATAAAATGCCCTATCTTCCGAAATCATTTTCATAGTAGTGAACCATAGCTTCAAGCTCCAATTTTGTTTTGTCGTCAATGACAGGACAAGTAGTGCTAATAAGAGAAGCTTTGTACTGGGAATTGGCAGGACTCATGTTGTTCATGGGCATATAAATTTGTTGGGGAGCCGATGCATGAGAGTGACCAGATGCATGTTGCAAAGTGTTAGTATCAAGAAACTTCGGGAGATAAACACTATTTAGCTTGTGCTGTTTTATTTTATTTTATTTCAGATGCAAAATTTGGATATATAGAACAACGTTCTAAATAACCTCTAGCTGATCAAATGTTTTCCTCAAAAGAACTAGTAGATAGAGCAACATATGTATTCATTGCAACCGCAAAGCTAGATTGCAAATCTATACCTCACCTTTAGATCCAAATCATTGGTGATGAATTCTTCGTAGCAATAACAATCTAATGGACCACGGAATCATTTCCTAGTAGAGTGGCAAAAAAGTGTGTATCTTGACGCAAATCTGGTCCGACATCCAATGAGCTAGTGCATTCAAATCGCATGTATATCGCTTGGACCGCTCAAGAGTCAAGAATCAGTTTACAGTGAACACAGGACCATCGGACCATCTGGTGGCTTTGTAGTAGCTGAAGTAGCCGATGTAGAAATATGCCTCGCCAAAAGGACACGGTACGTTTATTTTGCCCTTTGCCAAACCGTCCGGTGCACTGCATCGTGGCTAAACTTCTATACTATACACCATCGGGTGATCCGCTGATGGCTTTCTTCATGTCACTGGATCATTGGGTGAGTGGTTTCATATAGTGCCATGTCTGTGGATATTGCCGGACAATCCGCCGTGTCATCTACTGTCAGTTTCTGTCCGAGGAATGATCCAGTGAGAAATATTTCTTTAGACACCTCTACTGTCAGTTTCTCTGGTCCAGATGAATTGCCCTGACATTTTCAACTACACAGTACCACAAACCGTCTAGCGAGTGCATCTGCATAGTGCCACAGACTGACTTAGGATGCTCACCTCTGTAAATGATTAACAGAGAAGCGTTTGTCTGCAGGTCGCCTGAACCATTTACAAAGACAGTCTCTAGGCCTTTGTTAGGCGACCTATTTACAAAGACAGTCTATTGGCCTTTGTTAATCAGATGGGTTGTCTCCTAAAATTGTTTTCGATCATGTATAGGGCACGTGATCAATACAATATTGTTTTACCATATCTATCAAATTCTATAACAACACATTATGGTGTCCACTACTGTGAGTTGCTGGCTCAGTTTTCCATATTATTTGTCTTTAGTTCATCAAATGGGTAAGTTATTATTATTATATATATATATATGTTGAACCGCATGTCTCATTTTGCCGCCAATTCCAGTAAGGCCTCGTTCGGTTAGAGCAAAATGAGGCTAGGATTCCTTCCAAGAAGTTAAGGCTTATATAAATTAGCTAATAGTTCCGGCCAGGAATCCTTCCATGCAGTCATTCCCAGCGAAACGAACGGCCCCTAAGGGGGAGTTCGGTTAGCCCGTTCCCGGCTTGGAACTGCCATGAGTGATTCCCATGGTATGTAAATTAATGAAGAAACTGTGTGGCTAGGAATTATTCTCAGGTAACCGAACGAAGCCTTAACTCAGATCAAAACCAAGCACACCTCCAGCCATCCAAAGTCATGGTCATATTATGATGATTTAATATTTAATGTTGGTCTACAGAAAACATACATACATATATTTATAGCTAGATAATCAAAATAAAAGCAAAATAGGAAAAAAAAAAGCAAGACATACTGTAAGTACCTATTAATCTCCTTTTTTATATAGCCTGCCAGCTGGGTACCCAATTGCACACATCTCTTCCTAGTCCTAGTTATAATTGGGCGAGATGTCTTTCTCTCTCCCCTGAAACTGAATACCCTTGTACATCATGGAAAATATTGCAAAGAAAATAAAGTCTATGACTGATAGCACAACGAGGAGCAGGAAGAACCGTTCAAGGTGGCCATAATTAAGATTTTTTGTGATCCACCCATTCTTGTTTCGCCGATTGGTGATGCTAGTGACTGCACTGACCATCAGCATGCTGGCATAGTTCCCTAGTGATATGGAAGCCATGCACAAAGAGCTCCCAAAGCATTTCATGTTGTCCGGGGTCTGCTCGTTGAAGAAATCCAGCTGTCCTATGTACATGAAGACTTCTGAAGCACCAATGAGCATATATTGTGGAGCTTGCCAAAGGACACTCATGGGGCTCGGCTGGTCCTTTGCCTCAACACGACACAGTCGGTAGACCTCAACAATAGCTGCAGCAAACATGCCAATTAGCGCGATGACCAGACCAGTCCCCATGCGCTGGAGCTCAGTGATTCCGGCGGAATTCTTTGTGAACATTGACGCCATGGGCACAAAGAAGAAGTTGTAGGCAAAGACGGAGAGGATCACGCTGGCGATGTCAAACATCGACATGCTTGCTGCAGGCATGTGGAAATTGCAAAAGAGGTTGGTGGCCATGGCTGTGCCTTGCTCCACGAATGTGGACGCCATTTGTGTGAACTCCGCCGAGAAGATGATGGTGCACATCCATACGTGGAATGACTTTGTCAGATAATAATGAACTCCCATCAGCTGCCATGAATTTGAGAGGATCACAGTCCTGCTGGGCTAAGTTCAATCGTTCCACCGTGTTAGAGTTGATAAAGGTTCCTGAGCTGCCAGAATTCAAAAGGATCAGAATCTCTTGCTGATTAATACAACCTCTAAACCTAAGAGTCCTGCTCCTCTTTGAGGGTTGAGGCTGTGGCTGCACTGCCATGACCACTTGACCGGCATCAGCTTTTGTATCCTCATCATCTATTGCATAATCAGCTTCAGGTTCCACATGCACTGCATCCATAAATTCTTGCAACACATGAATGGACACATGAGTGGGGCATTTGTGTCCACGGCCAGTCCACTTCTCACCACATGTGAAGCACAAGTTATTGGCTCTCCTGAATGACCTTAATGCAGCCAACTTATTTTCAGCATCTCCATTCTTGACCTCATCCTTCTTGGTCACAGTTTTAGGCTTAGCAGCGTTTTGAGACTTGGTACCCTGAAACTTGCTATGCTCTGACTTGTGAGAAAAATTTGGCCTCTGCAACTCCAATTCCATTTCCTGCAAAGAAGCTAATTCACTGGGCACAGTCTTTGGTCGGTGCAGAGCAATAGCAGATCGGATCTCCTCCTTATGACCTTCCAAGAATCGTGTGATAAAGAAAGTATCATCATAAGCAGGATTATACAGCAAGATCCCATGGGCTAACTCCTCAAATCTTGTCTGATAGTCATGAACCGAACTAGTCTGCTTAAGAGAATCCAGATGCCTCAACTACATTGGATATTGGTCCTGGTCATATTTGGCAAACACTGCCTTCACCAAGTCTTCCCAATTTTGAAACCGACCACGACATTCTTCTGACTGAAGCCAAACAGAAGCAGGAGACACAAAATTCAGGGCGGCAAGCGTGACTTCAGAAATGGTGCTACTGAGTAAATTTCAAAATACAACTCACACTGATCATGCCACCAACGAGGGTTCGAGCCATCAAACTTTGGGAACTCTATTTTCGGCAACAGCGGATGGCGACCCCCACAATCCCGATCTGAACTCGCTCCATCAACAAAACGCGGAGGGGAATCATGTGGCGAACCTGTAGCCGGATGCGGTGTGGGTCCGAGAACTCCATCACCCTCATCACAGTGTAGAACAGCCGAATTATGCCCCGCGGCTGTGCCAGAACTCGATGCCGACGGCCGCACGGGCTGGTCGAGGTCAATCTGTGTGCTCGGACCAATCAATGGCAGCGGTGGTGGTGGTGTGTGCTCCAAGCGAAGAAGGCGCGCTGAAGTCACATCCGTATTGAGCAGCAAATCCCCCATGGATTCGTCCACCGCCCCCTTCCAAGAGTTGAGGCTGCTCAACTCGTCCAACGCCTTCTTCATCATTGATTGAAAGCCTTGGAACTGCTTCGCCAAATCTTCAATGTTCGTTGCCATCTGCTGTTGAAACTTGGTGGGCTTCAACGACGCCAACACGAATCAACAACGACTCCACCCGAACTCCTTCCGAACACGGATCATCTCGTGTTTCACCACCGACCCGCTCAACCTAGAAACGGACCTCTGGAATCAATCGACCAACACCGAAGTGCTTACGACGATTCCTGCCATCAGGATTTACGAACGTGATCAAGATGGGAAGCACGGCGGCTTTGATACCAAATTGTCACGATTACACTCAGATAGAAGGAATCAAGGGCGATTTCAGGTTGGAAGAGGAAGAACAGAGGAGGATTGGGAGGGATTAGTTTGGGATTTCAGAGTTCTGTTCTGGCATAACAGCTGAGTTTGTTACAACGGCTCATATAGTTGCCACGACCGACTTCACAAGATGGGCCAAGCTCAAATACCAGCTATCGGGCCAAGCCCAGTACAGATCAATTGAACTGCTCTTCCCACGCACTACAGCTTGCTTAGCCACTAGCAGTCTTGACACACGGTGCACAACCTCCACGGGTTCTTGGCTTTACTAGCGTGGTAGTCCTCCTCGGTAACTATGGCCGCCTTATCAAGACACCTACAAATAATGCCATGTACATACAAGTATATATGAACATGCAAGACAAGTAGACATTGTTCAACCGTTCAAAACTATAATTCTTATTGCATAGCTTAATTACATTGCTCATATATACATACCTGAGTTGATCGCTGTGAAGGAGTTTGCGGATGCCCGGCTGAGTCTCTGAATCCTCACCTTCAACCTCATGGAGGTCCTCGCCAGGTGGTGGCTGCAAGTGCCGCTTGCAGAACGCAGCTACGAACACCTGCGCCATGCGTGTGGGCGGGTTGCCAGATGGTTTGCAGTGGCGGTAGTACGGTGTGCCAAGGAGAAAGAGCAGAAGCCCGAGCGCGACAGCGACGGTGGAGACCCAGAAGCCCATGACCCACATGCCCTTGTCCTCGTAGAACGCCAAGAAGGAGTCGGAGAAGAGGGAGCCGATGTTGAGCGCCAGGTAGAAGTAGCTGAAGAAGGCGAGTTAATTTGGAGTGTCGCTCCATGGTGTCCGAGTCATCAAACTGGTCCGCTCCAAACGTCGCTACCGATGGCTGATACCCGCCGATCCCAAATGAAGTCGTGAATGTTGAGATATAGAACATCACAACGCCGAGCTGCGATGGCGGCTGGCATGGCCTCTGCCGTTGGTTGTCGCCACATCTTGAGGGCTCCACCAACCAGAATAACGAGGACAACGATAGCATTACCAGCCCCTACATGACACAGGACAGAGTTATTATTATCAGTGTTCTCCAAGTGTTAATCAGTGCAATTAGAATATATGAGTGTACATTCTTACGACGAGAAAGATGATCTGAAACATGACGAAGGTGAGGTAACGGCCCATGTAGGCGTCGCTGAGGAAAGCACCAAACAGAGAGAAGATGTAGACCGTGCCGGTCCACATACTGATGAAGCTGGCAGCTGTGGCATTCTCTTGATGGAGCACCCTTCGCATGAAAACAACCAGGTCCACGGCCACCCCATAGAATGCTAAGTTCATAAGCGCGTAGCTCACTGATTCAAAAAGAAACAAACCAGTTCCTTTGTTAGTGAGGTATGGAAACCAAGCTTTGTTACATGTACACTAGTAGAGAACAGACATTTGATCCTCGGTCAAAATGGGCTCTAGTGCCGGATTTTTTTTCCCCCGGGACTAGAAATACCTTTAGTCCCGGTTGGTGGCTCCAACCGGGACTAAAGGTCCCTGCCCAACGGCTACTACGCCAGACAGAGGTGGCAGGGACCTTTAGTCCCGGTTGGAGCCACCAACCGGGACTAAAGGTATACTTTACTCCCGGTTGGTGGATCCAACCGGGAGTAAAGGTCTACTCCCGGGCCGTGGCTGCGCCCGGGGTTGGAAAGTTACCTTTAGTTCCGGTTGGAGCCACCAACCGGGACTAAATGTTCTCCCTTTATATATCGGCCGTCTCCTTCTTCCTCCCCGAGCCCGAGCTCAGCACATTTTGAAGCTCACTGCACTAGTGTTCTTGCTTCCTCCCTCCCTTCATTGTTCCTCCATCCATTCTTCGATTCCTCCGTCGATTTCTTCAATTCCTCCGTCGATTCTTCAGTTGTAAAGGTTACCAATCTCATACTCTCATTTTTCACCATTGTCTTATGCCATTTTGTTCACTATATATATATGGTTCTTTATTATGGTTTTTTTTTCATTTGTAAGCAATTTGAGCTCAAAATCACTTTAAGCTTGCATATTTACATGAAAGAAGGTTAAAGTATATATAAATATAAACTTAGAAAATAGTTAGAAAATTATAGCAAATCCGTACTAGTTGAACTTGCGGACCGTGTTCAGCTCGGTGAGCATGTTCTCTGCCGAGCGGTAACGGACGTCAAGGAGGATCTTTGATTCTACGAGGGAGAGCGACAACGGTCGTGGAAGACCATGTTCCCTTCCTCGTAGAATCGGAGCTCTTCCTTGACCAAGTACGGTGCCGTCCGGTGGAGAAATGCTCGCCGAGATGATCACGTAAGCAAGGTCAACTAGTACGGATGGTTATTTATTCACATGTCCCGATATCGTCGCAGTAGTCTGTCAATCACCATACCTAAACGTAGTATATATAAATATAAACTTAGAAAATAGTTAGAAAATTATAGAAAATCCGTACTAGTTGAACTTGCGGACCGTGTTCATCTCGGCGATCATGTTCTCTGCCGAGCGGTAACGGATATCAAGGAGGAGCTTTGATTCTACGAGGGAGAGCGACAACGGTCGTGGAAGACCGTGTTCCCTTCCTCGTAGAATTGGAGCTCTTCCTTGACCAAGTACGGTGCCGTCCGGTGGAGAAATGCTCGCCGAGATGATCACGTAAGCAAGGTCAACTAGTACGGATGGTTATTTATTAAAACATGTTTTTGAGCTATAATGTATTAAAAAATGAGTATATAGATCTAGATAATTTTATAGTTTCTTAATTTTATTTGTTTATAAAAGGAGAAATTTATAGTGTATTAAAAAATGAGTATAGAGAGTAGATGGCAACTGCTTCCGGGTCCTCAGCCTCTCATGGGTTTCCAAAGCGACTTAGGCCGGGCCTTCCTCTCATTCCATGCGGCAAGTGTCGTGATGAGACGAAGATTGTGATGGAGTACCGAGTGAAGGAGGGTCCCAACAAGGATCGTATCTTCTACAAGTGTCCGGATCGCAATGTGAGTTATTTTATCATATTTAATGATTATGGTTAGTTTATACCTATTTTCATGATGGTTGTGATTAAAGTTCTAATTTTTTGTTTTAATTTCAGTGGGATGGCAGTGGACGATGTTCAGGCTTCTACTGGGAGGAAGAGTATGTTGAACTCGTGCAAAAATATCTTACACAACAGGCAGTTACGGCGGCTAATGAGGCAGTGATCCAGCCGAAGAAGCCCAAAGATGTTGCACAATCGGGGGATTTGTCTATTTTAGTTGAGATTGGTCGCGAAATCCTTGTGCTCCTGAAATGTATTTTAGCTTTAGTTCTTTTAGTGGTAGTTGGGATTGTCTACATTGTAGCGATGCTTTCATAAATTTGTATCTTTTGTGGTGGCACGCATGTTGTATAAATAATTAATTATGATCTAGGTTTTAATATGATATTTATGTCATGTAATGCAGATGAGCCGTCATTGGATGTATAATGCTGATCGCCGCTCCCAAGAGTTCATTGACGGCGTGCATTCTTTGTTACGTGCGGCCGAGGCAAACAAACACGACGGTTTCATGTGCTGCCCATGTGCCATATGTAAGAATACGGTGGAATATCCTTACTCAAGGACTCTTCATTCACACTTGTTCAAGTCGGGTTTCATGCCAAACTATATTTGTTGGACAAAGCACGGAGAAACCGGTGTTGTAATGGAAGAAGGTGAAGAAGAACAATGGGACGACAATGATATTATTCCCGATGGTGCGTGCTTCAATGATACTGCAATGGGAGAAGCTAAAGAAGAGGTAGCCGCAGAAGATGAGCCGGCTGATGATCTTTCTCAGGTCATTCGTGACGCACAAAGAGAATGTGAAAGTGAAAAGGAGAAGATCAAGTTCGAGCGGATGCTAGAAGATCACAAGAAATTGTTGTACCCAACTTGTGATGCAGGGCAGAAAAAGTTGGGAACCACACTAGAATTGCTGCAATGGAAGGCAAAGAATGGTGTATCTGACAAGGGATTTGGAGAGTTACTAAAAATCCAAAAGAAGATGCTTCCGAAGTACAATGAATTGCCCGCCACTACCTACGAAGCAAAACAAGTTGTCTGTCCTATGGGGCTAGAAATAGAGAAGATACATGCATGTCCTAATGATTGCATCCTGTACCATGGCAAAGAGTACGAGAAATTGGATGCATGCCCGGTATGCCATGCGTCGCGGTATAAGATCAGGCGAGATGACCTTGGTGATGTTGAGGGCGAACGTCCACGTAAGAAAATCTCTGCCAAGGTTATGTGGTATGCTCCTGTAATACCACGCTTGAAACGTCTGCTCAGAAACAAAGAACATGCAAAATTGTTACGATGGCACAAAGAAGACCGTAAGGTAGACAATATGTTAAGACACCCTGCTGATGGGTCCCAGTGGAGAGCAATCGATAGAGAATTCCCAGAGTTTGCAAATGACGCAAGAAACTTAAGGTTTGCTTTAAGTACAGATGGTATCAATCCTTTTGGAGAGCAGAACAGTAGTCATAGCACTTGGCCTATTACTCTAAGTATCTACAACATTCCTCCTTGGTTATGCATGAAGCGGAAGTTCATTATGATGCCTGTGCTCATCCAAGGCCTGAAGCAACCTGGCAATGACATCGATGTGTACCTGAGACCACTTATTGACAAACTTCTCATTTTGTGGAATAAAGAAGGTGTACGTGTGTGGGATGAGTACAAACAGGAACACTTTGATCTGCGAGCATTGTTGTTCGTAACAATCAATGATTGGCATGCTCTAAGTAATCTTTCCGGACAGTCAAACAAGGGATATAATACATGCACACACTGCTTCGGTGATATTAGAGGTGCATTCTTGAAAAAATGTCGAAAGGTCGTGTACCTTGGCCATCGTCGATTTCTTCCTGCAAATCACCCCGTAAGAAAGAAAGGCAAGCATTTTAAAGGGAAGGCAGACCACCTGACCAAGCCTCGCAACCGAACCGGTGAGGATGGACTCGATATGGTCAATGATGTGAAAGTCGTCTTTGGAAAAGGACATGGAAGCCAACCTGTTCCGAAAGACGCTAACGGTCACGCACCCATGTGGAAGAAGAAGTCCATATTTTGGGACCTACCCTATTGGCAAGTCCTAGAGGTCCGTAGCTCAATCGACGTGATGCACCTGACGAAGAATCTTTGTGTGAACCTGCTAGGCTTTATGGGTGTGTATGGAAAGCCTAAGGACACATTTGAAGCACGACAGGTCCTGCGTTGTTTGAGAGAAAGAGACAACCTGCATCCAGAGAAGACAGATGATGGACGCCATTACTTACGTCCTGCTAGCTACACTCTAAGCAAAGAGGAGAAGGAAATCATGTTTGAATGCTTAAACAACATCAAGGTACCATCTGGATTCTCCTCGAATATAAAGGGTATTATAAATGTGCCAGAGAAGAAATTCTATAACTTAAAGTCCCATGACTGTCACGTTCTCATGACGCAATTACTTCCAGTTGCATTAAGAGGAATTCTACCTCCAAATGTACGTCTAGCCACCGTGAAGCTATGTGCATTCCTCAATGCAATTTCTCAGAAGGCAATTGATCCAACTGATCTAGCTAAACTACAGAATGATGTGGTTCAATGTCTCATCAGCTTTGAGTTGGTGTTCCCTCCTTCCTTCTTTGATGTTATGACACACCTCCTAGTTCACCTAGTCAAGGAGATTTTCACTCTCGGTCCTGTGTTCCTACACAACATGTTCCCCTTAGAGAGATTCATGGGAGTCCTGAAGAAATATGTTCACAACCGTGCTCGCCCAGAAGGAAGCATCGCCAAGGGCTATGGAACAGAAGAGGTCATTGAGTTCTGTGTTGACTTTATTCCCGACCTTGACTCGATTGGTGTTCCTGAATCGAGACATGAGGGGAGACTAAGCGGAAAGGGGACACTAGGGAGGAAAACATATATTGGTACGGATGATGATTATTTTAATAAAGCGCACTACATAGTTCTACAGAACTCCTCTTTGGTAGATCCGTATATTGAGACACATAAGGATCTCTTACGATCCGAGTTTCCAGGGAAGACTGAAGCTTGGATTACGCGTAAGCACATGGAAACTTTCGGCGGTTGGTTGCGAAAAAAATGTCAAGGTGATGAGAGCATCCATGAGCAACTGTATTTATTGGCTATGCAACCATCATGGCATATCATCACATACAAAGGGTACGAGATAAATGGGAACATATTCTACACAGTAGCCCAAGATAAAAGGAGTACCAACCAAAACAGTGGTGTCCGCATGGATGCCACAGGCCCGAATGGGAATAAGCAGACATATTATGGACGCATAGATGAAATATGGGAACTAGAATATGCACCTACTTTGAAGATCCCATTGTTCAAGTGCCAATGGGTCAAGGTGACCGGAGGCGGGGTAACAGTAGACAACGAGTATGGAATAACAACAATAGACCTTAGTAATATTGGGTACAAAGACGAACCATTCGTCCTTGCCAAGGATGTGAATCAGGTGTTCTATGTCAATGATATGTCTACCAAACCAAAAAGAGGGAAAAACGATAATGACTCAACCAAAGAGCCAAAGCGCCACAAAGTTCTTTCAGGGAAAAGAGTCATCGTGGGAATTGAGGACAAGTCGGACATGTCAGAAGATTATGAAAAGGATGACCGAATTCCACCCTTCAAAGTGAACAAAGACCCTAGCATCTTGGTAAATGATGAGGACACTCCATGGTTACGAAGCGATCATAACCAAGGGACATACGTAAAGAAGAAGTTCACTGCTGTGCCCACTTGATGATATAGTGATTTAATGTAGTGTGTGTTTGAGATATTATGTAATAATTGTGAATTCAGATGTTTATTATGTCATGTTTCAAATTAAATCAATGTTTGATTTGGTGTGATTTCTCTCTCAAAAAGGTAAATTAGGATACTGAGTGATGAAAAATTAAAATATTAACGTTAAAATGATGTGAAAACAAATTTCCTGTCCAAAACCAATAGTTTTAATAATTTTAATTAAACACTACATTTTTGCATTAACGAAATAATAAATATTAGTTACATTATGTTTTATAATTCTAACAAAAAATAAAAAAAGTTAGGTTATAGATTTTTCCTATGTGCAATAAACAAAAAGAAAATCCATATTTTTAACAAAATAATTTTATGCCTTTTATTTAATTTACTATGTATTTAACAAAAACTATTGCATTTCTATTGTATTTAACAAGACTATTGCTTAAAACAGGCGGGAAACGAAACTACAGCCCACCTTTACTCCCGGGTGGGAAGCCCACCCGGGAGTAAAGGTGGGCTGCAGTTTCGTGGCCCGCCAAAAAAACCCTTTACTCCCGGTGCATGTTACCAACCGAGAGTACCGGGAGTAAAGGTATACCTTTACTCCCGGTTGGTAACACGCACCGGGAGTAAAGAGACCTTTACTCTCGGTTGGTAATATGCACCGGGAGTAAAGGGTTTTTACTCCCGGTTGGTGGCTAGCACCGGGAGTAATTCTCTCTGATATATAACCTCCAGCGCCTGGCGCAG
The DNA here is from genome assembly GCF_019320115.1 of Miscanthus floridulus. Taxonomy (NCBI): domain Eukaryota; kingdom Viridiplantae; phylum Streptophyta; class Magnoliopsida; order Poales; family Poaceae; genus Miscanthus; species Miscanthus floridulus. Next base: position 49,610,904 of record NC_089598.1, on the reverse strand, counting down.
ATCGATCCGCTCGTCTTCTTCCTCGTCGAACACCGCCGCCCTCTTCTTCCTCGCGCCGCCGTCCGTTCGCCTTCTGTGACACCGCCGCCCTCTTCTTCCTCGTGCGGCCTCCACCGTGCGCGCCCGTGCCCCTCCTCCGCGTGCGCCCGTGGCCCTCCACCGCGCCCTCCTCCGCGCCCGAGGCCCTCCACCACGCCCAAGGCCCTCCACTGCCGAGCTCGAGGTGATATGTTCGTCGATCTCTTTGTACATTCTCTTTGTACATTCTCAGACGAGGCCCTCCACTGCCTTTGCTCAATAGAAGAATTTTTTCTATCTTCATAGATCAATGTTTGTTAACGAAATTTTATCCAAATATATTTATGTAGGGTCTTTTTTTTGAAGGATTTGTTGTAGGATATATAATGGTCAAATAGGAACTCAATTTGGATACCCAGTTTGTAAACTAAGCGTTTTTTAGTTTATAAAAAATATCACATGTGATGATGTAAGCAGTTTTGGTTGGACTTGCATGCATGGCTACAGACAATGAAGGAAAACTTCAACGTTTCTTCATTTGTGAACTTTGAATATACAGATATAATATATTAATGTTGCTAAAGTAATATGAGCATTACATATTTTTTCAACTTTATATCATAGCATCAGAGATCGCCTGTAGAAGAAGAAAATAAATTCTTATCATTTCGGAAATAGTAATGGTTATATTAGCAATAAGACACATATACTTACATTTCATAATGACTTATACTTACATTATCAACATAGAATTTTCTCATATGATGAATGACTACATGGTTCACTTGGTACATAGGATCACAACATCACGCACCGACACCGCCCCGGCCCGCCTCACGTCGTTATCGTCGTCAGCACGCCGGCCTGCCTCACGTCATCATCATCAGCACACCGGCCACCGCGCTGACACGTATATATACGTCATTTGTATTCATATGCATGTATATATACGTCGCGGAGCACCGCCGCCCTCGTTCGCCCATGCGTTTCTATGTATACGGCGGAGCACCGCCGCCCTCGTTCACCCATGTGTACAGACATATATACGACGGAGTGGAGCACCGCCACTCTTGTCACACCGCCCTTTCTCGTGGCCTAGTTGATCAACATTCGTATTATCGTTATCGTTAATGCTAAACAATCACACCAGGGCGAACCACGCTGTTAATGTCACCGACGTGGTTCGCCCTAGTCACCGACGCAATTTGCCCTCGGCCGTTTATGTATAGCCCTAATTCGCCCTAGTGTGGCGAATTGCGTTCGTGGCCGAGGGGCAAGATTTAATAATGCATATTGTTCGTAGATTTTACGCATGTAAGCAAAGATTTGACGTACTATATATTGGTTTTGTTTTTTGAAGCTAGATGGCCGACCCGAGAAACATGGATGAGGAGGAGTTGATGATGAATTTGATCAACACTGGCACTCAAGTTGCCGGCGATGATGGTGCTAAAAATAACGTGCAAGAGGATGCAGATGACGGGAGTCAGTACTTAGCTCTTGAACAAAATGAGCAACAACATATTGGCCAAGTATATATTTTATATTATTAGCTATATATATTATCATATGTCTTATGTGTGCTCATGACATTAAAAATAATGTTTATGTTTTGTAGCCCTCTGGATCGACATCAACAACTACAACGAAGGGTAAAAATGTTTGAGGTCCCAAAAAGCCATTGGAGGGCCGCTTCATCATCTCGGAGTTCAATGTGGATACAGGAGAACCGGGGGGGCCGAATAAAATAAAATTTGTGCACCACTGTGGTTACCTTGTACGGGACCGGCTCCCGATTAGTACCCGTGAATGGAAGAAGAAGACCAATGCTCCTCATATCAGTTTTGTCTCCGATCGTGACAAGGCGTTAATTTGGAAAGATGTCTTGGTACATTTCACGCTCCAAACAGATGGTTATGATGATATAATATATGGTGATGAATTGAAGGAGCGAGTTAGGGATTGGGCAATGAAGAAGATGGCCACCTAGTTTCAGACTTGGAAGAAACACCTATACACGACGTATGTCAAGAAGAATATAGCACCAGATTTTACTGTCCCAGGCCCGATCTCAAAGCAGAGGCCCTATTGGGATGAGTTTGTACAGTACAAGACTTCGGAAGAGGGCATGAGTTGGGTGATAAAGAACCAACGTAATGCCCAACAGAAGACATACCACCATACCTTGGGATCAGGTGGCTACCCGACTGCCATTAAGAAGTGTAACAAAATGGAAGCAGACCTTCTTGCCAAGGGTATCAGACCAGAATCACTTGAGTGGGGAGAACGTGCAAAGAATTGGTTTTTCGGTCATGGGGGAACACTAGACCAGGAGACAGGGAAGTGCGTTTATGGCGCAAGACTGCAAGAAGCAGCAGAAAGATTGTTTTATGCTCAGAGAGCTACTGCTAGTGGTGCGTTCAGGCCCAACAGAGAGAAGGATGAGCTGACATATGCCATCGGGACTATTGAACATGGTGGCTGAACTAGAGGCAAAGGAAGTGTCTCGTGGGAGCATGGATTCCCTCAGGACAGACCTTCCTACAGAAGTCGCCAGAGAAAGAAGGAAGAAGAGGCACAGCGGCTCTAGAGGTTGGAGGAAGCGGTGCGTGAAGCACAGGAGCAGGAAAAAAACCTTGAAGCGAGAATGCAGGAGGAAATCAGAAGGCAAGTGCAAATAGCAGTGAGTGCAAGCAAGTAGGCATCAGAGCCAGGAATCAACATTAGCCAATCTGTTCAGTTGAAAAGTAGCTGCGCTTCCATGGAGATACCAAATCAAGGGGACACAGGACTGCGCTTCCCTGTGGATGATGTCACTGAACCTTGTACAACGTGTGAGCTACACATTCCGAAGGAGAATTCCACAATCAAGGTGGCTATCGGTCTTGTTAATCCTATCGACCGAACCAAGACACCAAGGATTCATGGGAATATAATCTAAGAAGGATATGCTACCATCTCGGTAGATAAAGCTGAAAAAGGTTTTAGTGATTTGCCTCTTGACATTCCTGGAGGTGATGGCGAGAAGACTCTAGGAGAAGCGGAGAAGACATTCATTCTATAGTGCAAGCGCTACATCATCATTCCAGGGATGTCGGCTCCACCTCCTCCTGAACTACCTCACCATAGGTACGTGCGGATGAAAACACTACATCATTAATTTGTATTGGCTTAAATAATTAACAATCTGCTCATAATAATATGTCATTCCTTTTTTTGTAGCAGATCCTCCCCCAACCTAAATCCAATTGTTCAATCGCCAGATCATCATAGTGCTCTATACGATGACATTGTGTTGGAAGGCGAGGCTGCATCCACACCATCTCCAAGGAGGTCTCCAACGCCGCAGCCGCCACCTCCAAGGAGGTCTCCAACGCCGCTGCCAACACCTCCAAGGAGGTCTCCAACGCCTCCCCCGCCCCCGCCTACCAAGAAGCCTAGCAAGAGGCCAGCCCCTCAAACGAAGAACCAGTCCCCGCCTGCAAAGAAAGCCACCGTGAAACTAAGGGCTATTCCCAAAATAATATCTGAAGAGAAGGAAGAAGGAACTGATGCATATAAAAAAGACATGTCTAGATTCTATGACAAACTTAAAATGAATCAAGAAGCAAGGAGAAACTCGGAGAAACCGTACTTCTTCGTAGCTCCAGATATTCTAAGAAAAAAGGTGACTTCTTACCAGCAACAACAGCGGGAATCTCGTAAGCTGTCCAAATCAACGTTATCGGACTATGACCGCACTCTCACCAAGTCAATTGAGGCGGCACAGAAAAAGAAGCAGGCAGGGAAAGGAGTTGCCCAACTCGGACAACAAGCGCACCAATCAATCCCCCCGCTAGTTGTTGGTAATGAATATGGTTCAAATTTAGGATTAATGCATCAGGCAAACATACCTCCGGATGTCGATTTGGATCACCTTGGTGAATTTCTTGATGAGACTGGTCTCGACCTTTACCAGATGTTTGGTGATGGAAACATTGAGAGTGCGGCGGAGGTTGATATTTGGAAGAAAAAATTTGTACTAGGCCAGAGTCTATACAACCCTCAAGCCTTATCTGATCTGGGGACGCAAATGTACCTGCTAAACAAGTGGTACGTGCAGGCGTCTACCAGTGGAGACTTCTGCGTTGGTGTCAGAATTAGAGACGAACATTGGTTCCATGGCGATGATGTTATGTATGTTGACTTTGCAGAATTTCATCAACTATGCCACCTGACCTCTCTGGACAAAGTTATCATTAGCTGCTATTGCCTGTAAGTAATAATTCTTTCGATCTATTATTAAACTCATCATATGTGTGTATATGCATATAAATTATCCTAACAAGTACTATATATATGCAGATTTACAATGATAGAGCTCAGAAAGGAAGGCTGCAATGAAATTGGTTTTGTTAATCCCCATATAGTATTCAAAGACCCAATTACTCCAAAGACTAATTGGAAGTCTGAGTCAGAGAGTAACCTCATGAACTTCTTAGTGAACCAACGCCACAAGAAGGATATACTCTTTCCCTATAACTTCAAGTGAGTGTTAATCATGTCGATCATCCTTAATGGCTCATATGTTGATTCTAGTTAATTAATGAGTGTTATGCGTTATATCCTATAAACACATGCAGCAATCACTGGATATTGATGGACATCGATCTGGTGAAAAGTCACTTGATAATCTATGACTCGATGAGAAAACCACAACAAGACTACCAAGATATGATAGATATTATCCAGAGGTAATTTCGGGATCTCTAGCAACTATATACACACAAACATGATGATTAACTATATCTGATGACGTGGCAAATTTTTTATTGGGCAGTGTTTGGAAAACCTTTATTGAGAAGCAACACATGGAAAAATGCAAAGCGCCACTGAATGTAATCCCTTTGAAAGTAAGTCCCCTGAATCGCATCATCTTTATTAATTAAACATATAGCTTTCACCGGATCACCAGATTAGATGACAAATCTTTTTCTCGTAAAGTGGTGTCTGAGGCAGGAATAGGGGAACAACTACTGTGGTTACTATGTTTGCAAGTTTATCAAGGTGCTCTCCCAAAGAACTCCTACAGAGAGACTCAAAGTACGTTAAAAATACACTATATATTCATTTAATTATTATTATTGATTGTGTTACTATGTCTTTATATATATATATATATGTACATATATTAATTTATTTTCCTTTAATTCAAACCTGTAGACTCGATGGTTGGAGGAAAAGGTCATACGGCAAGACCAAATCAAAGCAATTCAAGAGTCTATAGCCGGATTTTTTAATGAGCAGGTCATCGATTCCAAGGGCGAGTTCTACTTCGACCCAACACTGCTATTGAAGCCAAGCTAGAGGATGAGAGGAAACTTGTTATGTCACAACAACTGTAATGCAATCTTTTGTAATATATGCACATGAAATAATATAATGTAAAATACACATATGCATGCATGCATGCATGTAAATAAATATATATATATATATATATATATATATTTCTATGCTTGAATTGTGTGATTTAATACGTTCATTGTGCTTGAACCGAAACATACTATACGCGCGTATAAATGTATAATTAGCAGCGTACAATACGACTTCGAAAACCTATTTTGAAAAGAAAACAAAAAAATGAAAAAAAATGAAAAAAGAAAAAAAAACCTTTAGTCCCGGTTCGTATTACCAACCGGGACTAAAGGTGCCGGCCATCGTGGCATGTCAGGAGGCACCTTTAGTCCCGGTTGATGTTACCCACCGGGACTAAAGGTCCTCCTTTAATCCCGGTTTCTGACCCGGGACTAAAGGACCCCCCTTTAGTCCCGGATGCTTGCTCCCGGGTGGGGAACCAGGACTAGAGGGGGTTCCCCACCGGGAGTAAAGCTCGGTTCTCTACCAGTGGTAGTAAAGCATATATAAGGAAAGAGAGTATTGTTCCTCCATCTGTCCCAAAAAATTTATATTGTTATAGGCAACCAAGCTTTGTTACATATAGTAATAAGCATATGTTTATTTATTTTCATGTGATTCAAACTAGCAAAAGATAGCATGCCTTGGCAAGCTGTAGCTGTTCAGAGAAAACTAAGATACTGCAAGGAGAAGGCTGAATAAAAAAACGGTTTACCAAGTAGTATGGCGGCGGTTTTCCTTCCCCCTGTGGTGGCTCTAACTGCAGGGTTTCCCCTGAAGTCAACGGTTCCATCTTCTGTGTATACTGACGGTGTTGTGTTCTCGGTCTCACTCAACGCAGGACTTGAGCTGGAGAATTCCCCTTGCAGAGGCTTTAAACATAGTTCGGGAAGTCAGTGAGACAATATGTTACATGTAAAAATATACTAAGTAACGTTTCAAAATGGTTTGAAGGCTATATTGCATCTGAAGTTAATGGTTCTTAGAACTGTTCTGCAAAGTTCTAGTGTCCTCAACCTGTGCATTTATGCATAGTAAGATATGAACGCAAACAAACAAAAGTAGAACATCATGAAGGAAATAATGTGTGTTCCCACTTTCTCAAAGAAAAGCATTAGTAGATGCCGGTTAAAACTTATAAAAATATGAAAACACAGAAGACCAGAATATTCCTTATATATGCATGCATGACTATTCTTTCCTACAATTGCTCCATCAACCCAGCACTCTACTCTGGTATGGAAAAAAACATCTTTAGTTCATCAGTTGCAGGTAGTCCTTTCCCATATATGCTGCCATCGGTGGAGCGCGTAAACAAATCAACGGTGGCGAGTTTTGCAGGCAAGTATCATTGGCCTAGGAAGTGCAACAATCATTATTCAGCAAACACACCGGTCAGCGTCGGCTATACAAGATCAACGTGGAGCTATGCCTGGATGGCAGTGTTTGCTTGTTGGCGATGTGAGCCTGTGTGGTAGTTGGCTAGCACAGAGCCACATTGGCTATGGGGAGAAGTCATAGTCTAAGAATTGTTAACCTCTTTGGAAGATATTGCTACGTTATTTTCTTATCCATCTATGTGTTCAGTTATGCACACCACCGTAACGGTACCCTAGATCCTTCTCGGTTCCTCAAATCCACCGGTGTCTCTTGCCAGTAAACTAGACCAGGTGGAGACGAGGAAGGTGGTGCCGAGGCAATTAATCTGCTCCTCTATTACGATCTCCTCTCCTCATTTTCTTTGTGTAAGAGATCGTGACGCCTAAGAGAGGGTGAATTAGGTAACTTAAAACTCTAACTCTAAACTATAGCCTATTTTTCTATTTTTAGCAAAAACCTATACAAAAGAAAAACTATCTAAATGTGCAACTATGGTTTTGCTAGTGTGTTGCTATCTTTACCGCAAAAAGAAATTATGCAACCTAGGTTCCAAACCTATCAACTAGCCTATCACTAAGCTAGGAAAGTAAAGCGTAAACCAAGATTGCAATGTAAATACGGAGGCTCAAGAGTAAGGTAGAGATATGCAAACTCCCACGGACGACTTTGGTATTTTTACCGAGGTATAGAGAAGCGCGCAAGCTTCCCCTAGTCCTCGCTGGAGCCCCTCGCAAGGGCCAAGCTTTTGGTCGGATAACTCCTTGGATAGCCCTAGGCCTTCCCCACACACAAGTGGGTCTCCGGTGTGCCTTCCGGCAAGCCTCTCTCGGACCACTCCACGCTGTCTTCACTATCAAGCTTCCGGTCAAACAGCCGCGGGCCTTGTTCCCTTCGGTACACGGTGGCGGCCACACCACAAACACGGTTGGTGTGATCTCGCAAGACTACAAGCCCCTCCGATGTACAACAATGGTGCGTGCAAGCACCGAGTAGTAAGAGGTGTGCAAACCTCACTAAACACTAGGCCTAAACCTAGAGTAAGCACATAAGCGGTGGTGTAACTAACCTAAGCTCTTCGCAAAGTATCTACGCTAATCTCCGAATGTATCACTAAGCACTATACAAGTGGAGATCACTAAAGTGGTGTATCAACACCCTTGGTATGTTTTCTCAGCTCTCCACCTCTCAAATGGCCGGTTGGGGGGGGTCTATTTATAAGCCCCACCAAGAAAGTAGCCGTTGGGGGTGAAACCCAGCTTTCTGCTACTGACCGGATGATGCTGTCGTCCTGACCGGACGCGTCCGGTCGTCCCAACCGTTAGAGCGCACGCGTTGATTGGACTCTGGGCCAAGTCCGGTCTCACTCGATTGGACGCGTCCGGTTGTGCTGGCACCACTCTAGAACCTCTCTGGACTCGATTGGATGTTGTACTTTGTGTGTCCGGTCGTCCAGTGCCGCTGTGGCCGATCACGCTGAAAACATTATCGTGACGAAGAACAGTGTCATCGATGCGTTCGGTCACTACTTCGCTCAGCGTCCGATCACAGCTGCTGACGCCTGCTGTTGCCGAGCAACTGATCGGACGTGTCTGGTCCCTATAAGGGCCGCTTCCGGTCACCTCTGCCGAGCTTGTTTCTTTGCGATCTTACGTCCGGCTTGGTTCCCATCTTCGTGCTTCGACTATGCTTGATATCTTGGGTCTTCTCTTGTGCTTCTAGGGTCTTGCTTATGGTGTTAATCGTGGGATCATCATGTCGCCTTCTTCCAAGTCATGTCTTACACCCTATTGAACTACAAAATAATTACTTACAAATTCATTAGTCCAATTTGGTTTGTTGGTCATCAAACACCAAAATCCAAACTAAATGGGTCTAGGGTACATTTTCCTTACAATCTCCTCCTTTTTGGTGATCGATGACAACACAACCAAAGCAAGCAAATAATAGAAATTTTGGAATTAAAAAACTATTTACTTGCTAGGATGCAATGCAAAGGACAAGGTTATATGATGCTAAAAGATACCACATGTAAACATCTTTGGAAACTTATCTTGCCCTTGCAAATGTCCCCATGTGGCATTATGGATTTAAGCCTCCCGCTAACTCCATAATCCACTATCCTCCCTTTCTCGAACCATTACCACTTGTAAATTATTATGATCGGGCTTGCTTTTGGTCCTACAAATTCTCCCCTTTGGCATCAAACACCAAAAAAGAAGACATTAGTAGCACAAGAGAGGGTCAAACTTTGTGATCCTTTGTATGTGGAGTGGAATAGGTCACAAAATTTGACTCTCACATTACATAGACTAAGCTCCCCCTAAATATATGCATGCATATGATGGAGAATTTAGTTTATGCATAATTGGCAAATTAATGCTCAAGGGAGTTTAATCTATATAATGCATGAAGAAAGTATATAAATACCAAAGTGAAATCAACATTATGATATTGGTTTAGAAATACCACATGTGGAAACCAATTTGATTTATACCACTTACAATAGGTGGTGGATATTTGAAGTATGATGCTTAACTCCGAGGACTCCATTTTCCTTGCAATGCGACTTCTACACATATGATAAACTTGAAAAGGTGTTAGTCTCAAAGCATCCAACTTGTAGAGTAACGTCTCCCTAAATTTGTGCACACAAATATGGAATACTTGTAGGAGACATGCACATTGATTTTAGAATAAAAAATACCACTTGAAAGATGACATCACATGAATGTTAGAATCATTTTCGAAAGTGGTATTCGGGAGAAATTATCTACAATTTGGACTTTGGCACATATTAGATGAACAATTGTAAAACAAGCTATGTGCCGTGCTCCTAAACAATTAAACCATGTAGGTTTGCTCCAAGGGTTAAGAGTGAAACTGAGCAAGCCTACCATAAGATATACCTAGTGTATGCAAGACAAGAGATTAAACATGCAAATGCAAACCTAGGCATGAAAAGGAACTAGATGCTAATTGAAATTGCAAGAAATTAAATCTAGTTACATAACATGGGAAGGGGAATTTGGGTCCATAGTATTCACTAACCCACATGGCAATTACCTTATTCATAATGATGCACCCCATGAAATGCACCCATACTTTGCCAAGTCTCCAAATTCCCCGAAGTACATCGGACTTCTCACTTCCCTTTTGGGATCCAAACCTTCTTGGTGCTCTTCATGTTGAAAATGATCTCCTTTGGCACCCAAATGCATTTGGCCCTATTGTTGACTTGCTTGTTCACCTTGATGGCCACCACCTTGTCATTTTTCTTCTTCTTCAAGAGATAAGGTGTGGAGGCCTTTTTGTCCACCTTGTTGGTGTAGGTGTTGGAGAGCTTGCTTGTTTGCTTTTTATTTTTCTCTTTCTTCCTTTCTCCTCCCCTATTCTTCACCTTGCACTCATAGGACTTGTCGCCTTCCTTGTGGCATACATAGCAAACCACAATTTGTCCTTCATCAAGCTTCTTCACTCCCTTTAAGGTGTTATCTTGATGAAGTTAGGCTTGCTCCGTCTTGCCTTTCACTTGAGTCAAGTTCTTGGTGAGGCGAGCAACTTCTTGCTTGAGTTGCTCATTCTTCATTGCGACCTCTTGTGTGCATGTATCTACAACAACTTTCTCAACACAAACTTGGTTCCACAAGGGTGAGTCTAAATATAAATCATTGCAAGAAGTAGAAGCATCCTTTTTAGGCATGTCAAAGATAGAACTTTTCTTTTTAGGTGCCTTGGTGAGGGTTGTACCAATGGCTTCAAGATTAGCAACTTTATTAGTTAGCTCATCACAATGTTTGCACATGGTTTCCATTTTAGCAAGCAAACTTTTATAAGCACCTTGTGAGCTAGCTAACTTTTCTTTTAATTTTTCATTTTTTTTACAAGTTGCTCATCATTGATTGAGCATGTATTTGTTGTTCCACTAGTCTCAAGTTGCTCAATTTTAGTAGATAGTTCAATATTGAGATTAGCAAATGTCTCATATTGTTCAAGCAAGGTTTTATATGCTTCTTGTGAACTATCTAGCTTTTCTTGCAACATTTTTAGCTTCTTTTGTTGGCTAGTGCAAGCCTTAGCATATTTAAGATTTTCTTGCACAAGTTCATTAAGAGAAGGCATTTCATCATCACTATCACTCTCACTAGAGGATGAGCTTTTGTTACCTCGTGCCATAAGGCACACACGAGAAGAGCTTGATGATGAGTGCTTGTGGCCTCGCCTCTTGTGATGGTCTTCTTCTTCACTTGCAGAATCATCCCATCCCTTGACCTTATTGACGTGAGGGCTTTGTCCTTGCATGCCTTCTTCTTTGTCTTGGGTGTGGGCTTGTTTGGACAAACTTCCACAAAGTGCCCCAACTCGCCGCATCCATAACATCCTTTCTTTCTTTGCTCATTTCTTTGATTTGTGAAGATGAAATCTTGAATTTGGATGGGCACACCCTTGACATTGAGCCTTTGGATCATCCTCTCCACCTTGTTGATAAGTTTGATTGATTCTTCATCAAGGTCGGAGGTGGAGGAGGAAGATTGATCATCATCACTTGATTCATCATCATCATCATCATCTTCATCTTCTTCTTCATCTTCACTTGAGGAGCTTGAGCTTGAGCTTATCTCAACTTGCTTGCCCTTCATCTTCTTTTTCTCACTACATGCGAGAGCTTTGCCTTTGTTTGACTACGAGGCTTCTTCTTGACCCATCTTCCATGACATTTCAAATGCTACTATCTTGCCAATGACTATGGCCGGGGTCATGGTGCTCAAGTCCTCCATGTTGTGAAGGATGGTCATGATGCTTGCATATTTCTTTTATGGTAGCACGAAGATGATTTTCCTCATGATGTCCGCATCATCTAGCTTTGTTAATCCTATTGAATGGAGCTCATTGATAATTAGATTCAAATGAGAATACATATCACGAACAAGCTAATCATCATTCATTTTAAAGAAATCATAATTTTGTTTAGCTAGACATTATTTTTGCTCATGGACATTAGTTGTGCCATCATGGAGCTCTTGGAGTTTTAACCAAATTTCATGTGCCGTATTTAAAGTGAACACTTGGTTAAACACATCCATGTTAAAAGATTCAAACAAGCAATTTTTAGCTCTAGCATTGAAATGAATTTATTTTTCTTCACTTTTTGTGGGATTATCGGGATTCTTAATGGGTTTTATCCCATCACGAGTGACTCTCCAAACACCCAAATCTACCGCCTCAAGGTGACAAGCCATTCTAGCTTTATAGTAGGGGAAGTTAGTGTCATCAAAATGTGGATGCCTAGAGGTATCCATCCCCACCACTCTAAATAGCGTCGGCTCAATGGTGGTGAAGCCAAAGGTCCAAATTGAGCCAACCTGGTTCTGATACCACTTGTAAGGGACCATGATGCCTAAGAGGGGGGAGGTGAATTAGGCAACTTAAAACTCTAACTCTAAACTATGGCCTCTTTTCTATCCTTAGCAAAAACCTATGCAAAAGAAAAACTATCTAAAAGTGCAACTACAATTTTGCTAGTGTGTTGCTATCTCTACCGTAAAAAGGAGTTATGCAACCTAGGTTCCAAACCTATCAACTAGCTTATCACTAAGCTAGGAAAGTAAAGCACAAACCAAGATTGCAATGTAAATGCAGAAGCTAAAGAGTAAGGCAGAGATATGCAAACTCCCGTTGATGACTCTGGTATTTTTACCGAGGTATCGAGAAGCGTGCAACCTTCCCCCAAGTCCTCGTTGGAGCCCCTCGCAAGAAATCCCTCGCAAGGGCCAAGCTCCTGGTCGGGTAACTCTGTGGATTGCCCCAGGCCTTCCCCACGTACAAGTGGGTCTTCGGTGTGCTATCCGGCAAGCCTCTCTCGGACCGCTCCCTGCCATCTTCACTATCAAGCTTCCGACCAAATAGCTGCAGGCCTTGTTCCCTTCGGTACACGGTGGCAGCCACACCACAAACATGGTTGGTGTGATCTCGCAAGACTACAAGCCCCCTCTAATGTATAACAATGGTGCGCACAAGTACCAAGTAGTAAAAGGTGTGATAGCCTCACTAAACACTTGGCCTAAACCTAGAGCAAGCACATAAGCGGTGATCTAACTAACCTAAGCACTTCGCAAAGCACCTACACTAATCACCGAATGTATCACTAAGCACTATGCAAGTGGAGATCACTAAAGTGGTGTATCAACACCCTAGGTATGTTTCCTCAGCTCTCCACCTCTCAAATGGCCAGTTGGGGGTCTATTTATAAGCCCCACTGAGAAAGTAGCCATTGGGGGCGAAACCCAACTTTCTGCTACTGACCGGACACTGTTGTCGTCCTGACCAGACGTGTTCCATCATCCCAACCATTAGAGCGTGTGCGTTGATTAGACTCTGGGCCGAGTCCGGTCTCACTCGATCGGACACGTTCGGTCATGCTGGTACCGCTCTAGAACCTCCCTAGACTCGATCGGACATTGTACTTTGTGCGTCTGGTCGTCTAGTGCCGCTGTGTCCGGTCATGCTGAAAACATTGTCGTGACAAAGAACAGTGTCATCAGTGTGTCCGGTCACTGCTTTGCTCTGCGTTCGGTCACAGTTGCTGACGCCTACTGTTGTCGAGCAACTAATCGGACGCGTCCAGTCCCTATAAGGGCTACGTCCGGTCACCTCTGTCGAGCTCGTTTCTTCACGATCTTGCGTCCGGCTTGGTTCCCATCTTTGTGCTTGGACTATACTTGATATCTTGGGTCTTCTCTTGTGCTTCTAGGGTCTTGCTTATGGTGTTGATCATGGGATCATCATGTCGCCTTCGTCCAAGTCACATCTTGCACCATATTGAACTACAAAACAATTATTTGCAAATTCATTGGTCCATTTTGGTTGTATTGGTCATCAAACACCAAAATCCAAAGTAAATGGGCCTAGGGTCCATTTTCCTTACACTTTGGCTACATCACTACTATAGAAACGAATTGTAGCAATGCCTCATTTTTCAGTAGGGGCAGCTCACTCACTAGCCGCCCCTACAGTAGGTGTGCTTAGGATCCACCAAACCAACCGCCCCTAAAACTAGTTCAGTACCAGCCGCCCCTACTAATGAGTCGATTTGTAGGGCGGTTGAGTTTTCTAGCCGCCTCTATAAATTATATTTGTACGGGTGGCTTGCGAACTAGTTGGGTGCCAAGATACCCCTACAGTGGCTGGCAGTAGTAGTGCATGATCTGGCTAGTGGTGGCTTGCTCTACGCAATGGCGGCCTAGATCGTGAATATCTAGGCGAATGCCTCCTTGATCTTGTCTTGGCAGTGCCCCTAATTGTGTCTATTGTCAGATGAGTTGGCTGGCCCAATCTACAAGTTGGGCTCACGGGCTATCTACCTTAGTGTCGAAATGTGTTGTCAACGGACACGGAATTCGATGCCCTACCCTGATCTAGTTCTAGTGGCATCCGCTTCTTTGTCCATGTGGGTGGTGATGTCCATAGTGTCACTGTGGCAAGCTGCTAGAGGTCCATGACTGCAGTTTTGCAATGCAGCGAGCACAACGCCAAGGTACATGGCCATGCCTTTGTGACAATATCTGCACCTCTTAGTGTTTTGTGGCAGAACCGCCTGAAATAACACACTTCCGGAGGGGCTCGTCTTCCACTAGACACTGAGCACCTCGAAAGGGAGCTACACCGGTAGTTCCATCGAGCACACCCCATGGGAGAACTCAAATCAATTCACATTCTACCTCTAGAATCCAATAATGAGTACGAGCTTACAATACTTAGTCCATTTCATACAACAAGAGTTCTCAGAAATACATTATTACAATATCAAGTTTAGAGTGCGGAATTTAAACAATGGAATTGAAATAAACATCTAACGATAAAATACAAGGATCCATCTATGCCCACCAGAAGAATCCTTCACACAACAGCCACTCCTCAAGCTGCACCTGCAATAGGGGTAAATAAACCCTGAGTACACAGTGTACTCGCAAGACTTACACGACTAGTGGGAATAATTTCCCGACTTCAAAGGATATGATAAGCTTTATGGTTTGCTGGGTTTTCTTTTTGCGAAAAGCATTACTAGTAGTGAATCCTTATGTATGTGTTTTATTAGTAGTCATGATTAGGTCATTAGCTAACCATTCTTTGTGAGCACATGTTCAACTTTTAAGCAAGAGTTGAGCAATCAGATCCATTCATCCCCTTTAATCTTCTAGTTCTTACTACGGTGCTAGACCATAGCCAAGTTGTACCGTATCATACAGCGATTCGTGAACCAAGGTATCCTAGCTGGGTACCCTGAAACACATGCCCCGTTTGTACCCTAGGCATAAGCATGACCAACCCACCACTCTCCTGTCAAGGGGTCTAGGTCCCCGTCCAAACTTGGACTCCAAGCCCCCACTCCTGAGTCCTGAACTCAGTGTGGTGCTTAGACCTCCACCTCCCTGCCTCCAATCAGTCAGTCTAGAAAGAGCCAGAACCCACGACAAGAGAGCAATGAGCCTTTTGGCTCCAATAAGCAAGTATGTGCTCAGTATAATAAGTCTGTGACCTGACTACCATCCACAGCAATGGATGGTCCTTAACCGACATGGATAGGGAAAATAGTGTAACCAAGCTATGCCCCGTTGGTCGCAGGACACAACCTATTACACCCACCAATACCCATACCATATCCCTGCCCGGTCTCCATTTCCTTTCACCATTTTACCATGAGAGTAATAATAATAATCACCTATTGTGAGTAACGGCAGGTTACTCATGCTACCGATAGCCTAAGCATAGCATCTACTCGACCTATGCTAGTAGGACTCATAGGTAGGTTTATATATGCATGTAGTTTCAATATATATCCTGTAACGTAAATGCACATCACACATGTATATATATATCCAGTGATTATTCAAAATAAGGGTTATGCACAGGGGCTTGCCTTAGGTAGGTGAATTGTCAGCTATGCCAGTCGTCAATGGCTGTGGGGCTTCCTCCTATACGAGGACCTCCTCCTTGTACTCCTCGATCACCTCCTCGTAATCCTGCTCTTTGGCTATCACGAACTCCACCAACTTGTTCTCTACATGCATACAACGATGATGCAACACTTAATATTTTAGCAACAACAACTATTAAAATAAGAATACATCTACTAATCTACTAAGCTCACTCTAATGACTTAGATACTAAGCTAACTAGTATTTTCATCAAACAAGGTACAAATTCATCTAACACATACTAACTTAACAACTAAAATATATTCTTGCTTCTACTAGCGATTTAACATATATTAAAACAAGGAGTATCTAACTACCCTAAAGCTTAGCCTATTCTAAGGCTACAAAGATTATAGTGAGCACATAATAATACCAAAAAACTACCATAAAATTTTGAGAGCTAAAGCTATTACCATTTTGCCACTAAAATTTCTACAATTATTAATCAAAATAATATTAAGCATCTCAACTATTTTAAAGCTCCTTAGCAACCACATAGATATGTATGAACTAACTTACTAATAGGTAGACAATGTTTTTGGGAAAAATTAGTTTCACAATTTTTGGATATCTATATTATTTTATATTAATTACCAAAGTTTAGCTCAGAATTAAAATGAAAAGCTATTTCTATTTTGCACGAAAAAAATAAACCAATTTCAGCCCAACGCGGCCCACATGGGGCGAGGCCCACGCGCGGAGGCGGCCCATAGTGGGGAGCTAGCGTGCGCGCTGGTACTCTTGCAAAAATGCCCTCGCGTTATCAGACAATAGCGCGTACTATTTCTATAGACAACGACTTTACAACGGAGCCCTCGTATCTTTTCACCTTCACACCGGAGAGGTCCCTGAGATGCCCTGCGCTCGCTGGTGCGGTGGATGGTGGCACTAGATGGTATGTCGGCCACTCGGGGCTCGCACAAACCCAACTAATGAGCCAAACCCCATCTACGACCCTAACGCCTACCCTAAGGGGCGATACGGAGCAATAGGGTGCACTAGAACGAGCTGCCACCACGTGCGATCACCCACAATGGCGATGTGGTCATTCCAGTGTGCTACAACGCTAACAGGATGGTAGAGATAGGGGATAAGCACTAGGGGCACACCGCGAACCCGGCCGAAGTGGTGGCTCGGCCGGTGACTACCTGAGTAGGGCTGACTGCGTGCGCGTGATGAGCACGGTGATGAGCCGTGGCAGACATGGCCGCGTCAGCAGCGGTGGGGAGGTGGTAGTGCTCCCACTGGCGTGCGCACAGTGGAAAGGGAGCTAAGGCAAGCTAGTGGTGCAGTGGAATTTGTGCAGGGTGAAGTGGTGGAGGCCGGCCATGGCGCGGGCGGTGACGGGTCTTAATGGCGCGGTGGTGCGGTGAAGCTCCAAAATTGAGGCTCGACTGAGCCGCGATCAAAGTGGGGTGGGGGCGGCTGGAGAGGGGACGTGAGGGCAGAGGCATGGACAAGAGGGATTGATGAGAGGTGACCCCTCGCAGCTATGACGCTGGTGCGATTTGATGGCGGTAGGGAGATGAGAACAGAGAGAGAGCGAGGGAGCGGTGGGGGAGGGGCTGCCAGCGACTCGGCAATGGCGTGCCTTGGTAGGACATGGTTGGCATGACTAGTGCAGCCTGCAACTAGGCACCAGCCTATAGACATGCACGCTTGTGACCGGCGTGGCCCGCGTGCCGTAGTGCCATCAATGGCAAGGCGACGGCGACACAACCACGTGCGCGCAGCGTCAAGGCGGGACAGCGGCACAGCGCAGCTGCATGCGCATAGCATGGTGATGTGACGATGGTGGCAGCGGTGTCATCACGGCGCGGGCGCAGAGGCAGCAGCAGCACCAGTGGAAGCCACGGTGGTAGGGGCGGTTGGGCATAGAGCGGACCGGTGGCCAAGCGATGCGCCCAGAGCAGCCAAGCCGTGGCAAGGCCACGGCGACCACGGCCAGCTGGCGCACAGCCATGCGCACACACGGCACAACCGCGCGGCGATGTGGGTCGGCCATGCATGGTGACCACGTGCATGGCGCCAAACAGCACAAAGCTGTGATGTGCACGAATTTTAAAACGCTGATCACGACCAAACAGTTGCTCCTAAACCTAAACCAGCTTCACTACACTCAAGATGGCATATGGAACTACTAAATCAAATCATAGCACTACACCACTCCTTAACCTAATCTCTCCAAATAAATTGCTAAACATAGCAGCGTCTAGCTGTCCACAAGCTTAGAAATTTTCTAAGCGTTTGAGCTAATCTTAATTTCTTATTGCATTTCTAAGCTACTGAAGATATTACTTAGCAATATTATTTTTCAATAGCAAGTATTTCATTGTCGTCTACAAAGTTTGCACTTTCAACTTTATTTAAGTATCACACACATGTTGCACTTTCAACTTTATTTAAGTATCACACACATGTTCTATAGTATTTTTGCTTAATAAAAATTGGTTTTAAACCCTACTTGATATGCATGAACCATCAAACCAACTTTCGTTTAGCATTTTTATTGATCACTTTGAGTTACAGAAATTGATCTACACACTTCACCACATGCATTAACACACAAGTATGATGCTCATGACATGTTTTAGTAGATGATTAATGGGGTAACACCGAGGGTGTTATAGCTCTACCCCCTTAAACAAAATCTCGACCCGAGATTTCATGTGAGTGCCTAGTGGAGGAAAAGATATAAGAATAAATTCTGATTTAAACAATTACCTTAGTGAACTAGAAAGAAGGTGGGGATAATGCTTCAAGATATGGCTTTCTTGCTCCCATGTTGCTTCGTCCTCCGAATGATTTTGCCACTGAACTTTATAAAACTTCACCATATTGTTTGTAGTCACTCTTTCTTTTTCATCCAAGATTTTGACTGGATGCTCAATATAAGAAAGATCAAGTTGGAGAGGGAGTCCTTCAATTTCCACCACTTCCTCAGGAACTCATAAACACTTCTTTAATTGGGAAACATGAAAGACATTATGTACTGCTGACAAGATATCTGGAAGTTGGAGATGATAAGCAACCAAAATATATCGTTCCAAAATTTTATAATGTCTGACATAATGAGGAGCTAACTTTCCACGGACTCCGAACCGATGCACACCTCTCATTGGGGATACCTTTAGGTACACATGGTCACCAACTTCAAACTACAAGGGTCTTCTTCGCTTGTCCGCATAAGTTTTCTGACGATTGTGAGCTGCCTTCAAATGACTCTAAATAACACTAACTTGCTCTCAAGCTTCTTTGATAAAATCAGGTCCAAAATAACCATGATCACCCACTTTAACCTAGTTAAGAGGTGTTCTACATTTCTTGCCATACAGGGCCTCAAAAGGTGCCATACGAATGCTTTCTTGATAGCTATTGTTATAAGAAAACTCAGCTAGATTCAAGCATTCATCCCACTTTTCTAGAAAATAGATGACACAAGCCCTCAACATATCCTCAAGTACTTGATTGACTCTTTCTGTCTAACCGTTAGTTTATGGATGATAAGCTGAACTTCTAAGGAGACGGGTACCAAGGCATTTCTGGAGTTGCTCCCAGAAACGAGACACAAAGACTGACCCTCTATCAGAAACAATAGTAAGAGGAACTCCATGTAGGGTCACAACCCGATCAAAATACAACTCGGCATACTTCTTGGCTGAATATCTGGTATCCACTGGGAGGAAATGAGCAGACTTGGTAAGGCGATCTACAATGACCCAAATAGAGCCATACCCTTTTGCCATATGAGTTAAACCCAGAACAAAGTCCATGGAAATATCCTCCCATTTCCAAACAGGGATAGGCAAGGGCTGTAGAAATCCAGGCGTACGCATATGGTCTGCCTTAACCCTTCCATAAATGTCACATTTTGAGATGTGTTTGGTAATATCATGTTTCATATTTGACCACCAATACAAGTGACGCAAATCATGATACATCTTGTTACTTCCTGGATGAATGGATAACTTGGAGTTATGAGCTTCATCCAAAATCTTTCTCCTAAGCTCATCACTTGAGGGAACCACCAATCGGTTCTTGAACTTCACCACACCTTGATCATCAACACTGAAATGAGGACAACGCCCTTTGGCAATTAACTTCTTGATATGTGGGATTTTCGAAGCATCTTGCCTTTGCTCTATAATAATTTGCTCAAGTAAATCCGAGACTAGAGCAATATGGGCTAACACCTCAGAATGGTTGAGAGACAGATTCTTCTTCAACTTGATGTGACTTCTGACTTAAAGCATCAGCTACCACATTAGCTTTTCTAGGGTGATAATGGACTTCTAAGTTATAATCTTTGATTAACTCAAGCCACCTCCGTTGCCTCATGTTCAGCTCGGACTAAGCAAAAATATATTTGAGGCTCTTGTGATCCGTATAAATATGCACTTTATTTCCCAACAAATAATGCCTCCAAATTTTTTATAGCGTGCACCATAGCAGCCAGATCTAAATCATGGGTGGGATAATTCACCTCGTGCTTTTTCAGCTGGAGTGAAGCATAAGTTATCACACGTCCATCCTTCATAAGCACACATCCCAATCTAGTCCTTGAGGCATCACAATACACATCAAATATCTTTCTGGAGCAACTTGGTCATTGGTTGGGCTATTTTGGAGAAGTCAGGAATGAAGCGCCGATAATAACCAGCAAGACCAAGGAACTGACGGATCTGATGCACTGACTTTGGAGACTTCCAATTTAACACATCTTGTACCTTGCTTGGGTCCATAGAGATACCCTCAGGTGTCAGAACATGTCCCAAAAACTACACTCAATCTAACCAAAACTTACACTTGCTAAATTTGGCATACAACTTGTGTTCCCTTAATCGAGTTAGTACTATCCAAAGATGTTGGGCATGCTCTTCTTTGTTCTTGGAGTATATCAAAATGTCATCAATGAACACCACTACAAACTTATCCAACTCTGGCATGAAGACTGAATTCATGAGATACATGAAGAATGCAGGAGCATTGGTGAGACCAAAGGACATAACTAGGTATTCATACAGCCCATACCTAGTAGAGAAAGCTGTTTTTGTTATATCTTGTGGCCAGATTTTAATTTGATGATACCTAGACAAAGATCAATTTTTAAAAACACCTTTGCACCAGCCAACTGATCGAACAAAGTATCAATATGAGGCAAGGGATATTTGTTCTTAATGGTTACCGCATTGATAGGGCGGTAATCTACACACATCCGCAGAGCACCGTCCTTCTTCACAAAAAGAGCTGGGCAACCCCATGGTGAAGAGCTAGGATGGATAAAGCCCTTCTCCAATAATTCCTCTAACCGCTTCTTTATTTCTGCTAGTTCTTTAGGAGCCATGCGGTAGGGACGTTGTGAAATAGGAGTAGTGCTAGGTTCTAACTCAATAGTAAACTCCACATTCCTATCCGGTGGCAACCTAGGTAGATCTTCCGGAAAGATATCCAAAAACTCACAGACCATAGGAATAGAAGCAAGATCAAGAGAAGCTTCAACATGAGCAACAACTGGTAAGGCTAGATCTGAGGGCATAAGGAGATACATCCTATCCTTAGAAGAAGGAAGCCATAACTCAATAACAATCTACTTAAGGTTCAAGACTACCCCATAAACTCACAACCAGTTCATGCCTAGAATTGCATCTATGCCTTGCCCAAGTAGCACCATGAACTGGAGGTGGTAAGTGTGAGTGGCTAGCACTAATCTGACTGTGTCTGTCTGAGTATTAACACACAACTGCACACCCAGAGTACTGATTCTTAGGCAATAAGAATAGCCATAAGAGATATATTGTGCCTCTGTGCAAACCCCATACTCATGAATGAATGTGATACACCAGAATGAAACAACACATATGCTAGGTGGGAATCAATGGTAAACATACCAGCCATCACAGGTTTATTCTACAAAAATCTCCTCAGCCTTAGTGAAGTTGACTTGTCCAGAGCGGCTTAGGGCACCTTCTTCTTGGTAATCATCCTCTTGACCAGACGGGAGTTGGCTGAAGGCTGGGAAGACTGCACAGGCTGGTTCTGTGAACACTCTCGAGCAAAGTGGCCCTCCTTACCACACTTGAAACAAGCACCAGACTTGTTCTCTTGTCCCTGATGAGGCAGAACCTGCTATCCCTGAGGCTTTTTGTTGCATCTACTGAGTAGGTGCACAATACTAGGTGGGAGGTGCCTGGTAAGCTTGATGAGACTGATGGGATGGCTGTCCACCCGAAGAGTGATAGGACATCCTCCTGACAACCTACACCCTCTAAGCCTGTGGGTGACTAGAAGATCCAGTGATCACCTGCATACGCTTCCACTACGCCTGAGAATCACGCTGAAGTCCCTCCATAGCAATGACTGCATTCATCAAAGCACAAAAAAGTCTGATATCCCCTAGTGTACAGCTCCTTTTGCAAGATGCAAGAGAGGCCACGGTAGAAATGGACCCTCTTCTTCTCATCAGTGTCTACATGGGTCCCAGCATACTGTGCAAGATGGTTGAACTTGTTCACATAATCCATCACAGTCATACTCCCTTGCTTTGGATCTAGTAACTCAGTCAACCTCCTGTTCAGCAAACCAGCGGAATATAGTACTCACGGAAAGCAGTGGTAAACTCCTACCAAGTCATACGATGGTCCACCGGCTGCATGGCATTGAAAGTATCCCACCACGCACTAGCAGACCCAGAAGCTATTGTGCGGCAAAGCGCACCTTTTACTCTTCAGTCATAGTGAACAGCTAAAACTTCTGCTCCAGAATACGAAGCTAATGCTCTACATCCAGAGGCTTAGCAGTTGGCATGAACATGGGTAGGTGCATCTTTAGGAAGTCCTAGTAGGAATAGGGCCCCCTAGGAGCATGGGCACCACCCCCGTTCCTGCCATTGCCACCAGGGCTTCCACGGGCGAAGCCACCAATAGCCTAGGCAAGCATCTCTAAGGCATAGGCTGACTCACGCTGAGCAGCTAGCATCTCCACCATCATCTCCGCATGGGTCATCGGAGGTGGTGTGGCAGAGGAGGAGGATCTAGAAGTGGGGCCTCGTGGCTGTCCCCATTGGTGTTGCCATTGTCCTCACCATGACTGTTATCACCCTAGTCTGCCCCAGCGCTGGTACTCCCCTAAGAAGACCTTAGGTTCATCCATAAATAGATAAGAACCAACCATTAGGGACAACCCTCCAGATTAGGAACAAGAGATTTAGAGAAATGATAATGCTTTTATTAAAGCATTCTTTTAGGTTATCCTATCAATTCACTAATCCAAATTATATGTGTGGGGGGAGTTTAGTTTAAGCAAGATCTCTTTTCATGATGCATGCATCAGCTTACCCATTCACTCTAGCCGGAATATAGCGGCATTCGCAAAAAATTTCGACACATCTCACGCTCACTTTCCGCTTGCTAAATGATTCTTACGCAGCGTAAGTTAGTGTACCTATAGAAAATTGATTAGATAAAACCAGTGCCACTATCCTAGATAGACCATATTGCTAGGCCTTATACTTATTTACATAATTTTATCACATCCTACTTTCCACAAACTTTTATTAGTCAAATTTTGGATTTTGAAAAGAGTTATGAAACTCGTAACTCATTATTAGCTCTGATACCACCTGTGGTAGAACCACTTAAAATAACATGCTTCCGGAGGCACTCGTCTTCCACTAGACACTGAGCACCTCGAAAGGGAGCTACATCGGCAGTTCTGTCGAGCACACCCCATGGGAGAACTCGAATCAATCCACATGTTACCTCTAGAATCCAATAATAAGTACGAGCTTACAATACTTAGTCCATTTCATACAACAAGAGTTCTCGGAAATACATTATTACAATACCAAGTTCAGAGGGCAGAATTTAAATAGCAGAATTGAAATAAACATCTAACAATAAGATACAAGTATTCTTCTGTACCCACCAAAAGAATCCTCTACACAACAACACTCCTCAAGCTGCACCTACAACAGGGGTAAATAAACCCTGAGTACACAATGTACTCGCAAGACTTACACGACTAGAGGGAATGATAAGCTTTATGGTTTGTCGAGTTTCCTTTTTTTTGCGAAAAGCATTACTAGTAGTGAATCCTTATGTATGTGTTTTATTAGCAGTCATGATTAGTTCATTAGCCAACCATTCTATGTAAGCACCTATTCTACTTTCAAGCAAGAGTTGAGCAATAAGATCCATTCATCCCCTTTCAACTTCTAGTTCTTACTATGGTGCTAGACCATAGCCAAATCGTACTGTATCATACAGCAATTCATGAATCAATGTATCCCAACTGGGTACCCCAAAACACACGCCCCGCTTGTACCCTAGGCACAAGCAACACCAACCCACCACTCTCCTATCAAGGTGTCTAGGTCCCCGTCCAAACTTGGACTCCAAGCCCCCACTCCTAAATCTCGTACTCAGTGTGGTGCTTAGACCTCCACCATCCTCGCCTCCAATCAATCAATCCGGAAAGAGCCAGAACCCACGACAAGAGAGCAACGAGCCGTCCCGCTCCTATAAGCAAGTATGCGCTCAGGATAATAAGTCTGTGACCTAAATACCATCCACAGCAATGGATGGTCCTTAACCGACATGGACAAGGAAAATAGTGTAACCAAGCTATGCCCCATTGGTCGTGGGACACAACCTATTACACCCACCAATACCCATACCATATCCCTGCTCGGTCTCCATTTTCTTTCACCATTTTATCATGAGAGTAATAATAATAATCACCTATTGTGAGTAACGGTAGGTTACTCACGCTACCAATAGCCTAAGCATAGCAGCTTCTCGACCTATGCTAGTAGGACTCATAGGTAGGTTTATCTATGCATGTAGTTTCAATATAAATCCTATAATGTAAATGCACATCACATATATATATATATATATATATATATATATATATCCAATGATTATTCAAAATAATGGTTATGCACTGGGGCTTGCCTTGGGTAGGTGGATTGTCAGCTGTGTCAGTCGTCAGTGGCTGTGGGACTTCCTCCTATACGAGGACCTCCTCCTCGTACTCCTCGATCACCTCCTCGTACTCCTGCTCTCCGGCTGTCACGAACTCCACCAACTCGTTCTCTACATGCATGCAACGATGATGCTACACTTAATATTTTAGCAACAGCAGCTCTTAAAATAAGAATACATCTACTAATCTACTAAGCTAACTCTAATGACTAAGATACTAAGCTAACTAGTATTTTCATCAAACATGGTACAAATTTATCTGACACATATTAACTTAACAACTAAAATATATTCTTGCTTCTACTAGCGATTTAACATATATTAAAACAAGGAGTATCTAACTACCCTAAAGCTTAGCCTATTCTAAGGCTACAAAAATTACAGCGAGCACATAATAGTACCAAAAACTACCATAAAATTTTGAAAGCTAAAGCTATTATCATTTTGCCACAAAATTTCATACAATTATTAATCAAAATAATACTAAGCATGTCAACTATTTTAATGTTCCTTAGCAACCACACAGATATATATGATCTAACTATACTAACAGGTAGACAATGTTTTTGGGAACCTAACAAAATTAGTTTCACAATTTTTAGATATCTACATTATTTTATATTAATTACCAAAGTTTAGCTCAGAATTAAAATGAAAAGCTATTTCTATTTTCCACGAAAAAATAAACCGATTTCGGCACAACGCGGCCCACGCGGGGCGCGACCGACGCACGGAGGCGGCCCACGATGGGGAGCCCGCGCGCGCACTGGGACTCTTGCAAAAATGCCCTCGCGTTATCAGACAATAGCGCATACTATTTCTATAGATTGCGACTTTGCAACGGAGCCCTCGTATCTTTTCACCTTCTCAATGGTGTGGCGGACGGTGGCATTAGATGGTACGCTGGCCACTCAAGGCTCACACCAACCCAACTAACGAGTTGAACCCCATCTATGGCCCTAACGCCTACCCTAAGCGGTGATACGGAGCAACAAGGCACACTGGAGCGAGCTGCCACCGCGCGTGGTCGCCCATGATGGTGTCGTGGTCATCCTGGTGAGCTACAACACTAACAGGATGGTAGAGATAGGGGATAAGCACTAGGAGCACACCACAAACCTAGCCAAAGTGGTGGTTCGGATGGCCACTACCCAAGCAGGGCTGACCATGTGCGTGCAACGAGCACGGCGACGAGCCGTGGTAGACACGGCCACGTTAGCGGCGGCTTGGAGGTGATAGCGCTCCCACTAGCGCGCGCATGGTGGAGAGGGAGCCAAGGTGAGCTAGTGGTTCAGAGGAATTTGCATGGGGTGAAGTGGTGGAGGCTGGCCATGGCGCGGGTGGTGATAGGTCTTAACGGCACGGTGGCGGGGCAAAGCTCCAAAATTGAGGCTTAGCTAAGCCACAATCAAAGCGGGGTGGGGGCGTCTAGAGAGGGGATGTGAGGGCGGAGGCATGGACAAGAGGGATCGATGAGAGGTGACCCCTCGCAGGTGCGACGCCTATGCGATTCAACGGCGATAGGGAGATGAGAACAGAGAGAGAGAGCGAGGGAGCGGTGGGGGAGGGGCAGCCAGTGTCTCGGCAATGGCGTGCCTTGGCGAGATGCGATTGGCGCGACTAGTGTAGCTCGCGGCTAGGCACTAGCCGACAGACACGCACGCTCATGATCGGCGTGGCCCGCGCGCCGCAGTGCCATCAATGGCAAGGCGACGGTGACACGGTCACGTGCGCATAGCATCAAGGCAGGCTAGCAGCATTGTCACAACATGGGCGTGGAGGCAGTAGCACTTGCGGTAGCCACGGTGGTAGGGGCGGTTAGGCGTAGAGCGGACCGGCAGCCTAGCGGTGCGGCTAGAGTGGCCAAGCCGCGGCAAGGCCACAGCGGCCACGACTAGCTGGTGCGCAGCCATGCGCGCGCACGACACAACCGTGCAGCAATGCGAGCCGACCACGCACACGGCGCCAGACAGCACAAAGCTGTTACATGCATGAATTTTAAAGCGCTGATCATGACCAAATTGTTGCTTCTAAACCTAAACTGGCTTCACTAAACTCAAGATGGCATATGGAACAACTAAATCGAATCATAGCACTACACCACTTCTTAACCCAATCTCTCCCAATAAATTGTTCAACATAGCAGCGTCTAGCTGTCCACAAGCTTAGAAATTTTCTAAGCGTTTGAGCTAATCTTAATTTCATATTGCATTTCTAAGCTACTAAAAATATTACTTAGCAATATTCTTTTTCAACAGCAAGTATTTCATTGTCATCTACAAAGTTTACACTTCCAACTTTATTTAAGTATCACACACATGTTCTATAGTATTTTTGCTTAATAAATTTTTTTAAACCCTACTTGATATGCATAAACCATCGAACCAACTTTCGTTTAGCATTTTTATTGATCATTTTGAGTTACAGAAATTGATCTACACACTTCACCACATGCATTAACACACAAGTATGATGCTCATGATATGTTTTAGTAGATGATTAACGGGGTAACACCTAGGGTGTTACATGTTTCTCCCTACAATCCTAGAGGCTTGAGTCACCTTGAATTGATTCACGAAATATCTTACTTTGGTGAAGCATACATTGGGCATATACCAATCAGCTAGCTCGTGACAAGGTCATCGTGGGAGTTGTATTATGATGGTTTGCATGTAGTGGAGTCCATGACGAATTGTTGTTAGTCAACGCTGGATAGTAAGGTAATGTTGGCTTTGAAAGAAGAGTAAGTAGCACTAAAGGACTTTGGGTTGGAGCTACTTGTTGGGTATTGAGACCTCAACTCTTAGGAGGAATCCCTAGGTTTTGCCTTAGATGGTTGTACCTACCAATGACCTTGCTCTAGGTATTGTTTATAGTTTGTCGAATTTTCTCTAAGGTGAAAACCAATGGTATTGTCTTTCTTGGAGGCAACAATGGTGTGCGTATATGTCATGTCCTTCTTGGAAGCTTGTTTTGTGGAACCTCTCTTGGCCGAAGTGTTTCTATGGTGGTACAAGGGACTGAAGATTAAGTCATGTCTTCCTTTTATTTTCCTTTTGTTTATTGTATGCTATGTGCATCTTAGTACGCAGACACTTGTTAAGCATAATGCCTCACACCAAGGACATGTATAAATGGGTGTGGAAAATTTTTCATTTGAAGGAGGGAGGTCCCTATTTTTAGTGCTATTATCATTTTTTAATGGATGGCAAAATGATTGAAGGAAGAAGTCGACTATATTAGTCTTTCATGTATACCCTTTTATAGGTCATTTCATGTAAGTTGTCCATCTTTTGTATTGGCCGCTATTTTTCTTCATAAACATTGTTACCATTATATTGACGGTCTTTTGATAGTCTTTTGTAACACCCCAAAATTTGCCACTTTTGAAAATAGAGTTAAAATGATTTATTTGTGAATTATTGTGCACATGAAAACATAGGAAAATAAAAATTTTCATTAATTTAAAATTTATCATAAGGTAGAAACATGTTTGTTGCATTCATGTCGGTCGCACCTTGTATTTCTATGTGCAAAATGTATGTTTTTATACGTTAAGGAGAAGAATATCTATCTCTAGGAATTTTCTAGCTTCTTTCTGGAATTTAATTTCTACCTCCTTCACCTTAATATTTATGTTCCAAGTTCCCAACAATATTTTTATGAGCTCCAAATACTTTATTTGGGTTCATCATTTTCCAAAGTGTCTCTGGGAATTTTCCCCCAATTTTTGGAGGTCTCAGAGTATTTTTCGTGGCTTAAATATCAATTCTGGACTTTTTTAGAATTGTTTTATCCATGAAATTAATTAATTACAAAAATAATAAATCTCTCATTTTTCCCAAAGCTCAAAGCCCATGTGCAATAATCTTAATAAATCATAAAGGCCCATGTATTTATTTACTAATGGGCTTTAATGATTATTTAGGGCCATTAGTAAATGTGAAGGGTGTAACATCAATTAGTACCATATCGCTAGTTGATGTGGATGTGGGGAGTTTTTCTTCCTATATATATCAACCAACCCCTTGGGCAAAGCATACCAAAACTACCATATGGGGAGCCCCTAGTTTGGGAAATCCCTCGTGTAGTAAATCAGATTTTTCTCATCCTTCTCTCACCGTTGCCGTCTTGCTCTTCCTACGCCGCCGAGGTACCCCTAGGTAAGACCGCTATCCAAAATATTTTCCCAGACTTCGTCTTCTTCTTTTAAAAGCGTATTTTAGTCGGTTCACTTCAAAAGTATGTTTTCAGCTATTTACAGAATTGCCACTAATTTTGTTTTAGCCATAACTTCTCCGTTTTAACTCTGATTTGACCCGTTCAAATTGCGTTAGGTTCGTAATTTCATAATCTACATGTTCATACTACTGTTAAGTAGGTTTCCAACTTCTAAAATTCGAGGTTAGATTTAATCTATTATTTTAATAAATGAAATCTTGTTTATTTCATATCTTTTGCATTTTAGATCCGTTTTGACCCATTCAAGTTGCGTTAGATTCATATCGATGAGATCTACACGTTAGTAATAGTGGTTACCATATTACTATTTCTGAAATTTCATGTTTAAATCATATCTTGATTAATAATTATGCAACTGGATTTTATAAATAGAATATGATTTGTTTCACTTTAGTTTTATAAATCAAATCTAAATTTGACTTAAATTATAATCTCTATACAATATCATATATATGTTTTTATATAATTAAAACACATGAAGCTAATAGTTTTATGAGTAGATCTTTCGGTAGTTGTATCTTTTCAACCGTAGCTCTGATTAGCGTGCTTCTCGCGTCTTTGTGTTCGTAGCGAGACGTAGATTCGTTTTACAAACTTTTCATCTTGATTTTATGTTTGGTGTATTGTTCTGATTTAGATCTATTGTTTGCATCGTGTATGATTATATAGATGCTTGTGTGGTGCTTTATGATTACGTCTAGTCGGTGAGGTATACGTGGTGATCAAGTGGAAGAAGAAGAACATTGAAGATTAAAGCTTACCAAAGATCGGTGTTTCAAGGCAAGTATAGCATGTGATCATCCTTATTGTCCTATACACCTTTAATCATTTAATTCATACTGCATGTGTCTACCTTGATTGCCACTAAGGATTTCCTAGTAATTTGTACTTGTACCTTGTTGCCTATGGTGTATTGCATTAGGTAGTATGATGCTAGTGCTCAACTACAACCATGATCTTGTAACTTGACTAATGGTATATGCAGTAAACACTAAAAGATGCTTTTTAGCAACATGGAACAAGGGGGCTAGAGCATTGGGCTGTTTTATGGTGCTCTAGATTCCTCTCCCTAAGGACTTATCTGTAAGTGATCATCCGGGACTTACAGTACAGCTGTGAGGGCTATATGGCTCTGGCTTTAGCTCAGTATGAGGATGTTTTCTAGCTTGTTAGAGGTTACCTTTATGGCGCAAGAGGGGCTCCAGTTTGTATGATCTTGGCTTGCCAAGAGAGTGCACTTTGGTTTCTTGGTATATTGTTAGTCACTCCTTGGAGGGGGGTTCATGCTTATTGATGGGGAAACCTTAGCGGCCCTAACTTGTTAGACGAACCTTTGAAAGGCTTCATAGTGAACCCTACCGACCTTCCTTGGTAGTGGGTCAAGAGGCTCGCGACCTCGGGCAAAAGGGTAAATCACGACTCACAGTGAAAGTGTACAACCTCTGCAAAGTGTAAAACTAGTATATCAGCCGTGCTCACGGTCATGAGCGGCCTTGGAACCCTTATGGAATAGATGATGAAGACTAATGATATGGATGATGAAGATGCTCACTAATGGTTAATTGTTTATGCTATTCATTATTCATGTTTACCTGATCATAGGTTTATATGGGCTTATGATAAACTTCTTGCTACTCAATTGCTAAAATCATGACTCATTAAAAGCTAATCGCAGTGAACCAGTGTCAGCCTTTTGAGCCTCATGAACCCCATGTTATATTTGTTGAGTACGACATGTACTTACGCTTGCTTTACTTTTCAATTATTTGGATAAAAATCCTAGATGGGTACCAGATTGCTAGAGTTTGGAGGAATTAGGCTTGTGATCAACCAGTCAGTTGTCCCTGTGGATTTGGTGTCTTAGCCTAAAGATTGGAGTTGTCTTTCCGCTGTCTATACTTTGAGGTTATATTCTTTATACTAATACGCTATGTATTTAAGCATTGTCTTTTGATATTACCCTTATTTGTAGCTATATGTGAGATTTGACTTCCTGGGCTTACATATGGTGGGTATCTAGTTTTGTCCTTAAAACCGGGTGCTACAAAGTGGTATCAGAGCAATGCTGACTGTAGGACGCAAGCCTAGTTAGAAATTGGCTGTCTTAAGGTTTTGAAATTGTTATAAAATCCTTGTTCTATAAATCTTGATATTTTCTTCTCTACTATATATATATATATATCCTTGATATTTATCTCCTCCTTGATGCTTATTTTAAAGTCTTTGTTCTCATCTTCATTCCTTGGTTTGATATGTTTTTAGAACTATTTCTCATCACCTTCTTGCGTAATCTAAAGATAAGTCTTAGGATTGTTACCCCTAGTACAATGAGGACGATAGTATCGTAAGTTGAGTCAATGATTGAATTGTGCATCTTTATTGCTTTGTTGAACTGTCATTATGCTTATGATTGCTTTGGATTTTTGTAATGATTGCAATGATCTTGTTGGGTGTCCCCACAATTTCATTTAGTTTATAGGCCTAAGGTATAAGGATCAATGAAATAAATAGTCAGGTTTTGATTTTCTTCTGTTTTCCCTATCTTGTCTTTTCAGAGCAGTATGCACTCTTCGGTTTATATCTCTGATTTCGAACGACCCAAAAATCATGAGAAATTTCTGGACAACAATAAACATTAGTATCTTTCTTTAGGCGTAAGAATCAGCCTGATAGCTATTTTGGTTATGAAGATACAAAAATCACAAGGCGATGCATCTGTGTTGTTAGGAATCTAGAGCACCATAAAACAGCCCAATGCTCTAGCCCCCTTATTCCATGTTGCTAAAAAGCATCTTTTAGTGTTTATTGCATATACCATTAGTCAAGTTACAAGATCATGGTTGTAGTTGAGCACTAGCATCATATTACCCAATGCAATACACCATAGGCAACAAGGTACAAGTATAAATTACTAGGAAATCCTTAGTGGCAGTCAAGGTAGACACATGCAGTATGAATTAAATGATTAAAGGTGTATAGGACAATAAGGATGATCCCATGCTATACTTGCCTTGAAACACTGATTTTCGGTAAGCTTTAATCTTCAATGTTCTTCTTCTTCTTTTGGATCACCACGTATACCTCACCGACTGGACGTAATCATAAAGCACCACACAAGCATCTATACAATCATACATGATGCAAATAATAGATCTAAATCAGGACAATACACTAAACATAAAATCAAGATGAAAAGTTTGTAAAATGAATCTATGTCTCGCTACGAACACAAAGACGCGAGAAGCACGCTAATCAGAGCTATGGTTGAAAAGATACAACTACCAAAAGATCTACTCATAAAACTATTAGCTTCATGTGTTTTAATTATATAAAAACATATATATGATATTGTATAGAGATTATAATTTAAGTCAAATTTAGATTTGATTTATAAAACTAAAGTGAAACAAATCATATTCTATTTATAAAATCCAGTTGCATAATTATTAATCAAGATATGATTTAAACATGAAATTTCAGAAATAGTAATATGGTAACCACTGTTACTAACGCATAGATCTCGTCGATATGAATCTAACGCAACTTGAATGGGTCAAAATGGATCTAAAACACAAAAGATATGAAATAAACAAGATTTCCTTTATTAAAATAATAGATTAAATCTAACCTCAAATTTTAGAAGTTGAAAACCTACTTAACAGTAGTATGAACATGTAGATTATGAAATTATGAACCTAACGCAATTTGAACGGGTCAAATCGGAGTTAAAACGGAGAAGTTATGGCTAAAACAAAATTAGTGGCAATTCTGTAAATAGCTAAAAACGTACTTTTGAAGTGAACCGACTAAAATACGCTTTTAAAAGAAGACGAAGTCTGGGAAAACATTTTGGATAGCGGTCTTACCTAGGGGTACCTCGGCGGCGTAGGAGGAGCAAGACGGCAATGGCAACGGCAACGGCGACGGCGACGGCGAGAGAAGGATGAGAAAAATCTGAGTTACTACACGAGGGATTTCCTAAACTAGGGGCTCCCCATACGGTAGTTTTGGTGTGCTTTGCTCAAGGGGTTGGTTGATATATATAGGAAGAAAAACTCTCCACATCCACGCCAACTAGCGATATAGTACTAATTGATGTTACACCCTCCACATTTACTAATGGGCCTAAATAATCATTAAAGCCCATTAGTAAATAAATGCATGGGCCTTTATGATTTATTAAGATTATTGCACATGGGCTTTGAGCGTTGGGAAAAATGAGAGATTTATTATTTTCGGAATTAATTAATTTCATGGATAAAACAATTCTAGAAAAGTCCAGAATTGATATTTAAGCCACGAAAAATACTCCGAGACCTCCAAAAATTGGAGGAAAATTCCCAGAGACACTTTGGAACATGATGAACCCAAATAAAGTATTTGGAGCTCATAAAAATATTGTTGGGAACTTGGAACATAAAGATTAAGGTGAAGGAGGTAGGAATTAAATTCCAGAAAGAAGCTAGAAAATTCCTAGAGATAGATATTCGTCTCCTAAACGTATAAAAACATACATTTTGCACATAGAAATACAAGGTGCGACCGACATGAATGCAACAAACACGTTTCTACCTTATGATAAATTTTAAATTAATGAAAATTTTTATTTTCCTATGTTTTCATGTGCACAATAATTCACAAATAAATCATTTTAACTCTATTTTCAAAAGTGGCAAATTTTGGGGTGTTACATCTTTGTAAAAAACTAAAGCTTCTTTCATTGTTGCTTATTTCATCGTTCTCCGCCCGTCACCTTCATTTCTTTGGTTGGCGTTAGCTAGGAGACAGAGCATTTTAGCAGCATACAAACAAACTATGTATCCACCTTGCTACTATATAGAGAAGCTAGTCTAGACAAAACCTAAGACCAAGGCGTGCGAGGAGCACACCCTAACTTTAGTCTAGCAGACCCAACACCTCATTCAAGATAAGATTTTCGATGTGATGTATTTCTTTCCTATGTATCACGCAATCCAAAATCTACTTATGCTTAGGCTCCCACCAAGAATGAACCCCACAAATGTATGCACTTCTCTTATACTTATGTTATTGCTTCGCATAAAAGGGTCCATCCTAACATGCTAAGTTTCGAATGACAAGAATCATAAACTAGCCTAAACCTATTTTGCAACCTAGATTGTCCAATTGCAATACAACACAACACATGGGCAATAGCGAGACAAAATTAGAACAACAATTGGTCATGGTATTACATTGTCTCGTTATTTCCCTTGGTAGATCACTGCACTCACTCATGCACTGTGGGTAGCTTAGAATGTCATCTGTAATCTAGTCCAAAATACTCTTATAGCCCAACTTCCATATGGAATGAGGAGCATGTATATTTGTAGCAACTCTCTTACAATTCCATCTTGGACTCATTTAAAGGGTTAATTTAGAGGTGCTACAATAAATATTATGTTAGTCCAAACATATTTAAACATCCAAGGTGGGAGTACTTCTAGCAGAACACAAAACATGGACAATAACATGATGAAACCAAAACACGAAACAAGGACCTTTATATCTTGTAATCTTTTTTATTTGCTAACCAACTTTGATCCAAGAAATCTTTTCACATGTGCCTCGAATTGTTCCTACTAGCCTCTAAAAGGAAGAAGTAGTTTGACCTAGGGTCTAGTGAATGTTTTCGCACATGGTATTATTTGAGAGGCAGAGGCCTTAAGGATCATGAAAAGGTCCTAAAGGCTATATGTATATAGGAGTGAATGAGAAGCACTACCACTAAATGCATCGAAGAATTTCATTCAACTGCACTTGAAGGTGCTCTAGAGGTGAACTCCCTAGTCTTGACCCGCTTTGCACAATGGAAAATATCCACCTCTTTGTGAAGAAAGAAATAGATGGCAGTAGAGAGTTGTTCTATTCATGGATTTTTGAGGCAGTGCACTATCCCTATAGGTGTTGTTTACATGCTAACGGGGTTTTAGATTCTTTAGATGGAACTCCTAGTCAATTTTTATTTTTCTTGAAAAAATGTTGATCCTTAATGAGTGGCGAGCTAGAACTCTTTTGTGTGATTAGATCAGAATAGAACCAAAGTCCTTCTCTTGGACCAAGGAAGTATAACATTGCTGCAACCTCAATAACTATTGGCTTGACACATGTATGTGAGGACAAACCTTCTCTTGATGGATCCCTTAATCTTAATTGTGCATGACGACCTAACTTTCCTAGATAGATCCCTTAATATAAATTGTACATGGGGATATAACTTTTCTAGATGGACTCATCAATTAAATTCGAATTGCTTTCTCTAGTTTTTCCTCGAACGACACAGGAGAACTGTGTGTCATTTCATTAAGCTAGAATAAAAGTACAATGAGTTCATACAAGGACCACCCCGAGTGCTAAACCCACACACCAACACCAAAGGAGCTTATAGATGCACCACGAAACACACAAGACCATGACCGGATAAAACCCCAGCCTTGATAGCAGTGGTCAGCAAACTAGCAAGAAGTTCCTAGAGCTTAGAAGCTCTAGCCATGCCCCATAAACTACACTCATCCAGCACATTCCGAGGCAGATTAGAAGTCCAAGGTTTAGCATTATCAAAAACACAAGTGTTTCTATGCTTCTAGACTTCCCATACTACCAAAAATGATCAAGGAGTTAAGGCCCTTTTTTCATCTCCTTTGGCACAAGCCTTATAGCTTTTCCCCACCATCTGGAGAAACAAACCTCTGAAACTAAGGGTGCGAAGGAGGAAAGATTTAACAACTGAAAGATCAAGTGCCAAACCTACCTAGTAAAAGCACAACCAATCAAAAGGTGTAGAATGGTTTCCTCTTCTTGATCGTAAAAAGGATAGACCTCCGAGTGAGGCAGCCCTCTCATGGCAAGTCGGTCAGTGGTCCAACACCCATTGTTGATAGATAACCAAATGAAGAACTTGCAACAAAGAGGAGTCCAGCTTTTCTAAATCATTTTTCCAAGAAGAAAGCTTTATGGTTCCGACCGAGAAGGCGGCATAGGCTAATTTGCTGCTATAAACTCTAGATTGAGTTAATTTCCACCTCACTTGATCAGGCACCTCTTGATTTAGAGCCACACCCTCCATTTGATCTCAAATATAAAGGTATTCAACCAGCAGCTGGATAGAAAAATGCCCATCTGATACCATTCACCCAATACCGATTAAGAAGGGCCTGAGACACTGTCCGTCTATTGATCGTTCTCTTTGGAATGGCCTTGATCATATTAGGTGCTAACTCTAAAATGGTGTGGCCATTTAACCATAAGTCCTTCCAAAAAAGAATGGTTTCACCACTTCCCATAATCGAATCCATTGCCACGTTGAACAAAACATGAGCATTCTTCGGTACCTGAATTTGGAGCCCGACCCAAAGTCTGGTTGGGTCCATCTTGTGAGCACACAATCAACGAATTCTCAATGCCCAGCCAAATGTTTCCAAATTAAGAATCCCCAGACCTCTATATTCTTGTGGCCGCTGGACCCTTTCCTAAGAAACAAGGCAGTAGATGGGAGTGGTCGTCAGCACCACCCGCACCATTACCAAATGACCAGCCCTATTCATCAGAGAAGCCTTCCATCCAAGTAAGCGGTCTAGCACTTTATCAATTAAAGGTGGCAGCACTTCCTTGGTGGGTTTATGAATTGAAAGAGGCAAGCCCAGATAGCTGCAAGGGAAATCCTTTACCGTGCAGGACAAAATCTTAGCAGTGAGGCGCATCTCATCATGTGAACAATGAATGGAGAAACTGAACTCTTGGACATATTAGTATGAACAATAGAGGCATGCCCAAATAAATCGAGGATGATCTTGATTACTTGCAGGTCCATCCTTACCGGCCTTAGAAAGATCACAACATCATCCGCATAAAAAAGAAGCCTGTTGTCTAGCTTCACGAATAGCCAACTTTGAAGCAACTGTTTACATGTTACGTGGTCCACCAAAGAGTTCAGAAAATCCATAACAAGAATAAATATCATGGGAGAGAGGGTCTCCCCGACGAAGACCTTTATGATGAAGAATTGTATCCCTAGGTACCCTATTCACTAGAGTCTGAGTAAAAGATGTGGATAGAAACAGGCGTACAAGTCACACCACCATTGTCCAAACCCCAACTACTACAAAAGACCAAGAAACCGAATCAAAGGCTTCTTGCACACGGAGTCGAGCGTGCGACATCAGATGGAGTCGACGCCAGGGCCTTCACTGCAACGTCCACCGGCTCAGCCATGGCTACCACACTTGCCGGATGACAGTCTGGGAGTGGAGCCATGGGCACACCGTCCCCTTCAGCCATACGAAGTCGTCTCCTATAGTAGGTTTTCACGTGGGCAGCATCTCCGGTGTTCAACATAGCGCCCTGGACTGCAGCTGTCGCCGAACGGGTGGGGGCAAACCCCGGCGATGTGTTCAGCGCCGCTAGGATGGGAGCGTGGATTGGGATGTCATCCAGTGATGGGGAAGCAATGAGGCCTCCACCATTGCTGGCTTCAGCTGCCTGTCTTGGAAGAAGGGAACATATATAGACAGATAAGCTACATATAGGTATATGAATCATGCATGTATATGGTCTCAAAGTTTGGTACATATATATAGATAGATAGTATATGCATGTAATAATCTTATTATGTACTCCCATAGAAGCAAAATTTTCTTACTAATTTCACTCATATCATAGGCATAAAGAGCATTTTGTGTAGAATATTATTATCTTTTACCATAGATTTTTATAAGGTTTTCTTTCTAATTGTATATAGTTACTCGGTAGTATGTATCTAGACATCCAGACTGCATAACAACATCTAGTAACAGGAGATGACATTCTTATTCATAATTAAGTAGCTTACACCTTAGTTAAAAATATATAAAATAATATTTGTAAAGGACCTGGATTTAATGATCCCAATGTAGAAACAAGGAAGATGGATTATTGTTGGAAGTACCAATTTCAAAATATAGTAAGTTTTGGGTGACAAAGTAAAGAGGCCTATCAAAACCTTGATTGTCAGTTACCTGGTGTAAGAGAGAGAGAGAGTCATTGGAAGTATCTTATATCTATGTATTGTTTGATTCTTTTCTATATTTTTAATGGACATTATAATAGAGCTTAAAATTTAATTATTTTGTAGCGACTTTTTCATGTCCAAAACTTTAACTTTTTGTGGCTATCGGTTGATGTAATTCTAACAAACAAATAGAAACAAATGACATATCAACAAAAGCGTATCATTAGCTGATATTAATGCATATTAACATGTTAGGTAGTTACGCATGGAACTAAAGAAACAAATACACGAAGACAATTAAAAGTTTGATATGTAATTCTTACTGTCATGGGTTTGCTTCTAGTCTCCTCTGGGGAGCCCATCATGTTTGGAACCTTCAATAGAATGATGATATAAAACAAAGAAGAAATTAACAACTATCAATTCAATAATTCTTAACTTTGTATTGAAGTTATGGAAAATACATAAATATTTCTAATACTATCATATCTTTTCCCCATCATACTTCTATTACCACTGATTATATATTGTTATGACTCATAAGATTCCAAATGGGTTTTCTCTAAAAGTGAAATAAAGGTTCACAATATGCAGCTTCAGTTGGATGAGAGAAAATTAAATTGGTCATAAACTACATAGCAGTATTTCCTTCACGTGCTTTTAAACAAATAATTTGAATGTAGCTTTCGGGTGGAAGCAATACATTGAGCACAAATAAGCTAGATAGCTGATCAGATTAATCCATCAGAAACTGCAACATCCTAGTAGATGCATAAAAGACAAAAGCTTATGACATTGTCTGGATAAAACAGTAAGTGTTAGATATAAATTTCCATATCCAGTTCTTACAGGCAAAGCAGAGGTAACTATCTCGATCTC
Source organism: Miscanthus floridulus (assembly GCF_019320115.1). NCBI lineage: Eukaryota > Viridiplantae > Streptophyta > Magnoliopsida > Poales > Poaceae > Miscanthus > Miscanthus floridulus. The sequence continues at coordinate 49,572,028 of NC_089598.1, read as the reverse complement.
TGAAGACTCCATCATGTTGGAAACCTTTAGGACAAAAGATAACAACAGGAAACCATTAACATATATTCGATCAACACTATTCAACTATCATATTGAATATATGGAATTAACAAATATTGTAACAATGTCATCTAAATGTATTTAAAAAATAGTTCAAGATAACCTTAGTATCTATACTTTTTTTTGGATATGGATTCATAGCAAAATGCCCGCAGATATGAATATAAATTGTATAATTTGGATTCAAATTCAGTTACCTATAAGTATCCATTCACATTACCATTAATTTTACGAAAAAATCACATAATGATACATCAAACATAAGTATACTACACTCTACACATATTAGCAACCAAAAATGTATTATTATCATATTAACTACATAAATTATAATACATCAAAATTCAATAGTCATATTAGTTACGAAGTACATCATTAGTCATCAAAACACTAAATACAACAATGGATCGATTTGTATAGTCATATCGATTGTACCTAAAACTAAATAATTACAAAGAATTGAATAATATTTAACGTGCTGTTTGGTCGTGCATAGTAAATGCAAACGCAAAAGGAATGAAAAAACAGCAGTAATGGTAACAGATGGAGCAGGTTCCTAATTGTGTTTGGTTCAATACTGTAAACGCAATAAATGTTCGGTGGGGAAAACTTCTCGCTGCCTGTGAATGTTTTACGGCCGAGGAGCATCGATATCAGTTTTGAATGGGCTGGTATTCAATAACGGGGCAACCAAATGCGGACTAAGCTGAAACAAACAAATTTAATGCAATCGCTTCCCCTCCGTTATCCATTTACGTTACGAAACCACCAACCAAACGCTTTGTACGTACTTTTAAATGATTATTAACTTATCATAAACACATCTTTTAAATTTTAAATGTCAGATATTCAACACAATGCTATATGCGATTATTCATACTATAATGAATATCAATACAAGTCATTTTAAAATTAATATCATTATTGATCAATTTTGAACACTATCAGGGCCTGCACCGCGACATCAATATAAAACAAATATCTTTAGTTATATAGATAACTTATTTTTATAAAGGACACTCACAAGAGTGTCCACCTAATATTATACTAGTATATTGCCCGTGCTAACGCTACGGTGACGTCTAGAAAAATAAATCAACAGTTTAAAGAAACACAAATTCACAAAAAGAATGATATTGACATTGTGGTATCTATAGCCGAAATAAGTCTCATATTTTGGTTTTCTAGCAATTAAAATATTTTCCCAGTACAAACGTGATCCATCGAAACTCAGAAGCTACTGTTTTCTAGCTATCAAAAAATATTTTGATTTGATATTATCTCATAAGACTACGATCCTACTTTAGATGAAACACATCCCAAAAATAGCAAAGCCTGAGAGAGAAAAATGCTTACCTTGAGGTAAAGCTCCCAAATAGATGTAGCATTGAGCTATGTTGCTAGAAACCTGAAACATCTGCCATATACATAAAAAACAAATTATCATTGCTAAGCATGTCAAGTAGAAAAGAGGAAGCAGAGTGGTTTGCTAATCAAACAATCAGTATACTGATAAGCTAATCAAACAATAAGCATGAGCTTGAGGAAGCCACATGCCACAGAATTACGACATTAAGGACTAAACTACTACCTTTGTCAAGGAGGTGTTTGGCGACATCATTATTTGTAGCATTCCTATGGAAAGTTGCAGAAACCACACTTTTTAATTCGCCAAAGGAGTTAGCCAGCTTTTCCTGTTTGTAAGCAGCATCTGAAGAGTGGACTCAAGCATCACCACAGTCAGAAAGCAACCAGAACTGTAGCATCATACGTATCTACAAAGAAAAGAACAATAATGGGCAGTGGAATCGATGCAAACAGAGCTCCAAACTTTCCTGGTTTGGAAAACCAAATAACATCAACCTATCACAGCATCAGGGAAATATACATGAACATAACAGAAAACTGCATTGCAGTATCTACTAAAAGTCAGTAAACCAAGTTACCAAGGACAGAGAAGAAAATCATGAACCCGACAGATATTTGTACTACTCTCCGGCCGCCAATACATGTCAATGCAAGCAATCTAATATTCTCTCTGTAAGCACAAAAAATCATAATGCATATTAAACATTTTTGTTATGAACAAACTGGATCTGAAACTGATGTCCCGGTGGCTGTCCCAAAAAATGAATCAAGCAAGATACCAATGACCTGACAAGGTTGTTTCACATTTAACAATGTTACCAACAACATAGTACAAACTCAGATCACCGAATCCACAGTACAATATTTGAATTATTAGCTGCCATCCCACGCCCCGAGTAATAATTTGTTGGAATCACAGATGCACTGAAATAAGGCGTCAAATATTAGAACACGTATTGGAGCACCCCAACAGTTGTTTCATAACCTTCATGAGGTGTCACCAATATAGTAATTTAAACTAAGATTATATTAGTCCTGAGATCTTACCAACACGCTCCTGAAATAAGGCCTGAACGATCAACACGGCAATGCACCTGTGTCTTTTGTGGAGAATTCTTGTAAGCACCACCGATGGTAAGAATGTAAGCATACAGCCACACGATAGAGATAGTGAAAAGAACATTAAACCGGCTAAAGACAGACTTCCCGAAATCCAGAACTTGAGACAAATACTGTGAAAAGGATCAAGCAGCATCAGGAAACCCTAGTTGCGTCCACTACGACGACGAGTCCATCGGGCCGCCACGGGCTCCGCGTCCGCCGCAACCCGCGGCCCTATCGCCTCCGCGCCCTCACGCACGCCCCGCGGAGCAAGAAGGAGAGGACGGTAGTGACCGACAGTGAGCAACAGGCAGTGACCAATGGCGAGCAACAGGGTGCATCGGGGCTTGGCGATGGCGGCAGGGAGCGACAGGGGGATCCACGATCGCGGCAGGGAGCGAGCGGGAGTCTCACATGGAGCGATGGGGCGTGGCGATCATGGCAGGGAGAGTGATTTTTGCGCGACAGTCGCGCCCGTGAAGAGCGGCGCGGCTGGTTTTGGTTGGGCGCAGGGGTCCGCGGGAGGGCGATGGAGGGCAGACACACTAAACATGAGGCGTCGGATTTGGATGAGTAATGAGAGAGAATGGCTAAGAGATAATCTGGTGCATCTATTTTGATGGTGTTATATTTTCTAGGTGTATTCATGGGTGTGGATGTAGCATAGGTCATGACTGTGGAGTAGGCATTTGTTGTGTGGCTATATATTTATTCTAACTAGTGTATTATAGGGTAGGGTAGATTCTTCATGTATATAGATAATATCTTTGAATGCGGATTAGATACGAATGCATGGACAAAACTAATGAAAAACGAGTTTAGAAATATCTATTTAGTATCTATATTATAATAGGGAAAATTGGTTGTGGGACACCGGAGAAACACGTAATTGGCCAGTGAACACCGCCAACGTCAAAATTTGCTGGCAGACATTACAAATTTGTGGTTCTTTGCCGGACGACACCGCACCGATTATTTTATTCATTTTCCAGTTTAGAGGAGAGAGAAGGTGGGGGAAATGTCTAAACTGCCCTTGTCTTCTTCAACCTCTTGTTGTTGGTCGATTTGGTCGTTCACTGACCGGTCGGTGAGATCTAGACGTCGTCCTTCTTCGATCAAGCTGGCCAGTAGGGGGCTGGTTGCTGGCGGCAATCTGGGCAGTGCCCAGTGCCAGCAGGGGTGGCCGAGTGGGCTACGGCCAGAGCGGGCGCGGCGGCTCGGCTCCTAGCTAGAAAGCACGACTATGGCGGCGGCAAACCTCCCATGGAAGCGAGTGGCAATGACCTTCCCAGCAGGCGCTACTCGCCCCTAGCGAGGTCGCGACTCCATCCCAGCAAGGCCACGCGCCCGTCCTAGCAAGGCCGTGAGCCACCGACGAGGCCGCTCCACTCGTCCCCGGTGAGGCCGCGCGCCCATCCTAGCAAGGCCGCGAGGCCACGCCCGCCCCCGGTCATGGCCGTCGTCCGCCATGGCCGCGCCCCCGGCAAGGTCATGCCCGCCCCCATCGAGGCCGCACTTGCCCCCGACCAGGCCACGCTCACCCCACGCTCGGGATGTGGGCGGGCTCGAGATCCAGAGGACGGTGGGACGCGGCCTCCCCCACCACCTCAGTGGCGCACGGGGCGCGCGTCGACGTGGGAGCGTGGCCTCCATCACCATGGTGGCGGCGCGGCCTCCCCCACCACCGCGGTGACGCAGGAGCGCAGAAGCTGGGTCTCTCAGAGTTTGCCACGTCCCTGAGCTCGCGTAGCGTTGCGAGGGGCTGCGACTGTGGCGCCGATGACCCGGTGGTGGCTTCGGCGGTGGCGTGGACCCGCGAGACCAGCGCGGCGACGGCGCCTGGGTGTGTGGATGCGGTTGACGCCGTCAGCAGCGTTGAGTGCGCACCGGGACTGGATGAGGCGGCGCAGCGGGAGGCTCACTCGAGCAAACATGCTCGCGACGCCGCACAGGAAAAAAAAAAAGAAAGATAGACAGGAAGAAGAAAAAGACAAGGGTAAGAATGACATTTCCCCAGCTTCCTCTCTCCTCAGTAGGTGGAAATGAATAAAATATGAAGCGCGGTGTCCAGCAGCATAATTATCAGTAACGAGAGTGTCTTCCAGCAAATGCCTCAATTTTGGGTGTCCGCAAGCCAACGATCTCCACTTTTAGTGTCCGGTAGACAATTGCCCCATTATAATATGATAAGGATATATCTATATTATAATATGATATGGATACATCACGGATATGTCATATTCAAGTTTTCCTCGATAAATGTATCCAGATATATAGTTTGGATTTTCTAATACCCATTTTCATCCCTATATTATATATCTTCATAGAAATAGCACGTGGCAGCAAAATATATCTTATATTTTTCTTTAAGAAGCAATAAAAAATAAAAGAAAGAAAGAAATGTCTACAGCGTGAGCATACAACCTTCATCCAATAAAGGGAACAGAATTTTCTAAAAAAAAAAGAAATGGAAGAAAGTAGCTTTGACCATGTTGGCATAAGTACATTAACAATTAACAACAAATAGCTTATTAGAGTCAAACCAATTTCTTAGGAAATAGGGACATCACGAAGGAATAAAAGAAATGTATTGACACATTTCACGACCGGCAGAAAACCATCGAGAGAAGAGAAATAAAATTCTCTTTTCACAAAGGGCTTGCTCGGATGTATTCCAATCCACCCAATCTACATAGGTTGGGAGGGATTTAGGTAGAAAATTAACTATACTCAAATCTATCTCCATCCAACTGGAGTAAACCGCAATAAACCCCATACGTGAACTGATTTTCTATGTTAATCCTCCTGTTGGATTGGAGTGCAGCTAAGAAAGCCTGGGGATACAAAACTTTTGATAGACAGTTCTTACTGGAATAGCAGTGGCGACGACCTTGACCTCCGAAGACGACTCCATCTTGTTAGCAAGCACCAACAAAAAGAAAATAACAAATATGAGAAATTTCGATGAATATATACCTTCACTTTGGTTCTAAAACTGCAGATAAGGCAATACTATAAAACTTGTACAGTTGTTATGACATTGCCAGGTTAATTAACATGTTAGTTCGGATACGGACGAATAAATTCTCAGTCACCTTTTGCATAGTCGCTATTAACTGATGGTAAGGAAAGCTTTTTCATATACAGGTACAGTTTAAACCATTAAGTGAACCACGCAATTCAGTTAGCATAATTTAACAATTTTTTAAGATATTGGCACAATTTAACGAATTGGAAACAAAAAAAATCATGTATCAACAAGACGGATGAAATTCATCAGAAGTGTTGGACAGATAGCTTGGCCAACATATCTCAAGGAGTAGCTAAATGCCAAAAGAAGTGAAAAGACATTTTACTTTCCATCAAGGGTAATTATCATAGGTTGCGGAATCTGGATAGGTGTCTTACATAGGTATCAACACACTAGATCTTTGGAGAATCCATCTAGCTCACAACCTTCAAGAATAACAGAAACTTAGTTTTTGAGAATAGCAAACACATTTTGAGCAGAAGTCCCTAATGTTTTTTAACATTTGAGCTAAAGGAAACAATTGCAAAAATACATACTTTTACAATTCTGGTATCTCTCTGGAAAATTCTTATAACGTTTACGTTTCATTTTAACTGATCAATAGCTATCCCCAGTGGCGGATATAGGATGGAAATCTAGGTGGGGCTGAAGCTACGAGTTTATCGCCATCTTCAACCTCCAGCCTCCTCCTCCTCAAAGCAGGCATGACAAAAATTCTTAAAAGAGCTCTAGGGATACTCCATCGGATCAGCGGCGGTAGGGGGGCTTGAGCGCCCCACCCTCCCCACACCGCCCCACCGCTACATCCGCCCCTGGGTAGCCCTTGTTCTTCTTAGAGATGAGAGCATGTTAAGGAATACTAAAACTGAGCCATCAACTGCACATAAGATGGGTAGCAGATAGGATCTTCAACTCGTCTACAATTGCACATGCTAGTACACAAGAAATCACAAAAATATATGACATGTTGCCTCAGAAACAAGAGTAGTAGGCTGAATATACCTGGTCCCCTCTCTGTTTAAGAACTTGCTACACTGTTTCAGGTTAGCTGTGGGTGCAGGCTTTAGTGCTTCGAAGATCGCTGGATGTTAGGGCTTAAAATGGAAATAGAGAATCACTCTTTCTGACGATCAAGAAGTGAAGCTTAGGAATAAGGAACGAGAACTCTACCAAAAGAGCCTTTAAACGAATAAGCAGAGAGATTTCTGATCACACTCCACTGTTTTATAGCACAAATAGCCCATCTCCAGCTTACCAGCCACAGTTTAAGTTCGAATTGGGTTGGTTGCTCAGGGATGGATTTTGTGACATGGTAAGAGATGTGTGGCATAGTGTGCTCGTCAAGGGCAGCCCCCTAGAGAGGTGGCAAGCAAAAATCAGAAAGCTCTGCCAATACCTCAGAGGATGGGCAAAAAATGTGAGTGGTGCCTACAAGAAAGAAAAGAAGACCTTGTTAAACAAACTCGATGAGCTAGATAAAAAGGCAGAGAACTCTTTGCTTGATGAGTCGGAACTAAACTAAAAACACGTGTTAAATGAAAGGCTTGTTGAAATACTTCGAGAAGAGGAACTCAAATGGTACCAAAGGGCAAAGGTTAAGCACATACTGGAGGGTGATGCTAACACAAAATATTACCATTTGTTGGCTAACGGAAGACATCGGAAATCTCGTATTTTCCAGTTGGAGGACGGTCACACTGTAATAGATGGTGATGCTTAGTTGAAGCAGCATATTACCAATTATTACAAGAGTCTTTTTGGTCCTCCGGAGAATTCTTTTATTGAGTTAGATGAACACTATGTTCATGGCATTCCACAAGTCTCCGAACTGGAAAATGAGTATTTGACAGATGCCTTCTCGGAATCAGAAGTAAGGACAGCAGTGTTCCAAATGGAACATAATAAGGCACCAGGCCCAGACGGTTTTCCACCAGAGTTTTATCAGGTCTTCTGGGACTTATTAAAAGATGATCTGATGGCTATGTTTATGGAATTCCATGAGGGAACCTTGCCTTTGAATAGTCTCAACTTTGGAACGATAATTTTGCTACCAAAAAAGAAAGATGCGAAAGTGATTCAACAATACAGACCAATATGTTTGTTGAATGTTTCTTTTAAAATCTTTACCAAAGTTGCAACTAATAGATTATCTACTGTTGCCCAGAAGATTATTAGACCAACACAAACAATATTCCTTCCAGGTAGAAACATTATGGAAGGCGCAGTAATAATTCACAAGACAATACATGAACTTCACTCGAAAAAACAAGATGGGATAATTTTCAAGATAGACTTTGAAAAGGCATATGATAAAGTAAAATGGAGCTTTCTACAACAAACTTTAAGGATGAAAGGTTTCTCACAAAAATGGTGCTCTTGGGTGAAACAGTTCACACAAGGAAGAAATGTAAGTATTAAGGTGAACGATCAACTTGGTTCATACTTCCAAACGAAAAAAGGTTTAAGGCAAGGTGACTCAATGTCTCCAATACTATTTAATATAGTGGTAGATATGCTGGCTATACTGATTGCTAGAGCAAAGAAAGCAGGTCAGGTAGAAGGGGTCTTACCTCACCTTGTCCAAGATGGCTTGTCCATCCTCCAATATGCAGACGACACAGTAATATTTATGAGCCATGATGTTGAAAGAGCGAGAAACATGAAGTTAATTTTAAGTACTTTTGAGCAACTCTCAGGGCTTAAAATTAACTTTCACAAGAGTGAGATCTTTTGCTTTGGTAAGGCAAAGGATAATAAGGTGTTTTACTCGCAGCTGTTTAGATGTGGGGTGGGTAAGTTTCCTTTCCGTTACCTTGGTTTACCTATACACTCTAGGAAGTTGAGTAATAAAGATTGGCAGACAATCGAAAACAGAATTGAGAAGAAGCTTAGTGGTTGGAAAGGCAAGTTGCTTTCGGTAGGAGGTCGCTTGGTTTTAATAAACTCGGTGCTCTCTAGCTTACCGATATTTATGATGTCATTTTTCCAACTCCCAAAAGGAGTTTTGGAAAAGATTGACTGTTTAAGATCAAGATTCTACTGGCAAAATAACCAACACAAGCGCAAATATAGGCTGGCTAAATGGGAAATTTTGTGCCAACCAAAAATCCAAGGTGGCTTAGGTATTCAAAATTTGGACTTACAAAACAGATGTCTGTTAAGTAAATGGCTTTTCAAATTGCTAAATGAGGATGGCATGTGGCAAGAATTATTGAGGAATAAATACATAAAAGATAAGACTCTAGGGAGTTGTACTAAAAAGCCAAATGACTCTCATTTCTGGAAAGGCTTGATGAATGTTAAAGATACTTTCATGGGTTTGGGTTCATTCAGAGTGAAAGACGGATCACAAACTTGTTTTTGGATTGATGCTTGGTTGGGTGACCAGCCACTAAAAGATAGATTTCCTGCGTTGTTCAATATAAAGAGAAGAAAACAAGATTCAGTAGCAAGAGTACTTGCTTCAGTCCCACTAACATTTCCTTTCGCCGCAATTTAGTGAGTAGGAATCTAAGGGACTGGCTTAGAATTGTTGCTTCTATACAAGATGTGAACTTACTGGGGGAAAGAGACACATTTGTTTGGGCTTTACATTCATCAGGTACCTTCTCTGTTAAATCTATGTATGCCAAGTTAATTAACAATGGTGTCAGAGTGTCACAAGATTTATGGCAGATCAAGATTCCTACAAGAATAAAGATATTCTTGTGGTACCTAAAAAGAGGTGTAATCCTAACCAAAGATAACCTTACAAGACGTAACTGGAATGGTGACAAAAGTTGTTGCTTTTGTCACTCTACAGAGACTATTCACCACCTTTTTTTCGAATGTGCTTATGCCAAATTTCTGTGGTGCGCTGTACACTTATTATTTGGAATAGCACCTCCTCTCAACATAGACGATTTATTTGTTACTTGGTCTAAGATGAGTGGTGTTATTTATAACTCATTGTTATTAACGGCAGCAGCGGCTTTATGTTGGACAATTTGGTTAACTAGAAATGAAGTGGTTTTTAACAAATGCAGACCAAAAACTTTTTTTAGGTGCTCTTCAGGGGAACCCATTGGCTACGGCAGTGGGCAAGACTGCAGCGGTGTGATGATCTACGGGACCAGCTGACCCTTGTTGGGCAGCGTTTGGAAACTTCAGCCCTGCATTTCTTTAGTTCCAGTGGATGGTTATCTACTAGGTATTATAGTCTTTCTTAGTCAGGACTTCTCTTCATGTTTTGTTTCCTAAAGTCTGGATGTGATCTTCTCAACCTTGAAAGTGGTGTGCTGTGAACTTTGTAATAATTGGCCTGATTCTACCTCGGTAGATGAAGCCGGATATAAACGTTATCTAAAAAAAAATTTAATATGTATAAAATAACGGCCACAGACGTGCTACCAAAGGTGACACGTCAGACACACCACGCAGAGCGTGAGTCCCTACAGGAGACGACGAGAGAGTGACAGCCAAAAAGGCGACCATGACTGCCGCAAGACACGCAGCAAGAACCCGCCGCACGAAAAGGTACGTTTTCTGTTGGCGCCACACCACCAAGGGCTCCGCCGGGGACGAGGCAACATATACGGCATGTTGTGAGCCTTTTTCCTGACGTCTTTGCGTCCTGCGAGCAGCAAAGGGAACCAAGACAATGCGCTTGGCCGCTCATGCAGACTTTGGAAGCTAGCTAACGTCCCCGCGACGATCTCTATGATTTCCGACGCGGGGCAGCGTACAGTGTGAGTGACAAGTGTTAAATGATTACTTGTACGTCTATATCTGGGTATGCGCAGTGAGATCCACTGGATATCAATAATGTTACTGCCCCATAGAGGTGCCCCTTGTTTTCTAACAGTGGTTGGATCACGAACCACCCTAAAAATGATTTTAGAGACAAATCACCCTCTATAAAATGACTTCTAAAGACGATTTCTACTGTTATCAAACATATATATAATCTATACATCTTATATCTTATATATATTTTTTCAAACCCCGCTAGAAGTTCTATCTTAAAATACAAGCTATCCACACCAACTATCCACACCATCTCCCACTAATGCTAAGTCAGCCCACTAACTTTCAACCTATTAATACAAGCCATCCACGTCACCTCTACAACATCTTGTAGTTTGATCTAATTCTTTTAATTTTTTATTGATATGCCAATCTATATCTATATCTATATATCTTATATTTTCAAACCTCACTAGAAGTTCTATCTTAATATGCAAGGTATCTGCTTCATTTCTTACCAACTATCCATGTCATCTCCCACTAATACCTACAGTCAGCCCACTACCTTTCAACCTATTAATGCAAGCCATCCACGTCACTCTCTACATCATCTTATAGTTTGATCTATTTCTTTTATTTTTTTGTCAACATGCCCAATTTTGAATCAATGCAAGAACATGTAGATCTAACTCATGCATGCAATGATTTATTTGTAAGAAAGTCCCGCAGGAACGCGCGGGGCATGCTTCTAGCTCTTTTTATTTTTAGGGGCGATTAGTGTCATGGATCAGCCTAAAAAGGGAGACATTTCTAGGGATAGTCAAAGACACCAATCATGGTTGAAAAATTCAACAAAGCTGGTAACGTGACTTGGCTCTAAAAATAGGTGCAATACAGTGAAATCGTAAATTTTCCGGATGAAGTTGTGTAGGATAGTTTGACAATAAGATAGGAAATCATATGCAGGGAATGATTGCAGAAGCAAAAAATAAATTTTAGAATTAATTAAGTCCCAACTCTTGTATTTGTCTAATTTTAAACCTCAACTATAAAACCGTCTAACTTTGGCACCTCAACTATCAAAACATTTAATTTTTACTGCAGAGCCCTCGCAAAACCACTCAAACGGCCTAGATAGTTAGGGTGCTAAATTTAAACAAAAACAAAAGTTGAGAGGCCGAAAATAGACTTAATCATGTACTTTAGTTTTTAAGATATTTATGAAAATTTTTAAACATTAAATTTATATATTCATAAATATTTATTCGTATTAAAATATTTATCTACATTTTTATTTTTATATATTGGAGTTTTTCTGAATATGAATCCAAAATTATTTAAAATATAATATATATGTTTGAAGTTCTTATATTTTTCAAATTCATTTTTTTTAAATTGTTCGAATGAACTTGAGCCACCACCTCCCTGATCTGCGTCGGGAGGCAGCATAGTCGATCATGAAGGCTCATCCCTGCCGGCAATACCATCGCGACGGCGGCAACCGCCGCGTCTTGGAGCGCCGAATATCGTGCTCACCACTGGACTGTGCTAGGGCGGCAGAGGAACGCGACTAGGCTGCCGACTCAATCCGCCCACGGGCCGCCTCCGCCAGCTACCCGACCAGGTCTTCGCTGGCCTGGCGCAACCCCGTCACCTCAGCTTGAGCGCCAACCAATTGCCCTTGGATGCCTGGGAAGGGAACGAGAACTCAGAACCATCAGTATCAAGGTGCAGGTCGAATGGATCTTGAAGAAGACGAAGTTCAACTCACTAGCAAGCTCCGCCAGGGCCACCATCGCCGCGGCCTTGGCTTCAACGGTCTCCCCATTCGCGGCCGAGACATACTCTCTCAGCCGCCTCACCTCCCGATTCATGTCATGAAGGGCTTCAAGCGTCACATCAGCCTCCTGCACAACCGCAAGGACGCCCCTCCCCACTATACAAACACCGCTTCACCATCAGACATCTGACGCTAAAAATTATATTTGGCGATGGATGATCTGACGCTAAAGATAACTTAGAGACCATCTAATGCTAAATCCTCATTTAGCAATTTAGTGTTTGGCGCTATAGGTATTCATATTTAGCGTTGAACCATCTGTCGCTAAAGCCAAGTGTACCATCAATCTATCTGTCGCTAAAGAAAATGGGCCCCACCCACCGTGACAAACCCTAGGTCCTTTCCCAAGTCCTAAACACAGCAGCCGCTGCCTCTTCTTTCATCTCCCGCAAGCCGCCTCTAGCTTTTTCCTCTTCCGTCGCGCTCCACTCTCTCTCCGGTCTCTCCCTCTTGATTCCAATCCGCCCCATCCCACCCCATGCGACTACGGCGGAGCTCCGTTCTTCCTGGGGCTTGGCGGATCTAGTCCTCGGAGCAGCGGATCCGGTCGGCGGGCGTCCCTAAGGCGGCAACTCCTTCGTTGTCGATTCAGAGATGGCGAAGAAGGAGCTGGAGTGGTGGAATCATGGAGAGCGCACAGCCCCGGCCTCGATCCACCTCGATGCAGCCAAGGGCGCTCGACGGCGGCACTCCAATCCAAGGTGGTGCCAGTCGGTGCGGTGCCATGATGGCTCCCTCTTCCGATCCCGCACGCTCCCAGCTCCCCCTCTTGGTCCCGCGCGCTCCCTGCTCTCGGCAGACGGCAGCAGGCTAGCAGCAGCCGTGGCTGCGCCAAGCGTCCAGCACGCGGTGCCGTGTTGCGCCTAGAGCCTGGGGGCTACGGCCTGCCCCTGGCGCTGGCCTAGGCGCTAAGCTCGTCCCTCGATCTTCAAGGTACTCACGCATAATTACATTGGGCTTGCTTGTCACAGTTTTGCCACAAAGTTCATCTGCGGCTGTAAGCCTGTAATCTAATAATAATGTAGATCTACGCCGATGTAATCTTCCTGACCTACGCTGCTACCTGTAGGATCGCACAATGCACGATACACAGATAATATTAGAGTGTGGAACTTTGTTTGATATTTTGTGCTAAAAAAGAAGAGAAGAAACTTTGATTATATTTTAATTTTATAACCGAGCTCACTAGAATTGATATACATACATGATTAGACCGGTTAAGTTTGATATTTGTATGTAGCAACCTGCCCTAGCTGAACTTTTCAGCTGGGTCCGCCAATGTCTATACTGCTCTCTGAATTTCTCGTACCACCTAAACTAAGGATGCTATGGTTTCAGATGGTTAGAAGCCCCAAAAAACTGAATTAACAGTATACTAGCGAATCAGTTCTAGCTAGCTTGTGTCTCAGCATTTTGATTCGCACAAGAATCTGATGAACACTGCACCAAACAGTGAGATGCTTTTGAGATGCTTCTAGCCACGTGAGATGCTTTTGAGCTTCACGTTGGTGTTTCTTCATTTTACTGATTCTTTGATTTTTTTACAGTATGTGTGTGTGGTCCAGACTGAAGAACAAAGCCATTTTTTACAGATTCTTTCAATGGCTATTTGCATTTGTAAAAGCACTTTGTGCTAGTTATGTTATCTTGTCTGGCTCCATTTGTTTGACAGAAAATATTCTGGCCAATGTACCTTGCATGATTGTAAAACCATTTTGTCCTAGCTATGTTATCTTGTCTGGCTCAGTTTTAGGTAAAGGCACAATACATTTACAGTGCTAATGCTAGACATCTATTGGTTGATTTAACTTGCCTGTTAATGGGAATTAGTAAAATTATTTGAGAAAAAAAGAAGATTATGTGAGCATAGGTAGCTTGTTTTTGAATAATATATCATTTTTAGTTCCCTTTTAAAATATTAGACCTAATGTGACTGCAGTTTCATAACCTGGTGTTTGATGTGTGTAGGACTGCAGGTAGCAGCTGTCTACTAGCTGCTAATATAACACCTTCAATGTACAGAAAGGTAAATAGTACAAACCTATGGCTATTTATCTTGCTCCATTTCATTAGTATAGACCTATAGCTAGCATCTGGCATTCATGTGGACACTGAAGCTAGCAGTTTTCGTTTTTGTTCAGACTTTAAACTGTTGGATTGTGGTAAATGAAGGCAGCCAAATTAAAAACAAATAAAAATATATTTATGATGTTACGCCTCAGGATTAATTAATTAATTATATTGAAGTTGGAGATATGGCATGACATGATCTTGCTTTTTTGGCTGAAATAGAAATTTCAACAGTTTCCTTTTGTTATTATAGTCATACATGAGTCCCTGATGCTTTGTATTCAATACTTTCATTTATCTGCACTTGACTTTATTTAAGAATCTATGTTGTTCAGATTAGTAGTGAAGAACTGAAAGTTCTGTGAGTCCGCACTTCCACAGAAACAAAGTGATATCTGCTTAGTCATTTGCACCCTTTGATCTGATTACTTTTTTGGGACCTCATCTCATCCTTGGAAGATGATGCTTTTGCTAGATAGATGGTTCACTCAAGTACACAGGAAGCCGATGTAACTTTATTGATTCCTAACAGTGGGGTAGCAGACTTCAAGTGGTGATGGGTTGAGTGGGGAAAAAGGTTCGTGCTTGTACTAGCTTTCCTTCTACTGGCCTCAAATCCTAGTCAAGTAGTTGGTTAGTCCTCAATCTGATTTTTTTTTTCTTCTACATGGCCATTGCATTTGGTTCAGGCTGCAGACTACATGCAACATGGCAGTATTAATCTGACTATCTGAAGCAAATTTTGGTACTTGTACAGAAGGTGGGACAGGGGAAGTGTTGTCTTCACTTATATTTTCTTGAGCTGCAATCGTTGACCTCAGATTTGTCCAGGTGCTGCAGCCATCTCCTGCCAGCCCTCACTTAAATGGTAGACATTTTGAATAGCCGATAATTTTTTATCAATGATATCTTGCCTTATATCACTTATAACTGATGACTTTATTCTCATGAAAACATTGAGACTTCAGCTGTTGCAAAATTAGTTGCATAATGTACCCAATTGGGATTGGAGAAAACATCCTGTGGACTACTTGTGTGTGATAAACTGCTTGTCACTACTAGCTGTCTAATTGGTCTATAGAAAATTTGTTACTGCTAATATCAAGTTAATTTCATACTGTTTGGCTATTCATTAGAATGCTGGTTAGTACTAGTTGTTAGTTACTGTTTTAGCAAGATGTACTTAGGTAAGGTACAATTCTGCTTTGGTGAATTATCTGATTGCAGCCTTATGCCCAAAAATATGCACGAATCGTACTGGTACTTTTCTTGTAGCTCATTTACAGAACCCTTGTCTGAAACTAATATTCAACGGCCCAACTTGCTATATGCTAAGAACAAGAGTTTACTTCACATTAGTTAATCATCAATTTGTTATTATTTTACAGTTACTTGCTTAATCAGCTGCCTCTCTTGATTATGTTCCCTTCATTTTCATCTCTTTCCAGTTGCTTGGACGGTGGCTGCTTTCCTTTTTCAATTGTTCCATGCCTTTGTGATTAATTTAAATTCAGTTTTATATTTGCTATCACTGTGCATGTTACTAAATCGATGACTACAGAATACTACATGCAGTGCTCCTTTCATAACAGTATGGCATATACTGAACAAAAGGATGGAGTTGTCATGATTATCACCATATTTTTTTCTCTTCTTATGAATTGATAGTTTTTGCTATGTAGAGTAGTGGATGGCTGAATTATTCATGCCATGTGTCATGTTTGTCGTTAGGCAAATTCAGACCAAATACAGGGGTAGTAGCAATACAATGTCTGATCCTTCGTACAGAACTAGCCAATGGATAAATAATTTAGCAATTTCAGATTAATGGATGTTTAGCTGAGTTAAAGCAATATCTAGTGATCATCATACTAAGTAGAGTACTATCTGCAGTGCTCCTTCCATTCAAAGGTTAAGGATGACGGAATAAAAATGGTCTTGCCTTGATGCTGTTACAGTGTCCTTTTTCATCAGATTCTTGTTGCCCTTTTTCCTCACCTTACAACAACCTGTTGATGCTAGCTTCCTTTTTGTATTAATATTAGGTTCATGTTTCACAAGTCAGAGAAGACAGTGTCAGTCCAATTGAACAGGTAAGTTACTGAATAATGTTCAATGTTATTTATACATGAGAAAATAATTCTTGAGAATCCAGTTACTATTTCCTTTTGAAATTAAAATGCATCAGTCGATGTTACATCACATGATCACTGTTGGTCTTATGGTGTAAGACTAGCGCTGTTCCATCACAAGCGCCTCCACAAATGCTCCCATCTACACAACTAACAGGTACCATATCCTACGCCTTCTCTGTGTACCACAGGCTCTGCCTTCAATTTTACACAGATTTGGAACTAACTGCAATCTATATTCTTAGTCTGTACCACAGGACTTGCTTGTTTTTGCTTTTGTCAATTTTTCTTCCATGTATTGTGGTCTCAGAATTTTTTGTTTTGTCAATATATGATCTATAAAATATGTTTGATACCAACTTGTGTCTATGAATTCAGTACCTAGCAGATTCGAGTACTGAACATAGCTAGTCTCATTGTTCCTTCAGTGATTTAAGTAGTGCACTAGCGTTTTCTGCTCATTTGGAATTGAGTAACACATAGTATTGAAGTAGCAGTAACCTGCTCCAGAAATATTATTGTAAAAAAAATATGACTTAGGGTAAGTACTTGGTACGCTGTTTGCTATTTGACCAACAACTTATTTTTTCACATTGATTCTATACTGTATGCTCACTCTTACATAATGCCAATTAGCAGCACCTGGATAGCTAGGCTAGTTAAGTTTTGAACTTCATTTCACTCTACTCTGAGGGCCTGTTTGGCACAACTTGTGATTTTGTAGAGGCTGCTTTTTGGAAATTTTTGTGAAAAGCAGATTGTGCTTATTCTGCTTACTCTTGGTTTCTATTTATTGATAAGCTGCAGCAGGTCATGAGATCCGGCTGCCAGCACTGTGACTGAGGTGAGCTCTCGTCGTCCCTTATCTCGACTTAAAGTGAATGCAAACATGTAGAACATGCTAAGCTACATTTTCTGAATTTAATCTCCACACATAGGCCCCGTTCGGCTTATTCTATATTCGGCTTGTTTTTTCAGCCGGAACAATGTTTTTCTCTCACAACAATTCAGCCAGAACAGTGTTTTTCAGTCAGTTTCAGTCAAGATTCAGCAAGCCGAACGGGACCAAAGTAATGTATCTGCTTGAGTATATATGCCATGCTCAATACGCAAATTATTTTTCCATTTTCTGAATTTGTCAATTCTTAATGCTTTACTGTGTTCTGCATTCATACTATGATTTTTCTATTTTATGCTAAATAAACGTCATGTACTTTCTTATTGTTTCAGTTGCAATCACTACTTTTAGTAGCACAAGGCACATGCTTCCACAACCAGATTGGCTTGGATGGTTTTGGAGGATGTTCTTTGTCTCTAGAGGAAGTAGATGTGGTGAGCTTACCTATGTGAGCTATTGTAAACTTTTGGTCAAATTTGAGAAAATGCATGTATCTTTATTGAAGTTGAGTTCTAGTTGTGTATTTGCTGAATGAACTTTTGAAGCTTAGTGTAACATTTGTAATAATTGTTGAGCGATCAATTTTTATTTTTTAACCATTTAAAACTAACTGTTGGACCATCTGTCGCTAAAACTATATGTAGCATCAAATGATCTGTCGCTAAAGAGTAGCAGCGGGTTGTCTGTCGCTAAAGAGTAGCAGCGGGTTGTCTGTCGCTATAAAAATTCAGGGCAACAGACTATCTGTCGCTAAAAGTATTATCTGTCGCTAAAGATTTTTAGCGATAGGACTTACAGCGTCTGCAGAAGTCTATCGCTATAACTTTTTAGCATCAAATTGTTTGTCGCTGTAGCTACTTTTAGTGTCAGACCATCCATCGCTAATCTTGGTGTTGTGGCGTAGTGCCCACCGTGACTTGCCCTATTACCAGGCAAGGGGGCGTCGGATGTCATCATGCCTCAATCTGCTAGAGGTCGTGACGACGACGGAGCGCCTCCACCAACGGCGGGCCTTAGAGCAGGACGCACCGTCAAGATAGCCCTCCACCAAGCAACCTGTCAAGGCCTCCTTCCTGAAAGCAAGGTTGAAGAACAGACTCGCACTTACCCAAGTCTCACCAACTCCCCGCGAAGAAGAGTAGGGCCCTGAAACATACGCTTTCGGCGGGCCCCTCCTCTGGTTCTCCCCCCGAGCGCTCGTCTCCGACCATGGATGACAATCAAGAGCTCAGAGGAAACAACGACTAACAAGGAAAGCTGAGAATATAGAGGCTAAAGCATAGGCTTACTAACTCTCCTTTTCTTCCTCTGTTTTTATAGGCAGGGGACGTGCACGGCCAATTGAATCCCAACAATCTCTCCGAGCGACAATGTCAATTAAGGCTAGGCCACGTCCCCACGATCTCTAGGAGGGACGCCTTCCGAGAAAAGTGCATGGGGAAACGAGCCGCCAAAAGCGACACCATAGCATCGTTGAGAAGGAATCCAACCGCACAATCCAGGAAGCCGTGGGACCCTATGGTCCACATCTGACGCACCGTCACCCGAGCCGGTGCAGGCGAGTGATCTGACACTTAGATCGGGTACTCGGCCCAGCTCACCCCTTCAGCAGGTATAAGCGGTAGTGATTCATTCACTAGCGACCCTGCCATTCTAGAGTCAGGGGGTGTTCGGGAGGGTCGCCAGTATGATCCTAAAACCTTTGACACACTGTGTCACGTAAATCTCTCAATACCTAGACGAGCTCAAAGTACCTTATTTCAGCGGATGTGTGCCCCTTAATAGGAAACCAGAAAACTAGTTGGCCAAGTGCTGTAACCAAAGTATGAGCTCCTGAAATCTGGAAAAAGAGTTTCATGACGTGCCCATGCTGGTCAGGCTTAGTCCTATCGCCCCTATTAATTAGGACGCGGATGCTCACTCATTCTACCCGCTATCAGCTCGAAGAGTAACATACGCAGCTGCCGATAGCTGCTCACACGTTCGTTTCTCGCCCACAGTAGTTCTCGCCCTAGGACACTGTTATACTAGCCTCAGGGCTCCAAGACAATGACCTCACTTCTTCCACTAAAGAGGCTCACAAAAATTCGTGATCACAATGCTTAGCGGGTCTTGAAGAAAAACATGACGCCCTTAGTTACTGTTACAAGTCAACCCGCATCGGGTCACCCTTAAAAATCAACTAGCATAGTGGCGCGTAAAATGATAGCAGTGCAATTACCCTGTCTTGACTATCTGTTCTTTGATTAGGACTTAATGACACGCAACCACTAGCGGACGCCAGAATACATTGGGAATCGACTTCCTGAATAAAGTGGTGCAACCACCCGAATACGGCGTTAACAACGTCCTTGAAGCCACGCTTTCGGTTAAAGGGTGCCACCACCCGAATACGACGTTGACAACATCCCAAGGGCCACACCCAGGAAATCACATTTCCCGACACAGGGTGTTACCACCCGAGCCAGACGCTTACCGCAGCCAGGGAACTACGTTCCTTGATGAACGGTGAACCACCATACTTCTCGATACCCGAGGAAGGTTCTCGGCACCCGAGCAGCCACATACTGGCTCCTCAATACTTGGGAATACCAAGCTGCACTGCTCACAACCTCAGTACCCGATGGACAGCTCACTGGTACTCACAATGCTCACAAGGGTCTGCAACGTCCCGATGGCAAAAGCAACCAGCTAGCTTGTCATTAAGTTCTATGGGGGCTACTGTCAGATATATGGACCATGGATACCCGCACCGCCCGTATATGTGACCATCACCAAGCTATCGGCCCAGCAGCCGTCAAGAAGGAGGCCCACAAGGGCTGACGTGATTGAGCAACGTGGAAATCAAGTCAATCCGGGATGGATGGATCTGTACGGTAGCTAGGATCAATCTGTTACGCATTCAGTGTAACAAACTAGGAATCCAATCTGTTAGTCCAATCGTCCTCATTGTAACCCTACCCTTCTGCCTATATAAAGGAGGGTAGGGACCTCGGGCTTAGGATCCATCTTCCATCACCTGAATCAATAATGTAGCTAGGAGCAACAGCCCCTATAATTGAACATACAAATACAAGAGCAGCACTACCACCACTGGAGTAGGGTTTAGTGCGCCACCGCGTCCTGAACCAGTATAAATCGTTGTGTCTCGTGTGCTACCATCTGATTCCATCTTCGCGATCATGTTGCTAGGCAATGCCGGAGCTAAATCAACCGACAACGACGTTCATGATTAATTCCTGAAGAGGTGGAACCAAGCCACACGAAAGACCAAGAAGTTTCGACAACCGGATCCTTGCCAATCCTATGCAAAGATCCAGCCGTTGACCAAGTTCTTGAACCAACCCGATCCAAAGCTCCAGCTCCCTACACCATGTTTTGCTACAAATTATATGATAGTTCCTCAGCTACCAGCGTGGTAAGAATACAGAGGCAACCTCTAGTCACTCGGTGCATGTCTACACGAGAACCAAGATACGATGAGATATGATTGAAAGATACTACAAGAGAAGATAAATGATTAGATAGATATTTTATTTGTAGAAACTATTTATTGAGAGCATATATATAGTACTTATTTTTTTAGATAAGGGTAGCATAGTACTTATATGTGATTATATAGTAATTAAAAAAAATGAAAACTATTCCATAGTTTTTAGGTTGGGACTATCATTACGAGCGATGTACGATACTTACCAGTTAGATAGTCGTTGAAAGCATGAAAGTAATTACCACCGTGAATTTGTATTGATCTTCATTCATTATTACTGTACCATAAAAAATTGCAGATCCTTTCTCTATAGAAAAGTCATTTGATTTTTTTACGCGGCAACTGACAGTCACATACTAGTTTGATTACGCCAGCACTTGGTAATAGCATAGCCAACCTTATTACCTGTTACGTGCACCACCACGCGTCAGGGCAGTTAGTTATCAATTGGACACGCGTAGCTTGTAGGCTACTACGTGTGCAAGCGAGATGCTGCCGTATGCTTTGTGATAAGTAGCTACTACTCCATCCATTTTATCTCGTTGTTTATATATATAAGGAAATTACTCGCGCGCACCGATAAGTACTAGCTACTCCATCCATTTCTACAACTACAACGCGTCGCGCAGGAGCATGTCCGCCATCAAAGCGAAGGCCGAGGACGCCGCTTCGTCCGCCAAGGCCAAGGCCACCGCCGACGAGAAGGTCGTCCGTCGCCGCTCGCCGCAGCATGCTGCGCAAGCCGTCGACCACCCATATGTAACGCGCAGCACTTCGGCACAGCGTACGACGTCTGATCGATGATTTGTGTGTGCGGCGCAGAGGTTGAGAAGGCCAAGACGAGGGATCCGTTGAAGAAGCGGGAAGCCGAGGAGGACAAGGAGGACCGTAAGCTGCAGATCGAGTCCGACGAGCGAGTCGAGAAGGCCGGCGACGGCCCTCTCGGCCCCGAGAGGACCGTGACGCACACGGCCGGTGAGCGGTGATGGATCGGACCTGTAGCTGACAACGTGTGCCGAAGCTGCCGCGGCGAGAATACGCGTGTAATCTTATTTACTCCGTTTCAAATCATATACGTTTTGGCTTTTTTATCGTATTACGCATCTAGATATATTTAATGATATCACTAGCAGAGAACAGATCTTTGATCCTCGATCAAAATAGGCTCTAGTCCCGGCATTTTTTACGCTCGGGATTAGAGATACCTTTAATCTCGGTTGGTGGCTTCAATCAGGACTAAAGGTCCCTCCCAACGACTACTGCGCCAAACAGAGGTGCCAGGGACCTTTAGTCCCGGTTGGAGCCACCAACCGGGAGTAATACTCCCGGTTGGTGGCTCCAACCGGGACTAAAGGTCCCTGCCACCTCTGTTTGGCGCAGTAGTCGTTGGGAGGGACCTTTAGTCCTGGTTGAAGCCACCAACCGGGACTAAAGGTCCCCCCTTTATATCCCGGCCGTCTCCTTCTTCCTCCCCGAGCTCAGCACATTTTGAAGCTCGCTGCACTAGTGTTCTTGCTTCCTCCCTCCATTGTTCCTCCATCCATTCTTCGATTCCTCCGTCGATTTCTTCGATTCCTCCGTCGATTCTTCAGTTGTAAAGGTTACCAATCTCATACTCTCATTTTTCACCATTGTCTTATCTTATTTTGTTCACTATATATATATGGTTCTTTATTGTGGTTTTTTTCATTTGTAAGCAATTTGAGCTCAAAATCACTTCAAGCTTATATATTTACATGAACGAAGGTTAAAGTAGCTAGTTGAACTTGCGGACCGTGTTCATCTCGGCGAGCATGTTCTCTGCCGAGCGGTAACGGACGTCAAGGAGGAGCTTTGATTCTACGAGGGAGAGCGGTAACGGTCGTGGAAGACCGTGTTCTCTTCCTCGTAGAATCGGAGCTCTTCCGTGGTCAAGTACGGTGCCGTCCGGTGGAGAAATGCTCGCCGAGATGATCATGTAAGCAAGGTCAACTAGTACGGATGGTTATTTATTCACACGTCCCGATATCATCGCAGTAGTCTGTCAATCACCGTACCCAAACGTAGTATATATATAAATATAAACGATAATCGATTGTTATGTGTGTACACTCCCATTCTTCTGTTAATTTGCGGAAATATCATGTGAATTACTTACCTGCCGCAGTAAAAGACGAGAACACAATGACCATGGCCACGGCCATAAAAAATGCCAACGACACAACACTAGCAACTTTCTCGGTAAGCACAGTAGTGTTAAACGCTCTGGAAACCTTTAAACTTCAAGCTTGTATATTTACATGAAGGAAGGTTAAAGTAGCTATTAAAAACTAGTATTCACTGTTCATTTGTAGCATGCATAGCACACTTCATTGTTTAGAGATATAGAGAATTTTAGAGTTCTTTTAATTTTATTTGTTTATAAAATGAGAAATTTATAGTGTATTAAAAAATGAGTATAGAGAGTAGATGGCAACTGCTTCTGGGTCCTCGGCCTCTCATGGGTTTCTAATGCGACTTAGGCCGGGCCTCCCACTCATTGCATACGACAAGTGTTGTGATGAGACAAAGATTGTGATGGAGTACCGAGTGAAGAAGGAGGGTCCCAATAAGGGTCGTATTTTCTACAAGTGTCCGGATCGCAATGTGAGTTATTTTATCGTATTTAATGACTGTGGTTAGTTTATACCTATTTTCATGATGGTTGTGATTAAAGTTCTAATTTTCTATTTTAATTTTAGTGGGATGGTACTGGATGTTCAGGCTTCTACTGGGAGGAAGAGTATGTTGAACTCGTGCAAAAATATCTTACACAACAGGCAGATATGACGGCTAATGAGACAGTGATCTAGCCGAAGAAGCCCAAAGATGTTGAACAAACGGGGGATCTGTCTGTTTTAGTTGGGATTGGTCGTGAAATCCTTGTGCTGCTGAAGTGCATTTTAGCTTTAGTGTTTTTAGTGGTAGTTGGGATTGTCTACATTGTAGCGATGATTTCTTAAATTTATAGCTTTTGTGGTGGTATGCATGTTATATAATTAACTAATTATATTCTAGGTTTTAATACGGTATTTATGTCATGTAATGCAGATGAGTCGGCATTGGATGTACAATGCTAATCGTCGCTCCCAAGAGTTCATGGACGGCGTGCATTCTTTGTTACGTGCGGCCAAGGCAAACAAACGCGATGGTTTCATATGCTGCCCATGTGCCGTATGTAAGAATACAGTGGAATATCCTTGCTCAAGGACTCTTCATTCACACTTGTTCAAGTCGGGTTTCATGCCAAACTATATTTGTTGGACGAAGCACGGAGAAACCGACGTTGTAATGGAAGAAGGTGAAGAAGAACAATGGGACAA
The DNA here is from genome assembly GCF_019320115.1 of Miscanthus floridulus. Lineage (NCBI taxonomy): Eukaryota > Viridiplantae > Streptophyta > Magnoliopsida > Poales > Poaceae > Miscanthus > Miscanthus floridulus. The sequence continues at coordinate 49,547,972 of NC_089598.1, read as the reverse complement.
CAATGATATTATTTCCGATGGTGCATGCTTCAATGATACTGTAATGGGAGAAGCTGAAGAAGAGGTAGCCGCAGAAGATGAGTCTGCTGATAATCTTTGTCAGGTCATTCGTGACGCACAAAGAGAATATGAAAGTGAAAAGGAGAAGATCAAGTTCGAGCGGATGCTAGAAGATCATAAGAAATTGTTGTACCCAACTTGTGATGCAGGGCAGAAAAAGTTGGAAACCACACTAGAATTGCTGCAATGGAAGGCATAGAATGGTGTATCTGACAAGGGATTTGGAGAGTTACTAAAAATCCAAAAGAAGATGCTTCAGAAGGACAATGAATTGCCCGCCACTACCTACGAAGCAAAACAAGTTGTCTGTCCTATGGGGCTAGAAATCGAGAAGATACATGCATGTCCTAATGACTGCATCCTCTACCGTGGCAAAGAGTATGAGAAATTGGATGCATGCCCGGTATGCCATGCATCGTGGTATAAGATCAGGCGAGATGACCCTGGTGATGTTGAGGGCGAACATCCACGGAAGAAAAATCCCTGCCAAGGTTATGTGGTATGCTCCTATAATACCACGCTTGAAACATCTGTTCAGAAACAAAGAACATGCAAAATTGTTGCGATGGCACAAAGAAGACCGTAAGGTAGACAATATGTTGAGACACCCTGCTGATGGGTCCCAGTGGAGAGCAATCGACAGAGAATTCCCAGAGTTTGCAAATGACGTAAGAAACTTAAGGTTTGCTTTAAGTACAGATGGTATCAATCTTTTTGGAGAGCAGAACAGTTGTCATAGCACTTTTGGTGAGGATATACTCGATATGGTCAATGATGTGAAAGTCGTTTTTGGAAAAGGACATGGCAGCCAACCTATTCCGAACGACGCTAACGGTCACACACCCATGTGGAAGAAGAAGTCCATATTTTGGGAGCTACCCTATTGGCAAGTCCTAGAGGTCCGCAGCTCGATCGACATGATGCACCTGACGAAGAATCTTTGTGTGAATCTGCTAGGCTTCATGGGTGTGTATGGAAAGCCTAAGGACACATTTGAAGCACGACAGGACTTGCGTTGTTTGAGAGAAAGAGACAACCTGCATCCAGAGAAGACAGATGATGGACGCCATTACTTACGTCCTGCCAGCTACACTCTAAGCAAAGAGGAGAAGGAAATCATGTTTGAATGCTTAAACACCATCAAGGTACCATCTGGATTCTCCTCGAATATAAAGGGTATTATAAATGTGCCAGAGAAGAAATTCTGTAACTTGAAGTCCCATGACTGTCACGTTCTCATGACGCAATTACTTCCAATTGCATTAAGAGGAATTCTACCTCCAAATGTACGTCTAGCCACCGTGAAGCTATGTGCATTCCTCAATGCAATTTCTCAGAAGGCAATTGATCCAACTGATCTAGCTAAACTACAGAATGATGTGGTTCAATGTCTCGTCAGCTTTGAGTTGGTGTTCCCTCCTTCCTTCTTTGATATCATGACACACCTCCTAGTTCACCTAGTCAAGGAGATTTTCATTCTCGATCCTGTGTTCCTACACAACATGTTCCCCTTAGAGAGATTCATGGGAGTCCTGAAGAAATATGTTCACAACCGTGCTCGCCTAGAAGGAAGCATTGCCAAGGGCTATGGAACAGAAGAGGTCATTGAGTTCTGTGTTGACTTTATTCCTGACCTTGACTCGATTGGTGTTCCTGAATCGAGACATGAGGGGAGACTAAGCGGAAAGGGGACACTAGGGAAGAAAACATATATTGGTACGGAGGATGATTATTTCAATAAAGCGTACTACACAGTTCTACAAAACTCCTCTTTGGTAGATCCATATATTGAGACACGCAAGGATCTCTTACGATCTGAGTTTCTAGGGAAGACTGAAACTTGGATTACGCGTAAGCACATGGAAACTTTCGACGGTTGGTTGTGAAAAAAATGTCAAGGTGATGAGAGCATCCATGAGCAACTGTATTTTTGGCTATGCAACCATCATGGCATATCATCACATACAAAGGGTACGAGATAAATGGGAACATATTCTACACAGTAGCCCAAGATAAAAGGAGTACCAACCAAAACAGTGGTGTCCGCATAGATGCCACAGACCCAAATAGGAATAAGCAGACATATTATGGCCGCATAGATGAAATATGGGAACTAGAATATGCACCTACTTTGAAGATCCCATTGTTCAAGTGCCAATGGGTCAAGGTGACCGGAGGCGGGGTAACAGTAGACAACGAGTATGGAATGACAACAGTAGACCTTAGTAATATTGGGTACAAAGACGAACCATTCGTCCTTGCCAAGGATGTGAATCAAGTGTTCTATGTCAATGATATGTCTACAAAACCAAAAAGAGGGAAAAACGATAATGACTCAACCAAAGAGCCAAAGCGCCACATAGTTCTTTCAGGGAAAAGAGTCATCGTGGGAATTGAGGACAAGTCAGACATGTCAGAAGATTATGAAAAGAATGACCGAATTCCGCCCTTCAAAGTGAACAAAGACCCTAGCATCTTGGTAAATGATGAGGACACTCCATGGTTACGACGCGATCATAACCAAGGGACATACATAACGAAGAAGTTCACTGTTGTGCCCACTTGATAATATAGTGATTTAATGTAGTGTGTGTTTGAGATATTATGTAATAATTGTGAATTTAGATGTTTATTATGTCGTGTTTCAAATTAAATCAATGTTTGATTTGGCGGGATTTCTCTCTCGAAAAGTTAAATTAGGATATTGAGTGATAAAAAATTAAAATATTAACGTTAAAATGATGTGAAAATAAATTTCCTGTCCAAAACCAATAGTTTTAATAATTTTAATTAAACACTACATTTTTGCATTAACAAAATAATAAATATTAGTTACATTATGTTTTATAATTATAACAAAAAATAAAAAAAGTTAGGTTATAGATTTTTCCTATGTGCAATAAAGAAAAAGAAAATCCATATTTTTAATAAAATAATTGTATGCCTTTTATTTAATTTACTATGTATTTAACAAGACTATTGCATTTCTATTAAAAAAATTTGCTCAAAACAGGCGGAAACGAAACTGTAGCCCACCTTTACTCCCGGGTGGGAAGCCCACCCGGGAGTAAAGGTGGGCTGCAGTTTCGTGGCCCGCCAAAAAAACCTTTGCTCCCAGTGCGTGTTACCAACCGGGAGTAAAGGTATACCTTTACGTGAGTAAAGGTATACCTTTACTCCCGGTTGGTAACACGCACCGGGAGCAAAGGACCTTTACTCCCGGCTGGTGGCTGGCACCGGGAGTAAATCTCCCTGGTATATAACCGCCAGTGCCTAGCCCAGATCGATCCCCTCCTCTTCTTCCTCGTCGAACACCGCCGCCCTTTCTCTCTTCTTCCTCGCGCCGCCGCCGATTTGTCTTCGCCTGCGCATCAGCCCGCCGCCATGACACCGGAGCCCACACCTCGCCTCGTGTGGCCCTCCACCACGCACGCCCGTGTGGCCCTCCACCGCCGATGACCTCGCGCCTAATGGAGTCCTCCACCGCCGTCGCCGCTGTCGACTACTACCTAATGGAGTCCTTCATCGGCAAATAAATTTTTATATACGAGGTAAGCCGAATGGAGTGTATATACGAAGGTAAGCCGAAGGACTCCATTAGCGGTGCAGCATGCCTGCGATGTGATTTGTGAGTAGGTAGTAGTCGACGCCGGTGCTCCCCTCTTAATCTAACGCCGACAGGATGAGCTCGCGAGGCTGGCGGGCATTGGAATCTTGGATTGGGCTCCTCCCTAGGTGGAGTCGAGCTTGACACTGTCGAATTGATTTGTGAGTACTCCTAGCTAATATTCGGCACGGAGGCTATGGAGATCGAGGACTCCATTCTACGCCGGCCCTGTGGCTCAGATCCAGACCGGAGGACGATGAGAACGAAGCAAGGCCGCCATCGGTCATCAGATTCATGGAGGCGATGGCTTCATGGCAACGGGTCTCTGGGTAGGTGCGGGTTCAGGCGTACGGCTCCTCGCTCACTCACACCGGCACGCAGCACGCAGCTCCTGCGCGGTTACTCTGTAGGGATTTAGGACAACAGCGAGGCTGGAGGTGTGGTGATGCTCTGTGACGGCTATGGCGATGATAGTAGTAGCAGCAGCGCGAGGTGGCCAGGGAGAGGAGCCGTGCTTGGCTGCTTGCTAATGCTAGTCCTTGCTTGACGTTTGTACTGTGTTTTGCAAAAAGAAAAAAACATGTGGACATGCATGCATGATATATAATGTACTCCTTTTGATCACAACCCTGGCCCGACGCGCGGGCCACACCCTCCAGCGCATTGACCGCAGCCCTGGCCCAGGCCGCTCTGCGCCGACGACGCCCTCCACCGCACCGACACCGCCCTGGCCCGCCTCACGTCGTCGTCGTCAACACGCCGGCCCGCCTCACATCGTCGTCGTCGTTAGCACACCGGCCACCGCACCGACACGTATATATACGTCATTTGTATTCATATGCATGTATATATACGTCGCGGAGCACCGCCGCCCTCGTTCGCCCATGCATTTCTATGTATACGGCGGAGCACCGCCGCCCTCGTTCACCCATGTGTACAAACATATATACGACGGAGTGGAGCACCGCCACTCTCGTCACACCGCCCTCTCTCGCGGCCTAGTTGATCAACATTCGTATTATCGTTATCGTTAACGCTAAACAATCACACTAGGGCGAATTGCGTCGGTGACTAGGGCGAACCGCGTTGTTGATGTCACCGATGTGGTTCGCCCTAGTCACCGACGCAATTCACCCTCGGCCGTTTATGTATAGCCCTAATTCGCCCTAGTACCGACGTAGTTCGCCCTAGTGTGGCAAATTGCGTCCGTGACCGAGGGGCAAGATTTAATAATGCATATTGTTCGTAGATTTTACGCATGTAAGCAAAGATTTAACGTACTATATATTGGTTTTGTTTTTTGAAGCTAGATGGCCGACCCGAGAAACATGGATGAGGAGGAGTTGATGATGAATTTGATCAACACTGGCACTCAAGTTGCTAGCGATGATGGTGCTAAAAATAACGTGCAAGAGGATGCAGATGACGGGAGTCAGTACTTAGCTCTTGAACAAAATGAGCAACAACATATTGGCCAAGTATATATTTTTTATTATTAGCTATTTATATTATCATATGTCTTATGTGTGCTCATGACATTAAAAATAATGTTTATGTTTTGTAGCCCTTTGGATCGACATCAACAACTACAACAAAGAGTAAAAATGTTCGAGGTCCCAAAAAGCTATTGGAGGGCCGCTTCATCATCTCGGAGTTCAATGTGGATATAGGCGAACCGGGGGGCCAAATAAAACGAAATTCATGCACCACTGTGGTTACCTTGTACGGGACCGGCTCCCGATCAGTACCTACGAATGGAAGAAGAAGACCAATGCTCCTCATATCAGTTTTGTCTCCGATCGTGACAAGACGTTAATTTGGAATGATGTCTTGGAACATTTCACGCTCCAAACAGATGGTTATGATGATATAATAGATGGTGATGAATTGAAGGAGCGAGTTAGGGATTGGGCAATGAAGAAGATGGCCACCTAGTTTCAGACTTGGAAGAAACACCTATACACGACGTATGTCAAGAAGAACATAGCACCAGGTTTCACTGTTGGGATGAGTTTATACAGTACAAGACATCGGAAGAGGGTGTGAGTCGGGTGATAAAGAGCCAACGTAATGCCCAACAGAAGACATACGACCATAACTTGGGATCAGGTGGCTACCCGACTGCCATTAAGAAGTGGAACAAAATGGAAGCAGACCTTCTTGCCAAGGATATCACACCAGAATCACTCGAGTGGGGAGAGCGTGCAAAGAATTGGTTTTTCGCTCATGGGGGAACACTGGACCTGGAGACAGGGAAGTGCGTTTATGGCGCAAGATTGCAAGAAGCAGCAGAAAGATTGTTTTATGCTCAGAGAGCTACTGCTAGTGGTGCGTTCAGGCCCAACAGAGAGAAGGATGAACTGACATACGCCATCGGGACTATTGAACACGGTGGCCGAACTAGAGGCAAAGGAAGTGTCTCGTGGGAGCATGGATTCCCTCAGGACAGACCTTCCTACACAAGCCGCCAGAGAAAGAAGGAAGAAGAGGCACAGCGGCTCCAGAGGTTGGAGGAAGCGGTGCGTGAAGCATAGGAGCGGGAAAAAAACCTTGAAGCGAGAATGCAGGAGGAAATCAGAAGGCAAGTGCAAATAGCAGTGAGTGCAAGAAAGCAGGCATCAGAGCCAGGAATCAACATTAGCCAATCTGTTCAGTTGAAAAGCAGTTGCGCTTCCACGGAGATACCAAATCAAGAAGACACAGGATTGCGCTTCCCTGTGGATGACGTCACTGAACCATGTACATCGTGTGAGCTACACATTCCGAAGGGGAATTCCACAATCAAGGTGGCTATCGGTCTTGTTAATCCTATCGATCGAACCAAGACACCAAGGATTCATGGGAATATAATCCAAGAAGGATATGCTACCATCTCAATAGATAAAGCTGAAAAAGGTTTTAGTGATTTGCCTCTTGACATTCCTGGAGGTGATGGCGAGAAGACTCTAGGAGAAGCAGAGAAGACATTCATTCTATGGCGCAAGCGCTACATCATCATTCCCGGGATGTCGCCTCCACCTCCTCCTGAACTACCTCACCATAGGTGCGGATGAAAACACTACATCATTAATTTATATTGGCTTAAATAATTAACAATCTGCTCATAATAATATGTCATTCCTTTTTTTGTAGCAGATCCTCCCCCAACCTAAATTCAATTGTTCAATCGCTAGATCATCATAGTGCTTTGTATGATGACAATGTGTTGGAAGGCGAGGCTGCATCCACACCATCTCCAAGGAGGTCTCCAACGCCGCAACCGCCACCTCCAAGGAGGTCACCAACGCCGCTGCCACCACCTCCAAGGAGGTCTCCAACGCCTCCCCCGCCCCCGCCTACCAAGAAGCCAAGTACTAGCAAGAGGCTAGCCCCGCAAACGAAGAACCAGGCCCTGCTGGCAAAGAAAGCCACCGTGAAACCAAGGGCTATTCCCAAAATAATATCTAAAGAGAAGAAAGAAGTAACTGATGCATATAAAAAAGATATGTCCAGATTCTATGACAAACTTAAAAAGGATCAAGAAGCAAGGAGAAATCCAGAGAAACCGTACTTCTTCATAGCTCCAGGTATTCTAAGAAAAAATGTGGCTTCTTACCAGCAACAACAGCGGGAATCTCGTAAGCCGTCCAAATCAACGTTAATGGACTATGACCGCACTCTCACCAAGTCAATTGAGGCGTCACAGAAAAAGAAGCGGGCAGGGAAAGGAGTTGCACAACTCGGACAACAATCGCACCAATCAGTCCCCCCGCTAGTTGTTGGTAATGAATATGGTTCGAATTTAGGATTATTGCATCAGGCAAACATACCTCCGGATGTCGATTTGGATCACCTTGGTGAATTTATTAAAGAGACTAGTCTCGACCTTTACCAGATGTTTGGTGATGGAAACATTGAGAGTGCGGCGGAGGTTGATATTTGGAAGAAAAAAATTGTACTAGGCCAGAGTCTATACAACCCTCAAGCCTTAGGTGATCTGGGGACGCAAATATACCTGCTAAACAAGTGGTACATGCAGGCGTCTACCGGTGGAGACTTCTGCGTTGGTGTCAAAATTAGAGACGAACATTGGTTCCGTGGCGATGATGTTATGTATGTTGACTTTGCATAATTTTATCAACTATGCCACCTGACCTCTCTGGACAAAGTTATCATTAGCTGCTATTGCCTGTAAGTAATAATTCTTTCGATATATTATTAAACTCATCATATGTGTGTATATACATACAAATTATCCTAACAAGTACTATATATATGCAGATTTACAATGATAGAGCGCAGAAAGGAAGGCTGCAATGAAATTAGTTTTGTTGATCCCCATATAGTATTCAAAGACCCAGTTACTCCAAAGCCTAATTGGAAGTCTGAGTCAGAGAGTAACCTCGTGAACTTCTTAGTGAACTAACGCCACAAGAAGGATATATTCTTTTCCTACAACTTTAAGTGAGTGTTAATAATGTCGATCATCCTTAATGGCTTATATGTTGATTCTAGTTAATTAATGAGTGTTATGCGTTATATCCTATAAACACATGCAGTAATCACTGGATATTGATGGACATCGATCTGGTGAAAAGTCACTTGAAAATCTATGACTCGATGAGAAAACCACAACAAGACTACCAAGATATGATAGATATTATCCAGAGGTAATTTCGGTATCTCTAGCAACTATATATACACACAAACATGATGATTAACTATATCTGATGACGTGGCAAATTTTTTATTGGGCAGTGTTTGAAAAACCTTTATTGAGAAGCAACACATGGGAAAATGCAAAGCGCCACTGAATGTAATCCCTTTGAAAGTAAGTCCCCTAAATCGCATCATCTTTATTAATTAAACATATAGCTTTCACTGGATCACCAGATTGGATGACAAATCTTTTTCTCGTAAAGTGGTGTCTGAGGTAGGAACAGGGGAACAACTACTGTGGTTACTATGTTTACAAGTTTATCAAGGAGGTCTCCCAAAAAACTCCTACAGATAGACTCAAAGTACGTTAAAAATACACTATATATTCATTTAATTATTATTATTGATTGTGTTACTATGTCTTTATATATATATATATATATATATATATATATATATATATATATATATATATATATAACTACTATCCTGTAGCTGGCTACAAAATAACTTATTTTGTAGCCACTTTGAGTTACAATAATTACTATATTAATTTACGAGATTATAGTAACTCCTTACTAAGTGGTTTACTATAACGTTATGGTAAATATCCCCATGTGTTATAGTAACCCAACTATCGTAAATTAGTATATAAAATTATCGTAAATAGAGGTGGCTACAGAATAACTTATTTTGTAGCCGGCTACTGAGTAGCCTCTCCCTATATATATATATATATATATATATATATATATATATATACATATATTAATTTATTTTCCTTTAATTTAAACCTGTAGGCTCCATGGTTGAAGGAAAAGGTCATACGACAAGACTAAATCAAAGTAATACAAGAGTCTATAGTCGGATTTTTTAATGACCAGGTCATCGATTCTAAGGGCGAGTTCTACTTCGACCCAACACTGCCATGGAAGCCAACCTAGAGGATGAGAGAAAACTTGTTATATCATAACAACTGTAATGCAATCTTTTGTAATATATGCACATAAAATAATATAATGTAAAATACACATATGCATGCATGCATATATATATATATATATATATATATATATATATATATATATATATATATATATATATATATATATATATATATATTTCTATGCTTGAATTGTGTGATTTAATACGTTCATTGTGCTTGAACCGAAACATACTATACGCGCGTATAAATGTATTATTAGCAGCGTACAATACGACTTTGAAAACCTATTTTGAAAAGAAAAGAAAAAAAAGAAAAGAAAAGAAAAAAGAAAAAAAAACTTTAATTCCGGTTCGTATTACCAATCGGGACTAAAGGGTGCCAGTCTCGTGGCATGTCATGAGGCACCTTTAGTCCCGGTTGGTGTTACCCACCGGGACTAAAGGTTCCTAACCTAGGACTAAAGGACCCCCTTTAGTCCCGGATACTTGCTCTCGGGTGGGGAACCGAGACTAGAGGGGGTTCCCCACCGGGAGTAAAGGCCGTCTGCTAAAATGTTTTATAATTTGGGATAGAGAAATTTTTTATCGTTTTATATTATGTCCATCTTTTATACTCGCTTCGAGATATATCAGCCGTTAGGCACTCTTTTGAGGGTCTTTATAAAAAAACTGCCGCTGCGAGGGCGCTCGCTGCTGCCCGTGGTGTCTCAAGTGTTTGGCTGTAGGGACGTGGTTTTTATCCGTGGTATCGCTCTAGCTAGTGTTTAGTTGTAGGTACGTGGTTTTTGTGGAAGGGACGTTTCGCTCTAGCTGGTTTTTGTGGAAGGGAGGTTTCGCTCTAGCTAGCGGACGAGGTGGGATTAGAATAGGATGGACTTATTTTTTTTTAGTGTTTGGTTGGAGATGACCGTCGCACGCGCGGGAGGGAGAGAAGGACGACGTCGTCGTGATGAACGAGAAGATGGCCGGTGAGCTCCGTCACTGGGTCCACCACAGGCGGTCATGCGCGCGTGCTCAGCCGGCCGGTGCGGGCGAGCTCAACCCCCGAGCCAGCCGCATGCGCCCTTGAAGGCGAGCTCCACCGCCGGCCCCGGCGCGTGCGGCCATGCAGGTGAGCTTCGCCGCCGGCCCAGACTAAGTAAGATTGGTCGAAGTGCAGTTGCAATTATTTTTGTACTTGACCTGTTGATCTCCTGGTCGAAGTGAAGTTTCAATAATTTATTGCCTCGTATCATGGTAACCTACTGTTTTCCTGACAACACGTACTAAAAGAAGAATTATCCGTACATCGTCAAATGGGCGCTGAACAGTGCATGCGTTACTGAACCATTTGTATTATTTATGGTAACGATTTATTCAAGTTATTAGATAAATGTTCCAGATTTGGCGTCTGATGGTATAAAACAATGACTATTACGCTGGGATGACTCCGGCGAGGAAGAAACGTGGGCGAAATTACTACATTCTCAAAACCAAGAGGATACTCCTTAATTCCTGCCTTCGTAACGTGATACATGTGAGTCGTCGATCATTTGAGGCAGATATATGAGTCGTCGATCATTTGAGGCGTATATCTGCGAGTCATCAATCATTTGAGGCATATGTTTCTAAAATCTATGAAAGCTGCACTAATGATATATATGGTGAGGTGATAAATGCAATGTAGATCACTAGGATGGCATAACTCATTACTGGCGGTTCCAAAGATATTTCTATAGGCGTCTATCAGTACCACCAGTAACAAAGGTCAATGAAAATTGTGAACTTCACATGCGTCTTGTAGAAAACCGCTACTACAAATGACTTACACTGGCTATTTTTTAAGAAAACCGCCACTGCAAATGATTTTCAAAAATTATAAATCGGGCTCAAAAAATAACAAAAAAAATTTAATCCAGGAGGCCCCACCAGTCAGCCACCCGTCCGGTCCGTTGAATTCACAAGTCACGGTATTTTTCGCACACTTTGCGGCCAGCGGGATTCAAATCCGCGACCTCCCCTCGCGCGATACTCCTCTAACCACTGCACCTCACTCTCACTTGTGTCTATAATGCATTTTCTTTCTCCTCATATTATCATCAACCGAGTTTAAATTGATTGTTTGAGACCCTAAATAAATTCAACTTAAAAAGTTATCACTTACAAAGTTGCATAACTTTTCGAGATCTAAAACTTTTATTTTTGTTGTTTCTCTATCCGAGGTCGTTTGAAAATTTTAAATTTCAAATTTGAAAAATTTAAACGTTGTTTTCCTTAACAAGATGACTTTAAATGAGAAAGTTGTCAACTATAAAGTTGCATAACTTTTTGATGTCTACAACTTTTGTTTTGGTTGTTTCTCCATCCGAGGTCATTTAAAAAATTTAAACTTCAAATGAGAAATTCAAACGTAGTTTTTCGTGGTAAAATGATTTCAAACGAAAAAGTTCTAGTAATCATCGAGATCTAAAACTTTCATTTTGGTCATCTTTTCATGTGACTTAGTTTAAACAATTTAAATTTTGAATTTCAAAAAATGAGAACTTCAAACAATATTTTGAAACGGCAAATGATTTCGGCTGCAAAAGTCATCAACAACAAAGTTGTAGAACTCATCAAGGTCTACAACTTTTATTTTGGTCATTTCTTCATCCAACGAAATGATAGTCTATATTGTTCATAAATTCATAAATATCTCACATAGTTTATGGAACTGTATAAGAGATATTGCATTTGTGAACAATGTTTACTACCACTTTGTCGGATGAAGAAATAACCAAAATAAAAGTTGTAGATTTTAATGAGTCCTACAACTTTTATATTTATAACTTCTTCAGCTAAAACTATTTGATATTTCAAAATGCGGTTTGAAGTTGTTATTTTTGAAACTCAATTTTTGAAATGTTCATAAGAAATGATGACCAAAATATTATATGTAAGAACACAATAAATTGATAGATCATGATTTTATAAAATTTTAGGAAAAAAACAAGTAATTTGAAGATAGCACGAGGGAGAAACACGTTTTAGTCAGAAATTAAAAAGAGAGATCAGAGTTCTTCAATCATTTAAAAATTGAATTTAAAACAGTATTTTAAAACATCAAATGATTTCAAATAGAAATGTTGTACACAACAAAGTTCTATAACTTTTCGAGATCTATATCTTTTATTTTGGTCAATTCTTCATCCGAGGTCATTGAAAAAATTCAAATTTTAGTACTTAATTTTTAATATTCGGCTATTTGTACTGACGCTAGGTTATGAAAACTGCCACTATAAATACATTTTTAGTGATTGTTTTCTTAAGGCTACCACCAGTAGAAATCATGTATTTTTACTGGCAGTAAACTTAAGAAAACAGCCAGAAAAATGAATTTACACTGGCGGTTCATGATCTGGACCCACAGTTTTATTTCTAGTGGCGCCTGCTCTTTCCGAACTGCCAGTGAAAAAGGATGGCGCCAAGAGAAAGCACCGATGTACTAGTAGATGATGGTAAGATTCATCACCTAGCCGATGTTACCGAGTGACAACAATTGGAAGATAAGTACGTTAAATTCAATTTTAATTCAAAGAATGTATGGTTTGACTTGATCGTCGCTGGGTAATGAATCCATTCAATAAAAGGACTAGAAACTTTAGCATATGCGGTCTGTGATCTTAACCATGTAAAACATATGAACATGGCTATGTCAAAAGCAAAAGTACCTTATGCTCACTGTACTTATTCAATGTCTAAAAAACCATACATTGATATAGATGCCCTCCTTATCCTTTGAAGTAAGAAATAAAGACTCTATGGAAGGTTAGGGTGCCTATGGTTGATGCGTTCAGAGAGCAGGATTTCATATGTGGAGCCATTATTTTTATCACCACCAATGGTTATCTCGTGTGGTTTAGTTTGTTGGGAGTAGTTGGGACAAATCAAAGAAAAGACAGGATGCTTAGTAGTGGCAAGCAGTGGTATAGGGAGGTGGATAGGGGCCTCGCACCCCAACCATACATATGGTTGGTCCACTATATAATCCTCTTAATTAGCAACTCCTGTTCTAAGTTATAAGACATTTTAGTTTTTTTAAATATATTATTTTTATTATGTATCTAGATATGGTGTATATATAAGTGCATAGCAAAATCTATATGCATGTCAAAACATCTTATAATTTGAAATATAGAGAGTAATAATTACTCATTAGTGCTTTATTTGTTCGTACTCTCTTCTTTGTGTTAATTCTTAATGATATTCATATGATGTATGCCTAATACTATGTTTTCTTCTTCCTCTATGTATTCTTATTATTGTTTTTGCGTTTTTTTTCTACACATCTTAGTTGGTCGGCACAGTACACGCCTAATTAGCTAGGTAATGTTGTTAATTAGTGCTTATCTTGTTATTTCTTCCTCCATATTAATCACAACAACATCTATATGCTTTAGAATTATCATTCTTTTATCTTACTTCTCTCTTTTCTTCTTGTTATTATAGTGATTTTTTGCCTATTAATTAGACTAGTCGGAGGAGGTAGCTAGGGTTAATTTTTTTTCTCTATTTCTCTAAAATCTTCAGTCTCATTTTAGACCTTTAGCTTTCTTTTGTATCTAAAAACAAAAGGTGTATCTGGAGAGCTTTCTCCCATAGAGAACACGTACTGAGACTATACACAAATGGTAAGTGATCGGCACATGCAGGGGCTTCTATGGTCCTTGGAGACGTCCGGATAACTTTTTTTATAACCAAAAGCAATTGTGGTAGGTGGATGGTAGAGAATCAATCAACTGATGGTTAGGTGGATCAACGATAGAGAACACTTTTAGGTCAACATAAAACTTGACAATGATGTAAAATATCACTGTCTGTCTATGGCTTAACCCGTCAGTGATATATCATTGTCGAGTCGTAGCTTTAGCCGACGTCACTTATCACTATCGGTTTATGGCCTGATACGGCAGTGATATATCACTTCCAGGTGGTGGTTTGAGCCACTAGTGATAGTTGCCTTTACTGCCGGGTCCAAATTTTCTGGATCCTAGACTTATGAACCGACAGTGATAAGTAACCACCATCAGCTTCAGCACAACCAGTAGTGATGCTCTGGCAATGATTGTGTTCTAGGCGTAGTGGCCGTCGCAGCATGCCTTGCACGTTGGAGGAGGGGACACTAGGGCCAGATGCTTACATTGGCAGGGGGTGGGGGGGGGGGGGGGCTCGCTGCTAGGGTACCACCATGCGCCCCACACTCGGGGACCGCCGTGGTGGAGTTGCGAGAAGGGAGTGAGATGAGTGTCAAGAGAGAAATGGAGGGAGGGAGGGAGGGAGAGAGAGAGAGAGAGAGAGAGATAGAGAGAGAGAGAGAGAGAGAGAGGAAATAGAAACATAGAAGGATAGATATGTAGGCCGGTAAATTCATATGTTCTTAGTGCCTTAATCCATGTTGTGACATGTTGGCATATGGGCCTGTCTGTTAGCCACCCTAAGATAGCACAAGTGGTGGGAGAGACTCTTACTAGGAGGGGCACGAGGGCATATGTAGAGGCTGGGTTCGGCTGATTTTCACCGTTGGCTTCTGTCCCGAACTGATAGTGAAAAGTTTGAGACAAAATCTGGAGGTAAAAATTAGGATGGTTTTTAGCGCTAGTTCCCAAACTGGCTGTGAAAATTATTTCACTGCTAGTTTTATTATAAACTGACGGGGATATATTATCGCTAACGATTTTAATAAAAGCATGTAAAAACTGTTTCTACATTGGTGTAGCAAACGAACTAGCTCAAATATATGGCAAATGATACTTGAATCATAGTCCGCATTGACTTTTTGCATCAAAAAATAAAGCATTAGCTGCTCTAGATTGTTATTAGGGCATCTTCAACGGTTTTTCTAAAGCCTCTATAAATCCTTATTTGGAAAGTTATTTGCATAAAAATCGCTTTCTGTATCTTTCTACTCTTCATTCAAGAAACGGTGGCTATATTTTTTATTTCTGGCTAGCGAGAAATCTGAAATAAAAGATGGCTATATAACTGTTGAAGAGTATTTTTGGGGATTTTGTTTCCAGGACATCAAGAAACGGTGGTTTTGTGCGCAGCACATTCCACTCGTTGATTTAGACACTACATAGTTGTGGATTTTGTATGTAACACACTGATCTACTAAATTAAGTTTTTAAGTCTTGCAACAAGAGAGGACTCTGGATAAAAAGGCCAAAATGCCCTTGGACAAAACGGCCAAGCTCAGTGTCACATGCCTGTGCAGCAACTTGAGCTTTCTCGTGGGCAGCACTATGCCGTCGTTGGCATCCTCGCCGTCGCCGTTAGCGCCCCCACGGAATGCATAATGCCCGTGGCCAACGACCATGCCAACAGTCTCCGACACAATCGCGCGCTCGGCCAACTGCAACGCATGTGGCGCCTGGTGGTGGACAAGCACCAGCTGCTCCAGCGCGTTCCTTGGCGTCGCGGCTTTGCTACAGAGCGATGTTCATGGACTTGGGTCATCTTGCTTTACTCCGTGCTGCTCCAGTGCCAGCAGGCAGCATGCCCGCTTCATCTGCTGGCTCGCGAGTCATGGCGTTGCTTCCGTTCTCTAGGACATAACCAGGACCGTGCCTTGTTGAGGAGGCTGATAATAAGATGACTAGATCAGGCAGAAGAGATAAGAATGTAGCAACGACGGACTCCAACAACAGAATGAAGCAAGGGCAAATTCGTCCATTTATCATGCCCTCATTCCCTGTCAGGTTGGAAAAGGCTCTGTTAACGCCAGCGGTGTGTGCTGCACCAAAACGTAGTTTTGAGAGTGTCCAAGTAACGAAAACAACGAGTGCGGTGTGATCTGCACAAAACCACACTTTAGTGATGTCCCATAGACAAAAGGTCTTTTTTTTATCAAAATCTCTCTTCCTAGTAATTAGGAAGGACTAGGTAGCGTGCCCGTGCGTTGCTACGGGACAACTAAACTTTTACACTAAAAACACATGGATCACATGATACAATAATAATACTATGAAATTAAATACCGACGTTAAAGTAACATTTAATTTAAAAAACAAAGTTTGTGAAATTAACATAGTAATGGAGAGCGCGGCGTCGCAGGCTTACCAACTCTACTGTATAGACCTTTGCATGATACGGCTAAGATAATATTTTATATAGGTAGAAAAAAAATCTCCAATATCCATTTCTTTCGTGCATTATCTTACCTTCTTTGGCGGTCTTAGTCTTATCTCCTAATGGTGCACATGAACGGTTATTTTCCATGCGTTGCAACTGAACAACCATGTACATAGGGTGATTTATCTAGGTAATGCAACCGAAAATTCATCAACCCCATGTCTGAGTTTTTCCAACTACTGTGGCTACAACAATGTCAAGGTTGACCTTAAGTTCAAAATCCATGGTGAATGCAGCATGTTTAAAAGTGTTTCACGGGTCGCCTGAGGGGTATTCTAGTTTCAATTGGCAAACCATGTGTTAAGTATTGAGGCCACACCATCATGTCATTATCCTTCAGTTGTACAATTACAACACTCAATTCAGATAAAAACGTAAATATTCACATAGCACAATTATTTCTGAGTCGTTAATGCAAACCCATCAATCAAAATAGACAAATATTGATATGAGCAATTGCCTTTTTGTTAAGCATCCATGGGTACCGAGTGCTACAACTGCTGCCTCCCCTCATTGCTGCACACAGTAGCAGCTCACAGTTGAAAGCCAACTCGCCCCGGGGTGACGGCTGTCAGCAGGCGCATGTCTCCCAACGGCTCTTCCCATCCTCAGGTGCTGCACCCTCTTACTGCAACATGCATCATATAGATAACTTATGATTGGAGCAAATACAAATTTTAACCAAAGTTTAACATTGGTTCTAAATGAGTTGCTCACTAATATCTATCTACGTAGAAAAGAAAGGAGGTTTGCTTTAGGAATGAGCTAAATGATAGGCTGGAGTTTAGCTCCAAATGCAAAGCCATCTAAGCATCTGGAGCATGGATTAGGAAGGACACCACAGTGAGCGTAGAAGCAAACAGACATAGCAAGCAATGGCGCACTGGGAGAGCGAGCACGTCTTGGTTTCACTATGTGCTGTCCTCCAACTTCGATCCCGATGCCTCTGATGATGTCTTTGAGCCAGAATTGTTATTCGAATTACATGGAATCAGCATGTGGACCAAAGATCACTAACTTAGTGTTAGTTTTCTCTAACGGCAGTGAAAAACATTTAGTCTTGCTCCTAAGAAACCCTGAATTACTTTCAGAACCTTATTAAGTACGGAGCTCTTGCCGCCATGAGAGCATGCTGTTTGTATAACACAGTTCAGATTCAACAAAAAGACATGCTAATGGAACCAAGCACTCCTCTTTACCTGTCATATTAAAATGAGTTAAATGCACCGGAGGTCCATTAACTTGTGAGGAAGTTTCGGTTAGGTCCATCAACTTCCAAAGTGGCTTTTTGGGTCCATAAACTTTGTACGCCGTATCACTTAGGTCCATACCTCTCCACGTTGGCTTCTCGTGCTGACGTGGCATGATGCCTTGGCCATGTAGGCCAACCGCAGCCCCGCGGCCGCGCGAGCAGAAGCCGGTGGACGGCGCCAGGCCACCCCACCTTAGAAGCTTGTATCTCTCCAACTAGGCCGAATTAGACTTTAGCACTTTAAGCAAAGTTGGAGATCTCGTGTAGCTCTACAACATTTGTTACTACCTCATGCCAAAACTAAATGAATTTGGAGTTAAGAGAGGACAAAGATTGATGTTTCCATGTATTTTTGCGGTAGTATTGGTTACTTCCTTCGCGATTGAGCTAAACCGACCAGCTCATTGGAGATGTGGCGCCTATGCCTAGCCATCCTCCCCGCCACGGAATCTGGAGCAACTACCACCAGGACCACGACGTACGCGAACGCGATGATAATGAGCACGGCTACGAGCAGGACGAAGAGCAGGTAGGGCCTCTTGCTCCAACGCCTCATGATCCCGAGCGTGAATGGGTACAGCAGCAGTAGGACCCACACATTGAACAACAGCCCGCTCGCCGCGCCGGCGACTTGCGCGAATGACCACTCGAAGGTGGCCTCCCTCCCAACCGCCACGCCGATGGCGGCGACGTTCACGGCAATCACCAGCACGGTCGGCATCAGCAGCCACGCCCACTGCACTTGGTACAGCTCCACGAACCTCTCCCTCGTGGCGGCGCCGCCGCTCGCAGACACCGGCTTCGGCGTCAGCTTGAACGACAGGCCCTTGAGGCCGACGAGCCTGAGCAGGCTGTGCAGCACCGCCGCCGGGTACACGGCCGTCGCGCCGATCATGTAGAACTGCTCATTGCGGCACCAGTCCAGTAGCGTGAGCCCCGTCCACTTGATCTCCACCATGCCGCACACCTCCATCATGGCGATGCCGATGAACAGGTAGAACGCGTAGGTCTGGAACGGCTTCTGTATGTAGAACTCGCCGTCGCTGGAGAGCCACATCAGCGGGAGAAGGTCGTAGACGAAGATGAAAGCCGCCGAGATCGGGTAGGTTGTCATGTTGGTGTAGGCGGCGCGCTGCATCGGGTGGAGCCGCCGGCTGGCTAGGAGCAGGGAGTTGCGGGAGAAGAACATGTCCAGGGAGCCCCCCGACCAGTGTAGGATTTGGTGGAGGCGCTCCGTGAGGTTGATCGGCGCCGTGCCGCGGAACGCGTCAGTCTCTATGGCGCAGTACATGGACCGCCACCCCTTGCGGTGCACCCGGAAGCCGGTCACCACGTACTCTGTCGCGATGTTGTACACCCACCCGACGCCATTGCCCCACTCTGTCTCATCCTCGTACACGTAGGGCGCGACGTCGGCCAACTCCGCCACGAGCCGCTCATCGTCGAGCGATGCTGGCGGCGTGAGGGGCCATTCCTAGTGCACGTCCAGTGTCATAGAGTTGATGAACGGCATGGAGTTGCTGAACTGTCTGTGGGGGTTGTCCAGGAGCTTGGAGGCGCCGTCGGGCAGCCACCGGGGCGGGTCGGCGCCATAGAGCGCGACGCGCCGGAACATGCAGCCAGTGCCGACGTAGGATGGCCACTGGAAAACGTTGAGGCCGAGGGAGGTGGCGTCGAAGAAGACGCGGTTGTGGTTGCAGTACCAATCCGTGGGGTCGACGCCGTCGAAGCGCTGCGGGAACTGGACGAAGGCGGTGTCGTCGCCGTGGCAGCGGTCGAGCATGAAGCACAAGGCGGCGCGGAACGCACCCGAGTTGTTGATGTAGTGGTCGTAGTCGAAGTTGATGATGAAGGGCGCGTTGGAGAGCAGCGCCGAGACGCGCAGCTGCACGTTCATGGCGCCCACCTTCTTCTGGTGGTCGTACCCCAGGCGCTTTTCCCGCGCGATGTACACTAGCATCGGGAGGCGCACGTCGACGACGCTAAAGTCGAGGGGGCTGGAGGAGCTCGCCGGCGTGCCAAGCTGAGGCTCGTCGCCGGGATGGTTCAAAATAACCTAGGCCAGCTCACCCTCGACGACGACGACAACGACAGCAGTAGTGACAGCAAGGAGGCCATCATCGGGAGCTACCAGCTCGTGTTCCTCAGCCTGGCGCACAACGCCCTTGACGGGCCCATCCCGGAGTCCCTCACCATGCTCACAAAGCTGCAGCAGCTCGACCTCGCCGGCAACAGCCTCAACGGCACCATCCCGGCGCAGCTCGCTGCGTTGTCCGGCGCTCGACCTCTCCAGGAACACAATAGCTGTAACACCCTCGGTGTTACGCCTTAATCAAAATACTAAATCATGTCATGAGCATCATGTTTATGTATTATTGCATGTAGTAAATGAGAAATTAAATTTTATTGCACTAATTCTCAAATTGAGCTCTAATTTATTCCTTGTCCAAATTGTCCTTCCAGCACGTCATCTCTCTCCACGTGAGAGCTCCATAGCCACAAAGTCAAATGATAAATTATTATCATTCACTAATTATTAGCATACCACTTGGCAAGATTTATATCTCCATCAATCTCGTGACGCGCCACTGTCATCTCTCGTTGTTCTAATTATCCCACCTTTACTTCGCTTGCTAATCACCTTACAAAATTATTAGTGCACGACGCGCTACCACTGTCATAGTGTGTCGCACACGCTACGCATTAATCTCACTCACAAGTTCGGCCGCTGAGCACGCCGCTCGCTCACTGCTCCGCAAACGCAGTACACACACCCTTTCCTCACATCAGCACTGTAGCAACAAAGAGGTTCTGCACGCTGGTACCGCAGCAGCGCAAAACACTGTTCACGCGTGGAAAACACTGTAGCTCCACAGAAAACATTTTTTACCCACAGCAACACGCCGTTCCCGCGGTGTTTTATTACCTTTAAGCAAGCTAGTTAGCCACTAACCTAATGACGCGTCGCTGTCGCGCATTTGCTTCTCCATTCCTGCGTCTCCTGTCTTTAAAAGGACACACCGAGCCGCCGAGCCATCCCACTCCGCTGCTCACTTGTTTCTTCCTCTCAAATCAAGTTCTTCTATTCTTGCCTGAGAGAGCTACGTCTATCGATTTCTCCCCGAGCAATAATCAGCTGAGGTAGCTAGTCTGCAATTGATCTTCTCATTCTCTAATATTTCCTTGACATGTGGTCTCCTCCCCCATTAATTCATTGACCTGCATGAATGAACCAGCACCCCAACGCCAAGCACGTTCAGCCCAAAGCCCACTCCAGTCCTGATGTGCTCGTAAGTCTAAGACCACTCAAAGTCCATCATTGAATTAATTCTCTCATGACCAAAGACCACACCACCGCACACGGCACGGAGCCAGAGGACAACCCTGCCAACTCGTTTCATGCTTCCAGACTACCTAGCTTGTTGTGACCACCCACTCACCAGTGCTATATATATGGTTCTGCTCCGCTCCGCGGAGGGCAAGCAAGTGCTAAGCTCCCTGGTGTCTCTCCTCTTGCATTGCCTCCGCACATCGATCACCGTAGGCGGCACTTCATTCAATTCCAAGGTAGCTAGCCTAAAAGAATTTCTTCATCCTCCTTCTCTATTATTTTCTTGACCCGCGGTCTTATCTAGTATTTCTAGACCCACAGTCATGTGCAAGTCAACAAGTCCAATAGCATGATTATCCTCCTCCAATAATATCATTTTCTTCATCTCTAGAGCTTATTTAAATTTATTTATTTATTGTGAAATAAATTTTGTTAGATTCCTAAATTCATGATCTATCTGTTAGTGTAATTAGTTCGTATAGTTCAGTGATAACTTTAGGGTTACTTTATTATTTTGAAATGCTTATTATTATTATGGTTATTTAGATAATGAATTTTTGTGATGCATGGTAGCTAGTGCACCTTGTTTTATTATATAGTAAATTGATATTAACAATAAGGATGCCTTTAGTTGCTAAGATAATACATGAAATGTTTCATACCTGTTTAGTGGGAATAATAGGTAACTTTGCGTATTAGTCATTAGAGTTAGCTTAGTAGCTTGGTAGATGTATTCTTATTTTAAGAGTTGCTGTTGCTGTATTACAAAGCATTGCATCATCATCACTGCATGCATATAGAGAACACGCCACTGGAGATCGTGAGCTTCGGTGACCAGGAGTACGACGAAGTCGTCGAATAGTACGAGGAGGAGATCCTCGTGCAGGAGGACGTTCCGGAGCCGCCCGTCACTGACTTTGCTGACACCGTGCCCGCTGAAGGCAAGCCCCGGTGCATAACCCTTACTTTGAATAATAACTGGATATATATCTATGATGTGCATTTACGTTATAGGCATTTTATGAAAACTACATGCATAAATATATCTACCTATAAGTCCTACTAGTACAGGTCGAGTAGCTGCTATGCTCAGGATATCAGTAGCGTGGGTAACCTGCCGTTACTCGCAAATAGGTGATAAATATGATCACTCATGATAAAATGGTGGAAAGGAAAATGGTGATCGGGCAGGGATATGGTTGGGTTCTGGTGGGCGTAAAGGGTTGTGTCATGCGGCCAACAGGGCATAGCTCGGTTACACTTTTTCCCTGTCTGTGTCAATTAAGGACCGGTCGTTGCATATGACTCTAGGCAAGTCACAGATCTATTGTCCCGAGCACATACTTGGGTATGGGTGCAGAGAAGACCTGTTGCCCTCTTGTCACGGATCCGGCTCTTTCCGGACCGACTGATGGGAAGAGGAGGTGGTGGAGGTCCTTGCACCACACTGAGTACGGGACTCAGGATGTGGGGCTTCGAGTCCAAGTTTGGACGGGGACCTGGACACCCGGGACAGGAGAGTGATGGGTTAGTCCTGCTTGTGCCTGGGGTACAAGCGGGGCGTGTGTCTTCGGGGCACCCAGCTGGACACATTGATTCGCGAATCGCTGGGAAATCCGGTACGGCTTGTCTACGATTTAGCACCGTAGTAAGAACTGAAAGTTGAAAGGAGAAGAAATGAAACTGATTGCTCAACTCTTGCTTGAAAGTAGAATAGGTGTTTATATAGACTGGCTAGATGATAACTTAATATGGCTGATAATAATAATACATAAATAAGGACTCACTATTAGTATTGCTTTCTGCTAAAGAAAACCAGCAAACCATAAAGCTTATTATATTCCTTGGAGTCGGAAAATTATTCCCACTAGTCGGATAAGTCTTGCAAGTATATTGTGTACTCAGTGTTTATTTACCCCTGTTGCAGGTGATGCTTGAAGAGTACCTTTATGTGGAGGATTCTTCTGGTGGGCTCAGACGAAATCCTCGTCCCTATCGCTAGATGTTTATTTTTAAATTCCGTTGTTTATCATTCCGCACTCTGATATTTGGTATTGTAATAATGTACTTTTAAGAAACTCTGATGTATAAAATGGATAAGTATTGTAACTCGTTCTCATTATTGGATCCTTGGGAAAAATGTGGATCTTTCGGGTTCTCCCTGGTGTGCCCAATGGATACCGCCCGCTGTAGCTTGCTTTCGGGGTGCTTAGTGTCTGGTGGAAGACAAGCGCCTCCATAAGTGTACTATTTCGGACGGTTCTGCCACAACAGCGCCATTCGTTTCTCAGTCCTGAAGGAAGTAACCAATACTACCGCAAAAATACACGGAAACATTAATCTTTGTCCCCTCTTAACTTCGAATCTGTTTAGTTTTGACACAAAAGGTAGTAACAAATGTTGTAGAGCTACGCGAGATCTTCAACTTTGCTTAAAGTGCCAAAGTCTAATTCGGCCTGGTTGGAGAGATACAAGCTTCCAAAGTGGGGTGGCGCGGCGCCGTCCACCGGCTTCTGCTCGTGCGGCCGTGGGGCTGCGGCTGGCCTGCATGGCCACGACATCATGCCACGTCAGCACGAGAAGCCAACGTGAAAAGGTATAGACCTAGGTAATACGGCGTACAAAGTTTATGGACCCAAAAAACCACTTTGGAAGTTGATGGACCTAACCGAAACTACCTCACAAGTTAATGGACCTCCGGTGCATTTAACTCTATTAAAATTATTGTGATGTTTGTGGGCTCTTGCTGGACAAGAAACAATACCACCTGCAATTCAGGTTTTGTTGATGATAGGGAACAGTGCCATACAAAAACTTGAACACAAACAACAAAAGAAATCCCATCAAAAGAACAAAAAAGAAAAACAATGAGTTGTAGGTGCTCTGTGTCTTGTCTAACTGAATTAGGGAGTTGAGAGATCAAAACCTTGCTGCAATCATGAACCACTATCAATCCTGCTCTGACATTTTTAACCACACCTGTATTTACAACAAAAACAGGAAAGAGTTGAGAGATTTCTTGTAAATATTAGCTTACAAACAATAGCCAGGTTTCAGTAATGACATTCCTAAGGTAAAATTATTATGGACAATGTAGGATAGCTTACCATTTTTGTAATCACAGCGGGGCAGCAGGATAGTTTGCATTTGTCCCTCACTTTTTTCATTGTAGCACTTTTTTGTAGTGCATCTGCCCTTGGATTTCTTATCTTCTTCAGAAACTCTCTGCCGTCTTTCTCCATCAGAATAAGGCCTTGTTTAGTTGGACCCCAAAATCCAAAAAGTTGCTACAGTACCTGTCACATCGAATGTTTGCGGTCCGTGCATGGAGCATTAAATGTAGACGAAAAGAAAAACTAATTGCACAGTTTGGTGAGAAATTACGAGACGAACGTTTTAAGCCTAATTAGTCAATGTTTGGACACTATTTGTCAAATAAAAACGAAGGTGCTACAGTAGTCTCAAAATCCAAATTTCGCGAACTAAACAAGGGCTAACTCTGTTACAGCTCTAGAAAGGCACGAGAGAACAAGAACAATTATCAAGACAGAGTTCAAGTGTTGAGCACACCCATGATGTAAACTTCTTCATGGCAGTACCTTGCAGATGCACTTGAACATGTCCAGAATACAGTTAAAGAAGCCTACATTAAAAACTACAAGTGCAAGCTTCTAGTAGCCAAAATGACCAAGACAGTCACTAAATTTCACCATGGCAGGTACTGCATTTGTCTCTTATTCGGGATTCCCAGAAATTTGACATGGGGAAATAAGTTGCAACAACTTGAACGATGCTACAGTGATTGCATAAGCACCAAGAATTTTTGTTCTCAGAATTCAAGAAGTACCAATGAAGTCAAGTATTCAAGCAAGCATTGGACAAAGCAGGTAACAAATTACCCAACAATATGCTCTCTACAGTAAAAATCGATCAAAACTTATACAACCGTGCATAAGGAATTACCAAGTGCAATCCCGGTTCAGTCAAGGATGGATCACAAACATTCATCAGTACACACCTAAGATTTGTCATGATATGATCAAGAAGCCTGATTAAATAAGGGAAAAAGATTCTTGCATAATCCACATAGGTCTAGGCAATAAGCAAAATGAATGCACCAACCACGAATTTAAGAACAAGATATGCAAGAACTGCATAATGATTGGAAGAAACCCGGTGCGTATCAAGA
This sequence comes from Miscanthus floridulus, assembly GCF_019320115.1. Lineage (NCBI taxonomy): Eukaryota > Viridiplantae > Streptophyta > Magnoliopsida > Poales > Poaceae > Miscanthus > Miscanthus floridulus. The sequence goes on along the minus strand of NC_089598.1, from coordinate 49,522,801 downwards.
AGCCAGATTAGCATCGATCGCACAGGAACTCCACTGTTGCAAGCATCAAATCGAACCCATACTGAATACATCCAATGAAGCTGCAGCTTCAACTGACGGGTACAACTATTTTGTTGATTACACAAGGTATGGTGGTTGCTGCAGTTGAATGAAATCACATAAACGCAGAAGCAATTTCACCTGCGGGATCTGGGACTGCACAGACCCACGTGTAGCAAGCATGAACTGGAACAGACATGCACGGAGAAGCACACAGAACCGCGGTCGCCGCTGACCAGCTCGACGCACAACCGAAGAACACCGTGGGGGTCTCAGAACCAAACTCGGCTGCAGGAGCTACGACGTGGACTGCCACCGCCGTGCCTGCCTGTACCAGTGGCCCAACGGTTCTCACACGGACGAGCACCAGGAGACCGACGAAGAACAGAGCGCCAGAGCTCTAGGAATAGAGAGAAGCCGGCCCAAAAATCGAACGAAAATCGATCAAGAACTCCATCAATAGTTCCCAAAATTTGCACAGGTAATCACCAAGGAGTTAGTGAGCTATCCCGAAAGAATTGTCGCCCAATTTCTACCCAATCTCCGGGAAATTTCAGATCGAGCCAAGAACACGAAAAAAGTCCCCCAAAACGGAAATCATCGATTTCTGCGTGCTCGAGTCGATTCAGTTCAGTTAACTCTTAGAGTAGCTTCAACTCATGTCATAGCATGAATCAACGCAAAAAGAACGAGTTAATTTGCCTCAAATCGACGAGGGCGAAGGTGCGGGCGAGGACAATGGCGCGGGCGATAGCGCAGACCTGACAAGCGTGACGGCGGCGGCGCGGTTGTCGTGGATCCCGGTGGCGCGGCCTTCGTGGGAGCGGACGCAGACGCTGGCCGCGCGAGGGGCGAGGGCGACAGTGGTGCGGGGATGGGGATGGGGAGCGGCACGCGCCGCGGCGGCCCGTAGGATCCAGCGGGTCACACGGTGGGTGGGGGGTGGTGATTGCGGCGTTTTAGCGATTTGAGGAGGAGGAGGAGGAGGATGGGCGCCGCCGCTGCGGACCGCTCGCAGTAGTCGCCGACGTTTGGAAGGGAGACGGGCGTAGGGGGCGCGTGCGGCAATGGCGCAGAGCGAGGTTACGTGCGGTATCGCAAGGGGAGGCCTGACCCAGATCCGGCCATCGCCGGCGAGCTAGAGGTGGCTGCCGGAGCTGGGGAGGTCGCCGAGGCATGTGGCGGCGGCGGAAGTTGAGAGGGCGCGGCTTCTGTCGCTCAAGCGGAGAGGAGGAGGACGTTTTAGTTTTTTCGGAAAAAAAAGGACGCCTCTCTAGGTGGAGGGATCGAACCGTGGAGGGAGGCTGCGGACGTGTGGGGCTGGCGGCGGGGGAGGATGGAGTGGAGCGCGTGACGCGGCATCGCACCGACGCGAACGAGGAGCGACCCTAATAAAAGTCATACGAAAAAATAGTCTTATTTTTATTCTTTTTAGTTATAGGAGATATAGAGAGTCTGATAGTAATGATACTTTGAACGTCTAATGAAATTGGTTATTTACTTGAAAAAATTATATCATTATCCACATTGAATTTTTTCCATTAGAAAATTAAAGTATTTATGACCGGAACAAGTATAATAAACAGAGGGCATTCCAGCATTCAGAGTGAATCAATCATAGATCACATCCTCATTCGTTGGCGGAATTTTGTACCTGCAACCATCAGGTCACGGTGGGCCTCACAGGATCGATATGATACGTTCGTGTAGTGTGGGTTTGAACTGCGATCTGACATTTTAACTCTGCTCCGGTTGTTTCCGCGTTTGAGCGCGCCTGGTACCGTCAGAAGCCGATAATCCTGCCGAACGGGTTGCGACGATTGGGTGAACGCACGTTCGTGTTGGAGGCTCGCCCGAAACGCGAGTCTAGCTTCGCAATTTGGAAAAAAACAGAGCTGGGTTCCTTCGCAATTCCTTAGAGGGACACAGAATTAATTAGAGAAAGGTGTCACAAAGGAAGACGACACGCGCATCACTCCTGGAGAAAAAGAAAGGGGAAAGAAAGAAGTTCTCTTATTCCTTCTCATCCATGAACTTGCCGGCCGTCTGGCACAAGCACATGTGGTATCTTCAGTTGACGAACCTAATTCTTCCTTGGTCCTGGTCGCGGGCAGGCCAGTAGAGAACAAACAAGAATGATTTGCACGCACTTTGGTTATGGATCGGAGATGCTTGGCGACATTTGTCACCAATCTGACGGAGAGGAAAACAGAGGGAAAACCGGAAAATTAAAGGACGAGCAAAATGTACACAACTAATCTGAACTTGAAGAAGTTGTTAAAAGCGACAACCGAGATCATATATACAGTACAATATATGGATTCACACTATGGTTTATCAAACAATCATAGAATTCGTCACAGCGAAACAGCGCATAATTAGAAGACAGCCACTAGCGGAGAACATAACTACGATGCCTTATCATTTTTACAGAACAGACGCAACAAGTAACCAGTGGCAAATAAACACTGCTCGCAAAAAAATAAATAAAGTGGCAAACAAACACAGCGCAGCATGCAGTATATTTGTTGCTCACATCATCACTGCCGTGTTCTGCCTGTAGTCTTGCGATCATCCTTGCCAACGTATGCATGAGCATGATGAGCATCACCATGCCCACGATCTCCACGGAAGTTGTTGGCAGCCGGCACCGCCACCACAGTGGGAGAAGCACTAGGGTTAGGGTAGCCGTAATCGTCTTCATGGGCATGGCCACGACGAGCAATCTGCTGCCTCTCGGGTGGCGTCCTCGCGGAACCCGCGACCCCTGCTGCTGCCACTGGCCCGGCATGGCGGATTGGACTGGCGACGACTTGCTCGTCTTTCTTGGGAGCTTTGCTGGCCGCAGTAGGAGTCCTCGCTGCCACAGAAGCCTCCTCGGTCTTCTGGACCCTATGTTTAGGACTAGGAGGAGCTTGCGGAGCCGCCGGAGTATACTCAGGAGGTTGCGGTGGTGGAGTAGGTGGTGAGTCCGCCGTCTTGTTCTTGTCTTCATCATCGCTCTTGTTTTTGTTCATGTTCGCACCGTTGCCATTGTTTGCTTCCTTTCCAGTTCCAGAGGACGGCGGGTGGCCGACCTCGTGACCTGGATGATGCTCATGTGTCACTTGTGGTTGTGGCGGATCATTTTCGCGGCAGCAGAACGGGAGACACATAGCCGGAGCTGGCGCCGAGGTATAGCTAAGCTAGCAGCAGCTAGGCAGTGCTATGTTAAGCGATCGATCGATTGGACTGAAGGTATGTAATAGGTGAGAAGAAGAGTGCAAGCATAGAGATGTGTGGTTATTAATTAGGCGGGAGAATATATGGCCGCAGATATGGGGCTCTGCTGTATAGTAAACTGAGTTCGTAAGACTTAAGCTAACGTTAAGTCGTTAACCCCAGTGGAGTTAGGTCGTCGTCCACCGTATGAAGCAACAGAAAGATGCACGTCCTCAATGATGGAGAACTTATGCCCAAGGCTTTGTATCAAGCCATTCATGGTGTCGTTGTTATCCTCAATGATGCATGGAGAATCATTAAATAGTGTGATGCTAGCTTTATGTTTCATTCCAAAGTGAAATGGAGAGACACACAGTGCTGCTAGCTTGCTTTATTTCTTGTCCTTGGACATATATATGTACAAGATGTTCTTTTCATAGCAAAATGTGATGATTGTGTAAAATGTTCACCAACTCAATTCGGAAGCATTTCTCGCAATACACGTATGATGTGATGTGTGCCCCATGTGCGTTTGTTCCGGGGAGGTAAGCTCCAAAACATTAAGGCCCTGTATGGATACAAAGTATTTTTAAAGTTTTAGAAAAATACCATGGTTTTGTGAAATATTTTAGTTTTAGAGTGCCATGAAGTATTTGATGTGCATCAAACTTTATGGTTTTGAATACCATGGTATTGCAGAAACTGTGGCCTGTTTGGATGATGTGGTTTTGGAAAACTGTAGTATGACAAAACTGTGGTTTTATAAGCTGAAGAGACGCAAAACCATAGTTGAGAAAAAAGAGGTCATGAGTGAAGTTTCTAAACTCCAAAAAGACTACAGTTTTGACAAAACTATAGTTTTAGAGACTACAAGATTTGTTGTATCCAAACACCCAGTAGCTTTTAAAAACCAAAGTATTTTGTAAAACCATAGTATTTCTCCAATACTTCAAAAATACTTTGCAGAGTTTTAAAAACTCCACTATAGACCTCTTTTTTCTAAACCACAGTTTTGCACATCAATGATTCTAAAACTACAATTGATTGATACTAAACCATAGTATCAAAAAAAACTGTAGTTTTAGAACCAAGAAACCATAGTATCAAGAAACTGTAGTTTTAGAATCATTGTTGTGCAAAACCATGGTTTAGAAAAAAGTGGTCTATAGTGAAGTTTTTAAAACTCTAAAAAGATTACAGGTTCAGCAATACTATGGCATTCAAAACCATAAAGTTTGTTGCACCCAAACACTTCATGGCACTCTACAACCAATGTATTTCACAAAATCATGGTATTTTTCTAAAACTCCAAAAATACTTTGTATCCAAACAGGGCCTTCTTCATGGATAAATATGTCCATTGAATGCTAGATAAAAAGGCAGAACAATCAACATATACTCCATTGTCTTAGAGATAAAAAAAACACCTGTTTGCTGAGGGAAGAAGGGACGATAGACTGGTTTCAAATGTCAAATACTAAAAACCTGTTAGAAGGTGATAATAATGCAAAGTGTTTCTAGCTTATTGCAAATGGTAAGCATATGAAAACACGCATTTTCTAGTTAGAAGGGAATAATAAGATCTTGAAAGACAAAAATGGAGCTAAAAGACCACATAACTTCTTAATACCAAAATTTATTTGGTCCTCCTGTTTGAAAATAAATTTTCCATAATGGAGAATAGAGTTGATGACATCACACAAGTTTCAGACATGGAAAATGATATTTTTACGACAATGTTTTCTGAAGAAAAGGTAAAAGAAGCTATTTTCCAAATGGAGAACAATAAAGCTCCATGGCCAAATGGTTTCCCATTGACATTGAGTTTTATATCAAGTGTTTTGGGAAGACATAAAAAGGCTAATTCGATGGCTCTATTTTGTGACTTCTATAAAGGAGACTTACCTAGCCTTAACTTGGGCACTATTACTTTATTAACAAAGTGTCAAGAAGCAATCTGAATTCAAGAGCATAGACCGATCTGCCATTTAAATGTAAGCTTCATGTTTTTTACTAAGGTTGCAACTAGTAGAATGAATAAAGGGTCACATACAGACATTCTCGACCAACACAATATAACCAAGATTTTTTTACCTGGTCACTTTACTTTAGAAGGCGCATAATCCTCCATGAATCTAACCATGAGTTACATAGAAAGTAGCTAAATGACGTTAATTTTAAAGTGGACTTTGAGAAGACCTGTGATAAAGTGAAAATTGTGGTGTTTCCTTCAACAAACCCTTTAGATGAAATGATTCTCAATTTTGTGGTGTCAGTGGATCCATCAATTTGTTTCTAGGGTAGTACTGCTGTAAAGGTAAACAATGATGTAGGACGGTATTTCTAAACGAAAAAAGGCCTAAGACAAGGTGATCATTTATCACCAATCCTTTTTAATTTAGTAGTGGATATATTATTTAATTCAGTGCTAGAGCTAAAGAGGATGGACAAATTCAAGGACTAATTTCACATATAGTAAATGATAGCCCCTAAATCCTACATGCTAAAGATACAATCCTTTCATGTCACGTGACATTGAATAGGAAAAAATATTAAAATTCTTTTGTTTTCCTTTGAACAACTTTCACATTTGGAAATTAACTTCCACAAAAGTGAATTAATATGCTATGGAAATACAAAGAACTTTGTTGGCAAATACTCGTAGATCTATGGATGGGAGATGGATCAATATCCTTTTAAATACCTAGGCATACCAATGAATCATAGAAAACTTTAATAACGAGAGGACCAGAAAGTTGTTGAAGTCCGCCTTCAAAAGAAAATGTGTAGTTGGAAGGAAAGATTTTATCTTATGGAGGTTGGCTAGTACTGATTAACTCAATTCTAAGTAGCCTTGCTGGTACATGATGTCATTTGAAGTACCAAAAGGTATTCTAAAGAAGCTAAACTTTTTGGGTTCAACTTTTTCTGGCAAGGAGACAACCATAAGAAAAAAATAGAGACTTGTGAAATAGGGGGATCCTCTGCCTAACAAAGGAGGAAGGTGGCTTAGGAATTACAAATCTTGGGGTGTAAAATGAATGTCTACTTAGTAAGATCTACAAACATGTTAATGAAGATGGAGTTTAGCAAGAACTTCTTAGGAAGCGGTAATTGAAAAAAAATTGGGTGGAAGCCAAGTGATTCCTATTTTTTGGTCAAGCCTTGTGAAGGTCCATGACCAATTCTTAGAGTTTTCCACATTTAGGCCTTGTTCGGTTAATAGCCAAACCGAGGACCCCTCAATACCCTCCAATCTCATCGGTTAGGGATTAACCGAACAAGGCCTTAACGTCCATAATGGTGCTAAAGTGAGATGATAGGAGGACAAGTGGTTGGGTAACTTCATCCTCAAAGAACAATATCCAAATTTATATAACATTACAAGTAAGAAAGATATTATAGTTGCTTGAGCTTTTAGCACTGCACCACTTAAAATTTTCTTTCTGCAGAATGCTAGGGGTGATAAATTAATTAAATAGAACGGTTTCATCACAAGACTAGCATTTATGCAACTTGATGATTAACCTAATTCTATTAAGTGCCCTTTTGACTGGGCTTTTCTACATGGGCTCTGTTGCTGGAGCTAGAGCACCCTGGCAAAAGCCCAAAAAACAGCTCTGCCTCCGTACAGTCAAAATGGCTCTAGCTCGTCTATTCCGCATCAAAAGCGCTTCTCCATCCATAGTCATTTGGTGTGGCTCCTCTGGCTCCGGTGCCGGAGATACCGACAGAGCTGGAGCTAGAGCACACCAAATTGGCCCTAAATGGACCTCTTTATCCAGGGGCCATGTGTTTATTATGCAACCAATGCAAAAAAAAGTAGTAAATCAAATGGCTATGCCTTTAAATAAATCATGAAGGAAGATCAAGTCGCCTCTAAAGGTCAAGATATTCATTTGAATCTTAATAAAAGGAGTGATTTTAACAAAGGACAATATCCTAAAATGAATTTGGAGTGGTGATGAAAAGTTTTGTTTTGTGACAATAAAGAAATCATCCAACATTTATTTCTTGCAGGTCATATAGCACGCTTTGTTTGGAGGATTGTCCCAAAAAGTGTACGAAGAGAAAAAACATCTCATGCCCCTAGCCCAATAAACAAGCTTTTGTGCCCATCGGGCAGAGTATTGGTGCGTGAATGGGTCTAACAAAACTTATCATATGTCTTTCCATTATACCCATGGCCTAGGGGTATGCCCCCTATGCTATAGGGTGAGCTGTCGAACAGTGGCAAACAATTGGAGGCTGATGGTACTAGTGGCCATGTGCAAGCAAAAAATGGTGTTTGGGTGGCGAGCACCAAACGATAAACACGCACTTGTTGTGGGAGTCTGAAGGCTTGTGGCGCTCACTGGCACACAAAAGCGTGAAAAAGATGTAAGAATCCTTACACATGCATAGCGAGGGGCTTGTAAGTGTTGTTGCACAGGTGTATACCGTGGATGTTTGTGTCTATGTGTATTTAGAGGTTCTCTGACAACAACAGGGGCTTGTAAGTGTTGTTGCACAGGTGTATATACCATGCATGTTTGTGTGTACATGTATTTAGAGGTTCTCTGACAACAATGTTAGCATGTATGTCAAGGAGAGAGAAGTAAGGTGGCCACTCGGAAGGATTGCTCTAACACCATACCGAGCACAAGGTCAGAATTTTGCCATAGTGATCAACAAGATTCATCTAATTTTCAAAGGGACTCTATTCTTAATTGATGTCGCTACTTGTCGAGTCCTGGCCATTCATGATAGCGATTTAGGAACGGGTCAGATGCTTAGTCTACCTGACCATAAGGGGTGTAGAACCCTAGCTATATATGTCATGTGAGGGATGGCTAGTTCCAAAATGCTACCATAGGGAATCCAAGGTCCTTGTCAAGGTACAAAGATTTGACCCAAGAGAGGGATGGGGTGCATTGGGTCACTAAAAACTTTTCTATGGACCAAACTTGATGCTACCCTAGACAAACATAAACAAACTAACTAGCAAGGTGTGCACTTGATCTTTATCTAGTGTTTTTACTTACCCATCAAAAATAGTTTCTCAACATATAGCAAATCATATGAACCACCCTAAGCTATTCTAGGAAATATTGGTAAAACCATAAGTGAGGTATGTAAAAATCAAGCGAGGAATGCAAAACTCCTGAGACAAGATGTGATGATGTGTACTAAGGTATATTGGTAGGAAAAGTGTTACCCCTAGTCGATGTTGGAGCTCCACAAAGGTTTTGTCATGTGGTCATATCAAGCCTTCCTATGGCATGGTGTTAGACTCGCCACTAAGGCTCTTCCAAGAAAGACATGTGCCACAAGGTACTAAAGCTTGTCACTCACATTTAGCATCTGGTGTTTACAAAATTTTAGCACGTCCTAGAAATATAGTCTTTCTATTGATTGTCTAGTGCTCATATTTTCCACAATTGTACTATCTGATCCACCATAACTATTAAGCCTTGAAATGACCATGGCTATTCGGTGCTAACTTAATTGTCGAGGCCATTCAAATTCAATTTTAGACCATTGGACTATTTGGTACTCAATTTTTTGTTGTTTTATTTGTTTTGCTTTAGTTTCTTCTCAGCCTTCACATCACTTGTTCCCTTGCATTCGTAGGACCTAAATAAACCTAGCTTGGTTCCAACTTGACATTTCTTGAGGTAGCTCTCTATTTCAACTGATCCTGAAAAGAATTTAGGTCCTTCTAAAATCATCTGTGTGTCAGTCATAGGGCCTGTGTGATAGTTTGAACACCTCACACACACGCTGAGCATGTGAAATGTAAAAATCTTTAGTAAATACAAGCCTAGCTACATGAATTGATACCAAGATGAATTGATGGGAGGATGTAGGGTTCTACCCCAATTAGTTCCACTAGTCCGTCAACCCACCATGTTTATGCAGAAGCTAATAATTTTAAAAGAGAAATAATTAATACTCATATATAGATTTGGGCCTACCACGCACTGAACTTTACTTTCTGTCTCTCATTGCCTATATTCTCAGACAATAGTTGTATATTCAAATCTTTATGTGGTTGTGATATATACTTAGGTTATCTAGTTACAATGCATGTTTTTTCATCCCATTTCATTGTCATATTTAGTTGAAACCATATGTATCTCCCATATTCAATGATGGCTATAATGAATAGATGGCCATATATATTTTTTTTTTATTTTTGTGAGTTCATAGGATTTATTATCTTTTTTCCTACCAAGTATTAGAAAATTAACACGGGGACTTATTGTTGGGATCCTCTAATTGATAATACTAATATTAATTGATAATAAAGAGGATGCCGCGCCGGTGTCGTCCAAGCACTCGACATATCTAGTATAGCCTTTTGTCTTCTCTCCGGACAACGAACCTCGACCTGGCAGGTCGGTGATTGTAGCGATAAGTACTCACTTGATCGTGACATGTTCCTTTTTGTACTCGTCCCAAATATTCGGCACACCCTTTTCAAATATCTCCACTAGTTCATCGATCACTGGTTCCAGAAACACATCAATGTCATTCGTAGGTTGTCTTGGCTCTTGGATTAGTAGTGGCATCTGGATGTATGACCGTTTCATACAGACCCAAGGTGGAATGTTGTATATACATAGCGTCACTGGCCAGATGCTATGATTGCTTCTAACCTGGTCGAAAGGATTCATCCCATCTGTGCTCAAAGCAAACCAAAGGTGCCTTACCTCTCCACCGATGTCCTTATAGAACATAGTATTGACAGTCCTCCAGTCATGCCCATCGACGGGGTACCTCATCATTGTATCTTTCTTATGCTCTTCGCCAAGCGAGCGCAACAGCTTAGCTGACTTTGCACATGCAAACAGCCTATGCACCCGGAGAGCAATAGGAAAATACCAAACGACTTTTACGGGACCTCTTCTGGTCTTGGTACCCTCATCTGACGGTCCTTCCTTGTATCATGGAGCTTCACACTTGGGGCACTTGTTCAAGTCTTTGTATTTTTCTCCACGGTATAATATGCAATCATTGGAACACGCGTGGATTTTTTCAACCTCGAGACCGATGGGGCAGACCATTTGCTTGGCCAAGTATGTCTTTTCTGGCAACTCATTTTTTTCTGGGAGCATTTTCCTTATTATACCTAACAACTGATCGAAGCCTTTATCACTCAATCCATTTGTCGATTTGAACTCTAACAACATGATGTCGACTTCTAGTTTGCTCATTGGACAATTCCTATACAATAGTGTTTTACCATCTTGTCTCATTTTCTCTAGCTTTCTCAGCTGTCTTTCACTAAGACATCTGGTCTCTACATTATGTAGCAGCTGAGAAATGCCATCGTTATCCTCGGTGTCGTCAGCTAGCGTGTTCCTAAACACATTATTAACTGTGGCCATAGGTTCCGTATTGACACTGGGTTCATCGTCAGCATCGTGGATGGCTACGTCAGGCATATCCACATCATCATTGTTTTCCTACAGAACATTCACACCAACCTCACCAGACATAGTCCATATCGTATAGTTTGGCATAAACCCCTGGTAATCAAGTGCGATCGTATAGACTCAATTTGACGAAAGTTCCTTTGATTTTTACAATCTTTGCATGGGTAGAAGACATGTTTCCCATTCCCAGCATGGTCTTTAGCATCGGTGATAAACTGGCTGACGACATGCATGTACCGCTTGTCCATTCAGGATAGATACATCCACTCTCGACCTATCTCTGTACAAAAAAATACTGAGACAGTAATTACAAAGAATTAATAAGAAATCGAGCTTCATGAACAACAATTGTAGCTCGAAAGTACCATTTTTGGAAAACATTATTGTACACTAATTATTGAAAAATTAAAATTGGTAGCCCCGGCCCTGTAAATTGAAAATCGTAGTAAAAAATAATTATTGTACAATAATGAAGAACATCTATTCTACTCTACTTCTAAGAACTAATTATAGCATCACATACTAACAATGATGATCTTGACCACCATGGAATAATTAGCTAGGAATTTAAATGTGTTCATAGACACCAACCTTTTGGATGATAGATTCACCACAATTTGAGTCTTGCACAAATGTCCAATTGAAAAAGTGCTCTCTAGAATGGAGAAAGAACTAGAATGAGAATCAAGCAATGTAGCCATCAAAACGAAGTTAATTAAGCAACAAAATCAAAGGAGTGGATGTTTATTACTAACCTTAAAGCAAAAAGATCAAGCCATTCTTCAAAATCCAAGCACTAGCTTCATGGTGAAGAGCAGACGCAACAATAGAGGGAAGGGCCCAAACGCGCGCCTCTGTTCTCGGGATGGAAGAGAGGAGGAAGTAGAGGACGGCTGCAGTCTTTTTGTGCTGTAGGTTTATCACCGTCGGTTGTTAGCTAGAACCGACAGTGATAGATCCAAATCATTGTCGGCTCTTGGATTAAACCGGTAGTGATTAGTGGCCACCAGAACACTGTCGGTTCAAGCCACAAACCGGCAGTGATGTGCTCCTTCACTGTCGGTTTTAACCCAGCCTCAATCATTTTTTTATTTTCAAGCTCATAACCGGCAGTGAAGGTACATCACTGACAGTTGTCACAAATCCGACAGTAATGAGGCCGACAGTGATGTCCAAATCTGACGTAGTGCCGTTTAATCCTTGCGTTCCAATTACTACATCGTCCGCCATTATTAATAATTAAATGAAAAGGTGAAACTGGAATAAATTCTTTCCGAATATGCTTCTAGCATTAGGTATGCCAGCACTAGTTTCAGACAATGGAGAGACTAACAACAGCATCCAGTTTGAACTAAAAGACATCATCACCAAATTTAGTTTACAATTTACAACTAGCTAGAAAGGTACGAATTTTCACTCTCATCTAATTGACAATGTATATATAGGGAAAAAAAAATCAATTGGCTATCGTAGGGAGGCCTACGCTCTGCACACCACAACGCGAGCGAGAGAGCAGGATGAGCGAGGTGCCGGAGGAGGCTCTCCATGCCGCGTCCTCACTCCTCAATGAATTACAGGAAATGACGACGGAGAAAGTTGCTCGTGGGGACGTCCAAACCTTCACTGCCGTTGCTATTATATATCTTTGTTTATATATATATATATATACACACACACGAAATTGTTGGAGATCGGCGTCTGTCCTGTGGTGGCCGCAGCACGCTGTAGGGTAGCTAGTAGTCTTCAGGACCACGACGAGCCATCGGTAGTACTCGAAGTGGCGCCTAGCGGCCTCGCTGGGATGCGATGCTGCCTGCGACCCATGGCCATGGTGGTGGCGAGGACTAGCAGAGACGAGATACGTACGCTGAGGAGCTTGTTGCGCTGCGGCCAGATCCCTATGCTTATTATTAAAAGCTTGCGTTGCTGGAGTGGTGGACGCTACGATCTTCCCGGCAGCGCTCTTGTTGGAACCGGTGGTGACCACCGAGTTTATGATCTTGGAGCTGGCTTGCAGCCGGCCCGGCTCGTTACCACGAGCCTGCACTCCCACAGGTCCCAGATCCATCGGAGCTACAACATATAAGGCCTTTGGGCCTTACTCAACCCAAATGTTGGGGTTTAGTCCCACATCGTGTAGCGATGATGGGGGCACAACATATAAGGCGGGAGAACCCTCACCTATCAGGCTAGTCTTTTGGGTTGACTAAGGCCCAAAAGCCTTATATGTTGTCAGCTCCGGTGGACCTGGGACCTGTGGGAGCGCAGGCTCGTGGTAACGAGCCGGGCCGGCTGTAAGCCAGCTCCAAGATCGTGAACTCGGTGGTCACCACCGGTTCCAACAATTGGTATCAGAGCCGGTACCCATGGTCAGAAAAAGCTAAACCTGATAAAAAATTTCGAGAGTCACATATAGCGGGGGCACCCCGATGTGTGACTAAGGGGGAGATTGTTGGGGTTTAGTCCCACATCGTGTAGCGATGATAGGGGGCACAACATATAAGGCGGGAGAACCCTCACCTATCAGGCTAGTCTTTTGGGTTGACTAAGGCCCAAAGGCCTTATATGTTGTCAGCTTCAGTGGACCTGGGACTTGTGGGAGCACAGGCTCGTAACGAACCGGGCCGGCTGCAAGCCAGCTCTAAGATCGTGAACTCGGTGGTCACCACCGGTTCCAACAAGTTGGTCTAGTTTCTCTTCTATCATTAAGATAAAGCCTGAAAAACTAGTTTAAAGTTTTTTAAAAAAAATCACAGGGCTGCCAGCCTGCCACGGAGGGTGAGAACACCCTTCTGATCCGAGTGAGTCTATCAGGTGTGCACCATCCGCATTACTTTTTGTATTGGTTGGACACATGATCCTGATGTTCCCATTTTAGTTGCTCAAAGAGGTGCCTTTTTGCCTCTTCCTTACGGTCGCAAATTTCAGATTTCTCTTCACCTTCCTACGTCCAATAGAGATAGAGATAATTTGCAGGAGAAGGCTTGCATTCTTGCTTTCAGGACGGTTCCAGTTTGTCAAGATCAATATGCATGCTCTCGTGGTTAGCAGGGAAAAACATAACTCTGACCAACTCAATGTTTCCTCTGCAACAGTGTCGCAGTTAACGAAAATCTCATAAGCATTCCATGTTTTTTTCTCAAAATTCAGAAACGCTGAACCTTTATGGGGAAATAAACTAAAAATCATATTTCTGCCACTAATAAGTAAGAGTGTATGCTTGCAGAAAATCAGAAATAAATACAGCAAGCTAAGCCACTCAGTCGATTACTGAAGACTTTTCGCTAATGTCCTCTTCTCATGAAGCACGGACCCCTTCATGTTTATGATCGACGAGCGGTGCAATCTATCCAAGTTGCATCTTTCCCTTGGATTGTCTTACAACTAAAACGAGTGCAATAATGTAATGTGATTGAGTTGACTGACTTGATAGCATCGCTTGATAAATTACTTCTGGATACATGATTGTTATCCATCTGTAACGTATATATGGGCACAGACCTAGTACATTATTAGTACTCACGTCCTTTAAGATTCGTATAACTCTTCACAAGGATCGTTCGAATTAATATGTTGCGGTGACGATGGTAGCGTTGTTAAACTCGTGGTATAGTATAAATTCTCCACCATTGCGCACAAGCATATTCTTTAATTCTGATGCTAACGCTGGACCTGTCGTCCCTGAGGTTCTTGTTAGCTTAAACTGTACGAAACTCAGCTTGCTGTAATGCTGCTGGCCTGCTGCTGCGATAAATATTCTATCTCCTCCCAACCACATCTCTATAGAGTGCCTGTGCAACTGGAGCCCTGCCCAACCACAGGCACTAGTCCTGCTACCTACTACCTTCACTCCAGTTGCTCACTAGTGCCTGCAGCCTGCTAGCTAGCTTCGTCGGCGATGTGTCTGCCGTTCTCCCGCGGCGGCGGCCACAAAGGCGATGATGGATCACAGCATGACTCTAGCGTCCAGCAGCCTTATTTTCGGCGGCCACAACAAGCTCCTCTGCCACCAAGGGTGGCGGCGAGATCGGATGAAGAGGACAACGTCCAACCTTATAATAAGCTGTCGTCCCCTGTGAAAGAAGCATATGGCCACCATGGGACGACCCACGTGCCTGCCGCTGCGAGCGGCGAGGGCAAGAATGGAGGAGCTCTTGTGGCGCAAGGGCATATGACGGAAGTGAACAAGAACGGTGGAGGGCCCATGACGGACTTTGGCTACTCAGACGGCAACGTCCATGCTTCTGTTGGTGGCGTTGTCCGAGGTCGATAGAGTCAGACCCTTTGGGGTTTAGTCCCACATCGTGTAGCGATTGTTGGGGTTTAGTCCTACATCGTGTAGCGATGATGGGGGGCACAACATATAAGGCGGGAGAACCCTCACCTATCAGGCTAGTCTTTTGGGTTGACTAAGGCCCAAAGGCCTTATATGTTGTCAGCTTCAGTGGACCTGGGACCTGTGGGAGCGCAGGCTCGTAACGAGCCGGGCTGGCTACAAGCCAGCTCCAAGATCGTGAACTCGGTGGTCACCCCCGGTTCCAACACTACTTAGTGTCCGTTTGGCAGGGCTCCGCGAGCGGCTCCAGAGCTCATGCTGAAGCCCTGCCAAAGGGCTAAACCGAAGAACAGCTCCGCCGACGAAGCCTAAAAGAGCACGAGCCTTTTTTCTACTGCGCCAATGGAGCCACGAAGACGAGCTTCTCCAGGCTCCTCCTTTATCAGGGCATGAGAGGGCGCGGTTGTCATCCATCGCTCGTTCGAGCGCAACACAGCAATGCTGGCCTGTTTCCCTACATGCGCATGTTGTGCCTGCTGTAGGTAAAGAAAGAGGAGGATTGACTAGCAAGAATAGGAGAAAAAATAGGGTTCCCAATGCAAAAATACAAGAAAAAAAAGAAAACAACAGATGGCTCCAATAATTTAGAAATAGACCGGGTTCCCAATGCAAAAGCAACGGTTAGCTTCTCCTCAACTTGATCAAATTGCCTGCTGCTTGTAAAATACGTAATAAATCATAGGAGTATCAAAAAATTGTAAAAAAAATTCTAGGTTGCGTTCAACTAGATCTACACCGTAATAAAATAATAAGTGGGGGTATTATAGGCATTTTCCATCTTTCATCCATTTCAGAAAAATAGGAGGAGCCGGTTTACCAAACGCTTTTCAGAACGGCTTCAACTCCTTCGGAGCAGCCACTTCTTCAAAGGAGCCAAAGCTGGAGTTGTTTTTAGAGGAGCCAGAGCCCTGCCACGGACAAATCTTTTAAGACAAGAACAACTCAAGGCCCAACATGGTGATGCATGGCTAACCTAAGTCGTCCAAGATAACCACGAGCTATCGTTATTCTTGTCCTGATCATAAGGTTGTCCCCTTCCCTTCCCCGAGCTCCCCAAGGGCGACTCGGGGGGGGGGGGGGGGGTGACACTCCCTGGCACGCCAGCCCTCTCCCTCCGAGCCACATCTTCAGCCACCATCGCCATCCTCCGGCTTGAGGCCACAGCGGCCCACGGCAGACCCCAAAAACTAGCCCTAGTCCGCAGTCGATCCCCTCCTCTGGCCCTCGGGCCGTGCGGAGCAGTGGTGGCTGGTGCCCCTCCTCCCAACACGACGCACCGTGACCCGACATGGTTGAATCCCCGTGCCCCCTAGGCCCCTTGGGCCTAGATCTACCGGCCCCTAGCCGGCGCGGCTAGGCAGAAGCGGCGACCCACCACCCTACAAGGTCCTCCACGACCCGACACATTGTGTCCCTGAGCCCCTCCCCCGTCCTCGTTTTCCCTCTCTTGTGCATCGACCGACCGGCGCCGAGCTCTACCAGCAGGGGCGTGGACCGCCCCCCTGGGCCTATGGTGGGCTCACTCGGCGTCACTCTCTTGCGACAGATGGGGCAGATTTGGGCCCCTAGGTCGCCCCGACTGTGCGGCGGTGGCCGCCCCCCTGGTTGAAGGGATCCTTAACTTGGAGCTCCGTAACACGACGCGGACTCGTGCTGGTGCAAGCTCCCCCTAGCGTGACCTCCTGTTGCGTTGCTCTCCCGAGCAAAGGAGCCCCTACATGGGCAGTTGCTCGGCCCACTAGGCGGTTTGCCACCCCCTTGCTAGATTCATCGGCCTCATGGCCAGATCTAGTGATGTTGCTCTGTGGTGCCGTGTCTCTTCTTCATGAGCGTGTGCAGTGGCCTAGGCGTACAAATTGTCTGCGAGCATGCTGGCGGCGGGGCTGCATGTGGGCGTCCCCTTCGCTGGATCCGGCGGCCTCATGATTGGATTTCATGGAACCATTGTTGTCCTCTCAAACTAGAGGCACAGATGGTGCTATGGCAGTAGTGCATTGTTCTTCTACACGTGTGTGCACAGTGCATGTGGTTTGGCCACGGGCGAGACGACAATGAGGCTACGTGTCCATGGGTGCCCTCCCCCTATGCCTTATGTCTAGGAGGACAAAGCGCCGTCTCAGTAGTACAACGATGTTGATCATGCATGTGCCCACGGTGGTGGTGACAATGTGGTGGCAGTGTTGAGACGTCAACTCTAGAGACCTGATGAGACGACAATGCCATTTTTTGCCTCATCTTTGAGAGCACTTGCAAGCCACCGTTCTTTTATGGTGCATGCTATGATTATCTCTACTATAATGGACTAGTCGAAATTATACTAGGTCCCCCCACGAAAACATCCCCCGCTGAGAGCCTCCAACCATTGCGCACCCTGAAAAATACACACATGAATTCAGCACCATTAAAATCAAGGGTTAATCAAACACCTTAACAAAATCCGATGGCCACAATTCGATGTGGGATGCCTGGCTTCGCACACCCGTTCACTCGCCGTGGTAAAGCCAATGTGTGAGAATTCACCCAGCGTTTTTTTGCGCCGACATGTGGGCCCCTGCTCTCTCTTCCGCACGGCCCCACTCCAGCGTGCCTCTCCAATTCTCCACCTGCCCCTCCTCCCCATGCTTCCACGGTGCCACCCTGCCTCTCCATGCCCCAAAGCCCCCGCCCCATCCAATGCCCAGCCTAGCCCCCCATTGCCTCCCCGTTGATGCCGCCGCCACCGCCGAAGCGCCTCATCCCGCTTGTGCTTGCGCAGCAACTGTCCAGCAAATTAGCCGGGGGCAGTGCAAGCAGATGAGGGCAGCCGGAGATACCCAGATGGCGTGCAGGCGTGGTGGCCGGCCGGCCCTGCTGGGGTGGCACGAGCGACAAGATACCCTGCCCTATAGCTTGCTAGGATGAGCTTTGTCTCCGAGGTGAGCCCTGTCTGCCATACCCCTCTCTCCCTCCTTCAACTCTCTCCATCTCTCACTTTCCTCGCAAATCCAAATGTGGAGGCACCCTAATCCTCGCTTGGGACGCAGGCATGGATCTTGCCCAACCTTTACGCCATCCAGGTGAACGACGCCCTTGTTGACAAGATACCCTGCCCTCTGTTCCTGGTAATCTACATCTCACCCCTGCCGTCTAGATGTGCATCGTCCGCGTCCTCTTCTTGCCTCACCAAATTGGTCATTCATGTTCTTGGTATTTGGTGGCTTTGGTGATGTTTAGTGTTGATTAGCAAGTCGTGTTTTACATGTCAGAAAGGTGTTCGACAAAATGACCATGTGCCACATTTCAACAATTCAATCTTCAAAGCTTCCTTCAATTTTTGCAACAGAATCCAACAAGTAGAAATTTGCACCGGCATGGGTTGGGAACATTGAAGGATCTGCTGGGTATGAAGTAATAAGGCTGAGTTTTAGTGGTTTGTGAACATTGTAGCAACCGTTGTGTATGGAGTAATTGAGGCTGTCTTGATGGAATTGACGAGAATAAAACAAAGCTTAGTATAAAGGCGATGGACGTCCTAAATAAAAAGCAGCATGGCCTTGTGCAGATGCTGATGGACGTCCTAAATAAAAAGAAATCTTTCAGAAAATTTACCTGCCACTTTTGACCTGGATCACTCCGTCATGAAAAGTTTTTTTAACAAGAAAAGCTCATCATTTTTTGCAGAGATTTAAGAGGTTGGAAACATTCAATGTATATGGTTTGAATGATCACATTTCAGAGGTTGAAAATGTTCTTCAATGGGAGCGACAAAGATGCACTAGCCAACTGTGAGTTTGTCCTTACAGGCTTACACATTGTTTCTTGCTAAGCTTTCCCTTTTTAGAAATTATATTTTTTATTTGTACAATGAATACTCGATCCTATCATGTTGTGAAATGTGCCACGACTGAATTTTTTCAAATGTTCCACGGATATTGAAACACCATATGGCACTAATCCATATGATCTGATGCATTTCTCATGTTGCTCCTCACCATTTTCCTCATGCCAATGCTTTTGGTTGCTGGTTTACTTTGTATTTTGACACTAAAACATCACCATATTAATTTGCATTTAGAATGGTTAAATAATCCGCTATCTGCTCACCCTGCACCATAGGTGTTTGTGCACTTGTGTAAACCATCATTTGGTACTACCCTAATTGAAATTCATATCCTTTTTTAAATGTTGGGTTAGTACAAGTTAGGATTTGGAATGGTTATTGTTTAGTTCTTGTTTCTTTTAGATATAGAAAAAATTGTAGGTCTTTTATTTTGTGTCAATCTGGTATTGCTATGGCAATTCTATTCTGGCCATTCTATCAATATATTCAATAGATTCACATATTCTTATTCTATTATGGCTATATATGGATTGTTTTAGTGTTTTACACATGCATCCATATAGTCTTTAGTGTATTAAGATAAGATTTTCCTTCCTACTTACACTTTTGTCAGAGCTGTTGTCGGCCTGGCTTGGGGCGTGCCTCCCCTGGCGGCCGCAGGCGTAGCTGCCATGGCTGGCGACACTGCCACCCTAGCTGGCTGCTCAAGAGGGTGCGATTCAAGTCCGTCGCCGGCGACCAGCACCCACCAGGTATTCACACCTTCTATTCCCTCGCTGCTATGCGAAACCGAGCAGCTGTAAGCCTTGTTTTGGTGATAAAAAGTATGAGTTTATAATTGAGGCGTCCTGTCATGTGGGCAGCACAAGGCCATCCACTAGCACTGTCTTAATATTGTTGATATAATCGACATCCTATGTAGAACAGGGAATCTTTTTGCAGCTTTGATGTTAACATTCCCCATAATTATGAGACCAAATGTTTTAGAAAAAAACTTTACTATGACTTCTTAGTTTCCTGGATTGTATACATGCTCAAAGATATTGTGTAAAAGTTGAACTATGGAAAAAAGATATTGGTTGTTTTCATATGTGTCTCCAAGATAAATCCGTTGCGTTAGCACGTGCATTATACTAGTTGGAAGAGAAAAATGAAGATGGATCTTGGTTCAATCAATGATTAAGTATGGGATGTGACCGATAGTGACTATGCTATCATTGATCCCGACAATCTCACCAACCAAGACAAGCCAACAAGCAATGCAATACAATGTCTCTCAACACCATATACAATGTCATTGATTCCAAGGTGTTTGAGCAAATCAAGGATTGTGATAGAGCTAATGAGGTGTGGAAGAGATTGGAGGAAACATATGAGGGCACACCGGCGGTGAAGAGTGCCAAGTTGTATATTCTCAAGGACAAGTTGACAAGCTTCAAGATGAAGGAAGATGAGAGCATTCCGGAGATGTTCCATCGATTGCAAGTGATTGCCAATGATTTGAAGGCATTGGGAGAGAATATCAATAATGATGATGTCTCTTATCGGTTCTTGATGTTCCTACCTCCAAGATTTGAGATGTTGAGATTGCTTATCATAAGAGGAGGATTGAAGGAGATGACTCCTAACCAAATACTAGGTGATGTCATGACACAAGAGACATACCGTGTGGAAAGGGAAGGGGTTGACAAGGATGACAAGAAGGAAGAAGAAGACAACAAGAAGAAGAGTGTAGCATTCAAGGTTAGCTCATCATCCAAGAATAAGGGCAAGTCCAAGTAAGAATCAAGTGATGATGAGGATCTTAGTGACATTGATGATGAGGCCATGGCTCTATTTGTGCGCAAGATGGGCAAATTCATGAAGAAGAAGGGCAATGGTGCAAGAAAGAGAAGAGATCACACTAAAAGCAAAGAATATGTGAGAAGATGCTACAATTGCAAGAGCCCCGATCACATTGTAGCGGATTGTCCCTACAATAGTGATAATGATGAGGATAAGAAGAAGAAGCATGAGAAGGAGAAGAAGGTGAAGAAGATGACCTTCCAAAAAAAGAAGAATGGTTGAGGCTATGTGGTCACTTGGGGTAGTGATGGCTCTTCGGATAGAGATGGCTCTAATGATGATGGCAAGAAATCTATCAAGAAAGCACTAGCAAGCATCGCCATCAACAACAAGCCCTCCATCTTTGACACTCCATCGACATGCCTCATGGCAAAGCCTACCAAGGTAAAATATGATGTGAGTGATGATGATGAATGTGAAAGTGATGCTTGTAAGAGTGATGATGATGATGAGGAGTATGCCAAGGAGGAGCTCATGGACATGTGTGAGCAAATGCACACTTGCTTTGAGATGAAGAGAAAGGAGTATAAAGAGTGCAAGAAAGTCAAATTTCTTGAGCAATCCTTTGATGAGCTAAATGCCACTCATGAGAAGCTAATAGAAACCCATGAGAAGCTTGGCAAATCTCACTCTAAGCTTGAAAAGGCTCACTCCTCTCTCATTGAGTAAGTCAAAATGGAGGAAGCTGAGAAGGAGCAAGTGATTGTGTCTTGTGATGTGGGACTAACATGTGATATTATTGATGAATCTTTTTATAAGCCCATTGTAGTTGCTCCCACTAACCCTTCTTTGTAGCACTTCTGCTTCAACTTCACCTTTAAGTGATGGTTTCACTTGTGATGCCTCACTAATGGTGGAAAATGAGACCCTCAAGAAGGAGGTGAATGAGCTCACTCATGCCTTAGGCAATGCCTATGGTGGAGATGCCCGCTTGCTAAAGTGCTTGGGTAGCCAAAGGTTTTCTCTCAACAAAGAGGGATTAGGCTATACCCCCAAGAAAGACAAGGTGGTCCTTGTCACTGCCAAAGTTAGCTTTGTGAAGGGCAATGGTCGGTTTTGCTATAGATGCAAGCAAGTTGGGCATATAGAGCAATATTACAAGACTAACAAGAACAAACAACCTAATGTATCCTCAATTAGATTTAATTCTTATTGCATGCTTGTTAAGGGTGCCAATGGTGTGAAGGCTAAGTTCATTGGTACACTAATTGTGGGCCCAAAGAAGAAGGCCATTTGGGTACCAAATGCCTTGGTAACTAATCTTCAAGGACCCAAGCAAGTTTGGGTACCTAAAAAGAATCGATCTTCTTTTGTAGGTTAATTATAAAACTGGAGGAAGGCATTGGGTGCTTGATAGTGGGTGCACACAATACATGACCGGTGATCCAAGAATATTCAATTCAATCAATGAAAATAAGAGCAATGGGATTGATGGTATCACATTTGGTGACAATGGCAAAGGCAAGGTCAAAGGTCTTGGTAAGATTGCAATATCTAATGACTTGAGCATTTCCAATGTGCTACTAGTGGAGAGCTTGAACTTCAATCTATTATCGGTAGCTTAATTGTGTGATTTTGATTTCAAGTGCATATTTGGTGTGGATGATGTAGAGGTCATAAGTGTAGATGGCTCTAACTTGATATTCAAAGGGTTTAGATATGAGAATCTATACTTAGTTGATTTCAATGCTAGAGAAGCTCAGTTGTCAACATGTTTGCTCACTAAGTCTAGCATGGGGTGGTTATGGCATAGAAGGCTTGGTCATGTTGGAATGAAACAATTGAACAAGTTGATTAAGCATGACTTAGTTAGAGGCTTGTGTCGACACAGAATTTTCGCTTCCGTGCCGAGGACACACGCAGCAAGCTAGAAGGGTCCGCTCGATGGAGCAGATCTGCCTAGCTTCAGCACAAGGGTGGTCGATCCTACGTAATCCTCCCGAGATGTGCCAGTCAATTTGATCCTGCAATTGACAAGGAGAGAAAGCTCATCAGTAATTAAGGGCGAAACATGCCGGTGTTGCCAGACAGTTCTGAATGTGCGGCTCTGAGAGCTGATATGAGAGGAGATCGACTAAATAGTCAATTCCAGCATATTCATAAGAATAAATCGATTAAAGCTCATGGGGTCGTATAAGAAGAATCGGTTATCATTCAGGATAAATATTATTTAAGCAAATATTAATCAATGACAATAAGATATCAATGATGATCGGTTTATACTGAGCCAATCATTACAAGTAACCGAACTCCTTTTTATATAAAGAGACAATTCAACACCACTTAACCATTTAATAAAGATAAATCTAATGAACATGTTATATCTCATCCATCACCATGACCAGTGGGGCATGAGGCAGAATAATGCAGGACGTAGTAACAACAATAGACTCGACGACCCTAACTCATTACTAATATCAGTGGGGCATGAGGCAGAATCATGCAGGCTGTAATACAATAATAAGATCATGGGGCTAACATATCTTTTAACTTATCTCTACTTCAATGATCTCGTAATGTGAACTGTTCGTGAAAGCACTCGATATCGGCTAAACAGTCGATTCAGGCATAGCGCGTAGTTAAGGTCATGCCTCCTCAGGAACGGGTCTACCAACTAACGATCCCCACTCCATGGTGCCAATGGTGGGGTGAGAGGCAGAATCCCATAGGCCGTGATGACGGGCTATGGAACGGTTTTCATTAACCAATAGATCTACCCGAGATCGTACATGCTTTAACCGCACGCTATGCACGATTAAGATTGATGTAAAACAGCCAATAAAAGCATAATTCATCATTTAAGGTGTAGATTAGATCAACTTTAAATTAGCAAACGATGAGTTAAACAAGATATAAGGCCGATCCAGATCAATCTCAATCGGGCAGAGTGATATTGCTGTAATTAGATAAACGATGAAAGCAATAAGCAATATCGGTAACTTAATTAATCAACCAAAGACTACCATACTAAGGTAGAGCCAATAACTTGACCTTGATCTAATTCAAGCAGTGGGGTATGAGGCAGAATCACATAGGTCATACTTGAATTAGACAAGAGTCGATAACTAGCATATACTAGAGTCGCAGTGGGGGTCGACTGGATCGATGTAGCCATACGAATAGAGGTATAAACCATGACGGTACTTATAGACAAGCAGTGGAGGTTGATCGGATCGATGCAACCGTACTCACTGAAGAACTCACCGAGATCTACTCTACTCCTACTCCTAAGGGGTGGCTAGAGCCGAAAAAAGTAATTGAGTTGTATTTGATTGATTGTTGTCTTTATAATAACCAGGGTTTGGTATTTATACCCGGACTCTAAATATGAATCCTACTCAAGCATAGTTTGTTACAACCTTTGGCATAAAATGAAAACATTTCTAATTTAAGATAACTTGGACTCTAATTTTTCCCTTTTGTAGAGTCCAGCATGTCTCGTCCTAGCGCCAATCATAGCCTCTGTCGTTATCTGCTGGTGCTATTTGAAGAAAGTCGATTCTAGTGCTGCATCCGAATCAGCTGGTTCCAATCTGCATGCAATCGATTCCTCGCTGACATGATTTTGGGAGCTCTCGAGCTTCTGAGATCCTCCTTCCAAATTCTGGTGTAAACACATGCCCCCAATTTTGGGATAAAAGTAATTTTATTCCAAAATTATCCTGTCTGCATCCCTGATTGGCCCACAGTCATGGGTAGAGAACCTTGATCTGGGTTCCACCATTTGTCGCCGCTTACATCCATTCATGAGCCTATGCCTCAAAATTTTTGCAAGAGCACCACTGTTTCACGGGCATTTGGATTCATCTTCCTGGACCGCCTATAAAATGCTCGTCTGACCCTGGCGAGAGCAACTCGACACTTCAGCCATCTTTTTCTTCCATCCATCTTTTTGAGTGCTCCCAACTCCGCTGGACCCTCCATGGCCTATCTCTTTAAAGATCCTGAGCGGTTAGAAGAATTCTTGTGCATAGGGTGATTGTGTCACCCATTCTAGCACCTTATCGAGCAAGAGGATCAGCTGCTGCGGCTAGAAAAAGTCTTGTGACACGCCTGCGTCTTCTCACCATGCTCGCAGAGCTGTTCTAGTGTTTGCAAGGGCTAGAATGTGTGGACACTTTTCCCTTGTTCGTTCCATCAAATGCCTATCGGGAGAACCGCAAGCTTCTTTCCAGCGGTTTCCCCAGTCACCGAGAAACCTGTGGGTATCTGCTAGTCAGGCAGCCTTTCCCTTTCTTTGGCATAATCTTATTAATGGGCCGATGTGACTTGGTTTATGATGATCCTCGGCCTTGTGGGGATCCAGACTTCCTTCAATCCAAAAGAAGCCTTGGTGGGTTGATCTTTGGTCCATGTAAATTCTTTGTATCTGTCCCTTGAATTCCTGTTGTGTCGATCCATTTCTATTTCTGATTTCAATTTCATATCTCCGGCGAAACTGATTTTGCCTTCCCGGGCTATATATGTGGGCCACGGCTGAAGGTCGAACAACAATCCGCTTTGTCTCAATCCCTTTGCATCCTCAATATAGTCCCTGTTTTTTCTGTAAACTTGGGATCATAGAAATCAGCAAGAGGTCTGCTGAGGGCGCTCTCGATGGATCTATAACATTGCACCAGCGCCTTTATTGTTGAGAGGATGCAGCCCGTGATGCACCCACTGCCTCAGGTCATAGGGCTGACTTCGCTCGGCCTCTGGGGCCTTCCTTGTCAATAGCTTATCGCCAGCTTCCTTGCTACCCAGGGCGGCGGATCGGCAATGATGACCTGCTCGCCACCATTGACAGCCATGGCTAGAGTCTTGCCAAATGTCTTTCTCTTGTAGAATCAACCCTGACCATGGCTCGATGCCGATCACCTCCCGTGGTTGATTCAGTGGATGATAAATTGGCCAAAGCTGAGGCCAGAATCATGGGTGAAATATCATAGCTTTTGTTTCCTTTCAACTTCACCTTCAGGATTCTAATCATCTCCCTTTTAAACTTTTTAGATTTGTTCGCTCAACTGGAGAGCCTTCAACTAGCTGCAGAGTACGCAGTAGGATTTGTCAACGCCAGAGGTGTTGTCCTAATAGTTTGCCTGTATGACATCTCGAATCACGTTAGGGAGGTCACTCTTCATGGCGTCCATCATGGTGCTGCCATGGCATTGGCTGCCGCACAGTCTCGTTCTGGCCACAATCTTCAGCTTCTTCCTCATGGTTTTCCGGATGTGGTGCACCCTAGGGATCATGAGCGTTTGACTGAGGATTCCCTTAGCGCCGCTGACTCCATGGCCTTCAACACCTTGGCCGATGATATAGTAGGCAAAGTGTCTTCCAGACCATAACTTGTAATAGGTGGTATTTAGCAAACAATTTCTTCATCTTGAGTGATTTCTCCTTTGTTTTATATTCCACATTACACGCATCACTCTGTTGGCATAATCGATACGCATTGTACCAGCTTTCACCCCTTCGGTTTTACTTTCTCGCTAGCAACGATACCCTTCTGGTATCGGCTACTAAAACTAACAACCGAGCAAATCGGTTGTTAAGTATCAATCCAAATGCTAGGGTAATATTCCTTCAAATATTTCCCATTTGATTGCTCTGCCGAATCCTTCTTTTCCTCCCAGTGTCTCCAAAATGTACCAAGCACGTAATGCCTGAGCCGATAAGGTTTCCCTGATTAGGTGACCATACCGGCTATCTCGCCCTTTGGTCGTCATAAGTATGTCTTCGAGAGTATCTATAGATCAGCCAGAGAAGTCAATAGCCCATGGGAGTTGATGCCATTTGACTAGAAATACCGAGAGAGACCCATGAGGTCCTAGCCTTGAGATCTGCATGTCAACCCATATCTTGTGTAGAACCGCTCATATTCTCTGTTGTTTACTCACGCCTCCTCCTTCGGCTAAAGAGCCGATTTGATATAGCCGATCCAGGCCTCTAGTTCAATCAAGTATGAAAACACAATTTTTATTAAGAGAACCCTTCGATTTCCTGCCTTTTAGTTGCTCAGCACCATATTCCCACCGGCATTAGTGAAGTGGCACTTCGCCTTCCATTAATTGCTGTCGCCTTTTACATGTCCCGAGGCATCCACCCCTTCGCTTTAGGTCTTTAAATACCGGCTAGTGGTTTTGGCATCGAATACATCCCCACTCACAACTGTTCCTTCGTTCTTCTCCACCTACCAAAGTCTTGTAGTGTTTTTTCCTTATCAATGCTCGTCTCCACGACATTCTGGCCCATGTTTGGGAGATTGCCCTCCATAGTGTTCGTCATGGTGCAACTGACCATGGCACAAATTCAGACTGGGTACGAACTCCACGCCACGGAGATTGGTTTCCCATTGGGCGACGCTCCTGAAGAACATGAGGACCTACTGGAAGAGTTCGTCATGGCAGCGGAGGCCATAGTGGACATCACATCCGCTCAAGATGTAGTGAACAAGGTCTTTGATTAGTTTGTACTTAGGGTAATCTGATGCACAAAAGACTCCTGTTCTTTTCACTAACATGTTTCAATGCGATGCCTTCGCACATGACTGTGAATGTTTCTTGCTCTTTTGTTTTTTTGCTCTATAGGCGATACATATCGTATTGGCTTTCACTGTCTTTGAAGATTTTTACTTTTTAAACTAGAGGTGATACCCTCCTGGTACTGGCTGTTGGAGCCGAGAATGAATCGGCTATCAAATTTAGATGTCAGGATAACATCTCTTCATGCATTTTTCATTCCAAAGATCAAACGATCGATCAATCCAAGTCAATCATCCTATTAAGCAAAACAGAACTTCTCTTAAGAAATTCATTAACTCTGAATCGCACTTACACTTTAATTCAGCATTCGCATACATCGGCCTAAACCCATTTCCAATACTCAATGTTTATTTTTCCTTAATTCAATGGCCGACGCAACGCCACAATTATTGATTAAAACAAACTTTCAGAGCCAATTGCTTGAACCAGATGTTGGCCTTCATTATTAATCCTGATGAAGCCTCCTTCCCATGTTTTGCCAAAAAGGCATTTGAAGTCTCCTAATTCCCAAAACACTGGATCGGCTGTTGCGATGCTCACAGACTCATCAGCGCAAACCACCTCGACATCATCCCCATGCCATTGAATCAAACATTGATGCATGGTTGATGGCACGCAACAGTTTGCATGAATCCAGTCATGACCGAGGAGTAAACTGTATGAGCCTTTTCCATCGATGACAAAAAATGTGGTGAGCAGAGTTTTACTCCCGATTGTCAACTCGACATTTATTGCCCCCAGGGTCTTAGATGTATTTCCTCCGAAGTCTCTAAGCATCATGTCGGTCTCAAGCAAATCTCCTGGTACCTTGCCAAGCTTACAAAAAGTAGTGTAAGGCATAAGATTGACAGAATCACCTCCATCCAATAACATTTTGTTCATCGGCTTCCCATCAACAAAACCTTTCATGTATAAAGTCTTCAAGTGCCGATGTTTGACTGGCTTATCAAATATCGCTTGGTGGGTAACCGTCAACTTGGCAACCATGTCTTTATACTCTGATTCATCGAAGTCTGAGTAAATTTCCTAACCTGCCAGAGCTCTAAATTCTGATGGCAACAGAAAAGCCATTTGGATATTAGCCGATGGTTGCTTCTTATCAGCTATTTGCTTGGTACGCCACACTTGAGTTTTACCGAATGGTTGAGCCTACTCTATCTCCTTATTCCTTAGGTGTTGCACTCTTCTCTTCTAGCTTCTTGTTAAACTTCCAGGGCACCATTGACCTTCCTGCCAAACATGTTCCCTCTGGTTGTTTCCTTCTTCATGATCAGCCCAGTCTTGGTCAACAACTCTTTTTTCCAGCCAATCATGAATACTTTTATTTTTTAAGCGCCAATCCATGTTATTATGATGATATGCATCCTGGGCATGGATAGATCGGCGATTGATTTGAGATTGCCCGAACTCCCAATATTGATTGCTGCATTCTGGATAGTCATGTCTAGTAGGCAATTTCAAACCTTCGTTCCAGCAGTATCTGAAGAAAGGACAATTCCAGTGCAATTCGGCTTGCTTCCTTTCATACCTCTCTTCTTCTAGTTGACACTGGTATTCTTGATCCTCTAACCATCGCTGATAATCTTTTTCCTTCTGCCGCTGCCATTTATTTAATAGGATCCGAGATGTGACTCGCGGCTTTGTCGCTCCATCCTTTGACATTTCCCCCTATTCATATCGACCCCTCTGCTGATTATGACGTTTTCTAATCTCTCTGTATTCATCAGCTGATATTTGCATCTTGGGATCAACTGTTATAGCTTCTCTCGATTTGATCGATGTTAGGACCTTAGTTTTTCCTTTGAGTAGCCCAACATCAACCATATTTTGATCTCCTAGGAAAGGATTATCATCCACCTTCATCTTCTTAGGTGTATCAAACTTGAGCCTCCCTTGCTGAATAGCCCTCTGTATATGCTGCCGAAAAATTCTACATTCATTGGTGGAATGAGAAGTAGCATTATGGAACTTGCAGAACTTCTTATTCTTCAACTGTTTAGGGGGCAACATAACATGATTGTCCGGCAATTTGATCTGGCCCTTCTCAAGTAAGAAGTCAAAGAGCTTTTCTAATTTTGTGACATCAAAGTCATAGCCTCCTCGACTCCTCTTCTCCAAGGATTTGGCACCATTACTGTCTTCTTGGCCCAATTCCATTCAGCTGTAGCAACCTCCTCTTCTTCATCTTCATAGCCATCATCCGCTGAGTATGGATCGTAAGCTTCGGCTATGGTGGTACTCTTCTGGAATTGGGTATCTCTGCGCATACTCTGAAATTGACTATTGAGCGCTGCTACTCATTGAGCCAATTGACCCAAGTTGTCAAATTCTTGTCCTAGCAGTTTTTCTTTCCACATTAGCAACATTCCTTGGACATCTAAAGCAGCTAGCTGATCATCGGCCAAGTTCAATGAGAAGCACAAGTTCCTAGTCTCTCGAAATCTCTGAAGAAACTCAATGCCCGATTCATTAGTCCTCTTTCTCATGGTTGTCAAATCGATTATCTTCTTTTCTCCAGTCCCAGTGTAAAAATATGTATGAAACTTTTTTTCTAGGTCAGCCTAATTGGCAATGGAGTTGACTGGTTGTAACAACCCAAAAGTCCACACACCAAAAATCACAACTACAAAATTTTTCTTAAAAACTCCCATGTAGTGATGAGTGTCATGTATAGAAAGCCAACCTAAGGGCTGCATTAGGCATAACCCCAACCCAAGTCATCACATAAGCATAGCATGACATTTGCTGATTATGTTATTCCATTTCTAACAAATAAAGGGTTGCATACATTGTTAACTCAAATTGTGAGTTGGATCTTCATTTGCTTTATGTTATGCTTAACAATTCCATTAAAGTAATAAACCATAAAGTTATTATTAAACAAAATCCTCTAAACTACAATGAACAAGTTACCTCAGTTTTAAATACAAATTCTAAACCAAATTTGAATTCAAACAATGGAAAAGAAATGAAAAACAGAAAAAAGAAAAGGAGAAGAAGGCCTCCCAGCCAGCTGCTCGGCCCAACACGCGCGACCAACTACCGGCCCAGCCCTCCACTTCTCCCCCTCCGCTGGCCCGCGTGCGCGCAGTAGTAGGCCGGCCCCAACTCGCGCGCAACAGCCCAGCTCGCGGCCCAGCGCGTCGCCCATGCCCACGCGCCCTCAGCTTGCTTGCGGTCGCTGCCATTTGGCCCCGCGCGTCAGCCGCGTGCTGTTCACCCGCGCGCCCCTCTTTCCTTCGCCCATAGCCGCTGCCAACAGACCCCACTCGTCAGCCTTTTCCCTGTTCATCTTCTCCACGCCCACGCCGATTCTCCCCTCCGACAGAGCGCTGACAGCACTGGCAGGGAGCGGGCCAGGGGGTCACGCCCGGGGCATGGCCTTGCCCCCCCTTGCGCCGTGCCCACACAACCCCTCGTGGTCGTTGGATACAAGCTCGCGCCCCGATCGCCCTTGAATCCCCATCCACCGATCACCGAGCTCGCCGATTTCCGCTCGGCTATAAGAGCCTCGGCCGAGAGCCCTAGCACTTGTCTAGTCGCCCGCCGCCACTTGGTGGCCGTCCACAGCACACCAAGCCAAGAAAGAAGAGGGAGAAGAGGAAGGGGAGGGGAGAAAACGCTAAAGCCGCCATGGGGGAGGAGGTCGTCGGAGCCGAGAGCGACGCCGTCGTCTACATCACCGATGCGGTTCGGCACGGCACTGCACGGCTTCCAAAGCTTCACGGCCTCGAATCAACATGGCATCGCTATCCAGTCTTCCATGCCACCCACAGTAAGCCCCCTTCCGGCTTCTCTCTGTCGACGAACCTCACCGTCGGCCATGGCACTCCACCCCGAGAGCGCGTAGGCCAGTGCCTTGTCTCCGGCCACTGGGAACACACGCACCACGTGCACAACCGCAACCATGTCGTGACTACCCCGCTGGAGCCCCATAGATCACCCGCACGCCTCGCCGTCGTCACCGTCGCTGTGGCCGCTAGAGTCTCTACCGGCCACCTGGGAACCTGTAGCCTCGCTGTGAGCCCTAGACGCCTTTGCCGTGCACCCATGAAACCGTAGAAGCCTCATCTGCCCAGCACTAGCCACTGGTGGGGCTGCATGCGCGACCTCGCCACCGGCGAGCACTGCCGAGCCGTCGCTCGCTGTGGCCAGCACCTTGGGAAGCTCTGGCCACCACTTTGACCCCACCAACACAGTCGCTGTGGCTCGGGGAAGCTTTTCCCCTCTCCAATCGGACACCAGCGCCACCGCAGGGGCTCACAGCGAGCTCACCGCCGGCGGGGGCATCGCTGCAGGAGAAACAGAGGGCTTCCTCCCTCACCGGCCACCTGTGCATGAACTCGGTGCACGTGAGCCGAGCCAAGAAAAAGAGACGGTGGACTTGGTCCACCATGCGCCCTGCCGTAGGTCTATGGACCATGAGCACTGGTCCACCGTGAGCCACACGGTGTGAGCCGCGCTGTGGACAAAGCCCAATAAAGGCCCACGGCTGTGACGTGGCTGCGTCACAGCATGCCACGTGTCCGGCCCGCCCCGGCCCAGACTGGCCCAACCCGAAGCCCGTTTGAGACCCGTCCATGTTGACCGTTGACTGGTCAATGTTGACCATTGACCTAGCCCCACATGTCAGTGACACGGACACTTTGGACCCACACGACAAGCGCTGACGTCATGCTGACGTCATAGGGACCCACATGACAGCAGCCCCCGTAGCCAGGGTGACATGATGCTGACGTCACATTGACATCAGCTGCTGACGTCAGTAGCCCAGGCCCCACATGTCAGTGACCCTGACTGTTGACCGTTGACCGTTGACTCAACGTTGACCGACGTTGACTTTGACCGGACCCACCTGTCAGTGACTCAATAGCCTCTAGCCCCACCTGTCCGTAAGGATGTCAGCTAGACCCCACCTGTCAGCTCGGAATCATGATGCTAACGTCATGCTGATGTCAGCAAGCCACGTGAACCAACCACAGCATGACACATGTCAGCCCAGGATTAATTCAGCCTTTTTCTATTTTCAGAAATGATTTAAACTTCGGAAATTCATAACTAAATCAGACGACCTCAGAAAAATATGAAACTAGGACTAAAATTCATCTAAAATCAAGCTCTACGCAATGAACCCTTGTTTGAGTGCATTTGGCTCTTTTGAATTTACATTGCTTCTTTATGTTACTCTATAGACGTCGCTAACGCGACTATAATGCAAACGTTGTAGACTCGGAGGAGAACCTGACGGACGAGGATCGTGAGTACCGTGAGGAGAATGGAGATGACTACACTGAAGGTGCCACATCCCACCCAATCTCGTAGCACCTATTACGCATGGCTAACATAGAACTGCTATCGCTTTACTTACTGCTACAGACTTATCATGATAGGACTTGCATGGTAGTATGCTTGCTTGAAAGCCTTTACCTTGGCACAACCCTACCCTTGCATACCCTGCTATGAGGCTAGACACACGCTTACTGCTATACATTTCATTACTTATACTTTTACTATGCTTATACTATGTGCGTGGTGGATCCTGGTGTTATCTGGACCATGGGGAGAGTGCTGCGTGTGTGACTTGGGTGTGTGGAGGGTGAGGGTTGTGTCGACCAAGTTGGAGTTTATGACGAGCCTAGGGCAAGTCTTGCTATGGGATGCTACCTAGGCACCCCTGGAAATGGATACCTGTGGTGGGTAAATGGTATATGAGGTGGACCTGGGTGTGAACCTATGATGGGTGGAGCCTGGGATGGAGGTGCTGTGGTGGCATGGTAAATGGAAACCCTGATGGAGACATTCTGGCTTGGTCATCCCTAAGGACTTACTAGTACTCAGATTCACTGGGAAACCTTACGTACCACTCGCCCTATATGGTGCGGGATGGCTGGACTACTTGGTAGGATATTGCCACTACTGCTAGGTTGATAGCGGATAGTGTAAGGAGGTACGGGGCGCGAAGGATTTCCCCCCACACCCTTCCGAGACTTCATGGAGACCTTGTGGACCCGGCTCATGACTCACAGTTTCAGCCACCCCAGACTTGACTTGGGGTGAACCAGGGCTGAATGATAGAGTGACATTATCCTAGGCTAGCAAGCGGCCGGAATCAGCCTAGTTGACGACGGTCAGCGAGGAAGGTGGATCTTGTGGTTATGTAGAACCTCTGCAGAGTGTATGGTTGATCGATCGATACATGTGCCGACTTGTCGGCTATGGACCTTTCCTGGGTTTCACTTAAACTAGATAGTGAGACGAGTCTTTCTCTTCTCCCCCTGGAAGTGAGTGTTCGGTCGTAGCCAGGGGCTACGGGCCTTGAGATAGTACCGAGAGGGAGTTGGCCTTCGACTGAGCGATGGTATGGTTATGGTATGGTGATGGTGTGGAGATGGTGGTATATCGATCCCAGGATCGAAACCTAGCTCGGAAAAGGGAACGGAGTGGAATGTGTGTGGGAATGGTGTTAAAACTTGACTATACTATTATATACTTGATATGCTAAATGCATAGGAAACCCCAGCCTTATAGGTTCCTCTTGACTATATCCAACTTGCATCCAATTTCCACAAAGCAACGCTCATAGGGTTGGGAGTGGCCAGTACAAATCATACTGATAAATTTTGGCACACAGGTTATGCTGAGGAGTTTAGCTCCGAGGAGTTTGATGGATGAGGGGTTCATGCCTACGCTCGAGTTTGGTGATCCTATCTTCAAGCTGTTCTGAATGAATGCTACTTTTGATTCCGCCAATGCAGTGATGTAATAATTTATATAATTCCACACTATTTGTACTCTGATATTATCGTTGTATGGATGTGATATTCGACTAGAATTAGGGTAATATGATCTACAACGGTCTTATTACACTTCGATGCTGTGGATTTCCCATCGTGGAAATCGGGGTCGTTTCAGTTGGTATCAGAGTCATACTTGACCATAGGATGAAACCCTCAGAAATAGACAATAGAATAGGACGTGGACAACCCTTCTTTCGATTATATACCGACCCTGCATTTACTTTTATGCAAGGCTTATATATTTATTGACCTGCTAACACCTGTCCCCTTGAAACATGCAGATGGCAACGAACGTCGACTGGCCGCCTCTAGGACTGCTACCTCTAGACCACGCCAAGCTTACCTTTGACCTATGTGAGCTCGAGGGTTTTGCACAGACCCTCTACCAAGTTCTCATCATGTTAGGTGTCCCCGACGAGCTTGTCAAGGTCACCTGCACCGGGAAGCTAGCTAAGGAAGGAGGAATCAAAGGACCGATTTTAACCTCAGTGGAGTTCCTAGCTAGCACTACCTTACCTTCTGTCCCAGCTTTCACCGAGTTGACTATAGAGGACACAGTCGAGGAGGGACTGCAGGCTATCTCACACAAGGCACTACGCAGAGTGATGAGGGACCACTATGAGCACCTGAAGACGATAGAGTTCCATCTACTTCCCCAGGCCCTCGACCTCAGCCTTACCCCTAGTGAGCAGAGTTTCACAGCAGGCAGAGTTATCCTTGCTGAGGAGGATAGATGCCTTCGTGTCTCAGCTATTGACCTATTGGAGCAGGACAGGTACGTGACCTAGCTAGAGCAGAGGAGACGTCAGGACCAGGCCCTCCGGTGGGAGTGCCAGGAGCAAGACTCGCAGGGAGCACAGGAGCGAGCTAGTCTACTAGAGGTAGTTGCCAAGCTACAGGATGAGCTCAACCATCGTGAGGAAGTCCATAGAGCCGAGGTCGATGACTTACGGGATAAAGCCGTTGACCTAGGCAACAGGAACTGCTACCTCGATAGTAAGGTCTTGGAGTTGTAGAGAGAGTTGGATGATAAGAAGGCCGAGTTCAACCGCAGAGGAGACAGAGAGAGATCCAAGGGGATTGACATGCTGAAGATCCAGTCTCGAAACAAGACCATGACTCAAGATCTAGAAGAGTTCAGAAAGAAGGCCATTCGCAACCAGGGTCACCTAATCGAGGCACTCAGGCAGAACGAGTACCTACAGGACAAGTGTGAGAGGACTCGACAGGCCTAGCAGAAGTTCGATAGGAAGCGCCTCAGGAAGATGAAGGGTATGTGGGATCAGCTACCCAAGGAGATTCGCAGCAAGACTAAGCCTAGGATAGAGGAGTTTGAGTTAGCCCCGACTTGCCTCAACCTAGATGCCTGCCCTACCCTACCCGGAGCCAAGCCTACTGAGGAGCTCGTCGAGGCCTTAAAGTACGTATCCCGACTTCACAAGTCTGACGAGGAGATTGAGATCGAGAACAGTCGTATCCTAGCTGCGGTATACGAGTTAGAGTAGATGACCCTGTGTGGTCATGAGTCATGTCGGTAGCTTCCGTAAGATGTACCCCATGATGTACCCCTTATGAGATGTATTATGAGACATTATGCGTAGTACGATTCTCGCACGTCTTCAAGTGTAGCTACTGGAGATGATGCTATGTAATAAAAACCATGTAATGAATGTTTCGAATCTTATTGCATCTTTATGAATCTTATTGCTTCTTTGTAATGAGTGTTGGATAGCATAAATGTCTTTCTTTAAATCGTCAAAATCATGTAATCATATTGAATTATAAGCACTTATGGCACAAGCACTAAACTCTCTATGATCCGTGTTGCAGATGCCGAACCACCGTTCTAATCGCCTAATGAATCGAGGACGTGCGCCCACCCCTGAACCAGTTGAACCCAATGGGGGACGTGGTGGCAACAACCGTGGCCGTGGACATGGAGGGATACCCTTCCACCTAGAGAATACTCCGCCGCCTGAGGAGAACATTCCTCCACCACCACCACCAAACCTGGCAGAAGTGATGGCACAGCAGACCCAGCTTCTTGCAGCTCTTGTTGAAGGAGCAAACCATCGCCAGGGAGGTCAGCAGAATGACTTCCAAAGGAAGCTAGAGGGATTCCTGAAGCTAAGGCCACCTACCTATGATGGCACCGACCCTGACCCACTTGTAGCCGATGACTGGCTCAAGGAAATGGAGAAGAAGCTTGACCTCACTACTTTCACCGATGATGAGTGTGTTGGAGCTGCCACACACCAGCTCACAGGTGTAGCACGTGCCTAGTGGGACAATTTCAGTGATTCCCATGAGGACCCTACCCACATCTCATGGGATGAGTTTGCTGAAGCATTCGCTAAGTATCACATTCCCAAGGGTATCATGGAGGCCAAAGCCAAGGAGTTCCGCAACATCAAGATGGGAAAGGACAGGGTGACTGAGTACACTACTCGTTTCACCAACCTTCTGTGCTATGCACCTTCTTATGTTGTGAACTCTAAGAAGGAGAAGCTATACTATTACCACAAGGGACTTAACCCGCACATCAAGTTGAAGTTTGGCGGTATTGAGAGCAACACATTGCGTGCTCTGGTGGATCGCTGCATCCAGATTGAGAAGGACCATGCTGAAGCTAGAGAAGAGTACAGGGAGAGGAAGCATAAGCCTAAGGAGTCTCTCCGTGGTCATGATCGCAAGAGGTTCCGCAGAGATGCACCATCTAGGGAACGCTCTCGCCACAACAGGGAGGACAACCCTAGATCGAGTAGGGGAAGTGGAGGCTACACCGCCAAATACTCCCGCCCTGCTCAGGATCATTACACCCAGGACCGTTATGCGTAGGACCGCAACACTCAGGACTATTTCAACCATCCCCGCTTAGCGAATGAACGCCCAGCATAGAACCGCTCTGCACCAAGCACTAGAAACTGGAAGGCACCCGCGCCAACCCCTACAGGCGGTACGCCTTTCACCTGCTTTGCTTGTGGCCAACCAGGTCACAAAGCCACTGAGTGCCCTCAGAACTCAACTGCTCAGAAGTCTCAGCTCAAGGGATCTGCTACTCGTGGACGTCTCAACCATCTAGACGCCGAGGAAGCACAGACTGCCCCTGATGTTGTGTACGGTATGTTTTTAGTTAATGGCAATACTGCATCAGTTCTATTTGACTCTGGAGCAACTTGTTCATACATATCATCCAAGTTTGCACAAGAGCATGACCTACCTGTAACCCCACGTGAAAAGCCTATCATCACCAGCTCACCTTTAGGAGACCTAAAATGCACCCACATCTGTAAGGGAGTGAGTCTTACCATTGAGGGTCTTGTCTTTAAAGCCGACCTAACCCTTTTACCTTCCACTAACCTAGATGTCATCTTAGGTATGGATTGGTTAACCATTCACCGAGGTATCATATCATGTTCACCTAGATATGTCCAAGTGACCCACCCATCAGGCCAAGTCATTAGATGTGAACCCCAGTCTAGAAAGTCCACCTCTATCCTGTGTGCCCTTAAAGCCAGTTCAGAATCACAGAAAGAGGAGAAGACAGTTCATGATGTGCCAGTAGTCAGAGACTATCTCGATGTATTCCCTAAAGAATTACCGGGTATGCCACCAGACCGTGATGTAGAGTTCATCATTGATCTATTGCCGGGAATGGGACCCATTGCCAAGAGACCCTATCGCATGTTAGTTGATGAACTGGCTGAGCTCAAGAAATAGTTTGATGAGCTCATCTCAAAGGGATATATCAGACCCAGTGCTTCACCCTAGGGATCCCCTGTTCTGTTTGTCAAGAAGAAGGATGGCTCAATGAGAATGTGCATTGATTACCAGAACTTGAACGCAGTCACCATCAAGAACAAGTACCCCCTGCCAAGAATTGATAATCTCCTTGATCAGCTTCGAGGTGCCAAGTATTTCTTCAAGATTGATCTTAGATCTGGCTATCATCAGATGAAGATTCAAGAAAATGACATCCCGAAGATAGCTTTTGTGACTAAGTATGGTCAGTTTGAGTTCACCGTGGTGTCCTTTGGACTCACGAATGCTCCCACATACTTCATGAACATGATGAATAAAGTTTTCATGGATGAACTGGATAAGTTCGTGGTGGTATTCATTGATGACATCCTTGTCTACTCAATCACCACTGAAGAACATGAACATCATCTGAGAACTGTGCTTGAGAAATTGGCCCAACATCAGCTCTATGCAAAGTTCAGTAAATGTGAGTTTTGGCTACAGGAAGTTGCTTTCTTAGGCCACGTACTATTAGCTGAAGGTGTCGCAGTTGATCCAGCCAAGATTGAAGCTGTGAAAGAATGGGATCAACCCCGCAATGTGATAGAAGTCAGAAGTTTCTTGGGATTGGCAGGATATTATCGCCGATTCATTGAGAACTTCTCCAAGATAGCCCATCTAATGACCAACCTTCTGAAGAAGACTAAGGAGTTTGAATGGACGCCCGCGTGTGAGCAAAGCTTCCAGGAACTGAAACTGAAGCTTACCACAACTCCTATGCTATCATTGCCTGATATCAGTAAAGATTTCATAGTCTATTGTGATGCATCTCGTCAAGGACTCGGTTGTGTACTGATGCAAGATGGAAGAGTGATAGCTTATGCTTCTCGACAGTTGAAAGAACATGAGAACCGTTACCCAACCCATGATCTGGAGTTAGTAGCAGTTGTGCATGCCTTGAAGATCTAGAGACACTACTTGATAGGCAACAAGTGTGACATCTACACCGATCACAAGAGCTTGAAATACTTTTTCACTCAAGAAGATTTGAATATGAGGCAACACCGATGGCTTGAGTTGATCATGGACTATGACCTGGAAATTCACTATCATTCGGGAAAAGCTAATGTAGTCGTAGATGCTCTTAGTCGCAAGAGTTACTGTCACACCTTGATCACTGAATCAGTACCGCCTGAGCTCAAGGGAGAGATTTATGATTTCCAACTAGAGATACTACCGCATGGCTTGCTGAATGAGCTCCACATACAGTATGATCTCACAGATCGCATCCGTCAAGCTCAGAAAAGTTGTGAAGAGATTGAGTATCTCCATGGTCTGATGAAACTAGGCTACAAGACCAACCACCAAGAAGATGAACAAGGAACCATCTGGTTCAAGAACAGAATCTATGTTCCATCTGACCCAGTACTACGAGAGGAAATTCTATCGGAAGCTCATGATTCCAAATACTGTAGTCACCCTGGAGGTTCAAAGATGTACCAAGACCTGAAGAAACACTTCTAGTGGAAAGGTATGAAGACAGACATTGCAGGACATGTGGCACATTGTGACACCTGCAATAGAGTCAAGGCTAAACATCAAAGGCCTGCAGGATTGCTAAAGCCTCTTGACATTCCCGAGTGGAAATGGGAGAACATATCCATGGATTTCATAGTTGGATTGCCCCGTTCACAGAAAGGCAATGATTCCATCTAGGTGATTGTTGATCGCTTGACCAAGATTGCTCACTGTGTACCAGTAAAGACCAAGACCAACGCCGAGAAATTAGCGGATCTATATGTTGAGCATATTCTCAGACTGCATGGAGCTCCCTCTAGTATTGTATCTGATCGTGGTCCTCAATTTGTGTCCCGATTCTGGGAAGATCTGCACAAGTCCATTGGAACCAAACTTGATTTCAGTACCGCTTACCACCCATAGATAGATGGACAAACAGAACGAGTAAATCAGATCTTAGAAGACATGCTTCGCGCTAGTGTACTGAATTACGGCTCTGATTGGGAGAAATGCCTACCCTATGTAGAGTTCTCTTACAACAACAGCTACCAAGCCAGTATCAAGATGTCGCCATTTGAAGCTCTGTATGGCAAACCATGTAAGACACCTTTGATGTGGTCCCAACTAGGAGAAAGATCGTTCTTTGACTCCGCTAAAATTCAAGATGCCGAAGGAGTTGCTCAAGTAAGAGAGAATTTAAGAATTGCTCAAAGTCGATACAAGAGCTATGCTGGCAAAAGGAGAAGAGAACTTGAGTTTAATGTGGGGGACTTCGTCTATCTCAAGGTATCCCCTCTACGTGGGACTGTCAGATTCCATGTGAAAGGAAAGCTTGCCCCTAGATTTGTTGGCCCATACAAGATTTGCAAAAAGATTGGAAAGCTCGCCTACAAACTTGAGCTACCTGAGGAATTGGTGGGTGTACATCCCGTATTCCATGTCTCACAGCTATGCAAGTGTTTAAGAGTACTCGATGAAGTAGTCCCAACTGGTACACTTGACATTCAGGATACACTTGAGTATAAAGAACATCCTATTAGAATTCTGGACAGAGATACCAAAGAGACCCGAAGCAAGACTATTCCTATGTGCAAGATCCAATGGAGTAATCATACTGAGAGAGAAGCAACATGGGAGAGAGAGTCGGACCTCCAGCTACGATATCCTTACCTCTTTGAAGAGTACGTTACACTGTAATCTCGAGGACGAGATTCTGTTAAGGGGGTAGGACTGTAACAACCCAAAAGTCCACACACCAAAAATCACAACTACAAAATTTTTCTTAAAAACTCCCATGTAGTGATGAGTGTCATGTATAGAAAGCCAACCTAAGGGCTGCATTAGGCATAACCCCAACCCAAGTCATCACATAAGCATAGCATGACATTTGCCGATTATGTTATTCCATTTCTAACAAATAAAGGGTTGCATACATTGTTAACTCAAATTGTGAGTTGGATCTTCATTTGCTTTATGTTATGCTTAACAATTCCATTAAAGTAATAAACCATAAAGTTATTATTAAACAAAATCCTCTAAACTACAATGAACAAGTTACCTCAGTTTTAAATTCAAATTCTAAACCAAATTTGAATTCAAACAATGGAAAAGAAATGAAAAACAGAAAAAAGAAAAGGAGATGAAGGCCTCCTAGCCAGCTGCTCGGCCCAACCCGCACGACCAACTACCGGCCCAGCCCTCCACTTCTCCCCCTCCGCTGGCCCGCGTGAGTGCAGTAGCAGGCCGGCCCCAACTTGCGCGCAACAGCCTAGCTCGCGGCCTAGCTCGCGCGCAACAGCCCAGCTTGCTTGTGGTCGCTACCATTTGGCTCCGCGCGTCAGCCGCGTGCTGTTCACCTACGCGCCCCTCTTTCCTTCGCCCACAGCCGCTGCCAACAGACCCCACTCATCAGCCTTTTCCCTTTTCATCTTCTCCACGCCCACGCCGATTCTCCCCTCCGACAGAGCGCCGACAGCACTGGCAGGGAGCGGGCTAGGGGGTCATGCCCGGGGCATGGCCTTGCCCCCCCCCCTTGCGCCGCGCCCATGCAACCCCTCGCGGTCGTTGGATGCAAGCTCGCGCCCCGATCGCCCTTGAATCCCGAACCACCGATCACCGAGCTCGCCAATTTCCGCTCGGCTATAAGAGCCTCGGCCGAGAGCCCTAGCACTCATCCAGTCGCCCACCGCCACTTGGTGGCCGTCCACAGTACACCGAGCCAAGAAAGAAGAGGGAGAAGAGGAAGGGGAGGGGAGAAAACACCGATGCTGCCGCGGGGGAGGAGGTTGTCGGAGCCGAGAGCGACGCCGTCGTCTACATCACCGATGCGGTTCGGCACGGCACTGCACGGCTTCTAAAGCTTCACGACCTCGAATCGACACAGCATCGCCATCCAGTCTTCCACGCCACCCACGGTAAGCCCCCTTCCGGTTTCTCTCTACCGCCGAACCTCACCGTCGGCCATGGCGCTCCACCCCAAGAGCGCGTAGGCCAGTGCCTTGTCTTCGGCCACTAGGAACACACGCACCACACGCACAACCGCAACCATGTCGTGACTACCCTGCTGGAGCCCCATAGATCATCCGCGTGCCTCGCTGTCGTCACCATCGCCGTGGCCGCTGGAGTCTCTACCGGCCACCTGGGAACCCGTAGCCTCGCCGTGAGCCCTAGACGCCTTCGCCATGCACCCAAAAAACCGTAGAAG
This sequence comes from Miscanthus floridulus, assembly GCF_019320115.1. Taxonomy (NCBI): domain Eukaryota; kingdom Viridiplantae; phylum Streptophyta; class Magnoliopsida; order Poales; family Poaceae; genus Miscanthus; species Miscanthus floridulus. The sequence goes on along the minus strand of NC_089598.1, from coordinate 49,480,855 downwards.
CCTCATCTGCCCAGCACTAGCCACTGGTGGGGCTGCGTGCGTGACCTTGCCACTGGCGAGCACTACCGAGCCGTCGCTCACCATGGCCAGCACCTTGGGAAGCTCTGGCCACCACTTTGACCCCTCCAACGTAGTCGCAGTGGCTCGGGGAAGCTTTTCCCCTCTCCAATCGGACACCAGCGCCACCGCAGGGGCTCACAGCGAGCTCACCGCCGGCGGGGGTACCGCCGCGGGAGAAACAGAGGGCTTCCTCCCTCACCGGCCACCTATGCGTGAACTCGGTGCACGTGAGCCGAGCCAAGGAAAAGAGACGGTGGACTTGGTCCACCATGCGCCCCGCCGTAGGTCTATGGACCATGAGCGCTGGTCCACCGTGAGCCACACGGTGTGAGCCGCGCTGTGGACAAAGCCCAATAAAGGCCCACGGCCGTGATGTGGCTGCGTCATAGCATGCCACGTGTTCGGCCCGGCCCGGCCCAACCCGAAGCCCGTTTGAGACCCGTCCGTGTTGACCGTTGATTGGTCAACATTGACCGTTGACCTGGCCCCACATGTCAGTGACACGGACACTTTGGACCCACACGATAGGCGTTGACATCATGTTGACGTCACACGGGACCCACATGACAGCAGCCCCCGCAGCCAGGGTGACGTGATGCTGACATCACGTTGACATCAGCTGCTGACGTCAGAGCCCAGGCCCCACATGTTAGTGACCCTGCCTGTTGACCGTTGACCGTTGACTCAATGTTGACCAACGTTGACTTTGACCAGACCCACGTGTTAGTGACTCAATAGCCTCTGGCCCCACCTGTCGGTAAGGATGACGTTGATGACGTCATGCTGACGTCATGCTGACGTCAGCTGGACCCCACCTGTCAGCTCGGAACCGTGATGCTGATGTCATGCTGACGTCAGCAAGCCACGTGGACCAACCACAGCATGACACATGTTAGCTCAGGATTAATTCAGCCTTTTTCCATTTTCAGAAATGATTTAAACTTCGGAAATTCATAACTAAATCATACGACCTCAGAAAAATATTAAACTAGGACTAAAATTCATCTAAAATCAAGCTCTACGCAATGAACCCATGTTTGAGTGCATTTGGCTCTTTTGAATTTTTATTGCTTCTTTGTGCTACTCTATAGACGTGCTAACGCGACTATAATGCAAACGTTGTAGACTCGGAGGAGAACCTGACGGACAAGGATCGTGAGTACCGTAAGGAGAACGGAGACGACTACACTAAAGGTGCCACATCCCACCCAATCTCGTAGCACCTATTACGCATGGCTAACATAGAACTGCTATCGCTTTACTTACTGCTACAGACTTATTATGATAGGACTTACATGGTAGTATGCTTGCTTGAAAGCCTTTACCTTGGTGCAACCCTACCCCTGCATACCCTGCTACGAGGCTAGACACACGCTTACTGCTATACATTTCATTACTTATACTTTTACTATGCTTATACTACGTGCATGGTGGATCCTGGTGTTATCTGGACCATGGGGAGAGTGCTGCGTGTGTGACTTGGGTGTGTGGAGGGTGAGGGTTGTGTCGACCAAGTTGGAGTATACGATGAGCCTGGGGCAAGTCTTGCTATGGGATGCTACCTGGGCACCCCTGGAAATGGATACCTATGGTGGGTAAATGGTATATGAGGTGGACCTGGGTGTGAACCTGTGACGGGTGGAGCCTGGGATGGACGTGCTGTGGTGGCACGGTAAATGGAAACCCTGATGGAGACATTCTGGCTTGGTCATCCCTAAGGACTTACTAGTACTCAGATTCACCGGGAAACCTTACGTACCACTCGCCCTATATGGTGCGGGACGGCTGGACTACTTGGTAGGATATTGCCACTACTGCTAGGTTGATAGCAGATAGTGTAAGGAGGTACGGGGCGCGGAGGATTTTCCCCCACACCCTTCCGAGACTTCATGGAGACCTTGTGGACCCGGCTCATGACTCACAGTTTCAGCCACCCCAGACTTGACTTGGGGTGAACCAGGGCTGAATGGTAGAGTGGCATTATCGTAGGCTAGCAAGCGGCCGGAATTAGCCTAGTTGACGACGGTCAGCGAGGAAGGTGGATCTTGTGGTTATGTAGAACCTCTGCAGAGTGTATGGTTGATTGATTGGTACATGTGCCGACTTGTCGGCTATGGACCTTTCCTGGAAGTGAGTGTTCGGTCGTAGCCAGGGGCTACAGGCCTTGAGACAGTGCTGAGAGGGAGTTGGCCTGTCGACTGAGCGATGGTATGGTTATGGTATGGTGATGGTGTGGAGATGGTGGTATATCGATCCCTGGATCAAAACCTGGCTCGGAAAAGGGAATGGAGTGGAATGTGTGTGGGAATGGTGTTAAAACTTGACTATACTATTATATACTTGATATGCTAAATGCATAGGAAACCCCAGCCTTATAGGTTCCTCTTGACTATATCCAACTTGCATCCAATTTCCACAAAGCAACGCTCATAGGGTTGGGAGTGGCCAGTACAAATCGTACTAATAAATTTTGGCACACAGGTTCTACTGAGGAGTTTAGCTCCGAGGAGTTTGACGGATGAGGGGTTCGTGCCTACGCTCGAGTTTGGCGATCCTATCTTCAAACTGTTCTGAATGAATGCTACTTTTGATTCCGCCAATGCAGCGATGTAATAATTTATGTAATTCCACACTATTTGTACTCTGATATTATTGTTGTATGGATGTGATATTTGACTGGAATTAGGGTAATATGATCTACAACGGTCTTATTACACTTCGACGCTGTGGATTTCCCTTCGTGGAAATCGGGGTCGTTTCACTGGTAGTGACGAAAACCAAGTGAAGGCTGGCCCTGACAGGGATAAGGAGAAGAAACAAACTTGATGGACATCCTCAACTAACACTTCGCCCAATTGTGTAAGATACCGACTAACATGTTCTATTGTGCTTGTACTATCTTGATCGGTGAACTTGGTGAACTCTGGGAGCCTGTAATTTGTAGGAAGAGCGACCAAATCATACCATTCTGGATATGGGCATTTGTATGAAAAGGTCAGCCCCTTTGGCTTCAGACCGAACTGATTCTTCATCATCTCGGTTACCTTTAGCATCAACTCGTCAGCTTGTGGATTTGGGTTTCTTGGTACTTGCTGACCCATCTGTGGATTGAAATCCGGTGTGCCTTGATATCCTGAATTTGGCATCATGCGAAGGTTGTTATAATCCGTGCCATAGTGATAGTCTTGTGGAATCTCAATCTGTTGGGTCCTTTGCTGGCTCGCTGCTTGAAGTCTTTGATCATAGACATAAGGATCTATATCTCTACGTATCCTTTGAATTGATGGTGCTATTTTTTGAGCCGACGATGGTATGTGGCCTGATGTGCCAAAATAGATCACCTGATTCTGACCTTGCCCCACCGGCTATTGCACATGCTGTATTGACGTCCAGGATTGTACTGTATCCGATTTGTAGTAGTACCTGGAGTTTGTTCAGATGAACCTTGAAGTGTCTGGATGTCACCATTACTAGCTAGTGCCGCTTCTTGATGGTTGGTATCGACTTGATTAGTCCCTTGAGTCGACGGATCTAGAATATTGTAACAAGTCGATCCAACCTGACCAACTAGAATTCCATAAATCGCCTCTTTCATGGCATTGTGAAATGCGTCAACAAAAGTTTCATTGCAGCTTGATATGGCATCATGAATAGATTTGTCTATGGCTTTCGTAAAGAAATGCTTGTCTTCAGCTTCGACTGTATCTGTCTGCCCATGTAGTAGAACTCTTGGTAGTGGAAATTTCTGAATAACTGTGTTGTCATGTGTTTTGGTGTAGGACAACAAACACTTCTTCTAAAATTCTTCTGTAGCTTTGCTGATGGTATCCTTATCTTCATCAGGTAGGTCTTCATAATGTATCATAAGGATGTTGTCATTGTTGTGAGCCGCCATGACGATTGTGGTGTCCCACCGGGCATGCCAAAAACATGCGTCGACATAGAATTTTCGTCTTCGTGCCGAGGACACACGCAGCAAGCCAGAAGGGTCCGCTCGATGGAGCAGATCCGCCTAGCTTCAGCACAAGGGTGGTTGATCCTGCACAATCCTCCCGAGATGTGCCAGTCAATTTGACACTGCAATTGACAAGGAGAGAAAGCTCATTAGTAATTAAGGGCGGAACGTGCTGGTGTTGCCAGACAGTTCCGAATGTGCGGCTCTGAGAGCCGATATGAGAGGAGATCAACTAAATAGTCGATTCTAGCATATTAATAAGAATAAATCGATTAAAGCTCATGGGGTCGTATAAGAAGAATCAGTTATCATTTAGGATAAATATTATTTAAGCAAATATTAATCAATGGCAACAAGATATCAATGATGATCGATTTATACTGAGCCAATGATTACAAGTAACCAAACTCCTTTTTATAAAAAGAGACAATTCAACACCACTTAACCATTTAATAAAGATAAATCTAATGAACATGTTAGATCTCATCCATCGCCATGACTAGTGGGGCATGAGGCAGAATCATGTAGGCCATAGTAACAACAATAGACTCGATGACCCTAACTCATTACTAATATCAGTGGGGCATGAGGCAGAATCGTGCAGGTCGTAATACAATAATAAGATCATGGGGCTAACATATCTTTCAACTTATCTCTACTTCAATGATCTCATAATGTGAACTATTTGTGAAAGCACTCGATATCGGCTAAATAGCTGATTCAGGCATAGCGCACAGTTAAGGTCATGCCTCCTCAGGAACGGGTCTACCAACTAACGATCCCCACTCCATGGTGCCAACAGTGGGGTGAGAGGCAGAATCCCACAGGCCGTGATGACGGGCCATGGAACGGTTTTCATTAACCAATAGATCTACTCGAGATCGGACTTGCTTTAACCGCACGCTATGCACAATTAAGATTGATGTAAAACAGCCAATAAAAGCATAATTCATCGTTTAAGGTGTAGATTAGATCAACTTTAAATTAGCAAACGATGAGTTAAATAAGATATAAGGCCGATCTAGATCAATCTCAATCGGGCAGAGTGATATTGCTGCAATTAGATAAACGATGAAAGCAATAAGCAATATCGGTAACTTAATGAATCTACCAAAGACTATCATACTATGGTAGAGCCAATAACTTGACCTTGATCTAATTCAAGCAGTGGGGTATGAGGCAGAATCACACAGGCCATACTTGAATTAGACAAGAGTCGATAACTACCCTATACCAGAGTCGCAGTGGGGGTCGATCGGATCGATGCAGCCATACGAACAGAGGTATAAACCATGATGGTACTTACAAACAAGCAGTAGAGGTTGACCAGATCGATGCAGCCGTACTTGCTGAAGAACTCACCGAGATCTACTCTACTCCTACTCCTGAGGGGTGGCCAGAGCCGAAAAAAGTAATTGACTTGTATTTGATTGATTGTTGTCTTTACAATAGCCAGGGTTTGGTATTTATACCCGGAGTCTAAACATGAATCCTACTCAAGCACGATTTGTTACAACCTTTGGCATAAAATGAAAACATTCCTAATTTAAGATAACTTGAACTCTAATCTTTCCCTTTTTGTAGAGTCCAGCATGTCTCGTCCCAGCGCCAATCATAGCCTCTGTCGTTATCTGCTAGCGCTATTTGAAGAAAGCCGATTCTAGTGCTGCATCCGAATCAGCTGGTTCCGATCCGCATGCATTCGATTCCTCGCTAACATGATTTTGGGAGCTCTCAAGCTTCTGAGATCCTCCTTCCAAATTCTGGTGTAAACAGCTTGAAAGATGTCACATTTGAGAAGGATAAGCTATGTAGTGCATGTCAAGCCGGAAAGCAAGTTGGTAACACACATCCTAAGAAGAGCATGATGAGAACATCTAAGGCATTTGAGTTGGTGCACATGGACTTGTTTGGACCAACCACATACACTAGCATTGGTGGAAACAAATATGGATTTGTGATTGTGGATGATTTCACAAGATACACATGGGTGTTCTTTCTTGTTGACAAGAGTGATGTGTTTGCAACCTTCAAGACATTCATCAAGAGAATTCATAATGAGTTTAAAACAACCATCATGAAAGTGAGAAGTGACAATGGAAGTGAGTTCAAGAATACAAGAGTGGATGATTGGTGTGTTGAGTTTGGAATTAGGCATCAATTTTCAGCCAAGTACACTCCATAATCAAATGGCCTTGTTGAGAGGAAGAATAGAACACTCATTGATATGGCAAGATCAATGTTGAGTGAGTACAATGTGAGTCATTCATTTTGGGCCGAAGCAATCAACATGGCTTGCTATTATAGCAACCGACTCTATTGTCACCCCATGATGGAGAAGACACCTTATGAGCTATTGAATGGAAGAAAGCCCAACATAGCATACTTTTGGGTTTTTGGATGTAAATGCTACATATTGAAGAAAGACACTAGATTGAGCAAGTTTGAAAATAAATGTGATGAAGGTTTCTTGCTTGGTTACTCCACTACTATTAAGGCATATAGAGTTTGGAATTTGGCTAGTGGTACTCTTGAGGAGGTTCATGATGTAGAATTTGATGAAATAAATGGTTCCCAATAGGAAGATGAGAATCTAGATGATGTGAGATGCACTCAATTAATCAATGCAATGAAGAACATGGACATTGGTGATATAAGATCTAGAGAGGTGATTGATGTTGAAGATGACAAGAATCAAATGCTCTCTAACTCAAATGTACAAGATAGTGGTTCTCAAGATCAAAGTCAAGCAAGTGCTAGTGTTGACAAAGTGAAAGATCAACAACAAGTGGTAGTTCATCATCTCAACCAAATGATCAATCAAATGCAAGCAATCAAGTGCAAGTGCTCCAACCAACCAATGTCACAATAGATCATCCTTTGGACTCTATAATTGGTGATATTTCTAGAGGTGTACAAACAAAATCTAAATTGGCATCATTTTGTGAACATTTCTCATTCATATCATCAATTGAACGTAAGAACATAGATGAAGCTTTGAAGGATGTTGATTGGGTCAATGCTATGCATAAAGAGCTAAACAACTTTAATAGAAATCAAGTATGGGAGTTAGTTGAGAGGCCTATGGATCATAATGTAATTGGAACCAAGTGGGTCTTTCGGAACAAGCAAAATCAAGATGGGATAGTAGTAAGGAACAAAGCAAGATTAGTGGCTCAAGGTTATACTCAAATTGAAGGTCTTGACTTTGGAGAAACATATGCTCCAGTTGCTAGATTGGAAGCAATTAGAATCTTGCTAGCCTATGCTTGTGCCCACAACATCAAACTCTATCAAATGGATGTCAAGAGTACATTTCTCAATGGTTACATAAATGAAGAAGTATATGTTGAGCAACCTCCTGGTTTTGAAGATGACGAGAAGCCCGACCATGTGTACAAGTTGAGAAATGCTTTGTATGGACTGAAACAAGCACGAAGAGCATGGTATGAGAGATTGAGGGATTTCCTACTCTCTAAGGGATTCAAGATGGGAAAGGTTGACACCACTCTCTTCACAAAGAAGCTTGGAAATGACTTGTTTGTATTGCAAATCTATTTTGATGATATCATATTTGGGTCAACAAACCAAGATTTTTTTGAGGAGTTTGGCAAGATGATGGCAAGTGAGTTTGAGATGTCCATGATTGGAGAGTTAAGTTACTTCATTGGTCTTTAAATCAAGCAATTGAAGAATGGTACATTTGTGAGTCAAGGTAAGTATATCAAGGACATGATCAAGAAGTTTGGCATGAGTGATAGCAAAGCTATTAGTACACCAATGGGGACAAATGGTATCTTAGATAGTGATGCAATAGGCAATATGGTGGATCAAAAATTGTATCGGTCTATGATTGGAAGCCCACTCTATGTGACCGCATCAAGGCCGGATGTCATGTTTAGTGTAAGCATGTGTGCAAGATTTCAAGCCTCACCAAGAGAAAGTCATTTGAAGGCTACAAAGAGAATATTGAGGTACTTGAAGCATACACAAAATGTTGGATTGTGGTATCCCAAGGGAGCAAGATTTGAGTTGATTGGATATTCGGACTCCGATTATGCGGGATGCAAAGTTGAGAGAAAGAGCACGTCGGGCGCATGTCAACTATTGGGAAGATCACTTGTGTCTTGGTCATCAAAGAAGCAAAATAGTGTAGCACTTTCAACCGCCGAAGCAGAGTACATTTCGGTCGGTAGTTGTTGTGCTCAATTACTTTGGATGAAGGCTACTTTGAGTGATTTTAGAATCAAATTCAAGCAAGTGCTATTATTATGTGACAATGAGAGTGCAATTAAGTTAACCAGCAATCTGGTTCAACATGCAAGAACAAAGCACATTGATGTCCACCACCATTTCATAAGAGATCACCAACAAAAAGGGGACATTTGCATTGAGAGTGTGGGCACCAAAGATCAACTTGCCGATATATTCATAAAGCCATTAGATGAGAAAAGGTTTTGCAAGCTAAGGAATGAGTTGAACATATTGGATTTCTCAAATATGTGTTGATGCACCCCCATTATATGACATGCCTCTCCTTCGAGCAAAGTAAGGTAAAGTTGTTTGACATGTCATTCATCCATTGCTAAGGACTTGTTTAGTACATCTAGTCATTCCTATCATGTCCTAGGCTCATTCATGAAAATGAAATGAATTTGATGCTTGTACGGTACCACTATTGCTTGTATGCTTGAAATGATCTAGTGGTAGCATATGACATGTTTGTGGGTTTGTAAGCCTAGTGCTTAATCTAGAAAATGAGCTATAAGTGTTTAACTCAACATGGTGCATGATAACCCTCTTTTGGAGGTGTGAAGAAGCTTGCCCTTGGATCAAACCGAGTTAAATATCTTTTACAAGTGATCTAGATTGAACCAAATTGGGAAAATGATCCTCATTTCACATAGTTTCACCCCAACCTATCTAAAATTTGAGCTCGCTTTTTGTGCTAATTGTTGACAAAGGGGGAGAGATTCATAAAGATAGTAAGATAGGGGGAGCAAACAAATGAAATAACATTGTAAGGGGATCAATCAAAATTGTACACAAGTAGGGGGAGCATGTATAGGTTAAGTAACTAGACTTATGTTCATTTTATGGAAACTAGACCCTTGCTTCTAATGTTGATCTCATGGGGTATTCTAGTTTTTGTGTATGTCTAGTTACTAATGGTGCTAAGAATGGTATATTGGTGTACTCCGATTGGTATCACGCTTCAAAGGTCCATCTCTTATACCTTAGCATCATTTGGTAGACATTGTCTCCTATATTTTCTATCTAAGCATATATGCAAGCTACAATCCAAACTCTTAGCACATATGTAAGGGGAGCAATTGCTACCATTTGGGGTTCATGAAACTTGTCCATATCCTTTTACATATGGTAAATATGCTTCGGCAAGAAACATGGATTCAATTAAATTTCAATTCATATCTCTGTGAAAGGGTTGTCATCAATTACCAAAAAGGGGGAGATTAAAAGCTCAAGTTTGGTTTTGGTGAATTGATGAAACCCTAAGTGCTAACCTAGTTTATCAAAGTGATTATGAGATAGGTAGCACTACTCCAAGTGTTTAAGGAAATGAAGATCATGACATGATGATGGTGATGGCATGGTGATGATCAAATGCTTGGACTTGGAAAAGAAGAAAGAAAAACAAAAAGCTCAAGGCAAAGGTGAAATTGATAGGAGCTTTTTGGTTTAGTGATCGAGACACTTAGAGAGTGTGATCACACTTAGGATCGATAGCCGTACTATTAAGAGTGGTGAAACTTGTATCAAAATGCGGTTATCAAAGTGCCACTAGATGCTCTAACTCATTGCATATGCATTTAGGATATAGTGGAAAGCTAAAACCATGAAAATGTTTGTGAAAATATGCTAACATATGTGCACAAGGTGATACACTTGGTGGTTGGCACATTTGAGCAAGGGTGGAGAAGTTGGTGTAATGAAGGAGGTGATAGTCACTGAGAAACAATGATCAGACGCTGGTCACGCAGTTACCGGACTCTGACCCTACGTTCGGTCAGTGGCGCGTAGTGAAGGCGACTCTCGATTCCATGACCAGACGCTGAAGTTAAAAAGGGACCGGACGCGCAAGGAATGCGTCCGGTCACCTAGTGACATACGCTAATGCAAGCAATAGAGAGAGACTGTGTTGATCGGACGCTAGCGTGGGTCCGGCCATGAGCCACCGAACGCGTCCGGTCGTGTCTGGAACCTTACTGGAAGTGACCTGACGCTAGGCGACTGTGCGTCCGGTCCTACACTACGGTGCGTCCGGTCACAACTTAAGTGCACTGGTGACCATTGAGATCGGGTGATTAGCATTTGAAGCAGGGGACACGTGGCGAATATCTGAGGACCGGACGCTGGGGTCCTGCGTCCGGTCAATCCGACCGGCACATCCGGTCGCCCCGATTTTTCAGTGAACAGAGAGCCAATGGCTCTATTTGTGGGGGCTCTCTATTTAAGTCCCATTGCCGGCTCTAGCTCACTCTCTTGTCCATTTGCATTGACATAGCAACCTTGTGAGCTTAGCCAAAGTCCTCCCACTCATCTCCATAATTGATTCATCATCTTTGTGAGATTGGGAGAGAATCCAAGTGCATTGCTTGAGTGATTGCATCTAGAGGCACTTGGTGTTTGTGTTTCGCTGCCGGATTCGCTTGTTACTCTTGGTGGTTGCCGCCACCTAGACGGCTTGGAGCAACGGAGGAGGATTGGCACGAGTTGGTGATTGTTCGTAGCCATCTCCCGGTGATTGTGAGGGGTCTTGTGCCTTCCCCAGTGGAGCGCCAAAAGGTTACTCTAGTGGATTGCTCGTGTCATTGAGTTACCTGGGTAGGTTCTTGCGGTGTCCAATTGTGTGGACAAGGTTCGTACAACACCTCTTAGCCGTTGAACCACCAAGTGTTGGTCGACACAATAGGGACTAGCGTGCCGGTAAGCACATGAACCTCAAGGGAAAAATTGGTTATCTCTTGCCCTTTGGTATTCTCCCGGTGATTGAGTTAGTATTCATCTTGTGATTGGTTCACTCTTCTACGCGGCGGTATAATCATCTTACTTACTCATTTACATTCGCGCAAACTAGTTGTAGCAAGCTCTTTAGTGTAGCTATAATTAAGAGCTTGCTTTGTAGCTTAAGTTCATCTAGTGGAGCTCTTTAGTGTAGCAAGTGTGAGAGCTCTTAGTGAGTAGTAACTTAGTAAATTGTGTGTTTAGTGATCATAGTAACTAGAATTGTTGGATAGGTAGCTTGCAACCCTTGTAGAGCTAGAGCAAGTTTGCTTTTCGCTATTTGTCATACTAATCAAATTGCTCTAGTTGGTTTGTAGATTTTTAAATAGGCTATTCACCCCTCCTCTAGCCATATTAGGATCTTTCACCGGGGGAGGAACCAAGGACCGCCGTGGAGTTGTGAGAAGGGAGAGAAATGAGAAAGGGAGGGAGGGAGAGAAAGAGAGAGGAAATAGAAACATAGAAGGATAGATATGTAGGCCGGTAGATTCATATGTTCCTAGTGCCTCAATCCATGTTGTGACATGTTGGCACATGGGCCTGTCTGTTAGCCACCCTAAGATAGCAAAAGTGGTGGGAGAGACTCTTACTAGGAGGGGCACGAGGGCACATGTAGAGGCCGGGTTCGGATGATTTTCACCATCGGCTTCTGTCCCAAACTGATAGTGAAAAGTTTGAGATAAAAACTGGAGGTAAAAATTAGGATGGTTTTTAGCGCTAGTTCCCAAACTGGCTGTGAAAATTATTTCACTGCTAGTTTTATTATAAACTGACAGGGATGTATTATCACTAACGATTTTAATAAAAAGCATGTAAAAACTGTTTCTACATTGGTGTAGCAAACGAACTAGCTCAAATATATGGCAACTGATCCTTGAACCGTATTCCGCATTGACTTTTTGCATAAAAAATAAAGCATTAGCTGCTCTAGATTGTTGTTAGGGCATTTTCAACGGTCTTTCTAAAGCCTCTATAAATCCTTATTTGGAAAGTTATTTACATAAAAATCGTTTTTTATATCTTTCTACTCTTCATTCAAGAAACAATTGCTATACTTTTTATTTTTGGCTAGCGAGAAATCCAAAATAGAAGATGGCTATATAACTGTTGGAGGGTATTTTTGGGAATTTTGTTTCCAGGACAAGAGACCAAGAAACGGTGGTTTTGTGCGCAGCACATTCCACTCGTTGATTTAGACACTATATAGTTGTGGATTTTGTGTGTAACACACTGATCTACTAAATTAAGTTTTTAAGTCTTGCAAGAAGAGAGGACTCTGGATAAAAAGGCCAAAATGCCCTTGGACAAAACGGCCAAGCTCAGTGTCACATGCCTGTGCAGCAACTTGAGCTTTCGCGTGGGCAGCACTATGCGGCGTTGGCATCCTCGCCGTCGCCGTTAGCGCCCCCACGGAATGCATAATGCCCGTGGATCATGCCAACAGTCTCCGACACAATCGCGCGCTCGGCCAACTGCAACGCATGTGCCTGCAACCATCAGGTCGCGGTGGGGCTCACAGGATCGATATGATACGTTGGTGTAGTGTGGGTTTGAACTGCGATCTGACATTTTAACTCTGGTCCGGTTGTTTCCGCGTTTGAGCACGTCTGGTACCGTAAGAAGCCGATAATCCTGCCGAACGGGTTGCGACGACTGGGTGAACGCACGTTCGTGTTGGAGGCTCGTCCGAAACACGAGTCTAGCTTCGCAATTTGGAAAACACGGAGTTGGGTTCCCTGCCTGCCCTTCTCGTGCCCCCTCCTCTCCCTCCTGTGCGCTGGGCCCCTTCTCCCTCCAGTGCATGCGCCGCACCGCCATGCCATCCCCACCGCCACCTCCCTCCACAGCGCCTCCCTCTAGCCCGACCGTCCCCTAGATCCACCGGCAACGGCTAGGTCCACGATGCCGGAGCTCCATATGACGCCTGCCCGTCGCCCGCTGCCCGCTGGATCTCCAGCTCCTCCCACCAGCCGCTGGAACTCGAGAGCTCCTCCTCGCCTGGAGCACGCTTGGATCTCTAAGCTCCTGCATCGATTTTGAAGAAGAAGGACTGGGATGGAAATTGAAATTTTTATCTACATCTAGTTGCAAGGCTATAGACTCATAGGAATAGTAGTAAATAGTGGTACGCGATTTGAGAAAAGTCCAAGGTTCCTAGTTCAAAATGTTCTTTTTTCTTTTTTCTGATAATCTACTGGAAATAATCAGGACACCAACGCTAACAGATTCTCCAGATCGTGGCTTCAACGCTAGCAAATTTTCTAGATCGTGGCTTATCAGATAATCATGCTTATTTCTTGGAATAAGCGAGACCCAAAGAAGCTGGCCTCTAGCTCATTTCTTTCCCTTGCCTATTTCCATTTATTAACTTGCTCATGTTGCTGCCTTTGGCACCTTATGTGTCTCCCGGCTCCCGATGTCTCTCCATTATCTTTCTCGGTGGAAATGATGACATGCTGCAGTTTATTTTTGTGTGTCGATCGGCAACAAAACGGATAAACCACAAAACTTAAATTACTCTTAACACAAACAGAATAATTATGTGCCTCCCCAGAACATGTAGAACGAAGGAATACTAAGGGTGTGTTTGTTTTCCCGCACCAGGCTAGCCTGGCTCGCACCGGCGAGACATGCCCTCTTTAACCATGCCCTGGACGTACAGGAGGGTGTGTTTGGTTGTATACACTAACTCAGCTAGGCTACACAGTGACGCTGTTTGGTTACATGGCTGCATGTGCTCGCGATGGCCAGGAGAGCCTCCCGTGCGCTCAGCGCGCGCTCGCGAGAGCCCCTGCGGGACATGCTCGGCAGGAACGCCCGAATCCTGCGTACTCAAGCAGCATGGCCCTGGGACGGAGGTTGCATGCGCGGGGGCAGGCCCTGACCGCGATGGGCAGGCAACCAAACAGTGGATGGCCGCACCCCGCGGGCATGGCTGGAGCATGTACACGAAACCAAACACGCCCTAAGTATCTGCCACGTATTTCAAAAATTTCATATAAACGTTAGCGAAAAAGAAAAAAAATGGTCTACAGATCTTAATTTCTACCACGAATTCCAATTCCTTAGAGGGACACAGAATTAATTAGAGAAAAGTGTCACAAAGGAAGACGACACGCGCATCACTCCTGGAGAAAAAGAAAGGGGAAAGAAAGAAGTTCTCTTATTCCTTCTCATCCATGAACTTGCCGGCCGTCTGGCACAAGCACATGTGGTATCTTCAGTTGACGAACCTAATTCTTCCTTGGTCCTGGTCGCGGGCAGGCCAGTAGAGCACAAACAAGAATGATTTGCACGCACTTTGGTTATGGATCGGAGATGCTTGGCGACATTTGTCACCAATCTGACGGAGAGGAAAACAGAGGGAAAACCGGAAAATTAAAGGACGAGCAAAATGTACACAACTAATCTGAACTTGAAGAAGTTGTTAAAAGCGACAACCGAGATCATATATACAGTATAATATATGGATTCACACACTACGTAAAAAACGTTTTTTAGCAACAGGACGAATTTTTTGTAGGGGTGGCTGGTGATGGAGCCGCCCCTACAGTGGCGTGCTCGGGAGCCCAGACACCAGCCGCCCCTATAAATGAACAACAGGGGCGGCTGGTGATACGAGCCGCCCATACAAATGGGTCTGATTTGTAGGGGCGGCTCACTCACCAGCCGTCCCCGGTGTTGCTATTTGTAGGAGCGGTTGGTGATTGAGCCGCCCCTACAAATGACCCACATATAAAACAACTGCAACACCTTCTTCCTTCTTGGGTCACTCACTCCAACCCGTGAAAGAAAGGTGGGGAGACCTTGTGTATCTCCCAAAAATTGCTCTACTAAGGGGGAAGGTTTTGATCTCAAATTCATTGGTGGAGAGGTTGTAGAAGGTAAGAAAATGCTATTCCACATATTTTTTTGAAGTTTTATTGGTTGGTTAGTGAGTAATTAAAGTTTTGTTTTTCTCTCTCTTCTACGGTGCTTGAGCTACTTATGAAGCAAATTAGACCTAAGTTTTAAATGTACTAGGGTAAATTAGGGAGGGGAACAAGATCATACTCTTATTTGGTCCATGTTTCTTGATTTTATTGAACAATTAGTTAGTTTTATGCATGTTTCATGTACATGTAGATCTAGATCTAGGGTTTGTTTTTTTTTATTAATTTTGTTTTTATAAATTTATGTTTGATAAAATTGGAATAGGGTTTGTATGAAAGATATTGGGTAAAGTATAATTGTTGCTAATTGTTGTCTTTGAAATTGTTTATTGTAATCAATAAATATGTATTTTAATTATTTATAGATAAATAGGCCATTAATTAATTTTCCTCTACCATGGTGTGTTTGTATGCTTCATGTAATTATATTAGATTTATATTCATATATATCTGAAGTATATACAATTATTCTCAAGTAATTATTAATTTGATTCATTTTTATATATATCTGAATAAGTAGTCCTTTAATGTTTGTTTTGTTGTTGTTGTAAAAGATGGAGTACAGGAACTCTTGGATGTATGGTTCGTTAAGGTTCAAGGCAGGTTTCCGTGAAGAGGTGGATAAATTTATTGAAGCCGCAAAGAAGCATGCAACGACATTGAAAGAGAATAAGGATATAATTATTTGTCCCTGTAAAGATTGCAAGAACCGTATGGCATGGACAGATGTGACTATCATTAGATCACATTTGATTATGCGAGGATTTGTTGAGGACTACACAGTGTGGATCATCATGGTGAAACGGTTATTGTTAACGACGAGGATGAGGAGGAATACGACGATGAAACCATAGAATATCTGTTCCAATATTCAGCAGAGCTTGATGCACGAATGGATTTTGAGTTTGGCAATGAACAAGGTGGTGATGCTGGTGGTTGGGATGGTAACAACGAAGGTGGTGCCAATAATGATGGTGGAGAACGTGTCGGGGATGAAGATGATTTGGAGGACATTATTCGAGCCCTTGGAACAGAGATTTTACTAAATAGCCCGAAAGGTCTAGAAAATTTTGAAAGGGTGACAAAAGCATCGAAGGAGACTGTGTATGGTGTTGAAAAGGGTTGTCCGACACATTAGACATTGCTACATTTTGTGCTTGAGCTACTCATCCTGAAGGCTAAGTATGGTTGGTCAGACTGTAGTTTCAATGATCTATTGCATCTCCTGTCATGGGTGCTGCCACAACCAAACTCAGTTCTCGCCA
This sequence comes from Miscanthus floridulus, assembly GCF_019320115.1. Classification (NCBI taxonomy): domain Eukaryota; kingdom Viridiplantae; phylum Streptophyta; class Magnoliopsida; order Poales; family Poaceae; genus Miscanthus; species Miscanthus floridulus. The sequence continues at coordinate 49,464,617 of NC_089598.1, read as the reverse complement.
GCACATACCAAGCGAAGAAGGTCATAAGTCCATTGACAATGTGGGTTGAAAAAATCCATGCATGCCCCAACCACTGTATATATTTTCATGGCGAAACGTTCAAGTCACTGGATAAATGTCCCCGGTGTGGGGCCAGCCGGTACAAGAACAATGACATTTACGGTGGGGATGAAGCCTCCACAGGGAAAAAGAGGAATAAGAAGGGTACAAAAAAGGTGGTACAAGAATCTCAGCCCCTAGAGGACACTCCATTAGGCAACGATGCAAAGCAGAGAAGAATTCATGCCTTGGTAATGTGGTACCTGCTAGTGACCGACCGCTTGAGACGTATCTTCCTAAACCCTAAAGAAGCCGCACTCGTAACATGGTGGGATGATGAGCGCAAGGTGGATGATGATAAGATTGCACACCCGGCTGATTGTAGTCAGTGGCAAAGGTTTGATGAGAAGCACAAAGAATTCAGCGATGACCTAAGGAATGTACGGTTTGGCTTGAGCACCGATGGAATGAATCCCTTCAATGAGAGGATGAGCGACCACAACACATACTTAGTGATCTTGACCATGTACAACATCCCAACATGGTTGTGTCAGAAGAGAAAGTACCTTCTCCTCACTATTCTTATTTCTGGCCCTAAACAACCAGGCATTGATATAGACGTGTTCCTCGAGCCTTTGATGCAAGAAATGGAGAGGCTATGGAGGCATGGGGAGCAGATGTATGATGCATTCTGAAAGGAGGACTTCATATGTAGAGCAATAATATTTGTTACTACCAATGATTACCCCACGTTGTTTGCTTTGTCTAGATAGATCAAAGGGAAGACGGGATGCTTGGTTTGCTTGGATGGTACTACATGGGTGTACCTAAGGAACCGACGCTTCTTAAAGACAAGTCACAAGTACCACATCAAATTGTTCTTTAGATTTTATGACAACGCCCCGGAGATTGAACCCCCTCCAGAGAGACGTCATAATGGAGAACACGTGTATAGAATGGTGAAAAACATACGTGTCGTCTATGGAAAGAAGAATTCAGATGGGACGGACAGAGATAGAAGCACACCTCCTGTCGAAGGCGTACCTTTCAAGAAATAATCGATCTTCTTTCAGTATCTGCCTTATTGGCCAAACTTGGAGGTCCCCCGTGCCATTGATGCTATGCACGTGCAGAAGAATGTCTTTGAGAGTCTCATTGCTACCTTGATGGACACAGACAAGTCAAAGGATGGTCTAAAAGCACGGAAAGACATGGTGCAGCTAAGCATGATGCCACAGCTTCACTCGGTACCTGAGGCTAATGGAAAATACACTCTGCCCACGGCGTGCTTCAACCTAACACCAGACGAGAAGAGAGCTATATGAACTTTCCTGAGGGGGGTCAAAGTCCCGACTGGGTTTTCAGCAAATGTGAAGAAGCTAGTGTCGATGAAGGACTTGTCAATAACACATTGCAAGGCTCACGATTGCCATGTGATGCTGACAGTGTTTCTACCTATTGCAATCAGGGCTATAAAGCCAGAGTTCTTAAAAATGGCCATCACCCACATGTGCTACTTCTTCTTTTCGAAGATCTCACAGAAGACGATTGGCAAGCAAGAGCTGAGTGACCTACATGAATTTGTGGTGGAGACACAAAACCAACTGGAGATGTATTTACCTCCTGCTTTTTTTTATATAATGCCACATCTCATGATTCACATGGTTCATCAGATACAGGCGCTGGGCCCTTGCTACTTGCATGAAATGTGGTCCTACGAGTGGTTCATGTCGGTTCTAATTTGATACGTGCATAATCGAGCATACCCAGAGGGCTCCATGATAGAGGGTTACAGTACTGAAGAAGTCGTCGAGTGCTGTCAAGAGTACCTAAAAGTATAGAAAGGGATTGGTAAACCCAATTCTCGTCACAAGGGTTGGCTGTCTGAGAAGGGCACCAGTGGTAGAAAAGTGTTCATCGACCATGATTACAAAGAGGTGAGTCGGGCGCATTATAGTGTCTTGCAGAGTACACAACTGATGCAACCGTACATTGATGAACACTTGGCTATCATTATGGCGGAGAGAAATGACCGTTCGGATGATTGGGTCATGAAACAACACAAGCAATGACTAACTACATGGTTGAAGGACCAAATCATACGGCCTGAAGAAACCATAGACTCTATTACCATCAGTAGATTGGTGGAGGGGCCATCGAGACAAGTGACATCTTGGAATGCTTATGATATTAATGGGTATACGTACTATACCCACACAAAGGATAGTAAATATGTGAACCAAAACAGAGGCGTTCGAATAGAGGCTCTTGATGGATTGGGGCGAAAGATCCAATACTTTGGCATCATTAAAGAGATATGGGAACATGACTATGGAAGGGATATAACGGTGGCCCTATTTCGATGCCGCTGGATCAAACAACACCAACTGAACGAGATCAGATTGAGAGTCCTAGACCTCGAGAATCTAGGCTACCAAGATGATCCTTGGGTGCTCGCTTCACATGTCGCACAAGTTTTCTATATGTCTGACCCACAAAGTAACCTCCCCCCGAAGAAAAAGACAAAGCACATGGTTGCCTCCGGGAAAAAACACATTATTGGAGTTGATGGCATGGACGATGTTGAAGCTTACAATAACTACGATGAGATGCCGCTATTCATAGACTTTCCTAAGAAGATCAGTGTTGTGGAAAAGAACCTACCCAAAGACATATTGCCATGGGAATGAAAAGGTGTCAAGAGGAAAGTCGTTACAGCGGGCTAGTTAGTTGTTGAACGTGGAGTGTTTGTGTAAATGTGTGTTTGTCAGACTTCATTTATGCATGCATGTGAGACTATATATTTATGTATGTGTGTAAGACTACATATTTTTGTATGTGTGTGAGACTATATTTATGCATGTGTGTGAGACTACCCTTTGCAACATCCAGATGAATCTATTTGAAATCACTTAACACTTTATGAAATGAAGAAATGACCAAAATAAAAGTAGGAGATCTTGATGAGTTATACAACTTTTATATTCATCACCTTTATAGCTGAAATCATTTAGTGTTTAAAAATATGGTTTGCTGTCATTTTTTTAAATTCAAAATTTGAATTGTTCAAAATTAGTGACAAAGATAGATGACTAAACTAAAATGATAGAGCATGATTTTAGAAAATTTTAGGAAAAAAACTATCACATTTGGAGTTAGTATGAGGGAGAAAACTAGTTACAAGTTTCAGCCACAGATTAAAAAGAGAAATCACACTTGTTCATCATTGATCATCATGAACAATTGTGATTTTTCTTTTTAATCTCTGGGTAAAATTTGTAACTAGTCTTTCTCCCTCATACTAACTCCAAATGTGATGATTTTTTTTTCTAAAATTTTCTAAAACCTTACCCTATCAAGTTAGTGTGTTGATTTGGTCATTCTTTTCATTTGACAAAGTTTAAGCACTTCAAGTTTTCAAATTTAAAAAAAATAAAAATTTCGAACGAGATTTTCAACCATTAAATGATTTCAGCTGAAAAAGTGATGAATACCAAAGTTATATAACTCATCAAGATCTACAATTTTTATTTTGATTATTTCTTCATCTGACAAAGTGATAGTAAACATTGTTCACAAATCAACATGTTTCTCGTATAGTTCATGAAACTGAGTCATGTGAATTTGTGGACAATGTTTAGTAATACTTTGTCATATGAAGAAGTGACCAAAATAAAAGTTGTAGATAGTGATGAGTTCAACAACTTTTATGTTCACGACTTTTATTGTTGAAATCATTTAAAGTTTCAAAATCTTGTTTGAAGTTGCCATTTATTGAAATTCAAAATTTCAACTGTTCAAATTTGGTCAAATGAAAATATGATCAAAATAAAAGTTGTACATATTGATGAGTTCTACAACTTTGGTATTCATGAGTTTTTCATCTGAAATCATTTACTCTTTCAAAATATTGTTTCAAGTTGAAATTGTTTGAATTTCAAATTTTGAATCGTTCAAACAAAGTCACATGACAAGATGACCAAAATAAAAGTTGTACATGTTGATGAGTTATACAACTTTTATGTTTACAATATTTTCATTTTATTTCATTTAGTGTCATAAAATTGTAGTCAAAGTTTTAAAATTCCAATTTTTATTTTTTGTTTTTTTTGTTTTCTATATTGTTTTAACTACAATTGTTTTTATATATATTTTTGCATATATAGAATAAGACAAAATATTATATTTGTGCATATATACAATTGTTTTTATATTACTTTGTGTTTTTGTGATATAAAAAATACAGAATTAATAATTTTGAAAAATAGAAAATATTTGTTGGGGCGGCTGGATCAGGAACCGCCCCTATAAATCGTCCTGAGTATAAATACAAGGGCGCATGGGTGAAAGCCTATAGGGTGCTCTCTTCTTCCTCCGACGTCGTCAGGCTCCTGTACCTGTCCCAACGCCCGCGCCCCCTCTCCGCACCCCCAGACCTCTCCCGATGTAGCGGCCTAGATCCCCGACCCCTCCCCTTCTCATCCTCCTCCCCCGCCCGCCTACCGACCACGGCGACCGCTCTCGCCGCCACAACCCGCCCGACCATGGTTCTCAGCGCGTGGGCCAGCTACGACGCCCAGCTGTGGGATCTTCACACTGCACTAGCATACAGGGAGGTGGAGAAGTCTCGGGCTCTTGTCGAGCTGTGCCTACAGCTAACCCTAACCGTGAGCCCGGCGAACCCAGATGTGGTCTACTTCGACCTGCACCACCGGCTCTTCGGCGTGAACGTCCCCGAGCGCAGAGTGGTGGACTATGAGGCCAACCAGCACGAGCTTGTGAACGTGCTTGAGGCACCGCTGCCGTAGACGGGCTCCAGCCGCTACCTCCTCACTTGGAACCTGCTGCACCCAGGCCAAGGTATGAACTATGTTCTAGCAAACTAAATTCTACTCTGCTTGCTTGTTTCTTGCAAATGATCCCTGCTAGAGAAGTTTGTCTGATAGTAGTACCTTGGTTCTGTAATTACATGCTTCGAATCTCAACAACATTAGGTGATGAATGTTTCTGCAACATGTAGTTGTCTAGTACTGCTGCATTCCCTGATTTAGGAGGTTTAGTTTGTCCATGAGCAGTCATCAGTACTGTTAGATGAAACTTATGAACTAATTTTAGGAGATCTTGCTGGAAAGGATGCCTTCTAAATTTGTTTGAGTTCGTATGACGTTGCAGAATGCAGTTTCATAACCATAATCAGACGCATACATATGCTAATTAAGTTATTTCTCTGTTTCTGAACCCAATTGCCTGAACATGGATTTCATCAACCTGCAATAGCGCATTAGCTCAACACTTTGAAGTTACACATTTGTCAAAGCTAGCAATCTAGCATGCACTTCATATTAGGGGCAATCTTGCTTATTGTCATGAGTGCTTTATCAACCATTTAATGTCCTATCATGATTCTCTATTTACTAGTAGTGGTGTCCATTTTTTCTGAAAGGGTAGTGGTATACCAGTTGATGTTGGGAACAACATGATTGTAGATTGAAATCACATTTCTGTCAATACGGATAACTTGACTGTGCTGATGCTAGAAATCAAGTTTGGAGGCTAAGACTGTTCCATAAATTACCCTTTTTCATCTTGTCGCTGCAGAGTTACTGGGTGCTTTTAACTTCGTTATTTATGATCAATCTATTCATATGTGGAGGATTTCTTTTTCCATATCGACAAAGTGACACTTGTATTACAATTTCCTTTTCAAACGACAAAGCAAAGACTGCTGCCGTGACACTCTCTTCCCGCACAGATTAATCTTTCCCCCTTGCTGTTATCTCCACACCACCTCCATGTGCCACTTGCCCACAGCCAGCCATTCTACCGGCGTTGGCTACTAGTTTAACTCGTTTCCCAATGGTAATAGAGTCTTCTAACTTGGCACCAGCAAAGTACTTGTTGCCAAACTTAGTAACAGAAATGCCACCTCTAGTAGTGTTCCAAGGCAGATTGCGGAACTTGGCATCCCCATGAACGGTACAGACCAAATCTCTACTTGCCGTTTGTATATCCATACCCCCCCCCCATCAAGGAGCAGCCTCTCTGAGCCTTGTAACTTACTGAACATTCTGAATGGATATACATGTCTTCCTTGTCCTTTCTCATCTGTCCTGTAATTGCTCCAGAGACATTCTTTTTCAACTCTTGAGATGCTTCAAAATTGATGGCATCGAACCCAATATCATGGTCCCATCGTTGGGGATCCAAAACTGGTCTAAACAAAACTGTCCCAGCATTGTGGTTGTGATAATCCACTCTACATGCATTCAGCTTGTGGCATGATCTGATGGAATTATAAATTCCCCGAGCCAGAACAAAGCACAAATTTTTTTGATTATTGCAAAGGGATCATCCAAATTCCAACTGTACCAACATAGTTTTGTGATAATCCAATGATACTTCACATGCTAATGTGATACTCTGATGGAATATTTACTAGAAATTGGGATCCTGTGTTTTTTATTAACATTGATGATGCTGATATGCTAGTTGAAATGTTAAGAATTGTTGCTGTACAAAAATGGGAACTTGGAAATGCATCATTATACAAATTTCATAATTGAACTCTTTATATGCTATTTGATATGTTTTGATTCGTGCACATGATATATGTCACACTGAGCTAATTTATTCTTGAAAGGTCGGATAATGATGTATTTTGAAATAAAATACATTTCCCTTGATGTTTATTCACTGGCTTGGGGGTCTAGAAGTTAGATTTCATGAAGCATATTTCATTAACTTATTTATTTAAACTTTCAAACAGAGTTTATTGTCTGCATACATTTAACTTATTATCCTTCGAATTTTACAGCTATTGCATTTTTTCATATCTTTTTGTTTGTTTTTCTATGAAAAGTGTATTAGGTTACATTTGTTTGACCTCCTTAGTTCGGTGGTGGTAGCAAGCACATGCAGTTAGCTTAGGTTCTGAACTTTGTCATTTGCACGAATTTTGGTCATCTTTTTAGGTTGCAAGTAGTTTTATTTATTTATTAGTTGATTTCACTTGCCTAAGCTGTATTGGTTGTAGCAGTTTGCATGCATGTGTGTTGATACTGCTAGCTACTGACTACTACTACTACTCTACTGAACTACTGTACTGAACTACTACTACTACTCTCCTGAACTACTACTACTACACCTCATTGTAGCAGTTTGCATGCATGTGTATTCACTTGCCTACTGTACTGAACTACTACTACTACTCTACTGAACTACTACTACTACTCTACTTGCTACTGCTAGCTACTCCTACTCCTACTAGCTAGCTGCTACTCTACTCTCTTCCCTAGCTGCTGGCTGCTACTCTACTCACTTCCCTATACTACTAAGTGGCTCACTTCTCTACTCCTCCTCTACTCTACTCCTCTACTATTACTCTATCTACTATTACTCCTCCTCTACTCTAATCCATTATTTACCACATCTAAGTTACCAGATTTTGATCTGCAGGGGTCTTCCAACCATGTGGCAGCAGTCAACTGTTTTTTGGATATTTTTCCTATCCTCTATGTTTGGGAAGCAGTAGCTACTTTTTTACAACTTTTTTTCTCTATGTTTGTTAAGCAGATGTTGCTTTTTTGCCAAATCTCCCCTCTCCTCTCCTCTCCTTTGTTTTGTCGATGATGAAATTGTCCAAGTCCATACATTATATGGAATATGAGCTGATGATCAAGAACTTGTGAGGAACGTGGCATCATTAGTAGCCGCCCCTACATTACCTTCTCATCTCTTCTCTATTATGATGCCTTGATGCTCCAAGTTCATGATCAAATGATGATTGACATGTTTCTGAGGCCTCTACTACTGCTACTACTCGTTTTTTATATATTGTTGTTTTATAGGACTACTTTGGTTTATAGACCTTTTTTATTTCTTATACCTTCTCACATACCTAAAGTATACTTTCTTGCATCTATTAGAACAAAGCGCGAAATAATGTCGTGGACACCAGACAGTGCAGCCCGATGCCCCGAGCATGATGAGCAGCCAACCTATGAGGAGCAAGCACTAGAGGACCAGCTAACTCAGGAGCAGTTCGATAACAAGTTAGAAAAGGATCTAGAAGTGATGCTTACTCAGGAGCAATATGATGAGGAGGAAGGGGGAGCAGAAGGAAGAGCAGGAGAGGCTGCTGAAGGCGAAGAAGAAGAGGATGATGATGATGATGATGACTCAGAAGAGGGATATGTAAGTCCTGAGGATCCTTTCCCATGTGAAGCCAGAAGGAGGCCAACGGAGGAAGATTTGGACAAGGATTTTGACCCGAACGAGGAGGTAGGGAAAAAGCCTTAGCTTGTAAATTTTGCTAAAGCTTTGGCTGTGTTACCTCTGCTAACACTTTGACCTATTGTATATACAGGTCCCTCCTAAAACTCAGAAAAGATGACGTCGACATCCACGACATCTCGCTGGACAAGACGGAGTAGAGAAAAGGAGAGCAGATGCAACAACCATAGAGACGGATCATGATGCCTCTGCTCCACAACCTCAAGACACAACCATGACTACCAAGCCTAAGAGGAAACGAGGGGATAAAAAAGGAAATCTATATCCAGATAAGGCATGCTATGTGATAACGGAGGTTGGGCCAGTAGGGGAGATCCTTGAGCCGAAGGAATTAAGAGGACGATTCCATAATGCAATTAGGACCCTAGTAAGAGATAAATTGAACCCAGCAATCTCTAACTAGAAAGGGGTACCAAAGAACAAAATGAATGAACTATGGGATAGGCAGTTGAAGTTCAATTTTAGATTTTCGGAGGGTAAGCACGAACTGGTAAAAAAATGCTTTCAGGATGATGGGAGAGTCATTCCGACGTTGGAGGTCGGAGCTCAACACGAAGTATATCCAAAAGGGGTTAATTCCCTTCAACGAGTTCGGTAAAATAACTCATAGTCAATGGGAGGAGCTCGTGGCTCAAAAGACTTCACCGAAGGCATTGGAGCTCAGTGCTCGTGACACCGAGCTGACAAAGAGTAACAAACACCACCATCATCTAGGCCCTGGTGGCTACTATGCCAAGGAAGGGTAGTTTAGAAAGATGGACGAAGAGACCACAGCTGCTGGGAATATCAATGTGACAAATTTGAAGGTACGCTCAAGGAATTGGATATATGCGAGGAGTACAGAATCATCCAGCGGTAATCTTAAGTTTGATAAGCCGAAGACCCAAGAGACAGTATCAAGGATACTAAAATATGCTAAAGACAAGGAAAAGGGCTCATTCAATCCTTCCGGAGAGAGGGACGAACTTAGCTTTGGCTTGGGAAACAAGGAGCACACAGGCCGCACCAGGGGGGCTAGGGAAAGGGATGACCTGGAAGTAAGGATTCAAAGAGGATAGGCACATGTACAAGAAACATGGCAAAGATTGGGAGACTAATCTTGAGCTCCAAGTGAAGGCTCTAGTTGCGAAGGCGCTGGAGGAGCAAGGACTGTCTATAGAGCCACAGATATTAGTGACGCCGCCAGGAGAACTGGTATTAGTTGGCAGCCGTCCAAAAGTTCCTAACAGCCAAGGTTCCACTGCAGCCACAACCCCTGTTGATCGCAAACAGGAATCAACTAGTTGCACCTTGGTGTTTCTTAGCGGCCGGTAGAACACTGTCATGGAGGTGGCAACGGGTGTGGCACATCCTCCTAGTGGTTTACACCACAATAATAAGATACCGCCAGACTACACTAGGATCAAGGTGCATACCGTGAAGCTTGAGTTTATGCAGTGGAGGATAGACTACACAACTCCTGAGGGGCTGGTGTTACTTAGAGACGTTATGGGGCAGTTCATCCTCTGGCACAAACGGGACATTATATTGACTGCTTCTTCGTCGCCTCCCCCTCTCCCAAATTTGGAGCAAGTTGTTGAGGTCGGGGAGATATTTTCACCGTCTCGTGACCACCACATTCCTGAGATGCCACATTCTTCCCCACCTCCTAGCGAGCATGTGCCTGATGAGATGCCACAACCTTCTCTAGCTCGTACTGAGCAAGTGCATGATGAGATGCCACAGTCTTCTCAACAAGCATAGCCGATACATGAACAACGAGTGCCTCCTGAAGAAGGTGATGCACAAGAAGATGAGGACGTGCCTAAATGGGAACTTCGAAAGAAGCATCCAATCACCATAAGGCTAGTTTATGTTCCGATGAAAGACGTCTTGTCGGTGTCCAAGTGGTATTCCCATGACTAGTTCAAGCCTGAGAACTAAGTTAAAAAAAGTCCCATCACGGGGTTCTGAGGAGGCCGTCACTAGCAAACTCCACCAAATTACAAAGCAGTATCCAAATGTTGATGCCATCAAATGGTCAAAGGATTGCCCGAAAACATATGAAAGAGGCAAGCTCTTCCTACCAAACTGGGACATCCAGCGCCTACCACTTGGAATGAGAAGGTTCTATAATTGGTACTTGCGTGTTCTCCCAACGAGCATAGACCACATACAAGCATGCTTCCCCACTGGCACATTTGGAAGCCCAGCCGAGAAAATTATCTTTGACTTCAATGACATGCACACATGCTTTCACCTGGGAGAAATGGAGATGAATATAATTCGCACGTGGTGCCCGTAAGTCCTTGTCCTCCCAATATGATATGAATGTAATCTTTGAATTTTGTTGTAACTAACCCACACCGTGATTTGTAGAATGCAAGTGCACATTGTCAAACAAATGCCAAGTGTGAAAGCTAGGTATCTAGACCCTCAAGCTATAGCCCAAACAAATTTTAATTACCCTAAACAGTGGAAACTGGATGCCAAAGAGCTAGCTGCTGCAAAGACTCTTCGGGAGAAAGAGCACATTCATACGGCGAAACTAAGGGAAGAGTCCCTTAAGGTTATGACATACATTGCCCTGGCTTTCAAAACTCTCCAACAACACTTTACTATATGGCTACCATACAACTTCGAGTAAGTTCAACTCTATACTTAAAGCTTTGTTCGATATATTCTATTCGATGCAAAAGAGCTTATCTAGTTCTATAATTAAATCCATGCAGCAACCACTGGATTTGTATAGCCGTCGATGTCGGGAAGAGCATGGCATGGGTCTTTGATTCAATAGATAGGGACCCGGTGACATACAAAGACTTCATATTGATTCTCAAGACGTATGCATATCGACAATCCTCATTAGCTTATATGTTTGTATACATACTTGTAACGTTCATTTTTGGATACTAACAAGTTGTATTTGCTAAAATAATTTGAACAGGGCATTTAGGTTCTATGTCACTAGTCATCATGGAAGGCATGATCCAGCAAGGAAGAAAAAGCTAGCTATAAAAACACTATGTGCGGTAAGTGTAACTTACTTCTTTAGTACTCCATTACATGGCTGTCAAAAGCATTACTTAACATTTTTATATGCAAAACACACAGTACCCCAAGCAGAAGCCTGGGGCTGTACATTGTGGATACTATATATGTTCTATGATGAGTAACACCGGTGCCTACAGGAGACACCCCTTAAGGGTAAGTTCGAACCTCTTCACCCATAGTATAAAAACTTCGTACATGGTATGAAATACTAAATCAAAACTTGTTCTCTTGTAGTGGAAAGAAGAGAAAGGAATGAAAAAAGACCCATACAAGAATGACCAACTCTTAGAGCTCGTCGGTGACCTTTGCAACTTCATATTAGACCAGATTGTACACATCAAAGGCGCCTACCATGACCGAGAGTCTGACTTAGGTAGAAATCCTAAGTACCAACACCTTTGTGAGACTGAAATGCTAGCTCTAGGACGTTGATAACAATGTGTATGGAATTTGTATATTTCGTGAGACAGCGTAGCATGCAGTATATTTGTTGCTCACATCATCACTGCCGTGTTCTGCCTGTAGTCTTGCGATCATCCTTGCCAACGTATGCATGAGCATGATGAGCACACCATGCCCACGATCTCCATGGAAGTTGTTGGCAGCCGGCACCGCCACCACAGTGGGAGAAGCACTAGGGTTAGTAATGGAGACGGGGATCCCGATCTTCCGTCAGGTGATGGTAACTATCGTTGTGGCGGAGAATGACACACCGATCCGGCTTCAGATCGAAAGATCGAACCCTACAATCTTAGCACCACAGCTCCTCTGGTTCTCAACCAAGTCACGGACCAGCTTGACCTCGCCCAAAAGGCTAATCCCTGCCTGCACAACGAAGAACACAAGCAAAAACAAGAAAGATCACAACCAAATTGCAGATGTATGATTAATCTCACGAGTTGGGGTCTCACAAACCGAAGAACGGCGAAACTGTTTCTTGACAGAATAATCTAAGCAAAACCCAAACCCTAAAGTAGGTGGTGGCTACTGATTATATAGCCTAAGGGACGTCCAAGGATCCCTCTTTACGTCCTAAAGGTGTCCCAACACGTTACAAGGCCCAACGGCCCAAAAGAAGGTGTCGCAGCACCCTGATAGATTCTGGACACTGACTTTTTTCGATGATTCCTATTGATTTCGAAGAGCTTTTGATGTGAAACCACTTGGATTGGCTTCCTTATCAAATTATCTTTCCATCCATATGTGGATCATCGAAAACGGAGTTCGGATGCGTCCAGAGCGTCCATTTTATTGCAGACTGGTCCTGATGGCCGAGGCAGACTCGAACTCGGATTGGACTAGGCCTCTGGCTTGGCTTGGACGTCCTTGCTGGCCTCCTAAGGTGGTGGCCAAGGAGGAGGACGTCCAAGGGCTTTCTTTGTGGGTTCTCCAAGTCCTTGGGGTGTGCTCCCACTTGGGCCAGGCTCCCAAGGATGAATAACAAGCCCATAACGACAGTGTAGCTCCCAGCAGAAATAGCGATAGAATATATTGGCGATTTGGAGGCCTTGCCGATGTGATATTGAGATGGAACCAGATCTATTTGAAAGCTTATCAAACAAGCTTTCCATCAAGTGCTCATTGACCTCGATCGCACTCCGGATGGATGAGTTATGGCATTCCCAATAAGGCACTGTCGGGCTGCCGACGAACCAAAAGTTCAACTTTGATGAACTTCCATTATGAAACACATTTGAACCTACAATCAAATAGTGACATGTACATGTGGAACCAAGTGAATTATAACCAAAGCCACTATGCAAATGTAGGAACGAGCGCACTTTATAATCATTGTTCGTATCCAAAGGTGCCATGTCCTCATCATCCTCCCCTTCTTGACAACAAACCGTCCTCGGTTTGGGATTAGATGAAGAAAACATTGTTGGTAGTAGCCAACATTGCTCCCCTTCTTGAAATTTAACATGTTTCTTTATAACAAAACTAGGGGAACTCGACATGACAAGATTATAGCAATTGCAATCCTTTGGTTGATCATACTTTTGCACAATATATGGAGATTTCAGATTTGAACAAATATAGACACGATGCACTATATACTCTCCTTTACAATTATATTTTCCAATAAAATAATATGTATGTCTAGAGAACCATGGCAAATCAGCATAGGCATAAAGTTTCTCCTCTAAAGAACTAAGATTACACGGAACATCAAATTCAATGTAACCCAAAGTATTTAAAGAAGACAATAATTTCAGCTCATCAACTTCACTAGCATTATGAATAACAAGTCTATTTTCAGCACAAGTGCTCATTTTTAGCACACATATAGCGTGATCATTCTTCAATGATTGCATGGGTATAACATAAATATCATCATGCAAGTCATCTTCATCACAAGAAACATCAAGCAAATCATCTTGTGACAAAGGTAAATCAAGCGAATGCTCCACTAAAATTTGCTCTATCATAGCATGATTGGTGGAAAAATTCAGCACATCAAGAGAACTCTCACCTTCTGTGAGTTTAGCATCATGGGCATTACCTTTGCTCTCATGTTCAGCAGGGGTAATAGTTGATGGTTCTGAATTTTCACATGATGCTGTGAGCTTCTCATTTTCTGTCACGTCATCCTTGCTCTTTTCTACATTGTCCTGTAAAAGGTTAGGCATAGCAGGAGGAATAACAACCGACTCTTCCTCTAAATGGTGCACCTCATCATATGAAGTCAAAACAGGAGGTGGATTAATAAAGGTTTCTCGCATAAGAAGTTTCATATCATTCCAAGTTTGAGGTTTATCAGAAGGATCTAAAGACTCCCACCAAGATAAAGTAGAATATCGTAAAACACTAGCTGCATTTTTTACCTTCCTCCTTGGACACATAAAGCGAGTAGCAAATATGTTATCGATGGCAATTTCCCACTCCATGTACTCATTAGCACCTATACCATCATAAGTTGGTGGATACGAACAACCTGTCATTGTAAACACAAAAACAAGGAACAAACGGTGAAAGTTATCCCTACCAAATAACTACGTGGTTGCAGTGGTGTCACTTTTCACAGCAAGTGGAAACATCTTACCAAGCTCTTACAAAGTTCTTACCAACGCAAGCAGTGGCGGTACAACCGGCGGCTGGTTCGTGATACCTCTGAGGTAGTGGTACCGAGATTGCAAAGCCCTTTTTCTATACTGATCTGAAGAATTTGTGGAGCTTGGAAGGCAAACAAAGAGTAATATGTATATCTGGCACACAAGTCAGTAACAGACAGCAATATTGAATAAATGTCCAGAGCACTTGTCCTAGTTGCTGGCCTATACGTGTTCCTATCACCAGTTGTGATAAACAAGAGAGGAAACAAGGATGAAAGGAAACAAGTATCAAAGGTAGCAACGGATGTGAACAAGGCAAAAGGTATAACAAACAATAGAGCTATTGAGTGTTCCTTATGTGCTCCTTTTCGATATCTTCTATTCTCTTTTACTATTTTTTTCTTTTATTTTTTTTGTCTAATCTTTTTTTTTCTTGCTTTTGCTCGTTTGATATTTTTTTCTCAGCAAGGAGCACACAAGAATAAACCACAAAAAATTTGAGCTCAATTGAATAAAAGATGTGGCCTATAGAAAATTAGGACTGTGCTCTAAAAAGCATATCAAAACTTGTGGGCCCAGAAACTCAATTTTCCTAATCGAATTTCGCAAATCTAATTTTTGCGAACTCAGCTATGCTGGGATGAAATAGATCTAAAATTTTCTAGCGTTCTCCGTAGATATAAAATTTTTCCCGTTTCGAGTTCGGATGCAAAAGTTATGATTGTTTTAAGGAAGCTGCTCGAATCAGGGATTTAGTGGACACAAGATGCAAACCGATGGTGATACGGAATAGCGGCGGGTGAAGGGATCAACAAAAACTAGAAAAGAACACAATCTCAACCAGCAACAAGACTTTGACCTAGGACATAAACTCAACAAAGCGAACTCTGAAACTGAAATATGCAAAGGCTATGGCGCGGAAGGTTATAGGACAGGAAAAACGAGTATGGCACTGGACTATGGGACGAATGCGAAACACTCAAATGAGGGAATAAATGTGAACCTGACGATATACCTTAGCTCTGATTAACACTTAATGGAGACGGGAATCCCGATCTTCCGTCAGGTGATGGTAACTATCGTTGTGGCGGAGAATGACACACCGATCCGGCTTCAGATCGAAAGATCGAACCCTGCAATCTTAGCACCACAGCTCCTCTGGTTATCAACCAAGTCACGGACCAGGTTGACCTCACCCAAAAGGCTAATCCCTACCTGCGCAACGAAGAACACAAGCAAGAACAAGAAAGATTGCAACCAAATTGCAGATGTATGATTAATCTCACGAGTTGGGGTCTCACAAACCGAAGAACGGCGAAACTATTTCTTGACAGAATAATCTAAGCAAAACCCAAACCCTAAAGTAGGTGGTGGCTACTGATTATATAGCCTAAGGGACGTCCAAGGATCCCTCTTCATGTCCTAAAGGTGTCCCAACACGTTACAAGGCCCAACGGCCCAAAAGAAGGTGTCGCAGTACCCTGACAGATTCTGGACACTGACTTGTTTCGACGATTCCTGTTGATTTCGAAGAGATTTTGATGTGAAACCACTTGGATTGGCTTCCTTATCAAATTATCTTTCCATCCATATGTGGATCATCGAAAACGGAGTTCGGATGCGTCCTGAGCGTCCGTTTTATTGCAGACTGGTCCTGATGGCCGAGGCAGACTCGAACTCGGATTGGACTGGGCCTCTGGCTTGGCTTGGACGTCCTTGCTGGCCTCCTAAGGTGGTGTCCAAGGAGGAGGACGTCCAAGGGCTTTCTTAGTGGGTTCTCCAAGTCCTTGGGGTATGCTCCCACTTGGGCCAGGGTCCCAAGGATGAATAACAAGCCCATAACGACAGTGTAGCTCACAGCAGAAACAGCGACAGAATATATTGGCGATTTGGAGGCCTTGCCGACGTGATATTGAGATGGAACCAGATCTATTTGAAAGCTTATCAAACAAGCTTTCCATCAAGTGCTCATTGACCTCGATCGCACTCCGGATGGATGAGTTATGGCATTCCCAATGAGGCACTGTCGGGCTACCGACGAACCAAAAGTTCAACTTTGATGAACTTCCATTATGAAACACATTTAAACCTACAATCAAATAGTGACATGTACATGTGGAACCAAGTGAATTATAACCAAATCCACTATGCAAATGTAGGAACGAGCGCACCTTATAATCATTGTTCGTATCCGAAGGTGCCATGTCCTCATCAGTTAGGGTAGCCATAATCGTCTTCATGGGCATGGCCACGACGAGCAATCTGCTGCCTCTCGGGTGGCGTCCTCGTGGAACCCGCGACCCCTGCTGCTGCCACTGGCCCGACATGGCGGATTGGACTGGCGATGACTTGCTCGTCTTTCTTGGGAGCTTTGCTGGCTGCAGTAGGAGTCCTCGCTGCCACAGAAGCCTCCTCGGTCTTCTGGACCCTATGTTTAGGACTAGGAGGAGCTTGCGGAGCCGCCGGAGTATACTCAGGAGATTGCGGTGGTGGAGTAGGTGGTGAGTCCGCCATCTTGTTCTTGTCTTCATCATCGCTCTTGTTCTTGTTCATGTTCGCACCGTTGCCATTGTTTGCTTCCTTTCCAGTTCCAGAGGACGACGGGTGGTCGACAGGCTCGGTGTGGCCGACCTCGTGACCTGGATGATGCTCATGTGTCACTTGTGGTTGTGGCGGATCATTTTCGTGGCAGCAGAACACGGGAGACACAGCCAGAGCTGGCGCCGAGGTATAGCTAAGCTAGCAGCAGCTAGGCAGTGTTATGTTAAGCGATCGATCTATTGGACTGAAGGTATGTAGTAGTTGAGAAGAAGAGTGCAAGCATATAGATGTGTGGTTATTAATTAGGCCGGAGAATATATGGCCGCAGATATGGGGCTCTGCTGTATAGTAAACTGAGTTCGTAAGACTTAAGCTAACGTTAAGTCATTAACCCCAGTGGAGTTAGGTCATCGTCCACCGTATGAAGCAACAGAAAGATGCACGTCCTCAATGATGGAGAACTTATGACCAAGGCTTTGTATCAAGCCATTCATGGTGTCGTTGTTATCCTCAATGATGCATGGAGAATCATTAAATAGTGTGATGCTAGCTTTATGTTTCATTGCAAAGTGAAATGGAGAGACACAGAGTGCTGCTAGCTTGCTTTATTTCTTGTCCTTGGGCATATATATGTACTAGATGTTCTTTTCATAGCAAAATGTGATGATTGTGTAAAATGTTCACCAACTCAATTCGGAAGCATTTGTCGCAATACACGTATGATGTGATGTGTACCCCATGTGCGTTTGTTCCGGGGAGGTAAGCTCCAAAACATTAAGGACATACAAAGTATTTTTAAAGTTTTAGAAAAATACCATGGTTTTGTGAAATATTTTGGTTTTAGAGTGCCATGGAGTATTTGATGTGCAACAGACTTTATGGTTTTGAATACCATGGTATTGTAGAAACTGTGGCCTATTTGGATGATGCGGTTTTGGAAAACTGTAGTATGACAAAACTGTGGTTTTATAAGCTAAAGAGACACAAAACCATAGTTGAGAAAAAAGAGGTCATGAGTGGAGTTTCTAAACTCCAAAAAGACTACAGTTTTGACAAAACCATGGTTTTAGAGACTACAAGATTTGTTGTATCCAAACACCCAGTAGCTTTTAAAAACCAAAGTATTTTGTAAAACCATAGTATTTCTCCAATACTTTAAAAAATACTTTACAGAGTTTTAAAAACTCCACTGTAGACCTCTTTTTTCTAAACCACAGTTTTGCACATCAATGGTTCTAAAACTACAGTTTCTTGATACTAAACCATAGTATAAAAAACTATAGTTTTAGAACAAGAAACCATAGTATCAAGAAATGTCACACCCAATTTTAAGGATAAAATGGAGTGCAAAATCTTATGTGCGCCCAGAGATCAGTCACACACATAAACCGACAAATTATAAATAGTATCATCACAAATGTTTATTACATCACGAATAAGACAGAGTTATCACATAAATATAGTGGAAATAATAAAAGATCTCTCGCGGAAGCTCCATTTCACAGGGACGTCGACTGGTTGACCACAAGTCTAGTAGTCCTTAGGAAAATCATCATACCCAAAGCCATCTTTTACCCATTCAGGATTTTTATCTAAGTAATGAAAATAAACAAGCGTAAGTACATGTCATACTCAACAAGTGTAACACAGGGTTCATGATGCTCAAAAGGCTTGACACAGGTTTAATAGCGTTCAGTTTTTAGTTGTCACAATTTTAGCTTAAGAGTAGCACAAGTTGTTTCAATTCCCAATGCAAAACACATGATCAAATGTAAACATGAATAATGAATATCATAAACAAATAATACTTAGTGTTCCTCTATTCTGTAAATATTCCAAGGCCCCTCGTGACCGTGAGCACGGCTGATATACCAATTTTACACTCTGTAGAGGTTATACACTTTCACTGTGAGTCATGATACCCATATGCCCGGGTTTGCAACTCTCAAAACACTTCCAAGGTGAGCAGGCAGGGGTCACTATGAAGCCTTTCAAAGATTCGTCTAACAAGTTAGGGTCATTAGATTCACTCGGCAAACAGTTATAGGAACCCCCTATCAAATGACACAATTCCTTCACGACTATACACATAAGAGTAGAGGCTGTCCTATACCCGATTCGGCAAGCCATTCTTATGCCAATAAAGGTAACCACTAACAAGCTAGAAAAAGATCCTCATACTGAGCTAAAGCCAGAGCCATGTAGCCCTCACAGCTATACTGTAAGTCCCGGATGATAACTTACAGATAAGTCCTTAGGGAGAGAAATCTGAAGCATTTAGAAAGTAGCTAAATACTCCAGCCCCCTGTTTCCACATTGCTAAAAAGTCATATTTTAATGTTTATTGCATATACCATTAGTTAAGTTACAAGATCATGGTTTAATTGAGCACTGACAAAGCTACCCAAATGCATATCCCGTAGGTGACAAGGTAAAAGTTCAATTCTAGGAAATTCCTATCAAGGTGACACATGCAACATGAATTTAATGAATTAAAGTGAATAGGAAACAAGGATGATCCCATGCTATACTTGCCTTGAGCAAAGTACTCCTGCTGATCCTGCTCGTCAAAGTTGTACCCTTGATCTCCCACGAATTGCTCACCATCTATATTCGATAACACAGCAACATACAAACATCCAGGAGCAATCATGCAAAGCAAACAAGGCTATAGATTAGAACAGGACACCAATAGCATAAAATCAAGATGAAAAGTTTACAAAACAAATCTACGTCTTGCTACGAACAAACAGACGCGAGGATCACAAAAATCAGAGCTAAAACAGAAAAGTTATGAATTAAACAAGATTTCCTATAGGAAAATAATAGATTAAATCTAAGCTCAAATTTTAAAAGTTGAAAACCTACTTAACAGTAGTATAAACATGTAGATTACTTAATTACGAACCTAACGCAACTTGAACGGATCAAATCGGAATTAAAACGGAGATTTTATGGCTAAAACAAGTTGAGTGGCAAAACTGTAAATACATAAAAACGTATTTTCAATCTAAACGAACCAAAATATGCTTTCAAAAATAGAAAATAGAATCCAAAAACGGGCTTTGGACTGCGGGTTAAATCTGAAATAATTGTAAGGGCATTTTTGAAAAACTGGCGGCGAAGGGGTATCTTTGATATGGGGCCATTGGATTAGATCTGAATGGCTGGGATTTGATCTGGCGGAAGAGAGAGAGAGGTCACGCCGGAACAGTGCGGACGACAAGGTTTGCGACGGCGGCGCCATTGCCGGCTTGCCGGAGTTTTGGCTTTTGGCCCACAGTGCATGGTTCAGCGAAAAAGGAACACCGGGAGATAGAGGGAGCGACGGCGGACTCACCGGACCCAAGAGGAAAGAGCGGGAGGCAGTAGAGGCGGCGCGGCGCTCGATGGACGGTGGCTGTCATGGCGGTGCTAGGGCGAGGCGCGGCTGTGGCTTGCTTGGGCGAAGAAACTTGCGGCAAGATGGATAAAGAGGCGGAGGAGGCGGCTATTTATGGGGGCGGGGTTACCTAGGCGGCATGGCACCGAGCTCGTGGCGGAGGCAGACTCGGTGTCGGCGCGGCAGAGGTCTCCGGCCCGGATACGGTGCGAGGGAGAGGAAGCCCTTGACCTGTGGGCCAGAGCTGTCAGTGGTGGAAGGAAGCGCGCGGGCGTCAGGCTGGGCCGGGTGATGCGGCGCGCAAGGGAGAAAGGTCGAGCTGGGCTTCGGCCCGAGCGGAAGGAAAGGGAAAGAAAGGCCAACAGCCAACTGGGCCGGCGGGAGGGGCGAAACCGAGTGGGCCAAAAGCAGGGGAAATAAAAGAAAAAGGAAATTTATTTCTTTTCAATTTTTCCAAAGCAATTCAAAATGCAATTTCAACTCAATTCAAAATCCGACTTCCAACCGAGAAATAAAAAATATCATGCAGCGGCATGAATGCACATACATGATTGTTAACCTATATTTGTTTTTAATTTAATAAAATTTATTATTTTTCCTAGGTTCAAGTTCCCACAAAATGCTTAATTAACCATTTTCTCCTATTTCAAAAATATGCAAAATTTAGGGTGTTACAAGAAATTGTAGTTTTAGAATCGTTGTTATGCAAAACCGTGGTTTAGAAAAAAGTGGTCTAGAGTGAAGTTTTTAAAACTCTAAAAAGATTACAGGTTCAGCAATACTATGGCATTCAAAACCATAAAGTTTGTTGCACCAAAACACTTCATGGCACTCTACAACCAATGTATTTCACAAAATCATGGTATTTTTCTAAAACTCCAAAAATACTTTGTATCAAACAGGGCCTTCTTCATGGATAAATATGTCCATGCAATGCTAGATAAAAAGGCAGAACTATCAACATATACTCCATTGTCTTAGAGATAAAAAAAACACCTGTTTGCTGAGGGAAGAAGGGACGATAGACTGGTTCCAAATGTCAAATACTAAAAACCTGTTAGAAGGTGATAATAATGCAAAGTGTTTCTAGCTTATTGCAAATGGTAAGCATATGAAAACACTCATTTTCTAGTTAGAAGGGAATAATAAGATCTTGAAAGACAAAATGGAGCTAAAAGACCACATAACTTCTTAATACCAAAATTTATTTGGTCCTCCTGTTTGAAAATAATTTTTCCATAATGGAGAATAGAGTTGATGACATCACACATGTTTTAGACATGGAAAATGATATTTTTACGACAATGTTTTCTGAAGAAAAGGTAAAAGAAGCTATTTTCCAAATGGAGAACAATAAAGCTCCGTGGCCAAATGGTTTCCCATTGACATTGAGTTTTATATCAAGTGTTTTGGGAAGACATAAAAAGGCTAATTCGATGGCTATATTTTGACTTCTATAAAGGAGACTTACCTAGCCTTAACTTGGGCACTATTACTTTATTAACAAAGTGTCAAGAAGCAATCTGAATTCAAGAGCATAGACCGATCTGCCATTTAAATGTAAGCTTCATGTTTTTTTACTAAGGTTGCAACTAGTAGAATGAATAAAGGGTCACATACAGACATTCTCGACCAACACAATATAACCAAGATTTTTTTACCTGGTCACTTTACTTTAGAAGGTGCATCCTCCTCCATGAATCTAACCATGAGTTACATAGAAAGTAGCTAAATGACATTAATTTTAAGTGGACTTTGAGAAGACCTGTGATAAAGTGAAAATTGTGGTGTTTCCTTCAACAAACCCTTTAGATGAAATGATTCTCAATTTTGTGGTGTCAGTGGATCCATCAATTTGTTTCTAGGGTAGTATTGCTGTAAAGGTAAACAATGATGTAGGACGGTATTTCTAAATGAAAAAAGGCCTAAGACAAGATGATCCTTTATCACCAATCCTTTTTAATTTAGTAGTGGATATGTTATTTAATTCAGTGCTAGAGCTAAAGAGGATGGACAAATTCAAGGACTAATTTTACATCTAGTAAATGATAGCCCCTAAATCCTACAATATGCTAAAGATACAATCCTTTCATGTCACGTGACATTGAATAGGAAAAAAATATGAAAATTCTTTTGTTTTTCTTTGAACAACTTTCACGTTTGGAAATTAACTTCCACAAAAGTGAATTAATATGCTATGGAAATATAAAGAACTTTGTTGGCAAATACTCGTAGATCTATGGATGGGAGACGGATCAATATCCTTTTAAATACATAGGCATACCAATGAATCATAGAAAACTTTAATAACGAGAGGACCAGAAAGTTGTTGAAGTCCGCCTTCAAAAGAAAATGTGTAGTTGGAAGGAAAGATTTTATCTTATGGAGGTCGGCTAGTACTGATTAACTCAATTCTAAGTAGCCTTGCTGATACATGATGTCTTTCTTTGAAGTACCAAAAGGTATTCTAAAGAAGCTAGACTTTATGGGTCCAACTTTTTCTAGCAAGGAGACAACCAAAAGAAAAAAATAGAGACTTGTGAAATTGGGGGATCCTCTGCCTAACAAAGGAGGAAGGTGGCTTAGGAATTACAAATCTTGGGGTGTAAAATGAATGTCTACTTAGTAAATGGATCTACAAACATGTTAATGAAGATGGAGTTTAGCAAGAACTTCTTAGGAAGCAGTAATTGAAAAAAAATTGGGTGGAAGCCAAGTGATTCCTATTTTTTGGTCAAGCCTTGTGAAGGTCCATGACCAATTCTTAGAGTTTTCCACATTTAGGCCTTGTTCGGTTAATACCCAAACCGAGGAGATTGGAGGGTATAAAGGGGAACTCCCCTCAATACCCTCCAATCCCATCGGTTAGGGATTAACCGAGCAAGGCCTTAACATTCATAATGGTGCTAAAGTGAGATGATAGGAGGACAAGTGGTTGGGTAACTTCATCCTCAAAGAACAATATCCAAATTTATATAACATTACAAGTGAGAAATATATTACAGTTGCTTGAGCTTTTAGCACCGCACCACTTAATATTTCTTTCTACAGAATGCTAGGGGTGATAAATTAATTAAATGGAACGGTTTCGTCACAAGACTAGCATTTATGCAACTTGATGATTAACCTAATTCTATTAAGGGCCCTTTTGATTGGGCTTTTCTGCATGGACTCTGTTGCTGGAGCCGGAGCACCCTGGCAAAAGCCCAAAAAATAGCTCTGTCTCAGTACAGTCAAAATGGCTCTAGCTCGTCTATTCCACATCAAAAGTGCTTCTCCATCCATAGTCATTTAGTGTGGCTCCTCCGGCTCTGGTGCCGGAGATACCAACAGAGCTGGAGCTAGAGCACACCAAATTGGCCCTAAATGGACCTCTTTATCCAGGGGGCATGTCTTCATTATGCAACCAATGTAAAAAAAGTAGTAAATCAAATGGCTATGCCTTTAAATAAATCATAAAGGAAGATCAAGTCGCCTCTAAAGGTCAAGATATTCATTTGAATCGGAGTGATTTTAACAAAGGACAATATCCTAAAATGAATTTGGAGTGGTGATGAAAAGTTATGTTTTGTGACAATAAAGAAATCATCCAACATTTATTTCTTGCGGGTCATATAGCACGCTTTGTTTGGAGGATTGTCCCAAAAAGTGTACGAAGAGAAAAAACATCTCACATGCCCCCGGCCCAATAAACAAGCTTTTGTGCCCATCGGGTAGGGTATTGGTGCGTGAATGGGTCTAACAAAACTTATCATATGTCTTTCCATTATACCCAAGGCCTAGGGGTATGCCCCCTATGCTATAGGGTGAGCTGTCGAACAGTGGCAAACAGTTGGAGGCTGATGGTACTAGTGGCCATGTGCAAGCAAAAAATGGTGTTTGGGTGGCGAGCACCAAATGATAAACACGCCCTTGTTGTGGGAGTCTGAAGGCTTGTGGCGCTCACTAGCACACAAAAGCGTGAAAAAAGATGTAAGAATCCTTACACATGCATAGCGAGGGGCTCGTAAGTGTTGTTGCACAGGTGTATACCGTGGATGTTTGTGTGTATGTGTATTTAGAGGTTATCTGACAACAACAGGGGCTTGTAAGTGTTGTTGCACAGGTGTATATACCATGCATGTTTGTGTGTACATGTATTTAGAGGTTCTCTGACAACAATGTTAGCATGTATGTCCAGGAGAGAGAAGTAAGGTGGCCACTCGGAAGGATTGCTCTAACACCGTACCGAGCACAAGGTCAGAATTTTGCCATAGTGATCAACAAGATTCATCCAATTTTCAAAGGGACTCTCTATTCTTAATTGATGTCACTACTTGTCGAGTCCTTGCCATTCATGATAGCGATTTAGGAATGGGTCAGATGCTTAGTCTACCTGACCATAAGGGGTGTAGAACCCTAGCTATATATGTCATGTGAGGGATGGCTAGTTCCAAAATGCTACCATAGGGAATCCAAGGTCCTTGTCAAGGTACAAAGATTTGACCCAAGAGAGGGATGGGGTGCATTGGGTCACTAAAAACTTTTCTAACCTATGGACCAAACTTGATGCTACCCTAGACAAACATAAACAAACTAACTAGCAAGGTGTGCACTTGATCTTTATCTAGTGTTTTTACTTACCCATCAAAAATAGTTTCTCAACATATAGCAAATCATATGAACCACCCTAAGCTATTCTAGGAAATATTGGTAAAACCATAAGTGAGGTATGTAAAAATCAAGCGAGGAATGCAAAACTCCTGAGACAAGATGTGATGATGTGTACTAAGGTATATTGGTACGAAAAGTGTTAACCCTAGTCGATGTTGGAGCTCCACAAAGGTTTTGTCATGTGGTCATATCAAGCCTTCCTATGGCATGGTGTTAGACTCGCCACTAAGGCTCTTCCAAGTAAGACGTGTGCCACAAGCTACTAAAGCTTGTCACTCACATTTAGCATATGGTGTTTACAAAATTTTAGCACATCCTAGAAATAGTCTTTCTATTGATTGTCCAGTGCTCATATTTTCCACAATTGTACTATCTGATCCACCATAACTATTAAGCCTTGAAATGACCATGACTATTCGGTGCTAACTTAATTGTCGGGGCCATTCAAATTCAATTCTAGACCATTGGACTATTTGGTACTCAATTTTTTGTTGTTTTATTTGTTTTGCTTTAGTTTCTTCTCAGCCTTCACATCACTTGTTCCCTTGCATCCGTAGGACCTAAATAAACCTAGCTTGGTTCCAACTTGACATTTCTTGAGGTAGCTCTCTATTTCAACTGATCCTGAAAATAATTTAGGTCCTTCTAAAATCATCTGTGTGTCAGTCATAGGACCTGTGTGATAGTTGGAACACCTCACACACACGCTGAGCATGTCAAATGTAAAAATCTTTAGTAAATACAAGCCTAGCTACATGAATTGATACCAAGATTAATTGATGGGAGGATGTAGGGTTCTACCCCAATTAGTTCCACTAGTCCGTCAACCCACCATGTTTATGGAGAAGCTAATAATTTTAAAAGACAAATAATTAATACTCATATATAGATTTGGGCCTACCACGCACTAAACTTTACTTTCTGTCTCTCATTGCCTATATTCTCAGACAATAGTTGTATATTTAAATCTTTATGTGGTTGTGATATATACTTAGGTTATCTAGTTACAATGCATGTTTTTTCATCCCATTTCATTGTCATATTTAGTTGAAACCATATGTATCTCCCATATTCAATGATGGCTATAATGAATAGATGACCATATAATTTTTTTTATTTTTGTGAGTTCATAGGATTTATTATCTTTTTTCCTAGCAAGTATTAGAAAATTAACAAGGGGACTTATTGTTGGGAACCTCTGATTGATAATACTAATATTAATTGATAATAAAGAGGATGCCGTTTCGTCCTTGCGTTCCAATTACTACATCGCCCGCCATTATTAATAATTAAATGAAAAGGTGAAACTGGAACAAATTCTTTCCGAATATGCTTCTAGCATTAGGTATGCCAGCACTAGTTTCAGACAATGGAGAGACTAACAACAGCATCCAGTTTGAACGAAAAGACATCATCACCAAATTTAGTTTACAATTTACAACTAGAAAGGTACGATTTTTTCACTCTCATCCAACCAATTGACATTGTATATATAGGGAAAAAAATCAATTGGCTATCGTAGGGAGGCCTACGCTCTGCACACCACAACGCGAGCGAGAGAGCAGGATGAGCGAGCTGCCGGAGGAGGCTCTCCATGCCGCGTCCTCACTCCTCAATGGATTGCACACTACTGGAGGCCGCGGCTTTGCCGAGTGTTTTTACACTCGGCAAAGAGCCCTTTGCACTCGGCAAAGGCTTTGCCGAGTGTAGCATTCGGTAAAATCCGCTTGGCAAAATTTTTCTCAGCAAAGGGTCTTTGCCGAGTGCTTTTTATCGGGGCACTCGACAAAATAAAAAACAATTTTGCCGAGTGCTTGGGGAGGCACCCGGCAAAATATTTTCGGCCGTTGTGGCGCCGGTCGTTAACGGTTATTTTGCCGAGTGCCCAACCCAGCGCTCGGGAAAAAAAATATTTTTTAAAAAAATTTCTTTGCCGAGTGCCCTAGCCCAGGCACTCGGCAAACTTTTTTTTATTTCTTTTTTAAAAGTACTTTGTCGAGTGCCCCTGTCCAGGCACTCGGCAAAGTTTTTTTTATTTTTTTAAAAAAAATTACTTTGTCAGAGTGCCTAAACAGGGGCGATGCACTCGGCAAAGAATTTCTGAATTTTTTTTAAAAAAATACTTTGCCGAGTGCCGCGGCGATGCACTCGGCAAAGATTTTTTTTTTTGAAAATCTTTGCCGAGTGCCTTGCCCATGGCACTCGGCAAAGACCCCGAGAATTGCAATTTTTTTTACATTCCATTGTAACAGACAATATATATATATATATATATACACATCAATCATCACATCTATATCACCAACATGCATTATATATCACAAGCATACACATATTTAATAAATCCATCGAAAATCCATCACAAATGCACCAAAGTTCAACATCAAAAGTTTATTATTACAAGTTCAACATCACAAAGTTCAACATCCCTACTACGGCGACGGAGACTGCAGGTGTGGCCCCCTGGACAGCGGTGAAGGACCGGACTGCGGCGAAGGGTTGACGCGATCAGCCGCCGGTGACACGCTAGCGGGATTGTTTGAACCCGCCGACGGAGGCTGCACAAAAGAGAAGAGATTGCATGTGTTAGACTCAAAATTGAAAATTTCGGCAGCACCTCCCCTGCACGGGGAGATTTCCAACCTGCAAGAAACAACGGCACGAAGGCCGACAATCACAACGGCACGAAGGCCGACAATCCCAACGGCACGAAGGCCGAAAATCACAACGGCACGAAGGCCGACAATCCCAACGGCACGAACGCATTAAACTTTCATACTCACAGGAGTGAAGTGTCGAACCGGAGCTGGAGCTAGCAACTGCACTTGGACACCCGATGCTTGCCCGATGGTTTGCATGATATGATACATGTCCGCCATCTGCTTCTTCGTGGCCTCCAGCTTTGCGGTCAGGTGCGCTTGCATCTCCCTTGTCTCTACCAGCTCGGCCTACAGTGTTTCAATCACATGTTTCAGTATTGCAAATCTGATCAATGTGTGTAACGTTCAATGTACGACGAGTGAAACCGGAATTACCTAAAGTTCGTCGACCCGTGACAGTGTTGGAGTAGGCCGTGCACGTATGGGAAGGCTTCTGGCCGTGCTCCGTGCCCTCACGTTGGAGAGAGAGGGTGCAGAGCTCGAGGAGTCGACGCCGTCTACAATCCACAACCGCTCGTGCTTCCTGCCTTGCCCCAGCCTCACAATCACCTCTGTCTCAAGGGGCTCAGTGCTCAGATTGTGATCTGAGCCATGGAGCACCCTAACCGCCTCCGTGTAGTCTCTGACCTTAGCGTGGATGCTCGGGTCAGAGTAAGCCTGGGCAGTGGCATCCGGGTTGAAGACGACACCAGATTTCACCGGGCCCATGTGGGACACAGCCCATGCCCCAAACTCCAACACCGGCACGTCCGGGTGTGCCACCTCCTGCGAGAAAGACGGCAAGATGATTAGAAATCAGGCAAAATGGAGCGTTAGAATAGATAAATGACATCTCGTACAAGTGCCCGCTTGAATGCGGGGAGGTTGCGGCTGCCTTGGTGGTGAGTTGGAGCGGTCCTCAGTGCCCGCTTCCGCTTGCCTTGCTCGTGCTTTGCGATGTACGCCGGGTCAAGGTACCTATCCACGATCCTCGACCATGCCGATCTATGCGACATGCACCACGAGGCCAGCACCTACACATCATCAAGTGTTTGACATATAAGAAGATCAATTCTGGACCTACTAAATCTCAAAACGAATCAATATTATTCACCTACCTGAAGGTACTACTCTTTGGTCAGCGCCACCTTTCTTGCGCCAGTTTTGTTGAGGGGCTCTTTCTTGATGGACCTGTAGTAGTCGACGTGGGCCTAGAGTTGCGCCTCGTGAATCATGTCGCTGACGTACTTCTTACAGGCTCTGTGTGCCATTTGATCCGCCAGGGTCTCTCTACCTTCTTCGGCTTTGAAGTACCTCTGCATACAAACATGATGTATCCATTCATTATTTCAATAAAAGACTTAAGCAATGGAGGAGATGTATTGAGCTATGTTGTAAGACACTTACCCAAAAGTCCGCCAAAACCCGCTCCTGCTTGTTGTCCTGCTCGTCATCCGAGCCGAGCTTGTACCTGTCCCACGACCTGGCCGGCTCCCACCTCCCCTCTTTCAAGTCCACAAGGCCGGGGAAGTGTTTCCTGCACAGACATCCCAAGACGGTAGCGGGGGTGCGTGGGGGGTCAAGAGCACCCAACAGAACTAGCCAGCCCCTGCATAAGTGATTAAGAAAAATTATTAGTTTCTCTTTTGATTTTCAACGTATCATATGAAGTACTAGTGATAACATCTATAGTTACTTACCTTCTTCCCACAGGACGAACTAGTGGGCGTCGGTCAGGAAGCGAAACCGGAGGAAGGCTTATGGGACCTCGCAGGTAGGGAGCCGACTGAGCAGAACTGTCCTCCGTCTGCTAAGTCCCCTCGTCCCCCAGCGGAGTGTCTGTGGTCGTGCCCGTGGCCGCCACGTGGTCTTCCAGGGTAGGAGACGGGTCCTCCGACTGGTCGAGAGCCGGGGGAGGAGGCGGGTCCCTCCTGGGGCGACCCTGGCCCCTCCCCCTCCCCATGCTAGGGTGACCCGGGCCTGCTCTCGCCGCTAGGAGCAAAGATGTCCCCTCGCCTCCATCAGGAGGGCGTAGCCTCTGGTACACCGAGAGCACCTACCTCGGTGAACAGTTGCCCACCATCTTTGTTTTGTCACCTGCAATGTACAAAGAATAGGTCTCATCATCACTGTCAAAATTTAATAGGTTTAGGAATAAACATAACAAAATTTAATAAAAAACATAGTATTACATGGTTTAGGAATAATCTTCATGATTGGGGTCATAGGTCTCATCATCACTGTCAAAATTGTCCAAATGGGCAACACTATCCGAAGGTTCTGTGTCTTCTTCATTGTCTTTGCCTAAATGGAATCGCTCAAGCATTTGAATGTCCTTCAGATTTAGCACTACATCTCCAGGGTCCTCGTCATCAACCGTTTCATTGTCTACTTCCATGGCAGTCGTCACACCGGGTAAGACTATCTCAAAGCTCCCTTGTAGCCCATCTGCTTGATAGAACTCTCCATCATATGTGTTTGTGTCGAAGGTGTAATCTTCATCTGCTTGATAGAACTCTCCATCATATGTGTTTGTGTCGAAGGTGTAATCTTCATCATTTGGAACAGGTAGTTTACCGTGCGAAGATACCTGGTGCACAATAGACCAACCCTTAAGATGGTCTTTGTCTTGGCACGCGTATGGCGTATGATACACCTGCGCGGCCTATTGAGCCACAATATAGACATCTTTTCCTTTATAGACGGAATCATGCCTAATCTCGACTAGCCCAAGATGAGGGGTCCGTCTCGTTCGTCCAGGATCAAACCAGTGGCACTTGAATATGACAGGAGTAAGAGGTACCCGGCCCTCATATTCAAGTTCATAGATCTCCTCAATTATTCCGTAGTATTCGACGCCATTAGTGCCTGGCGTAAAAACTTGGCTGTTGGTGGTTTTCCGACCGGGCCGAGTCTGCTCGTGTCTTGACGTGTGGAAGCGATATCCATTCACGTCATAACCGGTATATGACTTCACCCTTAACTTGAAGCCGTTTGCAACCTGTCTCAACTCATCACTCATGGACGTATTGGTTTGCGCCTGCAAGCTCAAGCATGATACATCGTTATACTATTGGAACGTACGAGCTACTAAGGAATATCGATGAACGTACGACCTTTTGTTTGAACCAAGAAATGAAATCAGGCCTCCCAGCTCCCGCACTCTCTGAAAGAAGGGTATCATGTTCGTGCGGGGTAGGATCCCTTGATTGATGCCACTCTTGACGAACAAATTCCCTGTACCAAAGAGAATCAATGGGGTTCAATATAGAATAGTGACGTCGTATTGAAACAAGTTCGTTGAGAACTTACTTAATGAATGGCGCAACCTCGACAAGGTTGGTGAACACATATAGCGTGATTCTGCGCCACTCTTCTGGATCTAATCTCTTGGGGGTCGATCCACTTGCGCTACCTAGTTGGCATTTGAAAAGGCTGAGGGTTGATTCAACTTCGCCAGCATTGCAATGAGGGGGTGGATTATGCTTGCTAGGAAGGTTCGGCTTGTAGTAGGATGTCGTGAAGTTTGCAACCTCCTCCCGAATGCTTGCCTCTGCAATGGAAGCCTCAATTCTGGCTTTATTTGTACATTTCTTGCGAAGAGTCTTTAGACATCACTCGATTAGATAGCACCAACGGGCCTGCACGGCCCCCCCAACCGTGCCTCGGTCAGGAGGTGCATAATCAGATGCTGCATCGGCAAGAAGAAGCCGGGTGGAAAGATCTTCTCAAGCTCATAGACCAACTCAGGTGCCATAGTTTCCAATTCTGTAATGACGGTAGAAGATAGCTCCTTGGCACAAAGCTGGTGAAAGAAGTAGCTCAACTTTGCCAGCACTAGCTAGACATGCTCAGGGACATAGCCTCAAACCATCGACAGAAGTATCCGCTCAATCCATATGTGGTAGTCATGACTCTTCATCCCATTGACTCATAGAGTCTCTAAGTTCACTCCCCTGCTCAGATTCGCTGCATACCCATCAGGGTACATTAAATTCTTGATCCATTGAAGTACTTCCCTCCTTTGATCGATTTTCAAGACATAGGGGGCCCTAGGCCTTCTCCACTACTTCCCTATTGTAGGAGGCCGCATCTCTAGGTATGGCCTGTCGCACAACATCGCCAGGTCCACTCTAGCCTTAGGGTTGTCCTTAGACTTGTCAGTGTCCATGAGCATTGCCCAAAGTGCCTCGGCGATATTCTTTTTAGTGTGCTTGACATCAATGTTATGGGGCAGTAGGAGGTCATCGAAATAGGGGAGCCTCATCAAGCTGGACTTATGAGTCCACATATGTTGCTCACCATATCCCACGAAACCACCATCTTCGTTGGGCATGAGAGCATCTATCTGAGCACGAACCTCCGCCCCAGTCCTCAAGCGTGGTCTAGGGTCTATCACTTTGACACCTTTCGTAAAGCTCTTGACGTCTTCTCTGAATCGATGGTCAAGAGGGAGGAATTGACGATGTTTGTCGAACGACGAATACTTGCCACCCTTCTTCAACCATATGAACCTCACAGCTTCCTTGCATATTGGGCATGGAACTTCCCCTAAACACACCAGGCTCACATTAACCCGTACGACAGGAAGTCGTGCAGGGAGTAGTGGTACCAGACATGCATTTTGAAGCTAGTCTTCGTAGCTCGGTCGTATGTCCACACCCCTTTGACCCAAGCATCGATCAACTCATCTATCACAGGCTCCATGAAGACACCCATATTACTCCCCAGGTGTTCAGGGATTATCAACGACAAGAACACGGTATGCCGTTGAAAGGAGACACCGAGGGGGAGATTTAGGGGGATGACGAACACAGGCCAACATGTGTATGGTGCAGCCATCATGCCATATGGATTGAACCCATCTGTTGCCAGCGCGACATGTACATTACGAGCCTCCTCTGCTTTGAGAGGATGCCACGAATTGAAGTACTTCCATGCATCAGCATCGGATGGATGTACCATCTTCTCAGGATTGTATCGTGTGCCATTTTTGTGCCATGTCATCTATTTTGCGGATTCCTCGGTCATGAATAGCCATTGGAGCCTCGGCAGGAATGGAAGGTGTCGTAGGACTCTCATGGGGATCTTAAGCTGCCTCTTCTGGCCATCGCCTGAGTCTACCTCCACATACCTAGGGGATTTACACTTCGGGCAGTACTTTGCATCCGCGTGTTCTTTCCTAAATAGGATGCACCCATTCAGACACACATGTATCTTGTCATACGACATCTTAAGTGCAAGAAGGAGCTTCTCTGACTCATACAAGTTCTTTGGCATAATGTGTGTCTTCGGTAGCATATCGCTCCACACGGCCACCATCTTGTCGAAGCCTTCTCGACTTAGGTTTAACTCGACCTTCAACCCATTACGCGACTAATGGCATCCAGCTGAGAAACATTAGTATGATCGTGAAGGGGTCTCTGTGCCGAGTCCAACACTAGGTAGAAGGCATCTGCGATAGCCTCCATCTCCTCCTTGTCACGTCCTTTAGCGAACTGAGCTTGGTGCATGTCATCCAGCATGTCTGCTACCCTGGCATCATCATCAAAAGCCTCAAGCCATGGTCTCACCACCTCCTCCCTGATACGATCGGCTTCACCATGGTGGATCCACCGGTGGTAGCCCGGAGTAAATCCAAACTTCACAATATGTTTACCCATGGTTAACCTATCTTTCCTTCTTCTGTTGTCACAACCGCTGCATGGACAAACCACTAGAGAATGGCCTCCAACACTCTCGCCAAATGCATGCTGTAAGAATTCTTTGACCTTGACTATAAACAGCAAGTCGTAATCGTGCTCGTCTCTCCGGAGCGTGTACATCCACTCACGGTCCTCCATCCTTTAACAGACGTATCAGCACATATGAGTCATCATCAATTGCATCTACGCGGTGTCCCTACTCTCTAATAGGTGAGGATAGGTCCTAATCCCACCCGTGGATCCGTAGATGAGGTTAGTTTCCATGCTCTGCTCCTATCCGAGACTGAATTTCAGTAGCACCTCCCTGTTGTTCTCCCGATACACGTTCTGCAAGGGAGAGTGTGTATCCAGAGAACAACAGGGGGGTGATGCCGAAACACCGTCTCGGACCGGAGCGGACCATGGAAACTAACCCATCTACGCATCCGTGGGCTATCCAAAAAACGTGGACAATCTGAAACAGAAACGCTCGTAGATATGCAAAGATCTGCATACCTCCAAAGATATCTCTTTTGGACGGGAGACGCCTAACTGGGCTACACCGATCTACGACGATAGACAAGCAGAAAAAGAGGTGATTTATACCTAGGGTGTCGGTGAAGTCAGGCTAGCGAGGCAGTGGCGAGTCAACGCAGTGGCGAGGCAACGCAGTGCAGGCAGACCCGCGACGCCGATGAAGACGATCGGGGACCTCCGGGTCACCTCCGACAGGTCCTGCTCTGCAAAAGAAGAAACGCGACAATATAAGTTCAAAATTTCAGCAGCACCTCCCCTACACGGGGAGGTTTCCAAAACCTGCAAAAAACAATGGCACGAAGGCCGACAATCACAAACGGCACAAAGGCCGATATGCACAGCGGCACGAAGGCCGACATCACAACGGCACGAAGGCCGACAAGCGGAGAAAGGGTGGATATACCTTGCCCATGCTCGTAGGCGGTTCGGTGATGATAGGGGCGTCAGCGGGACGGGCACGCGGAGAAGACGGCCGAGGCACCTCCTCCTCCCCTCCACCTCAGCTACCTCCCCCTCTCCCCTTCTCCTCCTCCTTCCTCTCCTCCTCCTCCTTCTTCCTTTTTCTTCTCTTTTTTCCTTCTCCTTCGTCTTTTTTCTTCCTTCTTCTTCCTTCTTCTCCTCCCTTCTTCTTCTTCTTATTGCTGCTTCCTCCTCCTTCTTCCAGGCCGGCGGCAAGACCAGGGGAGCATGGGGGCGTGCGGGGCCGGCACGTGCAGGGGAGGACGGTCGTGCGCGCCGGCAGTGGCAGCACGCGCGGACGACAGCGGCGGGCCGCACTGACGGCGGCGGCGCATGCCTGGGAGCCGCGCGACCGGGCTGGGGTGCTCGGGGGCGGGCAATGCAGGGGCGGGGGTGCGCGGTGGTGGGGGCTCACCGGCGTGGGCGCGTTGTCACGGCGGAGCGGGGGTGGCGGCGGCGCGCGCGTGTGCGAGCTGCGCGGGCAGGCGGCGCTGGCGGGCCGGGGATGCGCGGCAGAGCGGCGGCGGAGGGCGGCGGGACCGAGCAGGCGGGCGGGCGCAAGGGAGAGATAGGGTTCTGGGGTGGGGGGATTTTGGGCCGGCGACCCATTTTCTATTGGGCCTTTGCCGAGTGCTCCAGAAAGGGGCACTCGGCAAAGAATGTTTTATTTTTTTAATTCTTTGCCGAGTGCCACGTGCCCTGGCACTCGGCAATT
This sequence comes from Miscanthus floridulus, assembly GCF_019320115.1. Classification (NCBI taxonomy): domain Eukaryota; kingdom Viridiplantae; phylum Streptophyta; class Magnoliopsida; order Poales; family Poaceae; genus Miscanthus; species Miscanthus floridulus. The sequence continues at coordinate 49,429,590 of NC_089598.1, read as the reverse complement.
TTTTTTTATTTTTGAAAATCAACTTTGGCGAGTGCCCCCTGGGCCGGCACTCAGCAAATTTTTTTTTTTTATTTTTTAAAACTTATTTTGCCGAGTGCCAGCGCCAGGCACTCAACAATTTTTTTTTATTTTTGAAAATCAACTTTGCCGAGTGCCCCCGATGGCACTCGGCAAATTGTTTTTTTGATTTTGGGCCCAAATTTTTTTCTGGGGCCCTGTGACAGTATTTCAAACTCTATTTTAAAATTTGGGGCAATTTTGACTTTTTTTTGATATATTTCATTAGTTTATTTCATTTCGTCGAATTTTTCGAGATATTTCAAATTTGAACTGCAGGTACATGGAATAATGGACTTTGGTCATCCAAAAATTGATACTCATGATATTTAGGATATGTTTAGGCCGTATCCAGGAACTCACATGAAATCTCGAGCATCTCGTTGACATAACATGTCGAGGTACTTGCCGGAAATGTGATTTTAAATTATATAAAATGCAAATGAAGTCCGAAAATCACGAAACTTGTCGAGGCGTTGTGTTATCGCATGTGGAGGCTGTGGTAAAAAATTGTGAAGGTTTCGAGTAAGTTGTGATGTCGGATGCAAAAAATCCAGACATCTCCACATGTGATCGTAAATAGCTTATTCTGTAGCCACTTTGAGTTACGATAATTACTATGTTAATTTACGAAATTACAGTAACTCTTTACTAAGTGGTTTACTATGACGTTATGGTAAATATCTTCATATGTTATAGTAACCCAACTATCGTAAATATGTATTGACATTATCATAAATTAGTATATAAAATTATCGTAAATGGAGGTGGCTATAGAATAACTTATTTTGTAGCTGGCTACGGAATATACTCTTCCTCTATATATATATATGCACATGATCATCATCATGGGTCAAGATTACCGTACTGGAAGTAGAACGAACGAAATTGTTGGAGATCGGCGTCTGTCCTGTGGTGGCCGCAGCACGCTGTAGGGTAGCTAGTAGTCTTCAGGACCACGACGAGCCATCGGTAGTACTCGAAGTGGCGCCTTCATGTTATCAGCGGCCTCGCTGGGATGCGATGCTGCCTGCGACCCATGGCCATGGTGGTGGCGAGGACTAGCAGAGACCAGATACGTACGCTGAGGAGCTTGTTGCGCTGCGGCCAGATCCCTATGCTTAAAAGCTTGCGTTGCCGGAGTGGTGGACGCTACGATCTTCCCGGCAGCGCTCTGACTCTCTCGACCTCGGGCAACGCCACCAACAGAAGCATGGACGTTGCCGTCTGAGTAGCCGAAGTCCGTCATGGGCCCTCCACCGTTCTTGTTCACTTCCGTCATATGCCCTTGCGCCGCACGAGCTCCTCAATTCTTGCCCTCGCCGCCCGCAGCGGCAGGCACGTTGGTCGTCCCATGGTGGCCATATGCTTCTTTCACAGGGGACGACAGCTTATTATAAGGTTGGACGTTGCCCTCTTCATTCATGCCATCCCGCCGCCACCCATGGTGGCAGAGGAGCTTGTTGTTGTGGCTGCTGGACGCTAGGGTCATGCTGTGACCCATCATCACCTTTGGGGCCGCCGCGGCAGAAGAACGGCAGACACATCGCCGACGCAGCTAGCTAGCAGGCTGCAGGCACTAGTGAGCAACTGGAGTGAAGGTAGTAGGTAGCAGGACTAGTGCCTGTGGTTGGGCAGGGCTCCAGTTGCACAGGCACTCTATAGAGATGTGGTTGGGCAGGAGAGCATGCATGTTGATCTTGACAAACTGGAACCGTCCTGAAAGCAAGAATGCAAGCCTTCTCCTGCAAATTATCTCTATCTCTATTGGACGTAGGAAGGTAAAGAGAAATCTGAAATTTGCGACCGTAAGGAAGAGGCAAAAAGGCACCTCTTTGAGCAACTAAAATGGGAACATCAGGATCATGTGTCCAACAAATACAAAAAGTAATGCGGATGGTGCACACCTGATAAACTCACTCGGATCAGAAGGGTGTTCTCACCCTCCGTGGCAGGCTGGCAGCCCTGTCATTTTTTAAAAAAAAAACTTTAAACAAGTTTTTCAGGCTTTATCTTAATGATAGAAGAGAAACCAGACCAACTTAGTGTCCGTTTGGCAGGGCTCCGCGAGCGGCTCCAGCTCCGGCTCATGCTGAAGCCCTGCCAAAGGGCTAAACCGAAGAACAGCTCCGCCGGCGAAGCCTAAAAGAGCAGGAGCCTTTTCTCTACTGCGCCAACGGAGCCATGAAGACGAGCTTCTCCAGGCTCCTCCTTTATCAGGGCACGAGAGGACGCGGTTGTCATCCATCGCTGGTTCGAGCGCAACACAGCAATGCCGGCCCGTTTCCCTGCGTGCGCATATTGTGCCTGCTGTAGGTAAAGAAAGAGGAGGATTGGCTAGCAAGAATAGGAGAAAAGATAGGTTCCCAATGCAAAAATACAAGAAAAAAAAGAAAACAACAGATGGCTCCAATAATTTAGAAATAGACCGGGTTCCCAATGCAAAAGCAACGGTTAGTTTCTCCACAACTTGATCAAATCGCCTGCTACTTGTAAAATACGTAATAAATCAAAGGAGTATCAAAAAAATTGTAAAAAAAATTCTATGTTGGGTTCAACTAGATCTACACCGTAATAAAATAATAAGTGGGGGTATTATTGGCATTTTCCATTTTTCATCCATTTCAGAAAAATAGGAGGAGCCGGTTTGCCAAACGTTTTTCAGAACGGCTTCAGCTCCTTTAGAGCAGCCACTTCTTCAAAGGAGCCAAAGCTGGAGTTGTTTTTAGAGGAGCCAGAGCCCTGCCACGGACAAATCTTTTAAGACAAGAACAACTCAAGGCCCAACATGGTGATGCATGGCTAACCTAAGTCATCCAAGATAACCACGAGCTATCGTTATTCTTGTCCTGATCATAAGGTTGTCCCCTCCCCTTCCCCGAGCTCCCCAAGGGCGACTCAGGGGGGGGCGACACTCCCTGGCATGCTAGCCCTCTCCCTCTGAGCCACATCTTCAGCCACCATCGCCATCCTCCGGCTTGAGGCCACGGCGGCCCACGGCAGACCCCAAAAACTAGCCCTAGTCCGCAGTCCATCCCCTCCTCTGGCCCTCAGGCCATGCGGAGCAGCCGTGGCTGGTGCCCCTCCTCCCAACACGGCGCACCGCGACCCGACGTGGTTGCATCCCCGTGCCCCCTAGGCCCCTCGGGCCTAGATCTGCCTGCACCTAGCCGGCGTGGCTAGGCAGAAGTGGCGGCCCACCACCATGTGAGGTCCTCCACGACCCGACGCATTATGTCCCCTCCCCCCTCCCCCCTCCTCGTTTTCCCTCTCTTGTGCATCGACCGACCAGAACCGAGCTCTACCAGTAGGGGCGTGGACCGCCCCCCCGGGCCTATGGTGGGCTCACTCGGCGTCACTCTCTTGTGGCAGATGGGGCAGATTTGGGCCCCTAGGGCGCCCCGACTGCGCGGTGGCGGTCGGCCCCTGGTTGAAGGGATCCTTAACTTGGAGCTCCGCAACCCGACGCGGACTCGTGCTGGTGCAAGCTCCCCCTAGCGTGACCTCCCATTGCGTTGCTCTCCCGAGCAAAGGAGCCCCTACATGGGCAGTTGCTCGGCCCACCAGGCGGTTTGCCACCCCCCTTGCTAGATTCATCGGCCTCATGGCCAGATCTAGTGATGTTGCTCTGTGGTGTCGTGTCTCTTCTTCATGAGCGTTGTGGGGGTATTAACCCCTATACCCTTACGGCTAAGATTGGGCCAGCCCGGATCAGTGGGTCCGGTCCACCAAAAGACGACGCGCGGCCTGGCCAACCTGTTCGGAGTCCCGCGCAAGGAGTCAAAACAGATTTCGCGATCAAGCAAGATCTTGGTCGGTTAGAATAGGAATCCTTATCCGGTCACCTATGGCAATTGTAACTAACTAGGATTAGTTTCTAGATCTGTAACCCTGCCCCCGGACTACATAAGGCGGGCAGGGGACCCCTCTAAAAAACATCTCTCATTGACATACAACAATACAATCAGACGCAGGACATAGGTATTACGCCTTTTGGCGGCCGAACCTAGATAAAACCTCGTGTCTATCTTGCGTCACCGTCTTGTTTGTGGCTTGCGCATCTGTCTGCCGACAATTTACTACATTGGGCATACCCCTAGGTAGACTGCCGACCATATTTCGTCGATAGTGGCGTGCCAGGTAGGGGTGTGCGTACTGCTCTCCAAGCAAACAAGATGGCCATCATCTCCGGCTCCGTGGCTACACCGAACGGCCTCACGTTCACCGTCGGCCAGATCACCTGGACCACCGGCTCCGACAACTTCATCGCCATGACCACGGAGGAAGCGTGGATTCAATCTGCGTCGACCACTACTCCACTTGCATCGGCTACGGCTCCGACCACGGTGGATACGGCTCCGACCACGGTGGATACAGCTCCGACCACGGTGGATACGGCTCCAACCATGGTGCATCTGGCTCCGACCACGCCTGCATCACTTTCAGCCACGCCAACAACCCGTCGTCTGCTTCCCCGCTACAAAGGGAAGCAGATCGACAACACCGACCTGCTTGACTCCATCGATCGGGTCGGCACCAAACTCGCTGAAACCCTAGCTCTGGTAAGTACAATTCAAAGTCAACCTAATGAGCAGGTAACCGCTCCCCACAACAGATCTGCCTGACCAGTTCGGGCCAATCGTCCTGCATGACTTGGTACAGGTCTCGTGGTCATATCTACTCCTAAAGGGCGCTTCGCTCGTCGCCAGCCAGCCTCCGCAACGGGTCTCCGGCTCTCTGAGTACGAAGCCTCAATGGAGAACTACCAGGCCCAGCCCTATGGCCTGTGAAACGCTGCCTCCAACTACGCGTATAACATACAACGCTGCTCGGATCTGTGTTTTGTACATCAACCTCGGCCGAGGCCAAGCAACTTCGTCAACATGATCTAGATTGAGGATTATCAAGAAGGATCCGTCCACATGGTCCAAGAGGGGGACTCTAGCTCCTCGTCTGGCGTCGCATCTAATGCCTCCGTCCACACCGAGCTCCAGTATCACGACGATGAAGGCGTCGAATACGATCTGGATATCCCAGACCACGCCCTGGGGTTCCCATAATTCCCGTCTTTCCCGCCAAGGCGAGGGGATTTGATCAATGTTGTCAGCAATGACGAACCGCCAGCAGTTGGCGAAACAGAACAAGAAAGGATTGCGCGTCAGGCACACAATATTGACCGGTTTAATCGCCGGCAAATCAAAGCTGAAGCAGAAGAGGAGGCACGACGTGTAAGGGTCCAGCCACGCGACCTCAACAATGCTTTCGACAGGGTGGGGGACAAACAGGTCTTCAGGACTCCAAGCGCCAACGTAGCCGTTGCTATGGCAACAATGCAACGGCTACCCAATACCTTGGAAACCCAAACAATGCACGACGAAATACAAGCCTATCTGACGGCTGCTATGGCTCAGACCGCAGAGATTGTAAATCAAGCCTGGGCTCCATCCGTCTCAGTTGAGTCAAGCCACAACCGCCAGTACTCAAGTCGCTCACAGCCACTCAACCAACGTGGCTCGCGCAACAACGACCCATCAGACAATCGTCAAGGCGGAAACGGTGGCCATAATGGTGGTTGGGATGACAACCGCTATCAGGATGGCAACCGCCACGATGTTCGGGACGATAACCGCCGAGACAACCATGACAACCGCCGCGATAACCACGGTCGTAGGGCTAATCTAGATGGCAACCGAGATCGCCGTGATGGCAATAACGATCTCCGCCATTACCTCGGAGGACGTGATCTACGCGCTCGCATCAACCAGAGAGCCAACGATCGTGCATCCCACAAAAGCTATCGCCGTATGGAATATGACACTATCCACGGCCCGCCGGGCTTGAAGCAGTTTACTCCACACCTTCACCAAGTCATATGGCCCAAGAACTTCAAGCTCGAGAAACTTCAGAAGTACGATGACAAAGAGAACCCCGAATTATGGGTCATGCTCTACGAAACTGCGTGCTGATCAGCCATGGCTGACGAGCACGTCATGTCTAACTACTTCCCAGTCGTTGTTGGCCATGCAGGTCACCAATGGTTGGTCAGCTTGCCGGCGAACTACTTTGATTCTTGGCAAGAGCTCAAGCAAGTCTTCATCGACAACTTCATTGCTACATGCGAGCAACCCGGCAACAAATATGATCTGCAACGAATTCGAGATCGAAAAGATGAGCCACTACGCGAGTACGTCCAGCGTTTCTCAGAGATGCGCATCAAGGTCCCATCAATCTCCGACAATGAGGCAATCGAGGCTTTCATCACTGGCCTCCGCTTCCATGACGCCCTAAGGGACAAGCTCCTGCGCAAGAGGCCTGAATCGGTCACAGCGCTCCTGGCCACCGCTAAGAAATATGCGGACGCCGACGACGCTAAAAAGATAATTATCGAAGAAGCAGCAAGGGTTCCACGCTCCGACCACCCCCCACACCGCGATGACTACCGCAGCAACCGTGGTCGGAACGACAATTTTGACCGCCGCAACTAGCACAATGACTCCCGTGACCACCGCGACCAACGTAATCAGCGGCGTAACCGCCGTGACGATTACAAGGGCAAGCGTGCTCGGGAAGACAACGATGAGGTCAATACCGTTAAAAAAGGTGGCGGATGTCGTAACTACGAAGACGACTACGCCAAAGCATTGAAAGGGCCCTGCCAGCTCCATCCCAAGTCAAACCATACTATGGAGAATTGCCGCGTTCTCAAGTCTATCTACACGCGTCAACAGGCTCCGGATACATCTAACAAGCCTAACAACACAGGGGAACAGCGCAACGAGGACAACGACGATGAAGACGCAGATCCCCGTCACAAGTACGTCAAGCCAACCGATCACGTGCACACCATCATTGGAGGCAAAGTGTCCATCGAGACCAAACGAGAACGCAAGCTGCTCGCCCGTGCTTGCTTGAACGTGGCCAACACTGATAACCTCCTCGCCGATCTGTGGCTCCCTCCATGGTCTCACCGCGAGATCTCCTTCAGCAGAAAGGACCAATGGGCCGCAATACCTGAGCCAGGACGTTTTCCCCTAGTCCTCGATCCTTGCATCAACAAGGTTTAGTTCAACAGAGTGCTGATCGACGGCGGCAGCTCCATCGATATACTGTTCAAGAACAGTCTGCCCACCCTGAAGATAACCTAGGCGGATCTCAAGCCGTACGAGGCACAGTTCTAGGGTGTTCTCCCTAGACAGAGCTCTACACTTCTCGGGCAGATCACACTACCTGTGCAATTCGGGACCCCGGACCACTTCCGCACTAACTACGTCAACTTCATGGTCGCTGACTTCAACGGCACCTACCATGCTATTCTTGGTCGACCATCGCTCACCAAGTTCATGGCCATACCTCATTACAGGTATCTAGTGCTCAAGATGCCTACCGAGAAAGGAGTTCTAACCCTCAGGGGGCAATGTATACGCAGCTTATACTTGTGAGGACGACAGCTTCAAAATAGCAGAGGCTCATGACCTCTCTATTCGCATGGCCGAGACCATGCTCGACGCCAAGAAGACCTCCGCCGACCACCTAGAGATTCTAGAGCTCGAGGCTCCATGCAAGAACATCAAGTCCAAGGAGCACAAGGTGATCCAGCTGGTCGACGACGATCCCAGCAAAATGGCCCTTATTGGGGCCAACCTGGATCCCAAATAGGAAGACGCGCTCGTCAGGTTCTTGAGGAGCAACGTGGATGTGTTCGCATGGAAACCTGCTGACATGCCCGGTGTACCTCGGAACTTGATCGAGCACTCCTTGAATGTCAACGGCAAGGCCAAACCTATCAAGCAGAAGCTACGACAGTTCGCTCGCAACAAAAAGGAGGTGATTAGGGTAGAAGTTACACAGCTTTTGGCAGCCAAATTTATCAAAGAAGTGTATCACCCAGAGTGGTTAGCCAACCTGGTTCTTATACACAAAAAGAATAATGAATGGAGAATGTGCGTTGATTACACTGATCTCAACAAACACTGCCCTAAGGACCCCTTCGGTTTACCTTGCATAGACGAGGTCATAGATTCAACCGCCGGTTGCGAGCTGCTTTCCTTTCTCGATTGCTACTCTGGTTATCACCAGATCACTCTCAAAAAGGACGACTAGATCAAGACATCTTTTATTACGCCTTTCGGCGCCTACTGCTACACGACCATGTTGTTCGGGCTCAAGAACGCCGGGGCTACCTACCAACGCGCTATACAGGCCTACCTCAAAGAAGAGATAAAAGATGACCTCGTCGAGGCTTATGTTGATGATATAGTTGTCAAAACCAAGGAAGCACATACCCTTGTTGACAACCTGGAACGCACCTTTGCAGCCCTTAACACATTCCAGTGGAAATTAAACCCAAAAAAGTGCATCTACGGTGTTCCTTCTGGCATACTACTTGGCAACGTCGTCAGTCACGACGGCATATGCCCTAACCCGGAGAAAGTCAAAGCTATCTTGGACATGAAGCTGCCCAAAAAGTTAAAGGATGTTCAGAAGCTTACCGAAAGCATGGCCGCCCTCAGCCGTTTCATATCAAGATTAGGTGAAAAAGGATTACCGTTCTTTAAACTGCTCAAAGTATCTGAAAAGTTTGAGTGGTCGGAGGAAGCAGACGCTGCCTTCACACAGCTGAAACAATACCTTACATCACCTTCAGTCCTCACTGCTCCCAGAGAAGACGAAACACTCCTGCTTTACATTGCGGCTACTAATCGAGTGGTCTCCACGGCCATGGTGGTCGAGCACGACGAGCCTGGCCACGTCTACAAGGTATAGCGACCAATCTATTTCATCAGTGAGGTACTCAATGAGTCCAAGACCAGGTACCCACAGATTCAGAAGTTGATCTACGCCATACTGATAACATCCTGAAAGTTGAAACATTACTTCGACGGATATCGTGTGGTGGTCATGACTGAGTATCCTCTACGAGACATCATTAGCAACAAGGATGCGAACGGGCGCATCGTCAAATGGGCAATGGAACTATGCCCCTTCTCCTTGGAATTTGCATGCCGTACTACAATCAAGTCTCAGGCACTCATCGATTTCATTGTCGAGTGGATAGACTTAAGTACGCCTGCCTCTCTAGGGTCTGATGAGTATTGGACGATGTACTTTGACAGTTCTCTCAACATTGACGGTGCGGGGGTAGGAGTCCTTTTCGTGTCACCATCCAAGGAGTAGCTCTGGTACATCCTCAGGATTTATTTCCCAGCATCTAATAATGCCGCCGAGTACGAAGCATGCCTCCATGGTTTGCGCATTGCGGTTGAGCTCGGCGTTAAACGTCTCTATGTCTACGGAGACTCTACTCTGGTCATCAACCAACTCAACAAGGACTGGGACACGACCAGCGAAAAGATGGATGCATACTGCAAATCGATCAGAAAGCTAGAAGGCAGGTTCTATGGCATCGAGTACATACACGTGGTCTAGGACAAGAATCAAGCAGCGGATCCACTGTCAAAGTTAGGATCATCCCAAGCCAAAGTCCCACATGGCGTATTCGTCCAAGACCTGCTCACGCCTTCCATCGAAGAGGAAGATTCCATGGTCGACAAGCCTCCATACCAGCAATTGGTGGCTACGGTTTTGGCGTTGAGCACCGCCGAGCCACCTCCGACCACTCATGAGCCCGACTGGAGAATACCTTTCATCAAGTACCTAACAGATGGCAGTGGTTACACTAATCGGATAGAAAACGAGCGCCTGATGTGTCGCAGTAAGCAGTACCTGCTCGTCGATGGCAAGTTATGGCGCAAGAACGCAAAGGAGGAAATCTTGATGAAGTGTATAACCTAGGAGGATGGCGAACATCTCCTGGACCAAATCCACTCTGGCTCCTACGGCAACCACGTAGCCTCAAGAACACTGGTCGGTAAGGCTTTCCGAGCAGGGTTCTATTGGCCGTCAGCAATAGCCGACGCAGAGAAGCTAGTCCGCCACTGTGAGGGTTGTCAGTTCTTCGCCAAGAGAATCCACGTACCAGCACATGAGATCCAGACAATACTAACCTCTTGGTCCTTCGCATGCTGGGGACTGTATATGATCGGGCCCTTCAAACCGGCTCCTGGGAAATTTACATGCGTCTTTGTGCTGATCAACAAATTTTCAAAGTGGATAGAATACATGCCTCTGGTACAGGCATCCTTAGAAAAGGCTGTCATGTTCCTTGACCAGGTCATCCACCATTTCGGCATACCCAACAGCATCATCACTGATCTGGGTACTCAGTTCACCGGGAACGCTTTTTGGGACTTCTGCGATGAAAGGAGCATAGTAGTAAAATACGTCTCGGTGGTGCACCCTAGAGCTAATGGACAAGTCAAGCGAGCAAATGGCATGATCTTGGACGCATTGAAGAAGAGGATGTACAAGGAAAATGACAAAGCTCCCGGAAGATGGCTCAAAGAGTTGCCAGCCGTGGTCTGGGACCTTAGAACTCAGCCCAGTCGTAACACTGGCGTCTCACCATACTTTATGGTTTACGGCGCTGAGGTAGTCCTCCTAGCAGATATAGCTTTCAGATCAGCACGGGTAGAGAACTTCGACGAAGGCAAGGTCAATGAAGTATGGGAGCTAGAAGTGAATAGTGCAGAAGAGAAGCGGCTCGATTCTTGTGTACGTACCGCCAAATACCTTGCTGTTTTGCACAGGTACTACAACAAGAACATTAAAGAGCGGTTCTTCATGGTCGGGGACCTGGTCCTAAAGTGGAAGATGAATCAGGCTGGTGTCCATAAACTCGCAACCCCATGGGCGGGGCCCTTCATGATCAAGGAAGTCACACGACCAACGTCTTATAGGTTAGCTCACCTGGATGGTACGGACGTACTAAATTTGTGGCATATCGACAAGCTTAGACATTTCTATGCTTAACTACTGAGATATATACTCCTCTTGTACTTTCGATTTACTTCAATAAAGCTATTATGATTCCTCCGACCACTCTAATATGTCACTTCGAATTTTATGGTTATTCCAACTTAGCCAGTTAAAGCCGACCACCATTCCTTCTACGGTTTTTGGAGCAGGCCCTATCTTTGGTTCCTCCCAACGCGTGCATGGGATCTGCTCTCTACGCTACGGGTGATCAGCAGGCCCCCCTGGTTTGACTTGTCCACGTCTACGTGTGCACAGGTCACGCAGCTCACACTCCGACCACATGGCAAACTAGGGCCGCACAAACTTTTCGGGATGACGTGTCAAGTAAAATGGTACAACTAAACAGAACGTTAACATGTTCTCACTTAGTTACACCAAAATGAGTTTCAAGCTTAAATACGTTTTATACAATGCAAACAAGCTTATGATGATATACAGTTACGTTATTACAAGCTTGCCTGAAGAGGCCCAAGTTTACAATAACACAACTACGTCCTTCTTCTATAGCTCTAGCCTATTCTATTGGCTGATCGGGACACGCGGCACCTGCTGCTCGCTGCTTCCGATATCCTACTCGAGTCTCAAGGACTCTTGTACTGGTCGAGCTGAAGGGGATGGCCCCACTGATGCCTGGCTGGTCGAGACCGCAGGTTTCGTCAGTTGGCTCGCAACTGATGGCGTTTCCAGCTGACTTGTCGATGGCGTACCCTATACAGGTGCTGTCCTGCCTCCACACAAGTTAATGTCGCCAATTATCTTTGACGACAGGTCTAGCTGGGTCATCCGAAACTCCTCAGCCTTGTCTGGGTCTACCTCCTTTGGGTACCCAGCCTCCAAGCACTTGAGATCGATTAGGGGGTAGTGGGCATGCACCATGCTTAGCACATGTGCACCTGTGTACTCACCCGCCTCCTTCACGAACTCTTGGAACCATCCCCATGCCTTTCGGCATCTCTCGACCAGTCTGAGCTATGGCGTCCTTAGCACTTCCTCTATAAGCGCTGGGTCGATAAGGTCGAGGACGGGCAAAATTCCAGTTGCCACCTCTTGGCACCGGTTCTTCCATGTGTCCCGATCCTCGGTGATCTCTAGGCATCGCGCCTTCCAGCCGTCACAATCTTTCATCACGGCTTCCAGATGCTTCTTGGCATTGACTTTTAAAACTATAACACGCACAAGACATTAAAATGTTATGCCACGATAGGATAAGGCGGGCAACAGAGTGAGCAAGGTGGTCTGGAACACTTACTTTTCAGTTCCTCCTTCATCTTGGTTGTGTGGTCCTAGAGTTGCGACTGGTCATGCTCCAGTCGCTTGTTGTCTTCCTTTAGGCGACCACACTCTATGGCCACACGGCTATTCTCCTCTTGGAGACGGACTACTTCAGCTTCTAAGCCTGCACTACAGCCGTTACTACCAACTATGCAACAACACGTGTCATGCATTTGTTGTGATAAAATGACAACTTACTTGTTTTTTCCTGCTCTTTGTTACTGAGCTAAACGACCAGGTTCTGGTTCTGTGCCTCTTGCTCCGTCCTCTCCTGGTTGGTGGCTTCAAGTTGGTGGCGCAAGCGTTCCACCTCGGCCGCTAGTTCTCTATTGCTTGCTGTGATTCCCTCGATCTGGTCGAAGCACTTTTTCCGGTACCTTGCGGTCTTCATCAAGTCCTGCATGCAAAAAAGCTAAGTCACACAATTCGACTGGATTGCAGGATCAAGTGGTCAAGCCAAACATACCTGGACTTCTGTTACCATATGTTTAGCCGCTCGTTCAACTTTCATGGTCTCTTCGACCTCTGGGATTTCCTCATGCATAACCCACTGGTCGTTTCGCCAGCGCGACACATATACAAGTTGTTGCTTATCTTGGGGATGGCCTAGGACCTCTTCTACTTCGTCCTCTTCGGCCTCTTGTTGAGGTAGCGGCGCTTGTCTAGAGTTGGTAGTCTCTGCGACCACTATGGCTTTCCCATGAACCGTGGCATCGGCAAGCGTGCTCTGTGCCACCTCCAGCTGCTGCTCCTCGGCTTGGTCTGGTCCACTTGGCACCAAAGTATCCCCCTCAGCAGGGTTAGTGCTCGGAGCACTTGTACTTGGCTCGGCTCTCTTCTCGACCAGCTGCTCGGGGACTGTCGTCTGGCCGCTCGTCTGCTGAGGTTCTGGTGGATTTTCTTCTACAGGTTCCTCCGTAGTTGGCTGCTGGGTAGTTCTCTCTGCCATTGCTAACGAAGCCATGCCACACCTAGCTAGCTGGTCGGGATTTTCGGTGGATGCCGACCCAATATATCGGAGATAAGTTCAAAAGACAACAATATCCAATACAAATTGTAAGCTTACATCAAGGTTGCAATTACTTACAGCTTGGAAGCACGGAATGAGGTGGCGAAGGAGCGTCTCTTCGACCGTGCTTGCTCCATGTGCTCGGCGGGTGCCACCGGGTCTTTTTCCACGACTAGTACCGGCACCGGGGCTTGGTGCTCGACCCCTTTGCCGCTTGTCTTTTGCGTTGCAGTGGTCGGTGATGTGATCCCTGCTGGCACGGAGGAGCCACCTTGCTCCGTCGACTCCAGTTGTCTCCTCCTCTTTTGAGGGATGAGTCGGAAGATGTCTGCATCCTCTGTTTCATCATCTAACAGTGGGAAGATGGCCTGATGACGTTTGCTGGCCGCCGGCCGCTTGCTAGCAGCCCTGGCCGTTGCCTCCTCCCCAACCCCGAGTATGGCCCAGTCGACGTCTTCGGCCCTGGGACTGGTCTAGGCGGTTGGGCCGGCAACTTGCGGCCAATCCACACCAGGGGGTGGAGACATGAACACTGCTGCCCTGTCATGACCATTACTATGGGAAACATAAAGGCGACAACACAGTCAATTTTTGTTACAACATAACTCTACAGGTACAAGGCAGCATAATTTACCTTTGGGGGAGGTCGGGCCAGCTTGAAGGCGTGCTTGATGTCGCTTAACCTGACATAATTCAGATCAGCTAAGTTGAATAGCTCTCCAATCCTGGCTTTGATTTCTATCTTGTCAAGCGCCTCTTTCTTGGTCCTTGTTGGATCTACGCTACCCTGATATTCGTAACCCGGATGTACCCTCCTCTGGTAGGGCTAGATCCTTCGGCTGATGAAGTTCCCAACCACGCTTGGACCATCCAGTTTCCCCCACGGGATCATCCCAAGCAGTTCTGTGATCTGTTCCAAGTGCTCGGGCTTCTTCGACCAGCTGTTCTTCTTCTCCGGAATGAACCCCACGTCGCACAGGGTGATCGTGTTCAGCTCTTCGTGGATGTAGAACCACTTCTTGTACCAGTCATCTAGCGACGTGTTCCAAGGGCAGTGCAAGTACTAGGCCTTCATCCCATCACGCAGATTGAGGTATACGCCTCTGGCTATCTTCGAGCCGCCACTTCCTTTCTTCCACAGACAGAACAGATGGCGGAAGAGGTCGAAATGGGGCTGGAAGCCACCAAATGCTTCGCAAAGATGGATGAAGGTGGGGATAAAAAGAATCAAGTTGGGATGCAGATTGCAAATCCCAATCTCATAATACAAACAGAGCCCCTGAAGGAAAGGGTGCACTAGAACCCCAAAACCCCGCTTGAAGAAATCCTCGAAAACCACAATCTCACCTGGTTGTGGATCGGGGTAGCTTTCTCCTTCCGGCGTGCGCCATCCCGCGAGCACCTTGTTATGGAGCACTCCCATGGTGATGAGGTCTTCGATGGTCTACTCATTGCTCCTTGACTTCCACCACTCCTTTGCCATGATTCCGGTTTTCTTCTGGGCGTCCCTCTTCGCCATTAATCTATCCTTGCTAAAGGGGTGGATACGGTGGAGGGTTGATTGGTGATGATGTCGAAGGAATAGGGTTTGGCATGAGGAAGAAGAAGGCTGCGGCGGCGAATGATAATGGGGATCGGTAAAAAATAACTTACTAGTTCTATATTATAAATAACCAAGAGTTCCGTCGTTTCATCCGCTCGAGATTCTTGGGAGACGTGCGCACGCGTCGTAGATGGTTGTTTTCACAACCTCGAGATCTACGCCAATAAACACGCCCCTTCATTACCAGTGTACGTGCCTCTTCATTGCTAGTGTGAGAGGGCCCACACTGACGCACCTCTTTACAGGTGCCAAGCGACTGTTTGCTAGAAAGGGCAAGAAGACAGTATGATGTGCTATACCTGTCTGTTTTTTTACCATACGTGTACGATTGGACTTGACAGAGTAAGTAGATAAATAAATACACCAAATAATAGTACAAGCGGCATTCGTTTTTTCGCTGCATGTCTTGTGCTCAAGGATGGTCTAGACCACTACCGTGCTCGGGGACTGCCCAGACCACTACCGTGCTCGAGGACTGCTATGACTACTGCCGTGCTCGGGGACTGCTCCGACCACTAAGGTGCTCGGGAACTGTCCCGACCACTGCTCGGAGATCGTTCTCCTCGGCTACATGTGATTTGTACTCACATACAGTTGAGAGACATTTATTTAGACCTTGCTACAAGGCTCATACTTCGCCTTCTATCAAGCTCGGGGACTACATCGGTACGATGCACCTGCCGGTGCATCTCGTATCGCCTGTACGACGATATGTTTCTCAACTTAACTGGGAATTCTTTTTAGACCCTGGCACCACGTGCCTACGTCACCTACTGCCAGGCTCGGGGACTAAGTGGGCACACTTCACCTTGCAGTGAATGTGTTTGTTTTTTGACCCCTATGCCTCTGATGGTCAAGGGTGCTACGCTTTAAGATTCACTTACATTTCTTTTCAGAAATACAAGTGGGCACACTTCACAGGATGGAAATCTTTCTCTTTTTTCTTAAGAGCACCATACATTCTTTGGACAACCTACTTCTCCGGCGATAACGGTGGTCAGAAATGTCAAGGACTCAAGCTTTACTATTTGGAGAAGGTTAAAATGGCATGTCGTAGCATAATACATGGTGCTCAGGGACTAGCTGTGGGGGTATTAACCCCTATACCCTTATGGCTAAGATTGGGCCGGCCCGGATTAGTGGGTCCAGTCCACCAAAAGACGACGCGCAGCCTGGCCAACCTATTCGGAGTCCCATGCAAGGAGTCAAGACAGATTTGGCGATCAAGCAAGATCTTGGTCGGTTAGAATAGGAATCCTTATCTGATCACCTATGGCAATTGGAACTAACTAGGATTAGTTTCCAGATCTATAACCCTGCCCCTCGGACTATATAAGGCAGGCAGGGGACCCCTCTAAAAACATCTCTCATTGACATACAGCAATACAATCAGACGCAGGACGTAGGTATTACGCCTTTTGGCAGCCGAACCTGGATAAAACCTCGTGTCTATCTTGCGTCACCATCTTGTTTGTGGCTTGCGCATTTGTCTGCCGATAATCTACTACCTTGGGCATACCCCTAGGTAGATTGTCGACCATATTTCATCGACAAGCGTGTGCAGTGGCCTAGGCGTACAAATTGTCTATGAGCATGCTGGCGGTGGGGCTGCATGTGGGCGTCCCCTTCGCTGGATCCGGCGGCCTCATGTCCAGATTTCATGGAACCATTGTTTTCCTCTCAAACTGGAGGCACAGATGGTGCTATGGCAGTAGTGCATTGTTCTTCTACACGTGCATGCACGGTGCATGTGGTTTGGCCGCGGGCGAGACAACGATGAGGCTACGTGTCCACGGGTGCCCTCCCCCTATGCCTTATGTCTAGGAGGACAAAGTGTTGTCTTAGTAGTACAACGATGTTGACCATGCATGTGCCCACGGTGGTGGTCACAACGTGGTGGCAGCGTTGAGACATCAACTCTGGAGACCTGATGAGATGATAATGCCATTTTTTGCCTCATCTTTGAGAGCACTTGCAAGGGTTCTAGGAGAAAGCTCTACGTAGCTCTAGGCTAGGCTAGTGACAAGGGACATCATCGGCAGAACTTCCATCTTAAAGGCATCGTTGAAGAACCTCTTGCTACCTCCTGGCCAATTGTGGTTCTCCTTAGCACAAGACTCGCTATCACCGTGGTTGTCTAGATCGCTATCACCATAGTGTAGCCGGTCCCTATGCACCAGGTCTGGCTCAGGGCATCTAGTGCCTTGGGCCGGGTGGGCGTTGTGGTTCCTAATGTAGTGGCTACACGGTGGGGAGGGTTCCTGCCTACACGTTTCTTCGTCATCTTCAGGCCAGGGCATGGTCGGCGTGCGGTGTCCCTCAGGGGCACCATGCGTAGAGGAGATGTGTACAACACTAGCCTCAGGGTGTCGCCTCTCTGTAGAGCTCTGAGCCTGCTGGAACACCGTGGCTTCCAACAAGTCTCGTAGATCCTTATGAACTCGCTTTCCCTCATCGGTTGAGGGCTCAAGAGCCATTCGCATGATCACACCTCTCCCTCTTTCCTTATTGGATTTGATCGTATGCGTGGCGTGCCCACGCCTGCATGACCTCGATGTTGAGGTATGGAGGACTAGGGCATCCAGCGTCATGGCATCCGTTGGCCTGCTTGGCTTTGTAAGCCCTGACTCATTCTAGATGCTCTTGCTCATACTTCGCCTGCTCTTCGGGGGTGCATGGAATTGGATAGGCGTCGCCCTCTCCTCCTCCTACTATTACTACCCCACTTCCGAGAGTTGCAATATGTTGGACTCCCGCACCAGGTGGAAGCTTGTCACACCTCGGTGTTACACAAGCATTTAGGCACTGCAAATCATGAACATAATGCATCATCAAGCATCATAATCATACATGCATAATCATGTTAAATAATAATTGAAACAATGCTTTGAAACATATGAAACATGCTCGTGAAACATGTATGTTGCATTACTATTTAAATGAACTTGGGTCGTGTTTGTGCTTGTAATGATGTTTAACTTGATTGTTTGGGAGTACAAATGACTTAGAAATGTTTCACATGCATTTTGGAGCAAGGTGTATATTCAAAGTTTTCTCAAATTTTGCTTTTGAAAATAATCTTCCAAAATACGGTTTTGAAATTTAATTGACCTTAATTTTGTAATTCAAAATCTAGTGGGAATTAGCCCTAGCTCCTTTTGACAAAGTTGTAGAGAATAAATTTTAGAGCAACTTTTACTTTTGGGCCAAAGTTTGAAACAGATTGAAATTGCTCAAAATTTGCATTTGAATGTAATAGGAATTGAAAATAATTTGAAAAAATTCAAATTGCTTCTTACCGGGCCGCCGCTCCACTTCTGGCCCGCTCGCGCAATCCGGCCCGCAGTGCCCGCGCTCCCGCTCCCGCGCCACGCTCTTCGCTCTGGCCTAGCAGCAGCTTCGCCAGCCCAGGCCCACGCCGCGCCACCCGCTCGCCCGTGCCCACGCTCCTACCGTGCCAGAGCGCGCAAGCCGCGGGGCGGCCATGCGCTGGCGAGATCACCGCGCGGCACCACCGGCCTACCTTGTTTCGACCGGCCTCGCCCCGCCTTCAAGACCCCTGTCCGAGCCTCCCTCTCCTTTCTCACGCTTTCTCCCAGTTTCCTCTCACCCGCCAGTAGCAGAGCACACGCTCGCCTCTGCCACCGCCGCGCTCCCTCGCCGGAGTTGGCTCGGCCAGCCAGCACAACTCGCCATCGACTGCTCCATCTCGCTAGCAGCTCCACCTCTACCTCGCGCACACCGTGCCCACATCGGTTCACCTTGGTAGGCTTCCACTGGACATGAATCGCTCACCGGAGTGAGCTCCTCCTCACCGGAGTGCTCTGCTCCATGGACCTCGCCCCTCCGTCCTCCTCGCTCTCTCTTCACGCGCACGAGCACCGCCCAAGCTCGGTGGAGCTCCCACGCCACTCCCCGCGCCACCCCATAGCCGGAGACGCGCTCCCGCCGGAGAGCCGAGCCGCCGTGCTGCCATGCACGCCGGCGAGGTCGCCTTCATGCACCTCTGGCCATGCCTGTTGCAAAGCTGAGTTCACCTTGAGCCATAGAGCACATAGGTCACCTTCACTGGGCCGAAGACCTCACCATCGGCGAGCTCTCGCCGCCGGTGATCTCCTCTGTTTCGGTACGGCTGATAGGTGGGGTCCCGCTGACCCCTGAGCCCGTTTGTCAGCCCCTGTGTGTGTACGCGCGTGTTCAGATCTGGGTGGATCTAGCATTTTTGAACCGGGATTTTCAGAAAGAATAAAAGAAATGATTTACAGATTTTGTTTAAATGGTTTGGAAATTCATAACTTGCTCAAAATAGCTCCAAATTTGTTGAAATAAGTTTTCCTAGGTTTCTTGTGACTAGATCTATCTGTTAAAAATATTGCATGTCAAATGTGTGATACTTTTCTGTGTAGCTTTATTTAAATTGAATAAATGCTGATTTCTTAGAAAATATCTAATAAATAGAATATACATCAGAAAAATATGGTTCCAGTTTTGTTAATCTCCTTTAGTGATGTACTTTGTAGGAAAAATAGATGTCATGCATGTTCTGTAGAGCAATATTGATGTGTAGTTCAAGTGCCTTTAATTGATGATTTTTGTTATTTTAATAGAGAGCAAAAATTGTATAAAACATGTGTATGATAATTTTTGTGCAATGATTGTTTACTGTGTAGAACATAGGAAAAATACCAAATCTACTGTTTGACACTTTCCATAGTACAAAGTATTTTCATGCTCATATTTATGTCATAGCTTGTCATTTTTGTGTAGGCTATTTTACTTATCCAAATGCCATGAAATTTTTATGGTAGTCTACTTAGAGTAGTATTCTACTACTGTAATTTTCTCAGATTTTTATGAGCACCAGAAATATATGTTGCTGTTGTAGCCCTAGTTTAAAATGAAATAAAATAATCTTCTTTAATGCATGTTTAGTTAATAATGTTTGCTTTGGTGTATCTTTGAAGCATCTTAGCTTGCTATGGTGACTTGACATGTTAGTATAGTGGTTGTAGTAGTAGTATAGTAGTACATGTTCTTAGATGATTTTGGCTACCTTGTAGAAGAGCTTTACTTCTACTATGTCCAATAAAGTTAAACATGTTCATCTACATTCCATGCATCATGATCATTACATGTCATCTCTCCGATGCACCTATGCATGAGCACTTATACATCTGCATCATACAGGATCACAGGAGGAGTTGCTAGTAGCAGTTCAGGAAGAGCAGACCGGGACAGATCCACAAGAAATCCAGGCACATGAGGTGCTAGAGGAAGAGGAGCAAGGAGAGGACTTGCCTGAGTGCAGGATCATCAACCTAGTTTGTTCGAACGAGGCAAGCCTCGGAGCATTCTAAGTCTCCTACTTTATAAAAGAATTTCTTCCTATATATGAGTTTATATATTGTTGCATTAAGTTGTAGCAGTTGATTGAAACCGTTGATGCATTTATTACTATCCTTGCCTACCTTATTACCTTATTACCCTGTTAGGTCAGGATCAAATAACTACTTAGCCTTGCTTAGACCGGTAGCGATCGGTGATATCCGGTCACCTACATTTATAGGTGGTTACTGAAAGAATTTAGCTATGGAAATAATGATATCCTGGAATTAACCATGTGTGATGGATAATTGGAGACCGGACGGAAAAGTTGGAGGCAACCAGACAGGGTTCTAGGGTGTTGTTAGTTTCCATCTGTGTCGATTAAGGACCGATCATTGCTCATCCCTCTTGTCATGTTGAACGCATGCCTCACATTTAGCTGGCCGAATAAAGTACCTTTCGACCGTGAAGCTATTGACACTATTCGAGCCGGGATAAACTCAAATTGGCAGACTGGTGCTGAAGGGGGTATGATGGGGATGCGAAGAGTGAGCCCAAGGTGCGTCCTGGCTATCGGGTGGTCCCTGACTGTTATCCCATGGCTACTTGGAAAGTGTCATTAGTGATCTGTAGCTCACTTGATCGGTGAGTGTGGTTTATGTGAGGAATAAATCACCAGCTGGTTAGGAATTGATTCGAATCGCCATCGCTCCAGGATAGTGAGCACTTGACTCGAGCTACAACATCGTAGTAATTATGATGGAACATTGATGGTTATCTAGATGGTATGGGATATGCTAAATCTAAGTTGGTAACTGGATGTTATTGGTTAATCAAGTGATTGCTATAGTATAGGTGCTTACCTAGATGGATAGGTCATAATAAAGATGATGCAAAGTACTTAAAATGGTTTCTTCATGATAGCTTATGCTTTTCGCACACAAGTCAGCTAGCCCACTAAAGAAAGCCTTGCATAATCCTTGGTGTCGCTTTATTTTGATTTAAGACGGGTAAGTCTAGCTGAGTACCTTCTCATACTCAGGGCGTTGTTCCCATTGTTGTTGCAGATGGTCAAATGTACTATGGCTATTGCATTAACTGCCTGTACCCGGTGATGGGTGACAACTAGGACCAAGGGCAATGGTCACTCCGTATCTCTCATCTGATGCTTTTGTTGGAGATGACTACCTACTAGCACTGTATCTGAACCAAAAGTGTGTGTGTGGCTTTAAAACTATTTGCTTCCGCTATTTCAGTTTGAACTTGGGTTGTAATAACTTTATGTTCTAAACTCTGATGTATCCAACTGTCATTGCAAACTTTATGTAACATGTGACGGTACTTGCTAAACTTGTACGATCTTGGTTTGTATGTCGATTGGTTTGAAATCCTTCGTGGTTTCACAGACTACCGGGTTATACGGGCTTAAGTTTGCTAAATTATCTGCTTCAGCGGAAGATTTCCTTACTTAATCTCGTATAATTGGTCGGTTCTGTTACAGCTGGTAGCAGAGCAAGGTTTAGCAGGTTACTGTTCATGCGTGTATTTAAAACAAAAGGGTTTTGTGTTACAAAACTAATTACGAACTTATAGTATATAGGTGTTTCAACCTCTAATTTAAAACTTAAGAGTGTGCCAGTGGTCATATCCTGTATGCCCAGTTAAGGACTCTAGGTGGCTTATTTAAGTACTGACTTGGGGGTCTTTGCATCATATTTCTATTTCGTTGCTCATACGGCGTGCTATTGTATGAGTGCCATTCATTTGAGTGGTAATGTATGGATCCATTGCCTCTACGCCTCGGTAAGTGAGAGTTGTGAGAGCATGATCGGATACACTGCTGATCCAGGGAAGTGCTTATATGATGCCGGATTATTTTACATGCCATATGCGTGTTGTATGAAGGTATACAATGTGTGGGGAATTCCGTCCTGTGGTGACGATGCCATCGATAGGACGATGGTTCGGGTAGTTGCTACTGTTGTACGCGTATCTAGGGATGCGTGTAGAGCGAGTAGATTACTTTACTGCTTTCGTGCATATTTTTCATACTGTCAGGGTTTGGGCTGAAGTGGATCTTTTGCAAGTACATAACAGCGTTATCGTGTAGTATGTATTAGCTACGTTTATGAGAGACCGTTGTATGCCACCGTCTATGCCGCTAGCAATTGTTATTTTTCCTAAGTTTGTGAGAATGTACGGAACATGCATGCATCATGTTGTTACATATCATTCATGGCATTGTTCCTCCCCTTATAAGTTGATTATCTCATTTTGATAAAAATGACAACTTAACCTTGTTCTCACGTGAGTAATAAAACAAAATTTGCTATAGATGGCACGCACAAAGTAGACCGCTCGCAAGTCCACCGGAGGCAGAGCTCCCCGCCATCAGCTTACTCCACGTACCCATCAGCGCCACACGTTTCTTGGAGAGTTTGGGATGCCTACACTCTTGTGGAGAGTGCTCAGCTATGTAGGCTATCCTGATGGAATGGAGCCTCACTATTTCTGGACAAATGAGCAGTTGGGGGAAGGTCTCTTGGTTACTGTGGAGGCCGTTGTTCGTCTCCGAGGTGATGGTTCTAAGTGGACTAGTTGGCATTATGAGTCAACTAGCAGGACTGCTGAAGAAGCAGCTGACAGGGCAGCCTTTGGGATACTGAGGGATATCATGGATTGTTTTCCTCAGGAGTTGGCAGCCGATATAGTTGGAGTCTTTCTGAGGGGCAACCCCTCCACTGACTCATGGCAGCAAGCAAGAGGAAGATCTCTGGAGATTGGTGCAGCAGAAGGACAGAACAATGATAACCCTGCTATGAGCGCCATGTTCATAGTGATGAAGGCTTTCGATGGAGTAGAAGGTAGCCTAAGACGTGTGTCTGGTGCTCTTGGTCATGCCCGCGATGACCGACGTCAGCTTCAGAGGGATCACGACACAGAGATTGAGAGGCTCAATGCCGAGATGGCTCAGTTGACTCGTCAGAGGGATCAGGCGACTCAGAGGACTAGAGTCTATGAGGGAGACGTACATGCACTGAGAGAGTAGGTTGAGCATCTGACCACCGCCAATAGGAACGCTGAGCACATGTTGATCCATGTGCTCCACTAGAGGAATGAAGCCTGGTCCACAGAAGATGTTCTGAGAGCTCGACAGGTTGAGCTGGAGCAGTAGCTGGCCAATGCAGAAGAGTACAACGACAACCTACATGAGGAGGTTCACTAGCTGAATAACTAGCTCCACCCTTATGTTCCGCCTGGAGCAGTAGAGATGGATCTAGATGAGGACGAGGATCCCGAAGAGCCTGAAGCACTAGCTGATGATGACAATGAAGATGTGGATAGTGACAATGTTGACATCTCTGACTTAGACAACGACCACAATGAGTAGGCTAGTAGTTGTTGCGCTAGCTACTAGGGTTTCGTCTGCGATGTCCTTTTGCATGGTTGGCATGTTTGGCATGTAATAATGAGTAGAAAGACTAAGACCTTGATGTAATGTCGGAAAACTTGGATGTATTTGTGGCGAAATCTGAACGTTAAAAGTCCAATGTATGTATGCTGGCAATTTGGTTGTATTGGACATGATGTGTGCGCTTAAGTAATCTAATTAGTGATGTAGTGTTAATTGGAATGACTTATTGTGCCCTTGTTTTATTGTATGAATTTATTCTCTCTAGTGAATTTAGTACGGCATAATTTTTCATTCACCTGTAATTTCTACAACATTGCCAAATAATTACTGTTGCTGAAATATGCAGATGCCGAACACTCGTTGTACCGTGTATGACGCTACTGAGGCAGGTGGCAGTGCCCCTAGGAATGAGAACCGTGAACCACCACCACCTCCTCCTCCACCATACACCGTGGAGCAGTTCTTCGCACAGTTCCTTAGAAGTCAACGCATCATGGAGGGCATGCAGCAGAACATGGAAGCTGCATTGCACCATATTGCTGACAACACCCGCTGTGGGTTAAACCTAGGTAGACATGAAGCGAATCAGCATAGCAGTTTCAAGGACTTTATGGACACCAGACCACCAATTTTCAAAGAAGCGGCAGAGCCATTGGATGCGGAAGAGTGGATAAACACCATGGAAGATAAGTTTCATATTCTAAGGATGACAGAAGTGTTGAAAACTGAGTATGTAGCTCATCAGCTACAAGGCCCTATAGGAATGTGGTGGAAGCACCACCGCACCACTTTTCCCCCCAATGCCCACATTACTTGGAGGGAATTTACTGAGGCTTTTCATGGAGTTTACATTCCACCTGGTTTGACAGAAATGAAGTTTGGAGAATTTCTAGCACTGAATCAAGGCACCAAGACTGTGACATAGTATCTACATGCATTCAACAATCTAAGTCGCTATGCCTCTGACATGGTGAATACCGATGCCAAAAAGATCGCTAGTTTCAAGAGAGGTCTGAATCCCAAAATGATGAAGCACGTGGGTACCAACACAAGAACTGGTTTCAATGACTTTGTTAGTGACTGCTTAAAGCAAGAAAAGAACAACAATGTATATGCTACATCCAAGACTCATAAGAGGGCTTTTGAGTCAGGTCCATCCCAGCCAAGGGCCCCGATGGCAAATCGTTCTGCGTATCGTCCGCCTACCCCTGGTGCAAGGTTCAGACCACCCCAGCGGAGGAATCAGAATGCCCAGCAACCTCAGAGGAATCAGAAGCCATTCAAGATGGCGGTGCCCCAAGCCAAGACTGGATAAGGCAGTTCATCTGGAGCTGCTACTCAAGTAAGAGGACCATGTTTCAACTGCAATCAACCTAGGCACTTTGTGAAGTTTTGCCCCTATCCCAAGAAGCAGCAGAATCAGTACCAAGCTCGTGTGCACCACACCACCATTGATGACATCCCAGAAGGAGAGCCCGTGATAGCCGGTATGTTTTCTATCAACAATCATCCTGCAGTCGTTTTGTTTGATTCTGGATCATCTCATTCATTCATAAGTCAAGCATTTGCAAGAAAGTATGAGCAAAAGATAATTGAATTGGAATGTGCTTATCGGATAAGTTCAGCTAGGGCTGATCTGTTAACTAATTAGATAATCCGGGGGGTAACCCTGAGTATAGCAAACAGGCAGTATAAGCTTAACTTGATAGTTATGCCAGGGCTAGTTCTAGATGTGATTATGGGAATAAACTGGATGAATAAGATGGGAGTAGTAATTGATGTTGGAGGAAGAAGCATTTCTCTCAAGGAACCTGTTGGAGAAGGTACTTTTCAAGTAACCTTACCTCGGAGAATAGATCTGACCAGTACAACTTGTGCAGTCCAAACTACTCTTCTAGCCAAGATTCCAGTAGTGTGCGAGTTTCCGGACGTGTTTCTAGATGAGTTACCTTGTCTCCCACTGGACAGAGATGTTGAGTTTGCCATTGAGTTAATCCCTAGAACACCACCGATCTCAAGAAGGCCTTATCGGATGCCTGCAAATGAATTAGCCGAGTTGAAGAAACAACTCCAAGATCTGTTGACTAAGGGTTTAATTCATCCAAGTTCATCGGAATGGGGATGTCCCACACTTTTCGTGAAGAAGAAGAAGGATAACTCCTTACGAATGTGTGTGGACTACCGGCCACTGAATGCAGTGACAATTAAAAACAAGTATCCTCTACCTCGGATTGATATCTTGTTTGATCAATTGTCAAAAGCCAAGGTGCTCTCCAAAATAGATTTGAGATCAGGGTACCATCAGATCAAGATTAGACCATAAGATATACCCAAAACCACGTTCTCCACCAGATATGGTTTGTATGAGTATCTTGTCATGTCCTTTGGTTTGACAAATGCTCCTGCATACTTTATGTATCTGATGAATTCGGTCTTTATGCCGGAGTTGGATAAGTTCATGATTGTGTTCATTGATGACATTATAGTATACTCAGAGAATGAATAGGATCATGTAGAGCATCTAAGAATTGTCTTGACTAGACTCAGAGATCACTAGCTATATGCTAAGTTAATTAGTAAATGTGAGTTCTGGCTGAAGACAGTTCCTTTTCTCGGTCATGTGTTATCTGAGAATGGAATCTTAGTGGATCCTAGTAAGGTACAAGAGGTTATGGACTGGAAGGCACCAAGCACAGTTCATGAGGTTTGGAGTTTTCTTGGATTAGCCAATTACTATCATCGTTTTATACCGGACTTCTTGAAGATTGCCAAGCCAATGACAAGTTTGCTACAGAAGGATCATAAGTTCGTTTGGACAGAGGAGTGTGAGGCAGCTTTCTGCACCTTGCGGAATTTGCTAACCACTGCTCCTGTTCTAGCACAACCGGATATAGAGAAGCCGTTTGATGTGTTTTGCGATGCATCAAAGAATGGTTTAGGATGTGTTCTGATGCAAGATGGAAGGGTCATTGCTTATGCCTCACGTCAATTGAGGAAGCATGAGGTTAACTATCCTCCACACAATTTAGAGCTTGCGGGCGTTGTGCATGCTCTAAAGATTTGGAGACACTACTTGCTTGGGAATGTGTGCAATATCTTTACAGATCATAAGAGTCTCAAGTATATATTTACTCAGTCTGAGTTGAATATGCGACAAAGAAGATGGTTAGAGCTGATAAAGGATTATAATCTGAATGTGCACTATCATCTGGGAAAGGCAAATGTAGTAGCAGATGCCTTAAGTAGGAAGTCACATTCTCTTGCTGTGCAACCATTGTTTGAAGATGGGTTCAATTTGTTGCATCCTGCTATGTTGCATAATATCCAAGTTAGTTGTACCTTGGAGAGCAAGATCATTGAGGGTCAGAAAATAGATAAGGGAATATTCCATATCAAGGAGAAAATGAAGAAAGAACTGACCAAGCACTTTAGAGTGGATGAACAAGGAGTGTTATGGTTTAAGGACCGTTTGGTTGTACCTAAAGATCGAGAGCTCAAGAAAAAATTGATGGATGAAGCTCATCACTCTAAGTTGTCTATTCATCCTGGAAGTAACAAAATGTACCAAGAATTGAGACCTCGTTATTGGTGGACGAAGATGAAGAAGGAGATTGCAACGTATGTTGCTCGTTGCGACATGTGTTGTAGAGTGAAAGCTCTTCACATGAGACCCGCAGGAATGTTGCAACCTTTGTCAGTACCAGATTGGAAATGAGATGATATAAGTATGGATTTTATCACTAGTCTTCCCACCACACCAAAGGGGAATGATTCGATTTGGGTGATTGTAGATCGCCTTACCAAATCAGCTCACTTTTTACCAGTCAAGATCGCTTTTCGACCCCCTTAGTATGCTGAGAAGTACATTGCAGAGATTGTCCGATTACATGGTATACCAAAGACTATCGTGTCTGACCGTGGGTCACAGTTTACCGCTCATTTTTGGGAGCATCTTCATAAAGGTTTGGGTACTAGCTTGGTTCGTAGTACAGCCTACCACCCACAGACAGATGGGCAGACAAAGCGAGTTAATGCTATTCTTGAAGATATGCTTAGAGCTTGTGTGTTATTGTCTAAGGGTTCATGGGAATCATGGTTACCTTTGGCAGAGTTCGCTTACAACAACAGTTACCAAGAAAGTATCAAGAAGGCTCCATTTGAAGCATTGTATGGCAGGAAATGTAGGACACCATTGAATTGGGTTGAGCCTGGAGAGAGAAGGTTTTACGGAATTGATTTTGTTGACGAGGCTGAGAAAAAGGTCCGTATTATCCAACAAAACATGAAAGCGGCACAGTCACGCCAGAAGAGTTATGTAGATAAGAGAAGGAGACTGCTAGAATTTCAAGTTGGTGACTATGTCTATTTGAAAGTTACCCCAATGAAGAAGAAACGGTTTGGAATCAAGAAGAAACTTGCTCCTAGATTTGTAGGACCATACAAGATCATAGAGAAGAAGGGTCCTGTGGCTTACAAGTTACAGTTACCAGAAGCAATGGGTTCGATCTTTCCAGTCTTCCATGTGTCATAGTTGAAGAAGTGCTTGCGTGTTTCGGAAGAGAGAATAGAACCTCAGAGCATTCGGCTCAAATCAGACTTGGAATACCGTGAGCAATCGGTTCGAGTTTTGGACACTAAGGACCGAGTCACTCGGAACAAAGTGGTGAGAACATATAAGATATAGTGGAGTCATCATGATGATGGTGATACGATGTGGGAAATAGGAGAATATCTGCAAAACGCTTATAAGGATTTTTATAACAAATGGTTCGTAACTCAAAATCTCGAGACAAGATTCTTATAAGGGGGAGGGCTGTAACACCCCGGTGTTACGCAAGCATTTAGGCACTGCAAATCATGAACATAATGCATCATCAAGCATCATAATCATGTTAAATAATAACTGAAATAATGCTTTGAAACATATGAAACATACTCATGAAACATGTATGTTGCATTACTGTTTAAATGAACCTTGGTCGTGTTTGTGCTTGTAATGATGTTTAACATGATTATTTGGGAGTACAAATGACTTAGAAATGTTTCACATGCATTTTGGCGCAAGGTGTATATTCAAAGTTTTCTCAAATTTTGCTTTTGAAAATAATCTTCCAAAATACGGTTTTGAAATTTAATTGACCTTAATTTTGTAATTCAAAATCTAGTGGGAATTAGCCCTAGCTCCTTTTGACAAAGTTGTAGAGAATAAATTTTAGAGCAACTTTTTACTTTTGGGCCAAAGTTTGAAACTGATTGAAATTGCTTAAAATTTGCATTTGAATGTAATAGGAATACAAAATAATTTGAAAAAAAATCAAATTGCTTCTTACCGGGCCGCCGCTCCGCTTCTGGCCCGCTCGCACAATCTGGCCCGCAGCTCCCGCGCTGCGCTCTTCGCTCTGGCCCAGCAGCAGCTTCATCGGCCCAGGCCCACGTCGTGCCACCCGCTCGCCCACGCCCGCGCTCCGACCGTGCCAGAGCACGCAAGACGTGTGGCGGCCATGCGCCGATGAGATCACCGCGTGGCACCACCGGCCTGCCCTGTTCCGACCGGCCCCGCCCCGCCTTCAAGACCCCTGTCCGAGCCTCCCTCTCCTTTCTCACGCTTTCTCCCAGTTTCCTCTCACCCCCCCAGCAACAGAGCACGCGCTCGCCTCCGCCACCACCGCGCTTCCTC
This sequence comes from Miscanthus floridulus, assembly GCF_019320115.1. Classification (NCBI taxonomy): domain Eukaryota; kingdom Viridiplantae; phylum Streptophyta; class Magnoliopsida; order Poales; family Poaceae; genus Miscanthus; species Miscanthus floridulus. The sequence goes on along the minus strand of NC_089598.1, from coordinate 49,400,357 downwards.
ACCGGAGTTGGCTCGCCCAGCCACCACAGCTTGCCGTCGACTGCTCCATCTCGCCAGTAGCTCCGCCTCCACCTCGCGCACACCGTGCTCGTGTCGGTTCACCTTGGTAGGCTTCCACCGGATGTGAATCGCTCACCAAAGTGAGCTCCTCCTTGCCGGAGTGCTCCGCTCTGTGGACCTCGCCCCTCCGTCCTCCTTCTCGCTCTCTCTTCACGCGCACAAGCACCGCCCGGGCTCGGTGGAGCTCCCACGCCGCTCCCCGAGCCACCCCATGGCCGGAGACATGCTCCCGCCCGAGAGCCAAGCCGCCGTGCTACCATGCATGCCGGTGAGGTCGCCTCCATGCACCTCTAGCCATGCCCATTGCACAGCTGAGTTCGCCTTGAGCCGTAGAGCATGTAGGTCACGTTCACTAGGCCAGAGACCTCACCGTCGGCGAGCTCTCGCCACCGGTGATCTCCTCTATTTCGGTTCAGCTGACGGGTGGGGTCCCGCTGACCCCCAGGCCTGTTTGTCAGCCCTTGTGTGTGTACGCGCATGTTTAGATCCGGGTGGATCTAGCATTTTTGAACCGGGATTTTCAGAAAGAATAAAAGAAATGATTTACAGATTTTGTTTAAATGCTTTGGAAATTCATAACTTGCTCAAAATAGTTCCAAATTTGTTGAAATAAGTTTTGCTAGGTTTCTTGTGACTAGATCTATCTGTTAAAAATATTGCATGTCAAATTTGTGATACTTTTCTGTGTAGCTTTATTTAAATTGAATAAATGCTGATTTCTTAGAAAATGTCTAATAAATAGAATATACATCAGAAAAATATGGTTCTAGTTTTGTTAATCTCCTTTAGTGATGTACTTTGTAGGAAAAATAGATGTCATGCATGTTCTGTAGAGCAATATTGATGTGTAGTTCAAGTGCCTTTAATTGATGATTTTTGTTATTTTAATAGAGAGCAAAAATTGTATAAAACATGTGTATGATAATTTTTATGCAGTGATTGTTTACTGTGTAGAACATAGGAAAAATACCAAATCTATTGTTTGACACTTTCCATAGTACAAAGTATTTTCATGCTCATATTTATGCCATAGCTTGTCATTTTTGTGTAGGCTATTTTACTTATCCAAATGCCATGAAAATTTTATGGTAGTCTACTTAGAGTAGTACTCTGCTACTGTAATTTTCTCAGATTTTTATGAGCACCAGAAATATATGTTGCTGTTGTAGCCCTAGTTTAAAATGAAATAAAATAATCTTTTTTAATGCATGTTTAGTTAATAATGTTTGCTTTGGTGTAACTTTGAAGCATCTTAGCTTGCTGTGGTGACTTGGCATGTTAGTACAGTGGTTGTAGTAGTAGTATAGTAGTACATGTTCTTAGATGATTTTGGCTACCTTGTAGAAGAGCTTTACTTCTACTATGTCCAATAAAGTTAAACATGTTCATCTACATTCCATGCATCATGATCATTACATGTCATCTCTCTGATGCACCTATGCATGAGCACTTATACATCTGCATCATACAGGATCATAGGAGGAGTTGCTAGTAGCAGTTTAGGAAGAGCAGACCGGGACAGATCCACAAGAAATCCAGGCAAGGTGCCAGAGGAAGAGGAGCAAGGAAAGGACTTGCCTGAGTACGTGGATCATCAACCTAGTTCGTTCGAATGAGGCAAGCCCGGAGCATTCTAAGTCTCCTACTTTATAAAAGCAATTCTTCCTATATATGTGTTTATATATTGTTGCATTAAGTTGTAGGAGTTGATTGAAACCGTTGATGCATTTATTACTATCCTTGCCTACCTTATTACCTTATTACCCTGTTAGGTTGGGATTGAATAACTGCTTAGCCTTACTTAGACCGATAGCGATCGATGATATCCAGTCACCTACATTTATAGGTGGTTACTGGAAGAATTTAGCTTTGGAAATAATGATATCCTAGAATTAACCATGTGTGATGGATAATTGGAGACCGGACGGAAAAGTTGGAGGCAACCAGATAGGGTTCTGGGGTGCTGTTAGTTTATGTCTATGTCGATTAAGGACCAATCGTTGCTCATCCCTCTTGTCATGTTGAACGCATGCCTCAAATTTAGCTGGCCGAATAAAGTACCTTCCGACTGCTAAGCTAGTGACACTATTCAAGCCGGGATAAACTCGGATTGGCAGACTAGTGCTGAAGGGGGTATGACGGGGACACGAAGAGTGAGCCCAAGGTGCGTCCTAGCTGTTGGGCGGTCCCTGGGTAGTGCGGTCCCTGACTGTTATCCTACGGCTACTTGGAAAGTGTCATTGGTGATCTATAGGTCACTTGATTGGTGAGTGTGGTTTGTGTGAGGAATAAATCACCAGCTGGTTAGGAATTGATTCGAATCGCCATCGCTCCTGGATAGTGAGCACTTGACTCAAGCTACAACATCGTAGTAATTATGATGGAACATTGATGGTTATCTGGATGGTATGGGATATGCTAAATCTAAGTTGGTAACTGGATGTTATTGGTTAATCAAGTGATTGCTATAGTATAGGTGCTTACCTAGATGGATAGGTCATAATAAAGATGATGCAAAGTACTTAAAATGGTTTCTTCATGATAGCTTATGCTTTTCGCACACAAGTCAGCTAGCCCACTAAAGAAAGCCTTGCATAATCCTTGGTGTCGCTTTATTTTGATTTAAGGTGGGTAAGTCTAGCTGAGTACCTTCTCGTACTCAGGTTGTTATTCCCATTGTTGTTGCAGATGGTCAAATGTACTATGGCTATTGCATTAGCTGCCTGTACTCGGCGATAGGTGACAACTAGGACCAAGGGCAATGGTCACTCCATATCTCTCATCTGATGCTTTTGTTGGAGATGACTACCTACTGGCACTGTATCTGAACCAAAAGTGTGTGTGTGGCTTTAAAACTATTTGCTTCCACTATTTCAGTTTGAACTTGGGTTGTAATAACTTTATGTTCTAAACTCTGATGTATCCAACTATCATTGCGAACTTTATGTAACATGTGATGGTACTTGCTAAACTTGTATGATCTTGGTTTGTATGTCGATTGGTTTGAAATCCTTCATGGTTTCACGGACTACCAGGTTATACGGGCTTAAGTTTGCTAAATTATCTGCTTCAGCGGAAGATTTCCTTACTTAATCTCATATAATTGGTCAGTTCTGTTACAAAGCTCCCCTCAGAATTGAACTCAATGTCCGTTTCGTTAGGGGTCGACGGCAGGGGGTCATAGATGGACTCTGGGTCCCGTTCCATCATCCCCACAAACCCGGAGAGATTGAGCATCATCGAACGGTGGTTGCGCCTAGTTAGCTCTTGCTCGAAGAGCCTAGAGGCATTCCGTATTCCTAAGGGTAGTGCAATGCAAGGGTCCCAAAATTCTACCTTTGATGGCATTGGACAACTCCCTGATAGCTCTGCGAAGGCGTTGGCTAGCACGTAGAAAACGTGCTGGCTTTGTTCTAGCTCAGGATTTGTCCTGAGGTAGGGCATCAATCCTGCATGCTAGCGCATTGGAGTCGATGATCATCGGACCGATGCGAGCTGGTCCGAGGTCGAGAGTCAGGGTGTGCGGCGGTGTCATATCCCCTTGACCTAGGTGGTCGGCTATGAAGTCTAGGTCCCCAGCGGAGAGCTTCACTGAGGGGAAGACTGAAGGCAGGCGTTGGCCCATTCGCGTCGGCAAACTCAAGGCTTCCAAAGTGGTTGCGGCCACCAGGGGCCACACCAAGAGTGAGTCTGACGTAGGTGCGAGGAGCCATCGCTTCCTTCTCAACGAAGAGAGTGCGTGATTGTCCCCTACCTAGCATGCCAACTGTCTATTTTTTGTCACCCGACAAGTGAATTTATGTGAATATCGTGCTGCTCCAAGAAGACAATGGTAGCATCCAAAGACATAAGGAATTATACTAGTTTAGGCCAGAGCCCTACGTCCAGTCTTAGAGATAGATCGTGTGCGTGTTCCTCGGTTGAATGCTCTGAAGTTCATACAATGCGGTATGCAAGAAGAGTGAAATAGTTAGGAGAGTGGAGAGGGATAGCCCAAATGAAGTCTCGAGAGTTTGTCTCCTTAAAAGGGTGCCCTAGCTACCCTTATATTAGAGTCTAGGGCCAGGCCACGTACAAAGAGTTAGCTCTCCCGATGGGGCGGTCGTGAGCCTGAGGGAGGGGAAACTAGCTATCTTGGCTTGCAAGGAAGGCTATCTTGTCTTGGTGTCAGTGCACGCTCGAATGTGGTTGTCGTCATGGTCTTGTGCCCACATTGCGGTATGGGGTGACGTGGTGCCATGGTACCGGTCGTGACGACACTATTGGTATGGTGATGTTTTGCTAGCCGTCCTATGCGATGTGGTCTTGCCATGGCCTCCATCATCATCTTCTAATCTCCTAGGGGTGTCATACAGGAGTAGGTAGCCGCTCCTGGGTCGTCAGTTGTGTTGCTAGTCGTGAAGCCAGTGACCACAATCCCAAGCTCCGGGGTCGTGGCCTTTGTTGGCTCGGTTGGGCCTAAAAGTCAAGGCCATAGTCGTGAGCACCATCATGTAGTGGGTGGGGCCGTACGCCCATCCTGTCAAGTCATATTTGGAAGGTGGGCTACCGTACTTGTTGTCACCGCCAAATGGTCCTATCCTGTCTACAGCGTGGTGCAGGGATGGCACCTGCTTCGAGATGGTTGTCCCTTTGATTCTAGCAGATTGAGCAGGCATGCCCTGTCCTTGTCTGGATAGTCATACTTGGTGGTGCTCGACCCCTCTCCGTTCCTCCCAGGCGTCGGGATGGAGGAGAGGTCGTGTAGAGCTAGGCTGTGTGTGGTGAAGGGAGAGAGAAGAGATGGTGGCCGACTTCCTATCTCAGCACTTGGCCTAGGGCTACATGGCTTAGTTGGGCCATGGTTGCAAGCCACCTACACCAACAATTCTAGTTAATTAATGTCCCTAGACACACAAGGCTATGTCACTAATTCTACACTAGTGAGCTAGCTAACTAGAATGACTAATTACACTAAGCTACACAAAGCTAGCAAGAGAACTACACTACACTACTACATCTACAACAAGTATGAAACAAAGTAGTGCAAAGGAGAGAGGCAGGGTGGTAATACCATTTGAGGCAAGCACTCAATCAATCAATGTGAATACAAATGAACATCATGAGATATCCAAAAAGACAAGAGACACACGATTTTCTCTAGAGGTTCACGTGCTTACCGGCACGCTAGTCTCCATTGTGTCGACCAACACTTGGTGGTTCGGCGGCTAATAGGTATCACACACCTAGCCAACACTTAGTGCCACAAGAACGTACCACAAGTGAGGTAGCTCAATGACACGAGCAATCCAATAGAGTACCTTTTGGCTCTCTGCTGGGAAAGGTTAAGACCTCCTCACAAGCAATTGATCGGAGCTGGAGACAATCACTAACTCCGCTCAATGATCCTTCAATCAACGGGCCATCTAGGTGTCGGCAAACACCAAGAGTAACAACATTACGACCAGCCCAAAGCATCCACCTAGTACCACAAGATGATGCAACTCAATGCAATGCACTAGAGGCTCACCAATCTTGCTCAACTGATGAAATCAAGTGTGCAAGTGAGTGGATTATGTTTGCTCAGCTCCCAAAGGGTGTGCACAAGTGTAAGAGGTGCCAAGAGAGTTGCCAAGGCTAGCCACACCCTCTATTTATAGCCACACAAGCAAATAGAACCGTTGGCCCTTTAGGGTTGTTTCTATGTGGGCACCGGATAGGGCCGTGTGCCACCACCCTAGGGATGGTGGTGCCCCTCCAATGGTCACCCAATGGCTAGTTTGACTAGATGTTGGTCACTAGACAAGGCATGGTAGTGGCACTGTCCTAGGGGTGTTGGTGACCATCCCAGCCAAGTCTAGAAAAAGTGTTGTCCCCATGGCGCTGACCAGGGCGGTGCCCCCTCGTCCAAAGTCAATTTTCGCTGGTCTTTGGAAATAAATGGTAGTGGCACTGGATAGCCCATGATGGTGCACCACCATGCCTGAGGCGGTGTACACCGACGTGTCCGGTGACCACCCCGAAGCTGCCCTTCTCGACCAAGTCCAGCTAGGCACCGCCACAGGCGGTGCACCTGACAAGGGTTGGTGGTGCCACCCAGACACCACCACTAGCTCGCCAACTTACAAACTTTGTCTTGATTCGATCCACAGCAACTCAAGCTACTCTCTGCAAGTGATGCTAACTCTCAAAGTGCTTTTCTCAAAACATGTTAGAGCCAAGTTAGCATTTCTCAAAATATTTTCAATAAATATTTTCGCTTGCTCTCCGAAGTGCACTAGACCTAAATGCAATGCATGAAGTCCAACACCTAGTGGCACTAGATGACCGAATTGTCTAGTAGAGATCCCCTCTTAATAGTATGGCCATCTACCCTAAATGTGATCACACTCTCTATAGTGTATTGATCACCGAAACAAAACCCCTATTTATACCTTTGCCTTGATCTCCATAGGGTTTTGTTTTTCTCTTTCTTCTTTTCCAAGTTGAGCACTTGATCATCATCACATGTGGCCATCTTCATCATTTCATGTGATCATCACCATCACTTGAGTGCCACCATGCTCCACACTTGGATGTACCAACCTATCTCACACAATACTTAGATAGCAAGGTTAGTACATAGGTTTCATCAATTATCTAAAACCAAACTAGGGCTTTCAATCTCCCCCTTTTGGTAATTGATGACAACCTTTTCACAAAGATATTCAATGAAATCTTTTTGGATTCATGTTGCTTGCCCAAGCATTTTACCATGTGTAAAGGATATGGAGAAGTTTCATAAACCCAAATTGGTAGCATTAGCTCCCCCTACATATGTGTTAAGAGTTTGGATTTGAAAGCTTGCACATATTGCATGGATTAGGATAGTGTGGGGAAGTAATGTCTACTAGATGATGCTAAGGTGTAAAGAATGGACCTTTGAAGCGTGATACCAATCGGAGTTGCCAATAATACCATCCTTAGTACCATAGTTAGTTAGATAGCACTTGCAAAACACAAACACTAGATACCTCGTGAGATCAACATTATAAGCAAGGCTCTAGTACCACTTGAAAAGTGAGCAAGGCACATCAAACTATCATCTTATGCATGCTAGTTTTGCATTTCATCAATCAATCCTACAATTAGCATACACCACACAAGCATGGATAAGGAATTTAAAAACTTGTGCTATGCAAGCAAACATATGTAATGCACATATAAATGCATCAAACAAGCCTATGAGCTTGCTCCCCCTACTTGTGTGCTTCAAATTTTATTGATCCCCTTATGATGTCATTTCATTTGTTTGCTCCCTGTATCTTACTATCTTTGTGAATTACTTCCCTATCTTACTATCTTTGTGAATTACTTCTCCCCCTTTGGTATCAAATACCACAAAAGGTGAGCTCAAATTTTAGATAGGTTGGGGTGAAATCATGTTAGATGAGAATCTTTTTCCATATTTGGTTAAATCTAGATCACTTGCAAAAGATATTTAACTCGGTTATATCCAAGGGCAAGCTTCTTCACACCTCATTTCAAGGGTTATCTTGACCATGTTGAATTAAATACTTATAGCTCAATTTCTAGATTAAGCACTAGGTTCACAAGCCCACAAACATGTCATATGTTACCACTAGATTATTTCAAACATAGAAGCAATAATGGTACCATACAAGCATCAAATCTATTTGATTTTCAAGAATGAGCCTAAGACATGTGAGGAATGACTAGATGCACTAAACAAGTCCTTAGCAAATGGTGAATGACATGTCAATCAATTTTACCTTGCTTTGCTTGAAGGAGAGGCATGTCATATAATGGGGGCGCATCAACACATATTTGAGAAGTCAAGTATGTTCAATTCATTCCTAAGCTTACAAAACCTCTTCTCATCAAGTATCTTGGTGAAAATATCGGCAAGTTGATCATCGGTGCCCACACTCTCAATGCAAATATCCCATTTTTGTTGGTGATCTCTAATGAAATGATGGTGGACATCTATGTGCTTTGTTCTTGAATGTTGAACCGGGTTGTTGGTGAGCTTCACGACACTCGCAATGGCACTTGTTTGAATTTGATTCCAAAGTCACTCAAAGTAGCCTTCATCCAAAGTAATTGAGCACAACAACTATCGGCCGAAATGTACTCTGCTTCGGCGGTTGAAAGTGCTACACTATTTTGCTTCTTTGATGACCAAGACACAAGTGATCTTCCTAATAATTGACATGTGTCCGATGTGCTCTTTCTCTCAACTTTGCATCCCGCATAATTAGAGTCCGAATATCCAATCAACTCAAATTTTGCTCCTTTGGGATACCACAATCCAATATTTTGTGTATGCTTCAAGTACCTTAATATTCTCTTGGTTGCCATCAAATGGCTCTCTCTAGGTGAGGCCTAAAATCTAGCACACATGCCTACACTAAACATCACATCCGGCCTTGATGCGGTCACATAAACTAGGCTTCCAATCATAGACCGATACATCTTTTGATCCACCAAGTTGCCACTAGCATCACTATGTAAGCTTCCATTTATCCCCATTGGTGTACTAATAGCTTTAGCACCATCCATTCCAAACTTCTTGAGCATGTCTTTGATGTACTTGCTTTGACTCACAAATGTGCCATTCTTCATTTGCTTGATTTGTTGATCTAAAGATAATGGATATCTCAAATCATGGATATCTCAAACTCATTTGCTATCATCTTTCCAAACTCCTCACAATAATCTTGATTGGTTGATCTAAAGATAATGTCGTCAACATATATAGATTTGCAACACAAACAAGTCATTGCCTATCTTCTTGGTGAAGGGAGTGGTATCAACCTTGCCCATCTTGAGTCCCTTAGAGAGTAGGAAATCCCTCAGCCTCTCATACCATGCTCTTGGTGCTTGCTTCAAGCCATACAATGCCTTCTTCAACTTGTAGACATGGTTGGGTTTCTTGTCATCTTCAAAACCGGGTGGTTGTTCAACACTAGCTCATTGACATACCCATTGAGAAATACACTCTTCACATCCATTTGGTACAACTTGATGTTGTAGGCACAAGCATAGGCTAACAAGATCCTAATTGCTTCTAATCTTGCAACCGAGGCATAAGTTTCTCCAAAGTCAAGACCTTCAACTTGTGTGTAACCTTGAGCCACTAATCTTGCTTTGTTCCTTACTACTATCCTATCTTGATCTTGCTTGTTCCGAAAGACCCACTTTGTTCCAATCACATTATGATCCTTAGGCCTCTCAACTAATTCTCATACTTGATTTCTTGTGAAGTTGTTTAGCTCTTCATGCATAGCATTCACTCAATCAACATCCTTCAAGGCTTCATCTATCTTCTTTGGTTCAATGGATGACACAAATGAGAAATGCTCACAAAATAATACTAATCTTGATCTAGTTTGCACACCTCTTGATATATCACCAATTATGGAGTCCAAAGGATGATCTCTTGCAATATTGGTTCGTTGGAGCACTTGAACTTGATTACTTGCACTTTGTTGATCATTTGGTTGATATGATATACTAGCCACTTGTTGTTGATCTTGCTCTTTGTCATCACTTGTACTAGCTTGATTTTGATCATGAGAACCACTAGCTTGCACATTTGAGTTAGAGAGCACTTGATCTTTGTCATCTTCAACATCTATCATCTCTCTAGGTCTTATGTCACCAATATCCATGTCCTTTATTGCATTGATCAATTGAGTGCCTCTCACATCATCTAGATTCTCATCTTTCTCCTAGGAACCATTGGTTTCATCAAATTCCACATCATGAACCTCCTCAAGAGTACCACTAGCCAAATTCCAAACTCTATAAGATTTGCTAGTAGTGGAGTAACCAAGCAAGAAGCTTTCATCACATTTCTTCTCAAACTTGCTCAATCTAGTGCCTTTCTTCAAGATATAGCATTTGCAACCAAAAACCCAAAAATATGCAATATTGGGCTTTGTTCCATTCAAGAGCTCATATGGTGTCTTCTCCATCATTGGGTGACAATAGAGGCGGTTGCTATAGTAGCAAGCCGTGTTGATTGCTTCGGCCCAAAATGAATGAGTCACATTGTACTCGCTCAACATTGATCTTGCCATATAAATCAAGGTTCTATTCTTCCTCTCAACTAGGTCATTTGATTGTGGAGTGTACTTGTTCGAGAATTGATGCCTAATTACAAACTCATCATATAGCTCATTAACTCTAGTATTATTGAATTCACTTCCATTGTCACTTCTCACTTTCTTGATGGTTGTTTCAAACTCATTGTGTATTCTCTTGAAGAATGTCTTGAAGGTTGCAAACACATCACTCTTATCAACAAGAAAGACCACCCAAGTATATCTTGTGAAATCATCCACTATCACAAATCCATATTTATTTCCACCAATGCTAGTGTATGTGGTTGGTCCAAACAAGTCCATGTGCAACAACTCAAATGCCTTAAATGTGCTCATCATGCTCTTCTTAGGATGTGTGTTGTCAACTTGCTTTCTGGCTTGACATGCACTACATAGCTTATCCTTCTCAAATATGACATCTTTCAAGCCCCTTACTAGATCATGCTTAATCAACTTGTTTAATTGTTTTATTCCAACATGACCAAGCCTTCTATGCCATAACCAACCCATGCTAGACTTAGTGAGCAAACATATTGACAATTGAGCTTCTCTAGCATTGAAATCAACTAAGTATAGATTCTCATATCTAAATCCTTTGAAGATCAAGTTAGAGCCATCTACACTTGATCTTTACATCATCCACACCAAATATGCACTTGAAACCAAGATCACAAAGTTGTGCTACCGACAATAGGTTGAAGTTCAAGGTCTCTACTAGTAGCACATTGGAAATGCTCAAATCATTGGGTATTGCAATCTTACCAAGCCCTTTGACCTTGCCTTTGCCATTATCACCAAATGTTATACTATCAACCCCATTGCTATCATTTGTGTTGATTGAATTAAACATTCTTGAATCACCGGTCATGTGTTGTGTGCACCCACTATCAAGCACCCAATGCCTTCCTCCGACTTTGTAATTGACCTACAAAAGAAGATCAATTCTTTTTAGGTACCCAAACTTGCTTGGGTCCTTGAAGGATAGTCACTAAGCTCTTTGGTACCCAAATGGCTTTTTTCTTTGAGCCCACAATTGGTGCACCAATGAACTTAGCCTTCACACCATTTGGCACCCTTGGTAAGCAAATAACAAGAATCAAACTTAATTGAGGATACGTTAGCATGTGATTTCTTGTTCTTTCATTCATGCTCTTTGTGAACAACTTGCTTGTAACTATAGCAATACCGGCCATTGTTCTTCACAAAACTAGTCTTGTGAGGAGCAAAGGCAGCTTTGCCTTTCTTGGGGGTATAGCCCAATCCCTCTTTATAGAGAGATGCTCTTCGGCTACCCAAGCACATAAGCAAGGGGTCCTCACCAACATAGGCCTTGCCTAGGGCACGAGTGAGCTCATTGACCTCCTTCTTGAGGGTCTCATTCTCAACCATTAGTGAGGCATCACAAGTAAAACCACCACTTGTAGATGAGGTAGAAGTGGTAGTGCTACAAGAAGGGTTAGTAGGAGTAACAACAATGGGTTTATAAAAATATTCATCAAGAATATCACATGTTAGTCACACATCACAAGTCACAATGACTTCCTCCTTCTTAGCTTCCTTGAGTAGAGAGGAGTGAGCCTTTTCAAGCTTAGTGTGATCCTTGCCAAGCTCCTCATGGTTTTCCATTGGACTCTCATGAGAAGCATTGATCTCATCAAAGGATTTCTTAAAAGATTTGACCTTCTTGCACAATTCTTTACACTCCTTTCTCTTCATCTTAAAGCAAGTGTGGACTTGCTCCAACATGTCCATGAGCTCCTCCTTGGTGTACTCCTCCTCATCATCATCACTCCTACAATCATCACTTTCACATTCATCATTATCACTCACATCATATTTTACCTTAGTAGGCTTTGCCAAGAGACATGTCGTTGGAGTGTCGAAGATGGAGGGCTTATTGATGGCGATGCTTGCTAGTGCCTTCTTGAGAGACTTCTTGTCATCATCACTAGAGTCATCATCATTCGATGAGCCATCACTATCCCATGTGACCACATATCCTCCACCCTTCTTCTTCTTCTTGAATGTCATCTTATTTTCTTTCTTTTCCTTCATCTCCTTCTTTTCCTTCTTCTCATCCTCATCATTGTCACTATTGTAGGGACAATCTGCTACAACGTGATCCTTGCTCTTGCACTTGTAGCATCTTCTCACATAATCTTTGCTCTTGTTGTTGTCTCTTCTCTTCCTTGCACCATAGCCCTTCTTCTTCATGAACTTGCCAAATTTGCACACAAAGAGAGCCATGGCTTCATCATTAATATCACTAGCATCTTCATCATCACTTGATTCTTTTTTCTTTGACTTGCCCTTACTTTTTTATTATGAGCTAGCGTTGAATGCTACACTCTTCTTCTTCTTCTTCTTCTTCTTCTTGTCCTCATCCTTCTTCTCAACTTGGTCAACCCCTTCACTTTCCACATGGTATGTCTCTTGTGTCATAATGTCACCTAGTACTTGGTTGGGGGTTAGTTGCTTCAATTCTCCTCTAATGATGATCAATCTCCATGTCTCAAATCTTGGAGGTAAGAACATTAAGAACCGATGAGAGACATCATCATCATTGATATTCTCACCCAATGCCTTCATGTAATTCACTATCACTTGGAGCCTATAGAACATCTCTGGAATGCTCTTATCATCCTTCATCTTGAAGCTAGTCAACTTATCCTTGAGAATGTACAATTTTGCACTCTTGACTACTGGTGTGCCCTCATATATTTCTTCCAATCTCTTCCACACCTCACTAGCCTTTTCACAATCCTTGATTTGCTCAAACACCTTAGAATCAATGACATTGTAGATGGTGTTGAGAGCCATTGTATTGCATTGCTAGTTAGCCTTGTCTTGGTTAGTGAGATTGGTGGGATCAATAATCACATAATCACTCTCGATCACATCCTACACTTGATCATTGATTGAACCAAGATACATCTTCATCTTTCTCTTCCAATAATCATAGTATGTCATATCAAAGAACAGTGGTTTGCCCCCCACATGGTTGAACATAACTTGAGCCATCTTTTGACATCGAGATTGTTAAGCCTTCAATCAAATGGTGACCACGGATCTGATACCACTTGAAAGGTCCTAAATGGCTAGAGAGGGGGTGAATAGCCTATAAAAATCTCTACAAATACACTAGAGCAAGTGGTTAGTAACCTAAAAGGTGAAATGCAATTTTGCTCTAGCTCTACAAGGGTTGCAAGCCACTTACACCGTGTCGACGAAATCTAGCCGGCAGTCTACCAAGGGGTATGCCCATGGTAGTAGATGAATCAGTGGAGGTGCACGTGAGGAAACCAGATGGTTACACAAAATGCAAGAGACAGCGATTAGATAGGTTCGGGTTGTCAGCTTGATGTAATACCCTATGTCATGTGTCTTTGTGGATTGTATTGCATGTGTTTAGATGATAACGTGGGGGTCCCTACCCGCCTTATATAGCCTAGGGGGAGGGTTACAGATCGATTGTTTCAATCATGATTGGTTTACAAGATAGGAAGTTATAGACATCACGGTAATCTAGCATATCCGAGCAGATTCCCTAGATCGCTGAGGATCTTCACGTAGTCATGTGAGGCATGCTGACTTATGCCGTACTTCACGTGGCGTCGTCTTGCACCCTAGGTCTCGACTAGCGGTGTAGCCCCTACGTGGTCTCATGGGCTGGGCCTCCCCTAGCGACTCGGCCCATGTGCAGCCCTATGGGTATCGGGGGTTATACCCCCACACACCGGAAGATATCCAAAGAGACAAGAGACACATGATTTTTCTCCCGAGGTTTATGTGCTTGCCAGCACGCTAGTCCCCATTGTGTCAACCAACACTTGGTGGTTCGATGGCTAATAGGTACCACACACCTAGCCAACACTTGGCGCCGCAAGAACCTACCACAAGTGAGGTAGCTCAATGACACAAGCAATCCAATAGAGTACCTTTTGGCTCTTCGCTAGGGAAAGGTCAAGAACCCCTCACAAGCAACCGATCAGAGCCATAGACAATCACCAACTCCGCTCAACGATCCTCCAATCACCGGGCCATCTAGGTGTCGGCAAACACCAAGAGTAACAAGATCATGACCAGCCCAAAGCTTCCACCTAGTGCCATAAGATGATGCAACTCAATGCAATACACCAGAGGCTCGCCAATCTCACTCAAATGATAAAATCAAGTGTGCAAGTGAGTGGATTGTGTTTGTTCAGCTCCTAAAGGGTGTGCACAAGTGTAAGAGGTGCCAAGAGAGTTCTCAAGGCCGGCCACACCCTCTATTTATAGCCACACAAGCAAATAGAGTCGTTGGACCTTTGGGGCTGTTTTTACGTGGGCACTGGATAGGGTGGTGTGCCACCACCCTAGGGGTGGTGGTGCCCCTCCAACAGTCACCCAACGGCTAGTTTGACTAGCCATTGGTCACTAGACAAGGCATGGCGGAGGCACCACCCTAAGGGTGGCGGTGACCATCCGAGTCAAGTGTAGAAAACCACACTCTATGGAAAAAAGTGGCAGTGCCCCTCTGTCCCCATTGTGGTGACCAGGGCGGTGCCACCTCGGCCAAAGTCGGTTTTCGTTGGTCTCTAGAAATAAATGGTGGTGGCACCGGATAGCCCATGGCGGTCCACCGCCATGCCTGAGGCAGTGTACACCGGCGTGTCCGGTGACCACCCTGAAGCTGCCCTTCTCAGCCAATTCAAGGTGGGCACCGCCATGGCAGTGCATCGGACAAGGGGTGGTGGTGCCACCTAGACACCGCCACTAGCTCACCAAGTTGCAAACTTTCTCGATTCGATCCATGGCAACTCGAGCTACTCTCCGCAAGCGATGCTAACTCTCAAAGTGTTTTCTCCAAACATGTTAGAGCCAAGTTAGCATTTCTCAAAACATTTTCAATAAATATTTTCGCTTGCTTTCTGAAGTGCACTACGCCCAAATGCAATGCATGAAGTCCAACACCTAGTGGCACTAGATGCCTGAATTGTCTAGTAGAGATCCCCTCTTAATAGTATGACCATCTATCCTAAATATGATCACACTCTCTATAATGTCTTGATCACCGAAACAAAACCCCTATTTATACCTTTGCCTTGATCTCCAAGGGTTTTGTTTTTCTCTTTCTTCTTTTCCACGTTGAGCACTTGATCATTATCACATGTGGCCATCTTCATCATTTCATGTGATCATCACCATCACTTGAGTGCCACCATGCTCCACACTTGGATGTACCAACCTATCTCACACGATACTTAGATAGCAAGGTTAGTACATAGGTTTCATCAATTATCCAAAATCAAACTAGGGTTTTCAATAAACTCGATAGGTGGCCATGTCAAACGTTCACTTACTCAATAAGGAAGCTTTTGTATGATGCGCTTACATATTATGCGCATTTGTTTGCTGATATAGACATGAATATAAGCAAACCAAAGAAATAAACAAGTCAACGCAAATAGGTAACGATCGCCTATTTTATTTCTATTTGCAGTCAAATGTGTTCCATTGAATCTCTACAACTAAAAAGATCCAGATGTCATCATTTTTGCCCCACCAATGACCCCTACCTATGCTAATCCCCTCGCTAAACATCCCCACCCCGCGAGCTTTGCCACGTGCCCATGTTCACGTGAAACTACCGCCCTCGGCCATGCACGACTCTTGTCATGCCCACGCCGCTTGCCTCCAACCGAACCCCGGGCTCCTTCTGACCCCTACGCTCCCCCGCTCCTTGCTCCCCCAATCCCCATGATCCAACGCACCTGGCCACCGTTACGATGCCATCACGGAGAGTGCCTTAATACCCCCGCTCCTAGGCTCCCGGCCTCCCCCGACAGGCGTCCTCTGGCTCCAGCATGGAAAGTGCCTTGACACTCATGATCCCGGCCCTTCTTCCATTCTTTTGGGACATGATGCTGCCAGACTGCCCCTGCTCCATCATGCTAGATGAGGTCTCTACCGCCTCCGTCGTCGTACGCCACGCGCTCGTCGACGATGCCAGATCGTAGGTCTCTGCTGCCACGGCGCTCGGGTCTTCATCGGTGTAGCACCCCAGGTGTTAGCCACAAGTTAAGTAGTGAATTTGGACTTAAGTAGGATATGTCAAGCAATGATTATGATCTCTAGTTCATAATCTAGAAGTAATGATGAAGGTATTGAGGTCAAACCTATGAAAATGAGCCCCAACTTGGACTCAGATAATACACTTTGCTTACATGTGGGCCCTTATTAAGATTACGCAAGAGTAATGTTAAACATGCTTATTTCATGTACATTACATCAACATGCATCCATCTTGACTAGTGGAAAAGTTTCATGAAGTTTGGAATCAAGAAGTCACATGGAATGATGAATCATATCCTTGCTTGAATCGCTTTATTAAGTGAGCTATAACATGGGATGTGGATCAAACCTAGCTACCATGCCCAAATGACTCTAATTGAACTCTACAATAAAAGTCACGAAGGGTTCGTATTGAACAAATGTCAAGAAAATGCCTCAATCGGTCTAAAACTCTAATTTAGGGTTTATCGTGGTGCTGCTTTGACCAAGGTCAAATAACAATATGGAAACAAGTTATGAAGTTTGACTTTAAATAAAAGTTGAAGTTTCAGTGGAGTACAACAAACTTTATTTTTGGACGAAGCCCTGATTCAACTCCTAAGTGGCTCGAACAGTGGCCTCAAGTTTGAATGCAGTACTATTTTGGCCCCTCTTAATCTTTTCTAAGTCCCTGATTGACAACAACGAGTTGACATGTTGTGACATTTTTATCTTCAAAATTCATATAATAACTCAACTAGATTCCTTAATATGAGTTGAAGTACACTTTGTGCTAGAAACAATGAAGCAAGTCTCATCAAGTTTGGAGTTCATTTGGATCTTCGAAGTTAATTTCAAAATCAGCAAAGACTAACTGTGTCCAGGAGTTAACTAAATCTCGGTTTCAGTTTTGTGTACCCCACTTTGGAGAATTGTACATTCCTAACCAAGCTAAACCAGTCCATGATCCTTTAAGAAAAGTTGCAGAACAAGAGGTGTACAATAAACTTTGTTTAATGGTCAAGAGGTAGTTTGGTCCCTAACTTTGTCAAACTGAGGTCTCAATACTAAACCCAGTGCTATTTTGGATCTTCAAAATTTGGCTAAGTCTGAGATTAAAATGTGGATGATGATTGGCATCTCGTGTTCTCGGATTTTTGTTAAGCAACTCAAGTTGAGCCAAATATAAAAGTTGGACTATATGTTTTGGGGAAGAGCACGCAAAAAGATGGCACCAGTTTGACTTTGCTTTGACCATCAATTTGGATTTTTTTTCTCATCGCTGTCAACACGCTGACATTATCATGTTGGGCACTAATTACCCACTAATTTATTGCTCTAATGGCCGAGCACCCTAAATATGACTTCGAGAGCATCAGTAAAGGAACAACTTTATTTCAAGGCCCATGGCCCAAATCAAATCGGAGCCAGCCCAAAAATGGATCCCAATTTGGCCACATCGTTGCCCACCACCTGCTCGGGGAAATGCCCCAGACGACGCCGCGTGTCTAGGCACGTGGCCACCATGTAGGGCAGCAGCACCCCACCTCTGTGCCGCATGGTCGCGCCCCTGCTCCTCTATGAGCGGACGCCCGAGCCCCCTCTCAGTCTCTCCATCACGCTCTCCACTCCCTCTACGCCCTCCCTTGTCCCTACACGCGCGCAGCGCGTAGACGCCATGGATGGCCAGTGGAGCTCCGACCGCCGAGGTCGTTCCTACCTCTACTCCCCACCATAGCCGCGGGCACATGCACCACCACCTTCGCCATGCCATGCCAAGCTCGCAGCGCCCCTTCCTTAACTCTTTCCACCGCCGCAGCCGGGCCACCTTGGGCCGTCTCGAGTCGAGGCCACCCACGGGTGAATGTCGGTCCCCTAATGCTCCGCCGCCACTCCACCACCGTTGACAAGCCTCCTCCGGCCGGAAACGGCAAGCTCCCGCACGTCCTCTGCTCCAACTCGTGTGAAGGGCCTCGCGCAACAATTAGAGAAAAGATAAGGGCCTAACTGCAAAGTCTATGACTCAGTTGAATAGTGCCTAGAAGGACCTGTTCGCTAGAAATTGTTTTTGTGAAAGTTCAGGGTCCTCGGTGCAAGTTTGTTTTCTTTTATAGCTAAAACTTTGGAAAATCATAATAAATCATAGAAAATTTGTAAAATAGCAAATAAAGACTTTTTGGAATCCATGGGAGTAGATCTATGCATTGGAGTCATAATATGATATGTGTTAGTAGGAGGGTTTTGCTATTTTTATTTATCTATGTTAATTAGGATTTTCTAGGAATAAATTCATATCTAAAGTTGTGGTGCTCCAATTGCTATGAAATTTTTATGGTAAGCTACTGATGCTATATGTGTGCTGTGGTAAACATTTTAGGTTCATTGGATGCAGTATGATTGATTTAACTTGTTTAGTGCTTAATAAATGGTTTTAAATGATTTATAAATAATTTATATATGCAAAAATATGAAATGTGGTTCATTTGCCCTTGCATGGTGATATTGGAACCTGAGGAACCCTAATATGGCTATATGTTTATAGAAAATAATGATCTTTAGATTTATCTTGTTCTCACATGTTTATTAATAATTAAGATTTGTCTTTTTCATAGCAATCAAATTATAAAACCTAAGCATATGAAATTTGTGTAGTAGCCATGTTTTGATAACATCTACCACATATAAAAGTCTCAGCCCCAAACTAGTTGTTCTCATATAGTACTAAAAATAATACATATGTTGCATTATTAAAGTAGAGAATGAATGTTGTGAACATATACATGTATTTATTGTCATGTGATGCTTCTAGTAGCTATTCCAACATGCTATGATTGTTTGAATACGATTTCAAGATGTTTGGGGTAGCATATATGTCAAGAATATGTTGGTTTGTAGCAACTAAATGATAGATGAATTCAGCATGCCTCTGCTGTTATGGCTGCATGTACAGTTTTTGTGGTGGTGACATGTTCATGATGCAAATGATGTTTTATGTAGATATGTTGAATACAAAAGTTATATATAATTTCCTTAAATTTATGTTCCTAACATTTCATGATTTTATGCCTAATGGTTTAGGAGTTATAGATTTTACAAGTTTGCTGTCAGGTTTTGCATGTTCTCTTGACAGATCTAAATGATTGTATTGTTTGCTCATTTAAACATAGAATCATGTATTGGAGATAATAGTAGAGTTGTAATTCTTTTGCTAAGCTTTCTAAAATATCTAATATCACTATTTTTGGTGGTTTAGAACTCTAGTTATAGCTGTTCAAAGTGGAATAGAAGATTTCTGTCCAAATCTAGATAGAGATGCCTTCTTGGTGTTGTTTAACCTTGTTTGCTATAGAATCATCTTAATATGATGATACAAAACTTATAGATAACTTAATAATCTTTCTATAAAGTTAAGGATCATGCTTGTTGGATGAATATAACTTGAGATATGCATTTCTAAAGTTAATATCAGTTTTCTATCCTTAGTTGTATAAGCTCTGTTTCATGATGTATTTTGACCTTGTTATTTGTTGAATCAGCTTTTGGTGTTAATAACAAAGTTTTAGATAATTTCATGAGATTTCTAGAAAGTCTTGAATCATACTTTTTCATTCCTAGAACTCTGGGTACGATTAAAACAAGTGACTGTGGTGCTGCTGTTCAGAATATATGTTTGTACCTTAAATTATTTGCTTCACCTTGCTTTGCTTTGTGTGTTGCTAAGTGTGGCTCATGCCTTTGATGGTGTTAAGTTAATATACCTAAAACCTTGTGAAACTTGTGTCATGCTTGATGCTACCTTTCTTGCTATCCTAGCATGATAGGTTGTGTGATGCTTAATTAAGTAACGTGGAGTGCTTATATATGTTCGGTGTAACCTTGTGCTCATCTTGAATACTTTTATGTGAGGCATCGCATATTGCCATTCTTCACATTCATGCACTTGCATTGTTGCATCTCATCTAGGTACGCTAGATGCACCACGTGAAGGACGTGATGTTGGAGCCGAACCCGAAGATGGAGTTTGGTGAATCCATCAAGAAGACGGAAGGACTAAGCAAGTGCCGAGATGGGAGATGCTCACCAAGCGAGTGTCTTCTAACAAAAACTAACATAGTGTTGGATCCCATGCAAGCCCCGGAGCATTCTAAGTCTCTCATGTTTTACAAAATATCACTTGAGTAATTTTATGTTTGATGCATTAAGTTATAAGAGTTGATTGGAAATACTTGATGCATAGCACCACCTTGTCCAGATATATATACCTTTAACCATGTGTAGGTCTAGGATCGAATATATGTTAGCCATGCTTAGACCGGTAGAAGTCGGGTGATTTCCTATCACCTGCGAGATATATGTGGATACCGAAGCATGGTTGGCTATATTTGCTATCGTGAAAAAGAATCATAGGATAATGTAACTGGAGGTCGGACGGAGTCTATGCGTAGGTCGACTCATGTGATTCCGTCTGTGCCGATTAAGGACCGTACCATTGTTGGAACTTTTGTTGAGATTGAACGCATGCCTCTCACTTAGCTACAGATAACTCGTTCCGACTGTGAAACCGAGTAGCTCAACTCAGGTCGGGCCTCGTTCTATAAAAGTGCGCACTCTAGATGGTAGTAAGGATGTGCGGGGAGCCAAACGTGAGCCCAAGGGTAGGCCGGGCCTGAACGTCCTGGCAGCTGGTTGTCCCTGATTGTGTGACGCTGGTCGAACTCACAAAATATGGACCTGAGTTGTACCAAAGGTGACCTCAGGTGACCATTGATCTGGTCCGCCTGGGTTTGTGTTAGGAATAAATTACCAGCTGGTTGAAATCAATTCGAATCGCCATCTCTCTCGGACAGTGAGAAACTTGGCTAGCTCCGACATCATAGTAAGTGTATTATGGAATGATGGTTATGAAGAACATGGAATTACTACACCGACTATGGTTATTATTGTTATGCTACTAAATGATATACCACATGTTTGGTACATGTTAGTTCCAAATCTAGAGATAAATAGCTATAATTAACTTGAGGACCGAATTATAAAATGTATAGCTGAATTAGTGGCTTTTTATGCAAAATGTTGTCAAGCTAGCTCCACTTATAAAGCCACTTTATTTCTGGTTTATGACTGGTAAGTCTAGCTGAGTACATTCGAGTACTCAGGGTTTATCCCACCATGTTGCAGGTGAAATTCTCAGCCTGAGGAGGATGGTGGCTAACCGCCAGTGGTCTCAGTGACTCTATATTTATTTCTCATCTATATGCTTTTGTTAGAGGATGTCACTTATGCTAGCAATGTATTTGGAACTTATATTAATGTAATCATTTGAAAGCTATGTTGTTTCCCTTAACCGGTTTTGAAACCCAAACTCCATTTGCTTAATCATGCGATCTTGGTTATGATGTTGATTTACCGAGATCCTTCGTGACACTCGGTGGACTACCGGGTTTATATAAGTGAAAGTATGCGCGCGTCAACGTGTTAAACGGGGACAACCGTACTTGATCTTGTATAAATTGGACGGTTCTGTCACAGTCGGTCCCTTCGTCAGATCGTCATCGAGCACCCAATAGGTATGCCTACGGTTCTTTGTGCTTCGATCTGAATGTTATCGCTTTTCTTGTAGAACATATGATCTCCACTCCAATGAAGCATCTAGTTCAATGTCTCCCATCTTTGCCTTCTATATAATTCTTTAGTTGAAGAGCATTTTTTTGTTCGCTGGAACGTCAGTGCCTCCGTGACCGCGGAAGAGATGTCCTACTGTAGCACCACTCACAAATGGGCATTCTGGCATTCAAGTAGGTTCAGTAGCCTTGTAGGGGAGGTGTTTGTCGAAAATTCCCAAAGAAATGTGTTGTGGTTTTTACCATGTGTTTTGTTCTAATCTGTGTTTTTCTTTTCTTTCTGGATATTTGAGCTGGATCACCTGAACGTGTTCAACCAAACACTATGTTGAATACTTGAATCCAATGAGTATACTGAATATATGGCGATTGAGGATGAGCTGCGATCTCTCAACGCACTGTCATGATTACTTGATATGACATAATTAAGCTAGCTGATTCACTAGATCCATATACCTCTGAACATTTCAAAGCGGAAAGTGACAACATGTTAGAATTATCAGTTGGATTGCCGAGGACTACATACTCCATCCACTCTAGGACTTACAAGAACAATGAATCTAATGCAGTTTATAAGCTGCTCAATGGACTCTACAACATACCAAATAAAAACAAGCTTATATTAGTGACCTCAGGAATAGGACAAATACCTTGATAGTTGCATCTAACAAACAACAACATAATTGTTTCATTACAGATGGAATTTACTGATTTTTTAGTGCAGATTGATCAATTTGTCAAGAACATCTTCTCTTAGTGGTGATCAGGCGAACCACATCCACTACTTTTGCTTTGGTTATCAAGGCTCTGTTTCAGGAATATTTCATAGCTCATCTCATCTGAATCTCAATGAGTTAATCTGAGCTAGAGGCAGCTAGCTGATTCACTAGGTCCATTCACTAGGTAGAGGGGTATATTGTGCAAAACTGAATTCCAATCCTTGCTTGTTGCAGAGAATACTTTGATATTGTATATATTCTGTACAAACAGACATGCCACTGATTTTTATGCAAAGGTAGAGATTTTTCATTGGTGAAAAACTGTCTTTTCAATCCAGGACTATGACTTTGAACATATATAAGCATTCAGTGGACCATGATTAAGTAGTGGTTGTTTTATTAATTGCTTAGCTTCATGAGCAATTTATATGTTTTTATTAATTGCTTAGCTTCATGAGCAATTTATATGTTTGAGAATGCAAATGGTACTTGTTCTCAAGCAAAACTTAAAACAGATTCTACTTGTTCTCAAGCAAAACTGAAAACAGATGCTACATGCTATCTCTATTTTTTTTCTATAGTACAATTATGCTACTGCTACACTTAATTTTCTTTGATCCCTAGCCAATACATTTTTGAGTTATGTATAGGGTCAGAGCAGCAGGTTACCATGTGCCTTTGTGCTGTGTGAGTTAGTTGCTTGTTTTCTTAATCCGGATACATGAAGAATATATTGCACCAGCCACAAATAAAAAAGGCAGCTTCCTAAAATTTAAACAGAGTGGCAGCATCCGCACAGGCAGGCGGGGCCATGCATCTGTACCTTGGTGAGATCCAATTTTCAGTTCCATTTTGCCTCTACCTTTCTTGTCATCTTGATGAAAGAAATATTTTGGTTGCCTCCCGGAAGCATTACTTTTCTGGGATATTGCACCTGCTCTTGCTTGGATCTGCGTTTTGTGGGTCAGTAGGTCAGAGGTTTCTTGGATTAGTACCAGTGCTGGCGTCTTGCCTAGGGGTGTTTGGATGCTTTGTTTGCCAACTATGCTGACTGCAATCTGAAATCCTTCTGTTTGATACTTCGATTCACTACTATACTTACCTGCTTATTGCTTGGTCTCTTTACATCAGTGCGAGTTGATCAGTTGATGGTTAGAATGTTGTCACGAGTTGAATTTTGCCTTTTCCAAATATGAAAGTCCCATGCTGAAGCCTTGGTCACGTCCTTGTTGTCATAGTTTAGGTGGAATAGTATCTAAATTGGTTATGTTTAGAGGCAGGACAAGAGCGAACAGTGTGCTTGAAGGGGAATAGAGTAATAGTTGGTAGTGTTCAGACCGTAGAAACTGATAAACGAACGAAACCAAAATCTGGTACTTGATTTGTTGATTCTTGCATGCACATGGGGCGATAACTAAATATTTACAGATCGCAGTTCAACCATGCTGCTCCAAATACCAACCTGTATGTGTTCATATCTGATCTAAAATCAGGTATTGTGAAGCTAGCATGTAGCAATGTTGCTGCATGGAAACAATTCAGCTTATGGGAAAACATAATAGGTAGCCAAGGTTTGTTCTAATGGGATTTCAGTTCATTCTGCACACAAGATGCTTGTTGTTTTATCTGGTTGAGCACCTTTGGAGCCTTGGGATCTGTTAGTAACAGTTCTTCCTCCGATCCTTCGACATGAGATTGCAGTTTTTGTAAAGAGGGTTTGCAGTTTACTACTAACTTAATTTTACTAGCTATCTATCTAATGTTCACCTGCCGCTAATGATGAATCACTGCAACTTACTACAATTGTTTCTCAGCTGTGATAATTGTTTTAATTACCAAATGATCATGGACGCATTCTGCTGGTGGCTCATCATTGGTCTCAGTGGCGTGCATGACCCCGTGGTGCTCTTCCATCGATGTGGTGCAAGTTTGATCATTCCAGGGAACTTCGTTTTGTGTGTTGTCGTCTTGTGAAATTAAACTGAAGTGGACTCCCTCTACGTCCGGTGGGTGTTCTCAATTTCAATCTAAGTTTCTGTTTTCTTTTAAGATCTCACTTGTTTCTTTTATGGAGTTTCCATGGTAAATGTAGGGTGAATTATTTGTTTATAATTTTCGTCTGTTTTAATATCTGAATTGTTTAGACAGTTTTTTTTTTGCAGTGATTTCCATGGTTACCAACTGTGATGAAACTTAATTTCTTCCTTGTTTTTTTAGGGTGCAGCAGTTTCAGTAAGCAATCATAAATCGAACAGATGTAGACTTCAAACTAACCTGTGAATAATTTCTCTGTTTTGTCTTACGTTTGTGACCTTTGTTACTGACATTTGTCGTATCCATCTACATCTTAGGCAACAGACGAAGTCTGAGAACAATAGGAGACAAGTAGCGTATGATGATCTTGTGGACATGTTACTGATTGGATGTACTCATTATCTTATAATATATTTCAATAACTATATGTGAATTTATGTTTAATTTGTAACATGATGGTTTTTATTTCTAATGGTTAATATTTAGCTTTATATCAAATAAATTGTTAATGAATGGACGAGATTTTTCATATGTCCTACACGTGTGGCTATCTATCATGAGATTCTATGTATACCCGTAGCAACGCACGGGCACTTAACTAGTGAGAATAAAACGTGTCATCATTGTAACCTTTTTCCTCACCTGAAAAAATGGTAAAAATATTCTTATTCTAGTAAAATTTGTGATTGTTATTATCCGGCTATTTTGTTCAGATTCTAATCAGATTTTGCCTACGTACAATTTGATGAATGTGAGCTATATATTTTTGTTAGATTTAATTACGCCTAGTCTAATCTTAAATCAATTAATAGAGACAGCCTTTGAGGATTCAAACAGTCTCCAAGAGTACCCTATTTCCCTTCTCAATCCTTGGTTTTTGGCAATATAAGAAAAAAAATACCTCTCCAACAACTCATAATCCTTCCTCCTAAAATTTACGCACTTAGAAAATTCCCTCCCGTCACGCGTAACTTTGCGCGGAGTCACGGTCACGCGGATAAAGATTTTTGAACGCGTATTCTTCGGCCAATTAAAGGTGTAAGGGTGAAAAAAGAATAAAGAGTATTAAAGAGTTCCACATGTAAATGTACAAGAGAGAAAGAATATATAAAATTAGTTAAAATAATCTAGAAAAAGTATAGGACTCCTGATGTAAAATTATCTTCTATATTTTAGAAGTGAATTATTGAAAACTATTGGAGATGGCCTTCTTTTTTTTCTCCCAATACATTTTTTGGGAGTTAGAAAACATGGACTTTTTGGGAGAAAAAATTAGGATACTCTTGAAGATGCTCCGATAGCAGGTATAATGCATCTTTATTTCAACTACAAAATTTTAAGTCCCGTCGTGCTCAACAATTTTGATTAAGGGTGTGTTTTCATCTAAAATTGTTTGAAAACTTTTAAAAAAAATGAATCTCAAAACATGTGAAATTAAGACAAATATTTGAGCCTCTAAACAATTTAAAATCAAAAAATTATCAACAACAAACTTGTAGATTGGGTAGGCCACTAAAACTTTGATATTAACCCTATAAACATTCAAGGTGGTTTGGAAATTCTAAATTTTGAATTCCAAAATCCAAGAACTTAAAAAACATATTAAGAACTTTAAACAGCTTCAAATAAAAATATTTCAACTACAAAGTTGTAGATTGTACTGATAACTACAACTTTAGTATATACCATGACAACATCCGATGTCGTTTGAAAGTTTTAAATTTTAAAATCCAAAAATTTAAGATAGGATTTTGGGATTCTAAAGTTTCAAATAAAAAACTTATAAACTATAAAGTTGTAGATTACATGGAGACTTTGTAGATCACGTCGAGGGCTACAATTTTAATATAAATTTCATCTTCAACCGAGTTCATAAAAATTATGAATTATTTTTTAATACAACTATTCTAAAGGCAGGCCTTTTAAGACGCCCGACTCGTTTAATCAATTTTAGAGATGGACGTTTAGAATGGCCGCCTCTGTTAATAGAGATTCCTAAAGGCTGAGTATCTTAAAATGTCTGCCTATAAAAATTAGTGTCTTAAATAGTCGTCTAAGGCATTTAGCAATCTATCTTCCGAATAGCAAATAGTCAGCTATAGCGGGCTACAACGACAGCTAACAGCTAAATTGTATATCGAAAAATAGATAAATCCTTCTCAAACAGCTATAGTTGGAGATAGTGGCAGCTATAGCCGGAGATTCAAACCTTGCTAAAGATTGATTTACAGAGATGGGCATCCTAAGGAGGCAGCCTCTGTAAATTGATGATTAACATAGACAGGTGCTAAGACAACCATCTCTGTAAACGATTTTTAGAGATAGACATTTGCATGGAGGCCATCTGGATATTTATGGAGTTGGTCTCTAGATGTGTTCGCCTCTTTTAATCAAATAGGAGATTGCGAAAACAAAATTAAAAAAGACAATGGACTTGTACGTGTTGTACTCCCTCCTTTCTAAATTATAAGATATTTTATCTTTTTAGATATATTACTTTTACTTTATGTCTAGACATAGAGTATATCTAAATATATAGCAAATATATGTAGCTAGAAAAGCTAAAATGTCTTTTAATTTGGAATGGATGAAGTAGCAGATTGAGAATGTTCTATACCCTTTACATATAGGCCCACATGTCAATGGGTTAGAAAGAATTTCTATTTCCTCACCTCTCTCTCTCCTCCCATTCCCTTCTCTTGGACTGGTTTCTCGCGGAACAGCAGTACAGAGCTTCCCCCACACGTATGGATGAAAATGGTACGGATATTTATCCGACCGTCCGTTCGACCGAACAAATATGAACACTTAAATGGATAATTATGTGGATATCCGGAATTTTTCCCGGATACGGATACTTAAATGGATAGTTTACACGGATATCAAATACAAATATGATATCGTCGGTATCCGGTGGATACGGATAATCCGAGTAAAAAAATGGATATATCCGTCCGGATACTATCCGTTTAAGTATGTGGAGTAGCGAAGGAAGTGCAGCGCATGGGCAGATGGGGAGGCCTTGCCCTGGTAGTTCTACGTTGAGCCCAAACTGATTTCATCCACATTTATTTGTTAAAAATACATTTGTGTATTATAAACTCAAAGCATAAAGTACTACAGTACGTATGTTTATGTACGTACAATAAACTAGTACAAAGCCTACCAACACATCACATCTCCGCCACAGGCTTAATCTAGATGGATTATAGACTCATGGAGTGGTTTAATGGTTTGGGCACCTCTATGATATATATACGTTGCTTTTACTTAATATCCGAAAAGATATTTGTATTCGACGTTCTCCGAATTCGATTCATACCGTATTCGATACTCACTATTCATATCTATAACCGAGATAATCCGTATTCGTATATGAATCCGATAAGCTATCCGTGTTCGAATCCGAATCCGAGCAGAAATATGAAAACAAATATGGTATCAACGATATCCGTTCGTATCCGATCCGTTTTCATCCCAGCCCACACGATACGGCATGGTAGTGCGGCTTAGGGACGCAGCGCCTGCTCTTCTAGCCCGATGCGCCCCAACTCAGCGGCACTCGTTCCCTCCCCTCCGCGGCGCTCATTCCCCGTCCCGACATGGTTGGCTTGACGACGTTCATTCCTCTATCCGGCGTGGCCCCAGTGCCTGACGACTCAGCACCTACTCCGCCAACACTGCTCGATGCATGGCTCCGAGAGGGAAAAAGGGTGATTTGCTCTTTTCTTTCTTTGAGGGATTCAGGAGATAGTTTTCTTAATTGGGAAAAAATAGAGAAAACAGATTTAAAAGGATCTGCTATAGCTTGTTTTTTTAGTTCAGTCCTCTTTATGACACGGCGGCGATTTCGCCAGCATAGTTCGACTTCCCTCGCTGATGAAGGTTTTGGCTCAGGGTGTTTGGATGCTTGCCACGGTTTGCTACGCCACAATTGTAGTGAGGCCACATAAATATAGTTCGTGTTTGGTTCATGAAAAGTTTAGCCAATCATAGGGAAAACGGTCTCGTTTTGCCATAGACTACGCCATGTTTGCTTGGTCGTAAACGATCATAAATTTTTAGCTAGAATAGTATTTTTCTCTCACACCAAACCAGTCAGCAGTAATAATCCACGATCATACGTATACGATCGTTTCAGCCCCAGCCAAACATGCTGTATGGCATTGCTTTTCAGCCCCACAGCTACGCCACCGTCGTACTTGAGGCATGGCAGTGTGAGGCCTGGCCTAGTGGCGGAGGGAGCGAGGGGCTAAGGGGGCCTGGCACCCCTCAACAGTCTAGTGCCCCCATAATACCCTCTCTATTAGCTAGGTAATCTATAATAATTAACTAGTTAATTATACTAATTCATGTTAAAATTGTTTACTCTTTCTCCGTGTTAATCTAGTAGTATCTATATAATCTAGAATTAGTCTTTTTTTATTATCTTTTCTATCTATTTTGTTCTTGTTCTTGTTGTGATTATTACCTATCCGTGGTCCCTGAAGTACACCCATCATTAGTTACTCCCTCTGTTCTAAATTATAAGTCGTTTTGACTTTTTTAATATATCCACTTTGCTATGCATCTAGATATAATAATATGTCTAGATATATAGCAAAATGAATGAACCAAAAAAGTTAAAATGACTTAAAATTTTAGAACAGAGGAAGTAGTTCATATATATATATATATATATATATATATGGTTAGTGTTTTGCTTGTTTATTATTCCTCTGCGTTTATCTCTAACGTCATTTATTTTATTTAGGATTAGTCTTCCTTTTATCTTCTCATATCACCTCCTTTGTTTTTATTCTTACTGCGATTCTTTTTTTACACAAGAATTAGATTGGCCGAGTTGAGGTTGGACATCAAAGGTGTAATTCCATTTTCTTCCCATTTTCTTTATAATATTTAGTGTTTTTTAATTTTTAGCTTACTTTGTATCATATAATAAACACTTATTTGGTTATTATCTTCACTCTCTTCATATATTTTTCATCATGTATGATTGTTGTCGGCTTGATCGGTCCCTCTATGTTTAAATCCTAGCTCTGCCCCTGGTCCAGCCCATAACCAAACAGCCCTTGGTCTCACTGATTCTCTGCCTTGGCAAATGAGGTCTGAAGCGGGCACGCAGTTGTGGTAAAACCACCCGAAATAGCACGTTTTTGGAGACGCTCGTCTTCCACCAGACACTAACCATTCCGAAAGCAAGCTACATCGGACAGATTCCGTCGAGCACACCCCAAGAAAGAACTCGAATAATCCACGTTTTTCCTCCAGGATCCAATAATGAGAACGAGTTTACAATGTTTAGTCCATTTTATACAACCAGAGTTCTTAGAAATACATTATTACAATACTAAGTTCAGAGTGCGGAATTTAAACAGCGGAATTACAATAAACATCTAACGGTAGAGTACAAGGATCTGTCTATGCCCACCAGAAGAATCCTCCACACAACAGCTACTCTTCAAGCTGCACCTGCAACAGGGGTAAATAAACCCTGAGTACATAATGTACTCGCAAGACTTACCCGACTAGTGGGAATAATTTTTTGACTCCAAAGGATATGATAAGCTTTATAGTTTATTGGGTTTCCTTTTTGTGTAAAGCAATACTAGTAGTCCTAATTAGTTCATTATCTAACCAAAGGATATGATAAGCTTTATGGTTTGCGATAAGCCTTATGTATGTTTCTTATTAGCAGTCCTGATTAGTTCATTATCTAACCATTATAGGTAAGCACCTGTTCTACTTTCAAGTAAGAGTTGAGCAAATAGATCCATTTCACCATCTTTTATCTTCCAGTTCTTACTACGGTGCTAGATAGTAGACACGTTGTACCGGATTACCTGGCGACTCGTGAATCAATGTGCCTAGTAGGGTACCCCGAAACACATGCTCCGCTTGTACCTAGGCACAAGTAGGACCAACCTATCACTCTCCTATCAAGGGGTCTAGGTCCCCGTTCAAACTTGGACTCTAAGCCCCCACACCTGAGTCCCGGACTCATTGTGGTACTTAGACCTCCACCATCCCCGCCTCCAATCAGTCGGTTCAGAAAGAGCCGGAACCCCCAACAAGAGAGCAATGAGCCTTCCTTGCTCTCATAAACAAGTATGTGCTCAGAATAATAAGTCTGTGACATGACTAGAATCAAATGCAACGGCCGGTCCTTAACCGACACAGACAGAGAAAATAGTGTAACCAAGCTATGCCCCGTTGGCCGTGGAACACAACCTCTTACACCCACCAATACCCGTGCCATATCCCTGCACGGTCTCCATCTCTTTTCACCATTTTATCATGAGAGTGATAACAATAATCACCTATTGTGAGTAACGGCAGGTTACTCACACTACCAAAAAACCTAAACATAGCAGCTACTCGACCTAAGCTAGTAGGACTCATATGTAGGTATATCTATACATGTAGTTTCTATATAAATCCTATAACATAATTGCACATCATATATATATTTCTAGTAATTATTTAAAATAAGGGTTATGCACCGGGGCTTGCCATGGTGAAAGGGTCGAGATGGCAACTAGAGGGGGGGTGAATAGTCCTTTTTAAAACTTAATCACATTGGCTAACCGAAACAAGTGCGGAATTAAAACTATCGGTCTAGCCAAGACTACACCCCTCTATCTATGTTCACTAGCACCTTGCAAAGATACTAATCAAGCAACAGAGGTGCCGGGCTAGCTAGAGCTCACCTAAACAATTCTAGGAGCAAAGTCACACAACCTATGCCACTAGTACTTTAAGCAACAAGGGAGCTCATACATATGCTAGTAAGCAAAAGCACAAAGCCAATTAAGCTCACTTAGCAATGCTCAATAACAAGGCAACCAATGCCAAATTAGAGAGCGCAATTACTTAGCTACATAAACTAAGCAATGTGACTAACAAGGCTACACAAACCAAATTAGCCACGCAAAGGGAGCTACTTCTATGCTACACAAGCAAGAAGGTAACTAGCAAGCTACACAAGCTAACTAATTACAAAAGCAACAACACAGGCTGAATATATATGAAAGTAATCGCAAGCTTGTGTAACGGGGATGCAAACCAACGGGAAGAATAAGGTTGACATGATGATTTTTCTCCCGAGGTTCACGTGTTTGCCAACACACTAGTCCCCGTTGTGTCGACCGCTCACTTGGTGGTTCAGCGGCTAATTGGCATCACCCACCAAGCCCGCACGTCGGGCACCACAAGAACCTACTCCGAAGGTGAGGGTAGCTCAATGACATGCTTTACTAAAGTTGCTCTTCACGACTCCCACGGGGCGAGCACAATGCCCCTCACAAGCTCTTCTCCGGAGCGCCGCACAAGCTTCTTGCAGGCTTTGACGGAGACCACCACCAAGCCGTCTAGGAGGTGGCAACCTCCAAGAGTAACAAGCACCACCAGCTTGCAACTTGATCACCTAGTGCCACTCGATACAACCTCATGATGCAATCGCACTAGAATCGCTCACTCATACAATCAGATGATCACTATCAAGTATGTGTGAGATGGAGGGCTCCTAAGCACTCTCAAGCATGGATACAAAGACCCCCAAGGTGCTCAGCACCAGCCATGGCCAAAGGCCACTTCTATTTATAGCCCCAAGGGCTAAACTAGCCATTACCCCTTCATTGGGCGTTTGTCGGGTCAACCGGACGCAGCACCGGACGCATCGGACGCGAATACCGGATGTGTCTGGTTGCTATACCGGACGTGTCCGGTAGCTATCTGACCACCACGTGTCCTACCGTTGCCTGCAACGGCTCTCTGACAAGATGACCGGATGCTCAGCTGCTGTGTCTGATCGAGTCCAGTAAGCCTCCAGGGCCGACCGGACACGTCTGTTAGAAGCTGACCGGACGTTGAGCCTCAGCGTCCGGTCGAGTATAGTAAGCACCCACTGTAACACCCT
Organism: Miscanthus floridulus; assembly: GCF_019320115.1. Taxonomy (NCBI): domain Eukaryota; kingdom Viridiplantae; phylum Streptophyta; class Magnoliopsida; order Poales; family Poaceae; genus Miscanthus; species Miscanthus floridulus. The sequence goes on along the minus strand of NC_089598.1, from coordinate 49,367,884 downwards.
AGGTTACATTGTAATGTTTTACTTAAACATTCCGTAAGCATCTGGAATTATGTGCATATGTGTTTGACATAAAGTATACCTCGATGTTCGGCACTTGAAACATTCGTACGAAACATGAATCCGTGGTTACATTCATATAATACTGTGTAATCGCATTGTTCTGGAATCTAAAAGGGCTAAAGAACGTTTAGATAACGGCGATAAAACTAGGTGTGGTCGGACAAGGATAGCTGGCTAGTACCTCGAGTAGGCTGGGTTTGGATTCCGACGCGGAATCGTTCATTTCAATGTCGTTCGCGTAAGTGTCGGAAGTGGCCCACGATGCCACTTTTGGCAAACTCTGTGGAACGATTGGCTTAAGAAGTAGTGCAATGTAATGACTGCGGTTGATAGCTTGATGAACCTTCTTGTGCATCAAGCAATTAGTTTAGCGATTGGAGCATTGCGTACAAGGTTTCTCACTGCTTTAAAAAGCGTGCATGACACCTGGCTTAGCCCTGGGCGCGGTCACCACCAGCTGCTGGCTTGCCAGCGCCCACTGCCACGCCCGGCTACGCCCCACTGCACCGTGCATGCGCACGGCTTGCGCGTCCTGGCCGCCTGCCCCGCTGCTGCTCGCCTACGGGCACTGCCCCGCTGCTGCTCGCCTGCGGCCATGGCCCCGCTGCTGCTCGCCTGCCACCATGGCTGGCGAGCCCTGCGCGCCAAGGCACAGGCCATGTCTCCTTGCCGCCGGGACGCAACGCGCACATCCTGCTTTGTGCTGCTTTGGCCGGGAGCACGCCGGGCCCGTGCTACACGCCGCTCATCGCCACGCTAGTTCTGCGCCGTTGACATCGCTTTGGCTGCTTGTGCATTGGACGACAGTCTGCCCACCGTCACCTCGCATCGCACTCATGCTGTGTCCCTTATCGAATGCTGCCCACCGCGTCGCCGTGCCATTGCCTCGTCGGCTTGCTACCATGCCATGCTGACTGGCGCCTGGAGCCACGCCCTACTGATCCCCATGGTTGTGCATGCCAGAAATTGCATTGATGACCACCGCAGGTCCAAGCCAAGCCGCGCCATGACCTCCCCTATCTTCGCGGCCGCTGAGGCGATTCTCTTCAATTTGCCTTAACCGTAGCAGTAGACTCCAATTCGTCTTAGGTTCGGCTTCGTTAGGCATCTGGCTGTGTCCCGTCCCCACCTTGCGGTGTTTGCCGTTGCACAGGGCCGTGATTTCATAATCCCGCGCCACCGGGTCCATAAGACCGTGCTGGCACTCCTCGACGGCAAACCAGCCACACAGTGCCTCTCATAACGATTCAGTGCACCCACGCCTCACCGTACCCTCTTGAGCACCCCGTGCACCACAGCCGTAGCTTCATAGCAGGCCAGCCACCACCACGGCGGTCGTGCCACCGTCGGGCACCACCGCACCGTCGTAAGTGCACGTGGCCAGCCCTGCTCAGACCACCTCCGACTGAACCGTCAACGCAAAGGTATCCGTGAGTACTCCCTGGTGCTCGCTGGCTCATGTGCTGGCTTTGCCTCCGTTGTTGCTTATGGGAATGCGCCCGCCTTTGTAGGTCAAGGGCCACCACCGGGGAGGGAGTTCGTGACTGCGCCTCTGCTCACCGTGTAGCCTCTAGTAGCTTCTACTTGTCGTCAAGGTACCTATCGACCCCTTAGGTAGGCAGTAGAGGTTTGGGTGAGGCCGGCGTGGTAGCTCGGTGCCCGCGCCGTCGCGTCGGTGTGTGCCCTAGGGGCTAGGGATGTAGTCACAGTGAAGACGTAGAAAGGGGAGGGTGCAGATGTAAAATGGTAGACTAAGGAAATAGTGCTCCGGTGCTCGTGGAGATTACCGAGTACGTCGGGGGTGTCCGTGCATATTTGCCGACGTGCGTAGGCTTTCCCTGTCATGGGCCGTTGGACGTCTGGGCCATGCCTCCGCGTGGGCCGCATGGTGGCCATGCTGTCGCGCGCGAGCGAGATGGCGCGCTGGGCCGAGCCGCGTGTTGTGGGCCGACGAAGGAGAATTCGGTTTTCCTTATTTCCTGAGAATAGAAATGTTTATTTATTTTCTGTTATGAATCCAACTTTGATAAATCATAGTAAATTGCATGATTGTCCAAAAATAGTGAAACTAAGTTTATTAGGATCGCAAAAATACCGTCTATCTGTTAGTGTAGTTAGTTCACAGCTAGCTATTATGATTATAGGCTCATAAATTCTAATTAGAAGACTTAGCATTATGTAGATTAATGTTCGTAGGAATTCTTGTGGCAAAAAGGTAATAGTTTTAGCTTTAGAAATTTTACAGTGTGTTCACTAGGATATTATGTACTTGCTGTAAAATTGGTAACCGTAGAGCGAGTTGCTTAATAGCGTTGTTATTATCCTTGCTATAAGGTATGTATCGTAAATTGGCATTAGGAGTAGGAATATTCGTAGTCGCCATAAGAATGTATGTCATGTTCATACTTGTTAGTGGTGCTGGTACGTAGCTTAGACTTTAGTGGGTAGATCTCAATTAGTAGTTTAATAGAGGTACTTTTGCATTGAGAGTTACTGTTGCCGTAGTGTTAATCATTGCATCATCATTTCATGTAGATCACGAACAGGTAGACTTTGTACCCGTCTGCGAGCCGGAGTACGACGAGGTGATCGAGGAGTACGAGAAGGAGCTCTTCACACAGGAGGGAGTCCAGAAGCCTGTTGGTACTGACCTTGCTGACCCGGCCCTGCCCAAGGCAAGCCCCGGTGTATAACCCCTATTTTTAAATGATCACTGAATATATTTATATAATATGCATTTACGTTACATACATTTTATGGAAACTACATGCATAAATATATCCACCATGAGTCCTACTAGTACAGGTCGAGTAGCTGCTATGCTCAGGATGTCGGTAGCGTGAGTAACCTGGTGAGTAACTTGCCGTTACTCACAAATAGGTGATTAAACTATGATATCATGATGAAATAATGGAAAGGAAAATGGTGACCGGGCAGGGATATGGATTTGGTACTGGTGGGTGTGAGGGGTTGTGTCCTACGGCCAACAGGGCATAGCCCGGGTACACTTTTTCCCTGTCTGTGTCGATTAAGGTCCGATCGTTGCATATGACTCTAGGCAAGTCACAGACTATTGTCCCGAGCACATACTTGGGTATGGGCGTAGGGAAGACTTGCTGCTCTCTTATCATGGATCCGGCTCTTTCTGGACCGACTGATGGGAAGAGGAGGTGGTGGAGGTCCTTGCACCGCACTGAGTCCGGGACTCAGGGGTGGGGGCTTGGAGTCTAAGTTTGGACGGGGACCTAGACACCCAGGACAGGAGAGTGGTGGGTTAGTCCTGCTTGTGCCTAGGGTACAAGCGGGGCGTGTGTCTTTGGGGCACCCAGCTGGGCACATTGATTCGTGAATCGCCAAGTTATCCGGTACGGCTTGTCTGCGGTTTAGCACCGTAGTAAGAACTGGAAGTGGAAAAGGGGAGAAGGAACAGTGTCGATTGCTCAACTCTTGCTTGAAAGTAGAACAGGTGCTTATATAGATTGCCTAGATGAAAACTTAATACGGCTGATGATAATAATGTATCAATAAGGACTCACTATTAGTATTGCTTTTTGCTAAAAGAAAACCAACAACCATAAAGCCTAGCATATTCCTTGGAGTCAGGAAAGTATTCCCACTGGTCGGATAAGTCTTGTAAGTACATTGTGTACTTAGGGTTTATTTACCCCTGTTGCAGGTGATGCTTGAGGAGTACCTTGTGTGGAGGATTCTTCTGGTGGGCTCAGATGAAATACTCGTTATCTTATCGTTAGATGTTATCTTTTAATATTCCGCTGTTTATCGTTCCGCACTCTGTATTTGGTATTGTAATAATGTACTTTTTAAGAAACTCTAATGTATGAAATGGACTTATGTTGTAACTCGTTCTCATTATTGGATCCTTGGGAAATATGTGGATCTTTCAGGTTCTCCCTCGGGGTGTGCCCGACGCACACCGCTCGCTGTAGTTGCTCTCGGGGTGCTTAGTGTCTGGTGGAAGACGAGCGCCTCCGTAAGTACGCTATTTCAGGCGGTTCTGCCACAGTTGGTACCAGAGCCAATAATGGTCACGAGTTCCTCACTCTTTTATAAAACTAAAAAATTGACCAACAAAAGTTTTGCGAAAAGTAGGACGCGATTAAGTTAAGTTATATAAGTATAAGCCCTAGCTATATGGTATATCTAGGATAGCGGCACTGGTTTTATCTAATCAATTTTCTGCAGGTACACTGACTTATGTTGCGTAAGAAATCGTTTAGAATACGGAAAGTGAGTGTACGATGTGCCGAAAAATTTTATGAATGCCGCTATATTCCGACTTGAGTGAACACATAGGTCGAAGCATGCATCATATAATAGCATCTTACTTGAACTATAAATCCCCCTTCACGTATAATGAAAGTAGTAAATTGGTAGGACTAACTAAATGAATGCTTTAATAAATGTGCTATCATCTCTTTAATCCCTGGATTCTGATCGAGAAGGTGTCCTAATGGATGGTTCGTCTCTCTTACAGATGAATCTGAGGTCCGGACGTGGGAGCACAAGTTCAGGAGTGGCCAATGAGGGCCATGGTGACAGTGCTCGGGCCTTCAAGCATGGCAACGAGGGAGCTCAGGAGGTTCCACCCTTGGTTCCTCATCCTTTCCCACCACCGCCACCGCCTCCCCCGATGTCCCCCTTCGGAGATCATGGTGGAGTTGTTGGCTGCTCGTTGGGAGTCAGCCACTGCTCATCAGGAGATAGCTCGTGCCATGGAGATTATGGCACAGGCCATCGCGGGCCTTGCCCGTGGAGGCCCCGGGGGCAATGGTGGGAATGGGGGTGGCGCTCGTTGTCCTGAGGGACAGTCCTCTTACCAGGACTTCCTCAAGACCCACCCACGTTCACACCATCGGACGAGCCTTTGGAGGCGAAGCACTGGCTTCGCACGCTAGAGCAGAAGTTTTAGCTGCTCGGAGTGGCCAGCGAGCAGAAGGTGCACTTTGCGTCCCAGCAGCTTTTGGGGTCCGCAGGTGCCTGGTGGGAGACTTTCCAGGCCACGGAGCTGCCGGATCATCTGGCAACATGGCAGGAGTTCTCCACCACCTTCTGCGAGTTCTTCATACCTGCTGGTGTTATCAACCATAAGGTGATCGAGTTCCTAGAGCTGCGCTAGGGAAGCAGGACGATAATGGAGTATGTGACCCAGTTTAACCACTTGGCTCAGTATGCTAGTAGTCAGGTGGACATGGACGACAAGAAGAGGGACCGCTTCTTTCGTGGTCTCACTCCTTCACTTCAGGAGAAGCTATATCTAGGGAACTATCAGAACTTTGGGGTTCTCATGAACGCCGCTATTGCTCTTAAGGGTTTTTAGTGGGCATCGCAGGCAAATTGGAAGAGGAAGCGGGTGGCAGCTAGATCCTCCAGCCACCCTCATACGTAGAAGGTGCAAATTGTGAGGCGGGGGTCCTATCAACCATCCGGCGGACCTCCATTCTGGTCACCCCAGCAGACGTCACAGACTTCCTCTACTCAGTACAAGGCACCTCCGCAATAGGTGCAGCCTCAGCAGACTCAGGGACAGCAGGTCCCACCTCTTCAAGGATTTGGGAACAAGCCTGGTGCTTGTTTCAAGTGTGGCAAGGATGGCCACTATGCCAGGGAGTGTCCACAGCAGCAGGCAACTCAGTCGTCTCAGCCGTCTGCAAATTCTAGGCTTATTAAGAGGACTATCATCAAGAGGAAGGTGCCCAGCAGATCTGGTCAGGTGCACTTCATGGATGCTCAGTAGGAGACAGTTATGGCTGGTATGTTTACCATCGAATCCCATCCAGCTTTGGTGTTGTTTGATTCTGGTGCATCGCATTCCTTTATGAGCATGGGGTTTGTAGAGCGGCACAACTTATCACTATTGGCTATACCGTATGCCTATAAGATCCATACTGTGGGTTCTCAGATGTTCATCAATACCCGCATGGATATAGTAAGTTTGGTATTAGCCACCTACACTTACCGTCTACAGTTCATGATAATGCCTGGGCAAGGCATTGATGCTATTCTTGGAATGAACTGGTTGTGGGTGTATGGGGTGGTATTGGATATGAAGAGAAGAAGTGTAGAGTTACAGCTTCCTTCTTCTGAGGATAGGATGTCTCTCATCATACCCTCAAAACTAGTCTTACCTGTTGCTGCCCATGCTGAAGCCATTCCTGATCTTACCTCCATTCCAGTCGTATGTGAGTTCCCAGATGTTTTCCCTAAAGATCTTCCTGGATTGCCACCGGACCATGAGGTAGAATTCTCCATTGAGCTTGAGCCTAGTACTGCTCCTATCTCTAGATGTCCGTACTGCATGGCTCCAAGAGAACTAGCAGAAATGAAGAAGCAACTGGAGGAGTTGATGGACAAGGGTTTCATCCGCCCAAGTTCTTCACCATGGGGTTGCCTAGCTATTTTTGTGAAGAAGAAGGATGGTACTCTGCGGATGTGTGTGGATTACCGCCCCCTCAATGCGGTAACAGTTAAGAACATGTATCCTTTGCCCTGCATAGATACTTTGTTTGATCAGTTAGCTGGTGCCAAGGTGTTCTCGAAGATAGATCTCCGATTGGGCTACCATCAGATCAAGATCAGGCCACAGGATATACCAAAGACAGCTTTCTCTACTAGGTATGGGTTGTATGAGTACCTGGTGATGTCTTTCGGTCTCACCAATGCCCTGGCCTTCTTCATGTACCTGATGAGCTCAGTCTTCATGCCGGAGTTGGATAAGTTTGTGGTGGTTTTCATTGATGACATCTTGATCTATTCCAAGAATGATGAAGAGCATGCCTGTCACCTCTAGATAGTCCTAACTCGACTAAGGGAGCACCAGCTATATGCTAAATTCAGCAAGTGCGAGTTTTGGTTAGATCGAGTGCAGTTTTTGGGACATGTGTTGACACCTGAGGGCGTTTCTGTAGATCCCAGCAAGGTGCAAGATGTATTAGATTGGAAGTCTCCTAGGTCTGTGCACCAGATCCGTCAGTTCCTTGGGCTAGCTAGATACTATCAGTGTTTCATCCCTAATTTCTCTAAGATAGCCCAGCCCATGACCAAGCTGCTCCAGAAAGAAGCTAAGTTTGTTTGGAGTCCAGCTTGTGAAGAAGCTTTTCAGTCCCTAAAGAATTTTCTGACCACTGCTCCTGTGTTGGCCCAACCAGATATTGAGAGGCCCTTTGATTTTTACTGTGATGCCTCGAAGATGGGATTGGGATGTGTGCTTATGCAAGATGGGCGTATGATAGCTTATGCTTCACGCCAACTGAAGAAGCACGAGGTGAACTACCCCACTCATGATTTAGAGCTAGCTGTGGTAGTTCACTCTCTGAAGATTTGGAGGCATTATCTGTTGGGCAACAAAGTGCATATCTTCACTGACCACAAGAGCCTTAAGTATATTTTCACTCAGTCGGAGTTGAACATGAGGCAAAGGAGATGGTTAGAGTTGATCAAGGATTATAATTTGGAAGTCCATTATCATCTAGGAAAAGCCAATGTGGTAGCTGATGCTTTGAGTCATAGGTCGCATCAAGTTGAGGAAATACCCTTATCACTCCACCACACAGAGGTGCTAGCTCAGATTGCATTGACCTCAGAGTTGCTGGAGCAAATTATTTGGGAATAGAAAGAAGACTCTAAAGAGATTCCGCACATCAGGAAGTTGCTGGCTGAAGGGCGTGGACCTCATTTTAGCATTGATGAGCAAGGAGTCATGAGATACAACGATAGACTAGAGGTCCCATCCAATGAAGAGCTAAGAAGGAAGATTTTGCAAGAAGCCTTTCATTCAAAGCTATCTATCCACCCAGGTAGCAACAAGATGTACCATGATCTGCGCCAACTGTACTGGTGGTCCTACATGAAGCAAGATATCACCCAGTTTGTTGCGGAGTGTGACACTTGCGGTAGAGTCAAGGCATATCATATGCATGCTCTGAGATATCTGTAGCCTTTGCCCATTCCTGTTTGGAAATGGGAGGATATTTCCCTAGATTTTATTGTGGGTCTACCCCGCACCTCCATGGGTTTTGATTCTATTTGGGTCATTGTGGACCATCTCACCAAGTCTACCCACTTCCTTCTAGTGGATACTAGATACACTGCCAAGAAGTATGCGGAGTTATACTTTGATCGGATTGTGACCCTACATGGAGTTCCTCTCACCATCATCTCTGATAGAGGGTCAGTTTTTGTCTCTCGTTTCTGGGAGAAACTCCAAGAGTGTCTGGGTACTCGTCTTCTCAGAAGCTCGGCATACCACCCACAAACTGATGGTCAAACTGAAAGGGTGAACCAGGTGCTCGAGGATATGCTGCGGGCTTGCACCATCTCTTTTCCTAAGAAGTGGGATCAATGTTTGAAGCTGGCAGAATTTTCATACAATAACAGCTATCAAGAGAGTATCCGCATGGCACCATTTGAAGCTTTATATGGGTAGAAGTGTAGGATGCCACTAAACTAGGTTGAAGTAGGAGACCGTGGGTACTTCAGGCCTAATTTCATAAAGGAAGCTCGAGAGAAAGTAAATATAATTCGTGAACACTTGAAGGCAGCTCAGAGTCGGCAGAAAGCTTACGCAGACAAGCGAAGAAGGCCTTTGGAATTTGTAGCTAGGGATTGTGTGTATCTCAAGGTATCTCCTATGAGAGGGGTACATTGGTTTGGTGTCCATGGCAAGTTAGCCCCTCGGTATGTGGGTCCATACAAGGTGTTGCAGCAGTGTGGTCCCATTGCTTATCGTCTCCAACTCCCTAAAATTCTCTCGGCGGTTCACAATGTATTTCACGTCTCGCAATTGAAGAAATGCCTACGAGTTCCTGAAGAATCTGTGGAAATAGAAGGACTTCCGCTCCAACCGAATCTATCTTATGTGGAGCATCCTATAAAAATCTTGGATGAGAAGGAGAGAGTGACCAGGAACAGGGTGATTAAGTTTTACAAGGTGCAATGGCAAAATCATTCAGAAGACGAAGCCACCTAGGAGCAAGAGAGCTACATATTAAAGAATTACCCCCATCTTCTCTCTAGGTCGGATAGTTAGTTATTGCACCAAATGTACTCCCTACCTCTTTCTCACACTAGGCACATGAAATCTCGGGTCGAGATTTTGTTTTAGGAGGGTAGATTTGTAACACCCTGGTGTTACATTGTAATGTTTTGCTTAAACATTCCTTAAGCATCTAGAATTATGTGCATATGTGTTTGACATAAAGTATACCTCGATGTTCGGCACTTGAAACATTTGTACGAAACATGAGTCCGTGGTTACATTCATATAATACTGTGTAATCGCATTGTTCTGGAATCTAAAAGGGCTAAAGAACGTTTAGCTAACAGCGATAAAACTAGGTGTGGTCGAACAAGGATAGCTGGCTAGTACCTCGAGTAGGCTAGGTTTGGATTTCGACGCGGAATCGTTCGTTTCAACGTCGTTCGCGTAAGTGTCGGAAGTAGCCGATGATGCCACTTTTGGCAAACTCTGTGGAACGATTGGCTTAAGAAGTAGTGCAATGTAATGACTGCGGTCGATAGCTTGATGAACCTTCTTGTGCATCGAGCAATTAGTTTAGCGATTGGAGCATTGCGTACAAGGTTTCTCACTGCTTTAAAAAGCATGCATGACACCTGGCTTAGCCCTGGGCGCGGTCACCACTCGCTGCTGGCTTGCCAGCACCCACTGCTGCGCCCGGCTATGCCCCACTGCGCCGTGCACACGCACGGACTGCGTGTCCTGGCTACCTGCCCTATTGCTGCTCGCCTGCGGGCACTGCCCCACTGCTGCTCGCCTGCGGCCATGGCCCCACTGCTGCTCGCCTGCCGCCACGGCTGGCTCGCCCTGTGCGCCTAGGCATAGGCCATGTCTCCTTGCTGCCGAGATGCGACGCGCATGTCGTGCTCTGCGCTGCTTTGGCCAGGAGCGCGTCGGGCCCACGCTACACGCCGCTCGTCGCCACATCAGTTCTATGCCGTTGACATCGCTTTGGCTGCTTGTGCGTTGGACGACAGTCTACCCGCCGTCACCTCGCGTTGCACTCGTGTTGTGTCCCTTGTCGGATGCTGCCCACTGTGTCGCCGTGCCGTTGCCTTGTCGGCTTGCTGCCATGCCATGCTGACTGGCGCCTGGAGCCATGCCCTGCTGCTCCCCATGGTTGTGCATGCTAGTAATTGCATTGACGACCATCGTAGGTCTGAGCCAAGCCACGCCATGACCTCCCCTGTCTCTGCTGTCTCCTTGGCCGCCAAGGCGATTCTCTTCAATTCGCCTTAACCATAGCAGTAGACTCCAATTCGTCTTAGGCTCGGTTTCGTTAGGCATCTGGCTACGTCCCATCCCCACCTTGCGGTGTTTGCCATTGCACAGGGCCGTGATTTCATAATCCCGCGCCACTGGGTCCATAAGACCGCGCTGGCACTCCTCGATGGCAAGCCAGCCACGTAGTGCCTCTCGTAACGATTCAGTGCACCCATAGCCTCGTTGTACCCTCCTGAGCACCCCACGCACCACAGCCGTAGCTTCGCAGTAGGCCAGCCACCACCGCGGCGGTCGTGCCACCGTCGGGCACCACCGCACCGCCGCGAGCGCACGTGGCCAGCCCTGCTCAGACCACCTCTGACCGAACCATCAATGCGAAGGTATCCATGAGTACTCCCTGGTGCTCACTGGCTCATGTGCTGGCTTTGCCTCCATTGTTGCTTACGGGAACGTGCCCGCCTTTGCAGGTCAAGGGCCACCGCCGGGGAGGGAGTTCGTGACTGCACCTCTGCTCGTCGTGTCACCTCCAGTAGCTTCTACTTGTCGTTAAGGTACCTATCGACCCCTTAGGTAGGCAGTAGAGGTTTGGGTGAGGCCGGCGTGGTAGCTCGGTGCCCGCGCTGTCGCACCGGTGCGCGCCCTGGGGGCTAGGGACGTAGTCACGGTGAAGACATAGAAAGGGGAGGGTGCAGATGTAAAACAATAGACTGAGGAAATAGTGCTCTGGTGCTTGCGGAGATTACCGAGTACGTCGGGGGTGTCCGTGCATATTTGCCGACGCACGCAGGCTTTCCCCGTTGTGGGCCATTAGACGTCTGGGCCGCGCATCCGCGTGGGCCGCGTGGGCGGGATGGCGCGCTGGGCCGAGCCGCGCGTTGTGGGCCGACGAAGGAGAATTCAGTTTTCCTTATTTCCTGAGAATAGAAATGTTTATTTATTTTCTGTTATGAATCCAACTTCGATAAATCGTAGTAAATTACATGATTGTCCAGAAATAGTGAAACTAAGTTTGTTAGGATCGCAAAAATACCATCTATCTGTTAGTGTAGTTAGTTCATAGCTAGCTATTATGATTATAGGCTCATAAATTATGTAGATTAATGATCGTAGGAATTCTTGTGGCAAATCGGTAATAGTTTTGGCTTTAGAAATTTTATAGTATGTTCACTAGGATATTATGTACTTGCTGTAAAATTGGTAGCCGTAGAGCGAGTTGCTTAATAGCGTAGTTATTATCCTTGCTGTAAGGTATGTATCGTAAATTGGCATTAGGAGTAGGAATATTTGTAGTCGCCGTAAGAATGTATGTCACGTTCATACTTGTTAGTGGTGCTGGTACGTAGCTTAGACTTTAGTGGGTAGATCTCACTTAGTAGTTTAATAGAGGTACTTTTGCATTGAGAGTTGCTGTTGCCGTAGTGTTAATCTTTGCATCATCATTTCATGTAGATCACGAACAGGTAGACTTTGTACCCGTCTATGAGCTAGAGTACGATGAGGTGATCGAGGAGTATGAGGAGGAGCTCTTCACACAGGAGGAAGTCCAGGAGCCTGTTGGTACTGACCATGCTGACCCGGCACCTGCCCAAGGCAAGCCCCGGTGCATAACCCCTATTGTTAAATGATCACTGAATATATTTATATAATATGCATTTACGTTACAGGCATTTTATAGAAACTACATGCATAAATATATCCACCATGAGTCCTACCAGTATAGGTCAAGTAGCTGCTATGCTCAGGATGTTGGTAGCATGAGTAACCTGCCGTTACTCGCAAATAGGTGATTAAACTATGATATCATGATGAAATAATGGAAAGGAAAATGGTGACCGGGCAGGGATATGGATTTGGTACTGGTGGGTGTGAGGGGTTGTGTCCTGCGGCCAACAGGGCATAGCCCGGTTACACTTTTTCCCTGTCTATGTCGATTAAGGACCGGTCGTTGCATATGACTCTTGGCAAGTCACAGACTATTGTCCCGAGCACATACTTGGGTATGGGCATAGGGAAGACTTGCTACTCTCTTGTCGCGGATCCGGCTCTTTCCGGACCGACTGATGGGAAGAGGAGGTGGTGGAGGTCCTTGCACCGCACTGAGTCCGAGACCCAGGGGCGGGGGCTTGGAGTCCAAGTTTGGACGGGGACCTAGACACCCGGGACAGGAGAGTGGTGGGTTAGTCCTGCTTGTGCCTGGGGTACAAGTGGGGCATGTGTCTTCGGGGCACCCAGCTGGGCACATTGATTCGCGAATCGCCGGGTTATCCGGTATGGCTTGTAGTTTAGCACCGTAGTAAGAACTGGAAGTGGAAAAGGGGAGAAGGAACAGTATCGATTGCTCAACTCTTGCTTGAAAGTAGAACATGTGCTTATATAGATTGCCTAGATGAAAACTTAATACGGCTGATGATAATAATGTATCAATAAGGACTCACTATTAGTATTGCTTTTTGCTAAAAGAAAACCAACAACCATAAAGCCTAGCATATTCCTTGGAGTCAGGAAAGTATTCCCACTGGTCGGATAAGTCTTGCGAGTACATTGTGTACTCAGGGTTTATTTACCCCTGTTGCAGGTGATGCTTGAGGAGTACCTTGTGTGGAGGATTCTTCTGGTGGGCTCAGACGAAATTCTCGTTATCTTATCATTAGATGTTATCTTTTAATATTCCGCTGTTTATCGTTCCGCACTCTGTATTTGGTACTGTAATAATGTACTTTTTAAGAAACTCTAATGTATGAAATGGACTTGTGTTGTAACTCGTTCTCATTATTGGATCCTTGGGAAAAATGTGGATCTTTCAGTTTCTCCCTCGGGGTGTGCCCGACGGACACCGCTGGCTATAGTTGCCCTCGGGGTGCTTAGTGTCTGGTGGAAGATGAGCGCCTCCGTAAGTATGCTATTTTGGGCAGTTCTACCATACCCACGGACGACCAGACACGTCCGATCACACCGAACCGGACACTGCCAGCGTCCGATCGACTGCACTGCCGAACACTGCTTTTTTTGATTCACACTGGACGCGTCCGGTGTCCGGTGTGGCGACTGGACGCGTCCGATCGCTGAGTACGTCGCCAAATACCGGACGTGTCCGGTCACCATACCAGACGTGTCCGGTCACTCTGTAACTAGCGCGACTAACTCCTATTCGACTCTATCTTCTTCACCCTTGCTCAAATGTGCCAACCACCAAGTGTATCACCTTGTGCACATGTGTTAGCATATTTTCACAAACATTTTCAAGGGTGTTAGCCACTCAACTTGCCACGCCACGCGATCCTAGCGATGATGCAAAGTTAGATCACTCAAGTGGCACTAGATGACCAATATGCAAACAAGTTTGCCCCTCTTGATAGTACGGCCATCTATCCTAAACCCGGTCATAAACTTCTCTACACACCTATGACCGGTGAAATGAAATGCCCTAGGTTATACCTCTGCCTTGCGCATTCCATTCCATCTCCTCCAATGTTGATGCAACACATGCACCAACATGATCAACAATGATATGATCCACTTCATATCATCACGTGATCATATTGGTTCATCGATCTTGACTTCACTTGCTCTTCACCATTGCCATCGTCCATCAGCGCCAAGTCTTGCACAAGCTTCACCGCCACGCGGTCCATCACTCCAAAGCCTTTGACTTGCCCTTCACGCTTGCAACCGGTCCATCAAGCCAAGTCTTGTCTTGATCTTCTCCACCTTGATCACATGACTCAATGTCATGTCTCATGTGCAATGAGCTCCTTCATCATCACATGTGTGAGCTTTGCAACATCTCCAAGCCATTTTCACCTTCATGGCATATGTTGCTCACACACATGTACCTGTGGACTAATTACCTGTGTATCTCACATAAACACAATTAGTCCACCTAGGTTGTCACTCAATTACCAAAACCACACAATGACCTTTCAATCTCCCCCTTTTTGGTAATTGATGACAACTCTACAAAGATATGGAAATTAAGCTCTTTTGGATTCATGTTGCTTGCCCAAGCAATTTTACCATGTGAAAATGATTTTGGACAAGTACCACAAACCCAAAATAGTAGTATTAGCTCCCCCTACATATGTGCTAGAGTGTTTGATTTGAAGGTCGCACATATGCATAGATTAAAATTGTGGGAGAGTAATTACTACAAAATGATGCTAAGGTGTATAGAATAAATCTTTGAAGCGTGTACCAATCGGAGTTGCACCTTGAAGTCCATCCTTAGCACCATGGTTAGCTAGATATCACTTGGCAATAAAAGCACCAGATACCTTGTGAGATCAACATTAAAAGCAAGGTACTAGCATTACTTGAAAAACATACCAAGTGTCTAGCTATCATCCTATGCATGCTAGTTATCAAATCATCATTCAAGTTCAACAACTAGCATACACCACACAAGCATGCATATTGAATTTGAAAGCTTATGCAATGCAAGCAAGCACATGAATATGCACATATCAAATGCAATCAATCAACGTTCATGAGCTTGCTCCCCCTACTTGTGTGCTTCTCTTGTCCAAGAAATTTTGATCCATCTCTTTTCTTCAATGTTGCTCCCTCTTTGTCCATGTCCATGTCCGACCTCTTAAGCTTTCATATCTTATCTCTCCCCTTACACAATTTATCTCTCCCCCTTATAAAAGCTTTCATATCTTTGTACAATCTCTCCCCCTTTGTCATCAATTTTCATAAAAGGTGAGTTTCTCATTGATGCAAGGGTATGCTTTTTGGGGTAGATGGTTGAGGCTTGAGTCTTGTATTTTTGATGGACATCACTTGATTGTTGGAATGACACCATTTGTAGAGACCACTTGTAACTTGTACCACTTGTATCTTGTGTAGGGCTTCTTGAGATACCACACTTAGATTCTTTGATCTTGTTATCAATTTGTGTGACAACTCCCCTTTGTGATAGCATGGGTCATCCAATTGATACACTTGAGCTTTTGTAGTTGAGGGATGCATTCTTCATTTGATGATCACTTAAAGTTGAGGATCACTTGTGGAACCATTTTCTTGCATGATTGATATTATGTGTAGATGTGATATCACTTGAAAGAATCTTCTAGTATGGAACCACTTGTTGGATTTATCAATAAAACCCACTTCTTGAACATTTGCTATCTTCATGAGTACCACTTATAGGATATCACTTGTGAGTTGATCTATACATAACTTGTAGATTCTTGATGAAATACTTGAGTCTAGATACTATTTGAAACAAACAAACTAGATATCCATTTGCATTGTTGTCTTGTGCTTGTACTCTTATCACTATCATGAGCTTCTATGATTTGACTTGAACTAAATTGATTTGCCTAAGCTTCCAAGTCCGGTTTGAACCAATGAAAAGCTTCTTCACACCTCTTGTAAGGGTTATCTTGCCAATGTTGTACTTGTCACTTGTTAGCAATCCAAATTGAGTCAAGTACTTGGGTTCACTAGCTCATGAACAAATTCATGTACTAACCACTAGATCAAGTAATCATTCAAACAATAGTGGTAGGCTATGAATTTAAGCATTTCATTTGTTATGCATGATCCTATGAAGCATGTACTATATGCACTAACCGCATACTAGTAAGGGATGAAATGATCATGCACATTACAATGATACCTTTGCTATGTTGGAGTAGAGGATAGTCACATAGATTCCAATTCATTACTCCAATAGCAATGTGAAGTCCAATTATAAGCTTGGTGAAGACCAATAGATACCATGTTGAATTTCATTCTTCACCCATATGAAATGAATACCACTTATGATCAAGTGCACTTTCTTGTTGTGGTTGGCTTGCTTTATCTTTTGATCTTTGCTTGCATGAGAGTATCAATTTGAGAATACCACTTGAAATATCATGTCTAGCTCTCTTTTGGGTGTTGCTTGCTTTTCTTGATCAACCCTTTTGATTGCTTCAACTAAGCATCTCAAATGTTCCTTGGATCACCACTTCCATGTTAGCCTTCCAAGTACCACACTTGGTTCACCTACACATAGGCGGCAAGCCCCTACACTAGGGAGAAGTGACCTCTCTCCAAGAATTATTCTTGATACTCACTTGAAATGACTTGATTTGATTGATCCAAGTGATGGACTTAACTTGATGAGTGACCTTGATTCCTTCTTTAAGTCCTTTTATTTCTACTTGTTTAAGTCCTTTTATTTCTACCAAATGATCTCCAATCATATCTAGAACTTAAACTATATCTTCAACTTGAGTTTGATCTTGATCTTCATCTGGAGTATCAAATGTGTGCAAAGTGCACTCCACAATCAAATGGCCTTGTATTCTTTTCTTGTCATGCTTATAGATCATCTCAAAACCAAACTTAGGTGCCTCAATTACTTATTAAACATGTTTCTATCTTGAGGACCTTTCAATCAAAGTGACTCTAGATCAATCCAACATTTGTCACTTTTTTAACAGATTTTGTACCCTTCAAAGAAATAAGCATATCTCCCAAAGTACAAATCCAAATACCACGAAATTTGGTGGAGATGTTTTTTACTAAGTTATCTAGTAGCTGTAAAAATTTGAGCTTCATATGACTTCTAGATTGCTACCAGATTTCAATTCTTCCACCACTGCTATATGCTGAAAACAGCTGCAATATAGCTGACAGGATCTACTCCAAAACTGAAACATTTCTTATCCAATTCTCATGAAAATTGTACAGCATCTTATACCATAAGTCTAGAGCATGTACACCAATTTTTATGCCAATCCAATAAGTTTGGTTTACTCAAACATGGCTAAGATCACAGCTAGCTCAGATTCTCAATTATAGGACAGATTTCAACAATTGAGCTATACTCCATCAAATGTGAATCAAACTTGAAACTAACTTGTTTGAATACTTCCATAAGACATAAATCCATTCAATCCACTTACTAAATGTCATCTTATAAATTTATCCAACACAAATCAATCCAAACTTGATTACTAATCAATTATCCATTCAATCAACTTATAGCGAGCAACTTTGCATATTTATCCAACTCAATCAACTCATATGCACCCAAATGAAATGATCAACAAAAGATATACCTTGGTTGGCTCATGATCATCCAATTAGCAAGCTTCAACTCAAATATTTGCAAGCCATCAAATAATCCAATAAATCACCAACAACTTGAATTATAGCACTTGTATGTTGATAGCACTTGGACTTCACTCAATTTTCTCTTGGCATTGGGTTCGGATGTGCATTAAGCTTCATAACTTGATTCAACATATGATGAAAAATGTGAGATCAATTGAATCAAGTCTCCAATGCCGATGGTACCTACACACATTCATCCACTTTTTGATGGTACCCAAACAATTTTGGGTCCTCTCAAGTTAGGAGCAACATACTTAGGCGATGCCTTAGTATGAGTAGCGGGATGTTTTGCAATAGCAACCATAGAGGTACCATCACCATCCTTTCTAAGCATATCATGATCATTAATTGAAATAGGCTTAGAAATTTTACCTAAGGGACATGAATGTGCCATGTGTCCCCTTTCCTGGCATGAGTAGCACTTTCTCTTTGCTTGAGCCTTCTCTTCTTTGCTCATGTGGTGCTTCTCATTGCCTTGCCTCTCATGGATTGCTTGAGCCTTCTTCTCAAGCTTGGTAGGACACTTAGAGGCAAAGTGTCTCGTACTTTCACACTTGAAGCATTTGATGTGAGCATAATCTTTCTTCTCATCTTCATTCTTGCTCATCATCTTGGCATCTTGAGTTTGCATTGGATGCCTTGCCTTTCCACCCCTTCTTGTTTTCTTCTTCTTTATCATCAAATCACCACCATCTTCATGGTTGATCTTGATTTGCTCTTGGGGTGTCTTCTCTTGCTCAACTTGTGGCTTTGGTTGAGGCTTCACTTGTTACTTCACTAATTGCTTGGTTGGGCACATTGAGGTAAGATGACCCCAAGTGCGGCACTTGAAGCACTTGACATGCTTGAGCCTCTCTTCTTCTTTTATCTTCTTGAGCTTCTCAAAGTTAGGGCAACCATTTGCAAGGTGTCCCGCTTTATGACACCGGTAGCACATGGTATGAGAGAGCTTTCTTTGTTATAGCTTCTTCATCTTTCTTTCTCTCTTTCTTTCGCCCTTTGTCATCTTCTTCTTGAAGCCAAGGCCACACTTGTCACCATAGTTTCTTTGAGTCTTCAACATGTGCTCAAAGGTGACTTTTGAGTTGTAGCACCTCTCTAACTTGTTGCTCAATTTCTTCACTTCACTTTTAAGCTCAATGTTATCCTTCAAAATGTTAGTCTCACAAGACATAGAAGTAGAACAAGCATCTATTTATGAAGAACATGGCATTTCTAATAAATCATCACTAGAGGTGGATACATGCTTCTTGCCTACATCACAAGGGTTAGCAATAATATGTGATTGATCAATTGACCCATGTGATGAGCTCTCACTAGTTTTAGTTTTCCATTAGAAATCTCCTTAGTGAGAAAAGCATGGTCTTGTACCAAGTTATCATGAGCAATACTAAGTTCCTCATGAGCCAATTTTAGCTCCTCATGTGAACAAGTAGTAACATAAAGTAGATGCTTTTGTTGTTCACATGTGTTCTTTAGAAAAGAGTTTTCATTTTTCAATTTCTCGGTTTTAGCCATCTCTTTTTCTAAAGCTTTGATCATGCGACAATATCTATCTAGAAGCTCCTCATATGAATCAAGATCAATCCCATTTGCATTAGATACCTTAGTGTCACCTTGTGACATGAAGCAATGTGATGTAGTTGGAGAGCTTGAAGAAACATCACTCTCATAGCCCGAGCATGATCCATCATTATCACCATCAAGTGTGCATGGAGTAGCATATCATTGGCATCACTTGTGGCATCATCATCAATCTTGTCAAGTGATCTTGTGATATGATCATTATCATCTTCACTTGACCATGAGGTGGAGCAATCTTCCACAATCACCAAATTGTGGTTATGCTCAACACACTCATGTCCCTCCATCTTGGGCTCATCATCATCATCGGAGACCGTCCCATATTTCTCATTGAGATAACTCTAAATCTCATGAGCGCTCTTCATGTCAATGATCTCTCCAAATATACAATCATGCAAAGATCTATACATGATGTTAATAGCTTGGATGTCGAGATCTAGGCATTTCTCTTGTGCTTGAGTTAGATTATCTTCATCCAACACGTGAGAAAAGCCTACATCTACCATCCACCACATTTGAGGGCAAATAAACTTAAAATTGCATATCATCCAATTTTTCCATTGTGTAAAGTGTGTGCCATCAAAAATGTGTGGACAATCAACATCTAGCCCATAAGCCACCATCCTCTTGGGTTGGTGAAGACCACAAATGAGAGACCTAGCTCTGATACCAATTGAAAAGGTCGAGATGATGACTAGAGGGGGGTGAATAGTCCTTTTTAAAACTTAATCACGTTGGCTAACCGAAACAAGTGCGGAATTAAAACTATCGGTCTAGCTAAGACTACACCCCTCTATCTATGTTCACTAGCACCTTGCAAAGATACTAATCAAGCAACAGAGGTGCCGGGCTAGCTAGAGCTCACCTAAACAATTCTAGGAGCAAGGTCACACAACCTATGCCACTAGTACTTTAAGCAACAAGGGAGCTCATACATATGCTAGTAAGCAAAAGCACAAAGCCAATTAAGCTCACTTAGCAATGCTCAATAACAAGGCAACCAATGCCAAATTAAAGAGCGCAATTACTTAGCTACACAAACTAAGCAATGTGACTAACAAGGTTACACAAACCAAATTAGCCACGCAAAGGGAGCTACTTCTATGCTACACAAGCAAGAAGGTAACTAGCAAGCTACACAAGCTAACTAATTACAAAAGCAACAACACAAGCTCAATATATATGAAAGTAATCGCAAGCTTGTGTAACGGGGATGCAAACCAACGGGAAGAACATGGTTGACACGATGATTTTTCTCCTGAGGTTCATGTGTTTGCCAACACGCTAGTCCCCATTGTGTCGACCGCTCACTTGGTGGTTCGGCGGCTAATTGGCATCACCCGCCAAGCCCACACATCGGGCGCCGCAAGAACCTACCCCAAAGGTGAGGGTAACTCAATGACACGCTTTACTAAAGTTGCTCTTCGCGACTCCCGTGGGGCGAGCACAATGCCCCTCACAAGCTCTTCTCTGGAGTGCCGCACAAGCTTCTTGCGGGCTTCAACGAAGACCACCACCAAGCCGTCTAGGAGGTGGCAACCTCCAAGAGTAACAATCACTACCGGCTTGCAACTCGATCACCTAGTGCCACTTGATGCAACCTCACGATGCAATCGCACTAGAATCGCTCACTCACACAATCGGATGATCACTATCAAGTATGTGTGAGATGGAGGGCTCCTAAGCACTCTCAAGCATGGACACAAAGTCCCCCAAGGTGCTCAGCACCAGCCATGGCCGAAGGCCACTTCTATTTATAGCCCCAAGGGCTAAACTAGCCGTTACCCCTTCACTGGGCGTTTGTCGAGTCGACCGGATGCAGCACCGGACGCTGCATCGGACGCACCGGACGCGAATACCGGACGTGTCCGGTCGCTATACCGGACGTGTCCAGTAGCTGTCTGACTGCCATGTGTCCTACCGTTGCCTCCAATGGCTCTCTGACAAGATGACCGGACGCTTAGCCACTATGTTCGGTCGAGTCCAGTAAGCCTCCAGGGCCGACCGGACGCGCCTGTTAGAAGCTAACCGGACGCTGAGCCTCAGCGTTCGGTCGAGTACAGTAAGCACACACGGACGACCGGACGCTGCCAGCGTCCAATAGACTGCACTGCCAAACACTGCTTTTTTTGATTCACACCGAATGCATCCAGTGTCTGGTGTGGCGACTGGACGCGTCCAATCGCTGAGTATGTCGCCAAATACTGGATGTGTCCGGTCACCATACCGGACGCGTCCGGTCACTCTGTAACCAACGCGACTAACTCCTCTTCGACTCTATCTTCTTCACCCTTGCTCAAATATGCCAACCACCAAGTGTATCACCTTGTGCACATGTGTGAGCATATTTTCACAAACATTTTCAAGGGTGTTAGCCACTCAACTTGCCATGCCACTCGATCCTAGCGACGATGCAAAGTTAGATCACTCGAGTGGCACTAGATAACCAATATGCAAACAAGTTTTCCCCTCTTGATAGTACGGCCATCTATCCTAAACCCGGTTATAAACTTCTCAACACACCTATGACCGGTGAAATGAAATGCCCTAGGTTATACCTCTGCCTTGCGCATTCCATTCCATCTCCTCCAATGTTGATGCAACACATGCACCAACATGATCAACAATGATATGATCCACTTCATATCATCACGTGATCATATTGGTTCATCGATCTTGACTTCACTTGCTCTTCATCGTTGCCATCGTCCATTGGCGCCAAGTCTTGCTCAAGCTTCACCGCCACGCGGTCCATCACTCCAAAGCCTTCGACTTGCCCTTCACGCTTGCAACCGGTCCATCAAGCCAAGTCTTGTCTTGATCTTCTCCACCTTGATCACATGACTCAATATCATGTCTCATATGCAATGAGCTCCTTCATCATCACATGTGTGAGCTTTGCAACATCTCCAAGCCATTTTCACCTTCATGGCATATGTTGCTCACACACATGTACCTATGGACTAATTACCTGTGTATCTCACATAAACACAATTAGTCCACCTAGGTTGTCACTCAATTACCAAAACCACACAAGGACCTTTCACTTGGGCAGATGTGGTGTTGGCTCAGTCAGTCAATGGCGGCTCCGGGACCTCCTCCTGCATGAGGATCTCATCCTCATACTCATTCAATCACCTCCTCAAACTTGTGATCTCTGATGGTCACGATCTTCGCCAACTCGTTCTCTACATGCATGCGATGATGATGATGCAACACTTAGCATTTCGGCAATAGCAACTCTTAAAATAAGAATACATCTACCAAGCTACTAAGCTAACTCTAATGACTAAGATGCTAAGCTACCCATCCTTTCCACTAAATAGGTATGAAACATTCAAGTATTATCTTAGCAACCAAAAATGCATTTTTTTACTTTATTTATGATTTCATATATACTAAAACAAGGAGTACTTAGCTACTGTATTTATTAATCTATTCTAAGGCTACAAAAATTACAGTGAGCACATAATAATACAATGAACCTACTGTAAAAATTTCATAGACAAAACTATTACCCATTTGCCACAAAAATTCCTACAAATAATAATCTAAATAATACTAAACACTTGCAATTGATTTAATAGGCCTCAGCATCAACCTAGACCTACATAATCTAATCATACCAGCTGATAGACAATATTTTTAAGATCCTACCAAAATTTATCTCACAATTTTTTGACACCCAAGTGAATTGATATTAATTTCCAAATTTTAGCTCAGAACTAAAATCAAAAGATATTGCTATTTCTCTACGAAAAAGATAAACCAATTCTGGCCCAACGCGGCCCACGCAGGGCGTTGCCCGCACGCGAAATTGGCCCGCAACGGGGATGCTCACGCGCGTTGGCATCTTCACAAAAACACCCATGAGCTACCAACAATTCAACCCGAGGTCCACAATACTATTCCTACATACTGCTCCTATGCAAATAGGCCCTTCCCCATTCTCTCCTTTATAATGGCACGGTCCTCCGGCCACCCCCACGTGCGCCGATGCGGTGGCGATGGCATCAGATGGCCATGCCGGCCAGCTAGGACCCACGCTGGCTCCACTAACGGGCCGACCCCCATCTACAACCCTAGCGCCTACACTAGCCAAGGTTACAGGAGCGGCGGAGCTCGCAGAAGTGGTGACCATGGCGTGCGGCCATGCATGACAATGGCATGGCCATGCCGGCCACCCTAAGCCACCGCGGGGTGAACTAGCGAGCGCTATAGCATCACTATCTTACCCTGATTATGGCTGCGGTGGTCGTTTGGCCAAAGGTTCCCCGAATAGGGCTGGCGACGTGTGGGTGGTGGGATGTGGCGGTGCTCTGAGATGGCGCGGCCACATCAGTGGCTAAGGCGAGGCGGAGAGGTGTACGTGGGGGCGTAGGGCGAAGTGGGGATGGAGGCTAAACTAGAGGCGTAGCTAGATTGGCATGGAAAGGTGAGCTGGAAGCTACCCCTGGCTGCGGCCTAAAATGGCGTGGCGGAGAGAAAGCTCTCAAATTGGGGCTCATCGCGATGCAAATCAGAGCGGTGAGGTGGTGGTTGAGACGCTGGCGATCGGGCGCACCCACGAGCGTGAAGAATTGATGGCTGGTGCCCATGCTCGGGCCCTTGGTGGCTGCGATGTGACCAGGCGCCCAGAGGTGCAGCAGGGGAAAATATGGCGGCAGCAGTGGCGCAGCTATGCGCCCTAGCGGGTCGCGTATGTCACGACCGAGTGCTTCCGTCCAAGGCACAAACGACGAGGGCACCCTCCACAACCGGCCACATGCGCACATGAGACGGGCAGGTGTGGCATGGCCTATGTGGCCGCAGCACCATTAAGGCTAGGCGACGACATGAGCACAACGGGGGCACCCCACGTCCACATCGGCAATGCGCGACAGCGATGTAGCAAGCAGCGATGAGGTGGCCCTTAATGCGACACGATGAGCGGCAGCGAGGCAGAGCGGCCGCAGTGGGTAGCATGGCGGCCAGGGCAGGGGACTTACGTAGCGGCGACACTGCACGGGCTGGCCGACCGGCCATGGCGGCCAACCGAGCAGGGCTAGTGTGCGTGCACGGGCGTCCAACGCGGCAATGTCGCAGCATGTGAACACGGTGATCGTGCCCACATGAGGGAAGCGACCGAAGACATGTCGTGCACGCTTTCTAAAGTGTTCACAAAAACTAAACCGTTGATCTCATTCCAAAACCACCTATGCCATCACCTAGAGGGTACATTAGGTCACTAAAACAACCCGTAACACTACCCTACTTCTTAACCAGATTGCCTTACAAAATTACCAAACATCGCAATGTCTAGCTCACCAAAAGTTCATGAAATCTTCTAAGTGTTGAATGACTTTCTATTCCTAGTTGCCTTTCCAAACCCTTAGAAATATAAGCTAACAACATTATTTATCAACACCAAGTATTTCATTGCCATCTACAAAGTTTCTACTTCCAACTTTATTTAAGTGTTGCATATATGTTCTATATTATTTTTGTTCAATAAAATTAGTTTACAACCCTACTTGATAATTACACGAATCATGGAATAACTTTCTGATTAACATTCTATTGATCCTTCTATGTTACGACACTCACCTACTCATTTCAACACATGCATTAAAACACAAATATGATGCTCATGACATATTTTAGTAGATGATTAATGGTGTAACCCTGAGGGTGTTACAACTCTCCCCCCTCCTTAAACAAAATCTCATCTCGAGATTTCATGTGCCTAGTGTGAGAAAAGAGATAAGAAATACATTTTGATTTAAACAATCACCTCGGTGAACTAGAAAGAAGGTGGGAATAATGCTTCAAGATATAACTTTCTTGCTCCCACGTTGCTTCGTCCTTTGAGTGATTTTGCCACTGAACTTTATAGAACTTCACCACACTATTTCTAGTCACTCTTTCTTTTTCGTCCAAAATCTTGATAGGATGCTCAATATAAGACAAGTCGGGCTAGAGGGGAAGTCCTTCAATTTCCATAGCTTCATCAGGGACCCGTAAACATTTCTTCACTAGGAAACGTGGAAGACATTATGCACTGCTAACAAAAAATTTGGGAGCAAGATACGATAGGCAGCAGAACCACACTGGGCCAAAATCTTGTAAGGTCCAACATAGCGAGGGGCTAGCTTTCTTCGGACATCAAAGCGATGCACCCCCCTCATGGGTGACACTTCGAGATACACATGATCACCAACTTCAAATTGCAAGGGCCTTCTTCTCTTGTTCGCATAAGTTTTCTGACGACTTTGAGCTGCCTTCAAATGGCTCTGAATAATGCTAACTTACTCTCGAGCTTCTTTGATAAAATTAGGTCCGAAATAACCACGATCTCCCACCTCAACCCAGTTAAGAGGTGTTCTACATTTCTTGCCATACAGGGCCTCAAAAGGTGCCATACGAAAGCTTTCTTGATAACTATTGTTATAAGAAAATTTAGCTAGAGTCAAGCATTCTTCCCACTTTTCAGGAAAAGAAATGGCAGAAGCTCTCAACATATCCTCAAGTACCTGGTTTACCCTTTCTATTTGGCCGTCAGTTTACGGATGATAAGCTAAACTTCTGAGGAGACTAGTACCAAGACATTGCTAAAGTTGCTCCTAGAAACGAGAGACAAAGACTGACCCTCTATCAGAGACGATAGTAAGAGGAACACCATTGAGGGTCATAATCTGGTCAAAATACAACTTGGCATACTTCTTGGCTGAATACCTAGTATCTACCAGGAGAAAATGAGTGAACTTAGTGAGACCATCCACAATAACCCAAATAGAGTTATACCCCTTGGACGTGCGGGGTAAACCCATAATAAAGTCCATGGAAATATCCTCCCATTTCCAAACAGGGATAGGCAAGGGCTGCAAAAATCATGGTGTATGCATATGGTCTGCCTTAACTCTTCCACAAGTGTCGCATTCCGTGACGTACTTGGTGATATCCTGCTTCATTTTTTACCACCAATACAAGTGCTGCAAATCATGGTACATCTTGTTACTTCTTGGATGGATGGATAACTTGGAGTTATGAGCTTCATCCAAAATCTTTCTTCTAAGCTCCTCTCTAGATGGAACAACCAATCTGTTCTTGAACCTCACTACACCTTGATCATCAATACTAAAATGTGGACCACGCCCTTTGGTAATTAACTCCTTGATATGTGGGATTTCCAAAATATCTTGCCTTTGCTCTATAATAATTTGCTCGAGTAAATCCGAGACTAGAGCAATATGAGCTAGCACCTCAACATGGTTGAGAGACAAGGGTGCTTCTTCAATTTGATACGACTTCCCACTCAAAGCATCAGCTACCACATTAGCTTTTTCAGGATGGTAATGAAAAGCCAAATTATAATCCTTGATTAGCTCCAGCCATCTCCATTGCCTTATGTTCAGTTCAGACTAAGTGAAAATATATTTGAGGCTTTTGTGATCCATATAAATATGCACCTTATTTCCCAACAAATAACGCCTCCAAATTTTTAGAGCGTGCACCATAGCAGCCAGCTCTAAATCATGGGTGGGATAATTCACCTCGTGCTTTTTCAGCTGACGTGAAGCATAAGCTATCACATGTCCATCCTACATAAGCACACATCCTAGTCCAATCCTTGAGGCATCACGATACACAACAAATGGCCTGTCAATATCTGGTTGAGCAAGAATAGGAGCAGAGGTAAGAAACTTCTTCAGAGCTTGGAAAGCTTCTTCACAAGCTAGACTCCATACAAACTTGACATCTTTCTAGAGCAGCTTGGTCTTTGGCTGAGCTATTTTGGAGAAGTCAGGAATGAAGCGCCGATTATAACCAGCAAGACCAAAGAACTGATGGATCTGATGCACTGGCTTTAGAGACTTCTAATTTAACACCTCCTGCACCTTGCTTGGGTCTACAGAGATACCTTCAGGTGTTAGAATATGTCCCAAAAACTACACTCGATCTAACCAAAACTCACACTTGCTGAATTTGACATATAGCTTGTGTTCCCTTAATCGAGTCAGTACTATCCAAAGATGTTGTGCATGTTCTTCCTAGTTCTTGGAGTATATCAAAATATCATCAATGAACACCACTACAAACTTATCTAACTCTGGCATAAAGACTAAATTCATGAGATATATGAAGAATGCAGGAGCATTGGTGAGACTAAAAGACATGGCAAGGTATTCATACAACCCATACCTAGTAGAGAAAGTTGTCTTTGGTATATCTTGTGGCCGGATCTTAACTTGATGATACCCAGAACGATGATCAATCTTTGAAAACACTTTGGCACCAGCCAACTGATCGAACAAAGTATCAATATGAGATAAAGGATACTTGTTCTTAATGGTTACCGCATTGAGAGGGTGGTAATCCACGCACATACTCAGAGTACCGTCCTTCTTCTTCACAAAAATAGCTGGACAACCCCATGGTGAAGAACTAGGATGGATAAATCCCTTCTCCAATAATTCCTCTAATTGCTTGTTCATTTCTGCTAGTTCTTTAGGAGCCATGCGGTAAGGGCGCCATAAAATAGGAGCAGTGCTAGGTTCTAACTCAATAGAAAACTCCACATCTCTATCCATTGGCAACCTAGGTAGATCTTTAGGAAAGACATCCGGGAACTCAGACCATAGGAATAAAGGCAAGATCAGGAGAAGCTTCAACATGAGCAGCAACTGGTAAGGTTGGATCTGAGGGCATAAGAAGATACATCCTATCCTCAGAAGAAGGAAGCCGTAAGTCAACAACTCTCTGCTTAAGATCCAAGACTACCCCATATACTCGCAACCAGTTCATGCCCATAATTGCATCTATGCCTTGCCTGGGCAGCACCATGAATTAGAGGAGGTAAGTGTGAGCGGCTAGCACTAATCTGACTGTGTCCGTTCGAGTATTAACGCACAACTATGCACCCGGAGTACTGATTCTATAGGCAATAGGTATAGCCATAAGAGATATATTGTGCCTCTATGCAAACCTCATGCTCATGAATGAATGTGATGCACTAGAATCAAACAACACATATGCTGGGTTGGAATCAATGGTAAACATACCAGCCATCACTGGTTCGTTCTGCAAGATCTCCTCAACCTCAATCAAGTTAACTTGCCCAGAGCAGCTTACGGGCACCTTCTTCTAGATAATCGTTCGCTTGATCAGACGGGAGTTAGCTGAAGGCTGGGAAGACTACACAGGCTGGTTCTATGGACACTTCTAAGCATAGTGGCCTTCCTTGCCACACTTGAAACAAGCACCGGGCTTGTTTCCCAGCCCCTGACGATGCAGAACCTGCTGTCCCTAGGGCTATGGTTGCACCTACTGAGTAGGTGCATGGTACTGAGTGGGAGGTGCCTGGTAGGTCTACTGAGGCCGATAGAATGACTGCCCACCCAAAGACTGATAGGGCACTCGCCTGACAACTTGCACCTTCTGAGCTTGGGGTGACTAGAAGACCCAATAATCACCCGTTTGCGCTTCCACTTATGATGTAGACTAGGCCCGATCTTCCGAAAGGTATGATAGCGTCGATTGGTGGAGACTCGATGTTCACAATCTAGGCTTCGAACCAAGATTGATTCGGACCCCCGCAACCGTTACACCACTGCTCCATTGGTTATCAACCACGCGAACGCGATTGACCTCACCGAGAAGGCTTTCCTGCAAGCGGATCGAGAACACAAGCAAGAACAGGATGAACGCAATCTGAAATTGCAAGTAAATAGCAGGATTATGAAATCAAGAAGGAGTTCAAGTCTTTATTCGAAAGGACTAATCACCACAGGTGAACAAGATCAAGAACTGGGGCCCTGGTTTACAGCAAGCGGCCTTGGCGGCGACAGTTGCAGCAAAATGATGTCTGTTTCACGAGGAAATCAAGAACTAAACAAAACCCAAACCCTAAGGAGAGCGATGGCTGCTATTTATAGAGTCTTGGGCGTCACCCCCCTGGACGCGCCCCCTAATGGGCCCAAACACGATACACGGTCCAACGGACCAAAAGACGGTGTCGCAGCACCCTAGCAGATTCTGGATGCTGACTTGTTTTGACGATTTCTATTGATTCCGAAGGTCTTTTGACGTGAAACCACTTGGATTGGCTTCCTTATCAAATTAGCTTTCCAACCATATATGGATCGTCGAAAACGGAGTCCGGATGCATCCTGGGTGACCAGTTTAAGGCAGACTGGTCCTAGAGCCCGAACTGGACTCGAACTTGAGTTGGACTGGGCTTCCACCATGAAAAAGATGAATTGGACGCCCACGCTGGACCTCCTCCTCTACTTGGCTTGTATGCAATGAAGTAGTGATGTCCTCATCATCCTCCCTTTCTTGAATTGAGGTCGTCCTCGACTGAAGTAGATCGTCTCCTCCATTGGATGACAGCAACGATGGTTCCGGAAGAAGACGTTCGTCTTGGCGCCCCATCCTTCGCAAAGGTGGCTGCCATGGTGGCTTCCCTGTTGGGAATTCATCCTCCTTCTCCTGCAAAAGGTTAGTACCAACAAGAGGCATAGCACTAGGAGTAGGACCAAGTGGACATATAGGCGATGTACAAGTTAGAGCATAACATGGTTCATCATGATCAACAAGAACAGATTTAAGAGCAAATAAAACTTCTTTCATGTTACTTGATGGTTCATTTGTTGGTTTGCTAAAGTCTTTATCAAGGCCTTTCTTTTTCTTTTCAGCAAGTTTCTTTTCATATTGCACAATTTCAGCAGGTGATAAAGGAAGTAAAGCAATGGTCTTTCCTTTAAACATAAAAGTATATCTATTTTGCCTACCATAATGTACAACATTATTATCATATTGCCAAGGGTGGCCTAACAAAAGTGAACAAGCTTGCATAGGCATGACATCAAAATCAGCATAATCATGGTATGACCCGATAGAAAATTGCACACGAGCAGATTGTGTTACATTTGCCTTACCACTATTGTTGAATCACTGAACAAGGTATGAATATGGAAGAGCACGTGTAGATAAACCAAGAGTCTTGACAAGCTCAGAACTTACCAAGTTATTGCTGCTCCCTCCATCAATTATAGCACGAACACAGAAATTATTGACAATGAGGAACATTTGAAACAAATTATGGCGTTGTAGCTTGTCTACTGGCTCAACTTGTGTACTCAAAACATGCTGAACAAGGATTGATTTGTAGTCTGCTGTGCATGCCACACTATCAATTACCTCATCAGGATCTTCAGCACTATCCGCAAATTTATCTGCATAAAGATCAGCTGCAAGTGCAAATTCATTCTCTTCATCACTAGCACTAGCATATCCACCATCATCAGTAGCAATATATGCGTGTTTGCTGGGGCATTCTTTAGCAATATGTCCCATGCCCTTGCAGCGGTGGCACACAACTTTAGAAGAGCTGCTAAAGGAAGGTGTAGCAGATCCACTGGAAGAAGGTGTGATAGGAGAATTCTTCTTTATAGGCGCTGGTGGTGCCTGCACATTAGAAAATTTACTCACCTCGGTTGGACGTGAAGGAATGGATGGAGTCGTGGATGGAGTCGTGGATCGCCTAGGTTGTCGTCCCTGTACTTCCCTTTCAGCTTTAATATCATAATGATATAATTGGGAAAATCTAGTCCATTCTTTATAGTCAAGAACATCATGTATTTCACGACGTAAACCTCTAAAAAATCTAGAACACTTATTCATATCATCCTCTTGTATGTTACTACGTGCTAGACCAATTGAAAGCTCCTGATAATATTCCTCAATAGTTTTACTACCTTGATTTAAACGTTGCAGTTTTAATCGCAGATCACGTTGATAGTATGGAGGAACAAATCTTGATTTCATTTATTGTTTAAGTACAGTCTAGGTTTGAGGTATTTGAGCATTAGCATTAGCATTATTGCAAATATCATTCCACCAGAAAAGAGCAAAACTAGTAAACTCACTAGTAGCAAGTCTAACTCTATATTCTACAGGTACTTGATGGGAGCTAAATTTTTTATCTACAGCCATCTCCCAATCTAAATATGCTTCAGGATTAGCAAAACCAGAAAAAGAAGGTATCTTAAACTTGGTTTTAGAGAAAGGATCATTATTACCTTAGTTGTTACCTCCCATACCACGTCGGTTAAAGTTCAACCGATTACGGTTACGTGCATCCTCTGCACGTCGTTGAGCTTCGGCTTCAGCCTCCGCGTTGCCATCGTCCTCCTTAGAGAGATCATCTTCAGGACATGGTTCAGGATGTTGTTGTTCAACATCTTCAATCCTCTTGGCCAAATTGGTGATTTGTTGAAGGATCTCATTGAACTTGTCATCAAGAACGGCATGAAGCTCATTCTTAGAAACACAGTCATTGAAATCTATAGGTGCGTCCTCGTTTCCTTGGCCGTTGCCTCTGGCTTTTCCTGACATGGTTAGTAGAAAGAAAAAGACAACACAAATAGTATTATCCCTACCAACTACTTAGGTTGTGGACAAGGAAAAATAAGGCACTCAACTCTCAAGCGTCTTACCATAGTCTTACAAGTGTTCTTACCAAAGCAATAGGCGGTGCAATCGGTCGGTGACTGTGATACCGTTGTAGCTTGAGTGTAACAGTTGCAAAGCGAACCTGTACTTGATTAGAAGAAAGTAGAGCTTGGACAGGCACAATATAGTAGCAAGGAATAACAAAATTCATAACTGAATAGCAAAGCTGAATAAGTATCCCAAGTACTTGTCTTAGTTGCTGGCCTACTCACGTTCCAAGTACCAGATGTATCAAGTGATATGAACAGCAAGAATATGATTAGGAACAAGATAGAAATCAGCACACGCAAACACAGCTCAAATGGCGCTCTCTATGTGCTCCTCTAGATATTGTTCCACTTTTGCCCCTCTTTTTTCTCTATTTTTGGGTTGTCGTTGTTTTTTTGAGATTCTTTGACTTTTTCTTTTTATTTTTTTGATATTTTTTCTTCACTTAGGAACACAAAAGAAGTAACCACAGAAAATATGAGCTTAAACAAGTGAAAGATGTGGCTTGTAGAATTTCCAGAAGACGTGCTCGAAATCGACAAAGACCTTGTGACCACGAAACGAGGATCTTGTGACCACTTTTTGACCAATCTAAAATTTTCGAACCCCGACACAATGGGGGATGGACGGATCCAAAAAAAAATTCTGATTGATTTTGATATATGGAACGTCAAAATCCGAGTTCGTATGCGAAAACTAGACCAATTTTAAGAACGGACTCCGAATTAGAGGACAAAACGGAAACAATGTGCGCAAAATTGGTCACGACAGCAAGGATTTGATGAAAACAATGAAGACAAATGTAACAAATAAGATGGCGTGGACTAGGGTTTTGATGAATATAAAGGAATCACAGCAATACTTGAAGGTGTTCACGGATTATGATGAAAAACAAAGGGAAAAACACAAACTGGACTAAAAAATGATCTAAAACCAGCAACAAGAACTTGACCTAGGGCACAAACTCAACAACGCAAATCAGAGACGAACTTGCACGGCACAATGAGGCTATAGGACAGGGAATATGTGACGATGTATATTTTTTTGGCTTTTTGTGGACTATAGGTAATGCAAAAACAGTAACAATCTAAAGGGGGAAACAAAGTTATACCTAACGGGCAACAAGGTCTCTGATACCACTTGATGTAGACTAGGCCCGATCTTCCGAAAGGTATGATAGCGTCGATTGGTGGAGACTCGACGTTCACGATCTAGGCTTCGAACCAAGATTGATTCGGACCCTCGCAACCATTACACCACTGCTCCGTTGGTTATCAACCATGCGAATACGATTAACCTCACCGAGAAGGCTTTCCTGCAAGCGAATCGAGAACACAAGCAAGAATGGGATGAACGTAATCTGAAATTGCAAATAAATATGAGGCTTATGAAATCAAGAAGAAGTTCAATTCTTTATTCGAAAGGACTAATCGCCACAGGTGAACAAGATCAAGAACTGGGGCCCTGGTTTACAGCAAGCGGCCTTGGCGGCGATAGTTGCAGCAAAACGATGTCTGTTTCATGAGAAAATCAAGAACTAAACAAAACCCAAACCCTAAGGAGAGCGACGGCTGCTATTTATAGAGTCTTGGGGGGTCACCCCCTGGATGCGCCCATTAATGGGCCCAAACACGATACACGGTCCAACGGACCAAAAGACGGTGTCGTAGCACCCTGACAGATTCTGGACACTGACTTGTTTCGACGATTCCTGTTGATTCCGAAGGTCTTTTGACGTTAAACCACTTGGATTGGCTTCCTTATCAAATTAGTTTTCCAACCATATATGGATCGTCGAAAACGGAGTCCGGATGCATCCTGGGTGACCAGTTTAAGGCAGACTGGTCCTGGAGCCCGAACTGGACTCGAACTTGAGTTGGACTGGGCTTCCACCATGAAAAAGATGTATTGGATGCCCACGCTGGACCTCCTCCTCTACTTGGCTTGTATGTGATGAAGTAGTGATGTCCTCATCAACTTAGCCTAAGAGTCACGCTAAAGTCCCTCCTTGGCAATAGCAGCATTCATCATAGCACCAAAAGTCTGGTAGTTCCCTGTGTATAGCTCCTTCTGCAGACTGCAAGAGAGGTCACGATAGAAACGGTCCCTCTTCTTCTCATCAGTATCAATGTGGGTCCTAGCATACTGTGCTAGATGGTTGAACTTGTTCGCATAATCCATCAAAGACATGCTCCCTTGCTTCAGGTTCAGGAACTCCATCAATTTCCTGTTCAGCACACTAGCAGGAATATAGTACTCTCTGAAAGCAGCGGTAAACTCCTACCAAGTCACATGGTGATCCACCAGCTACATGGCATTGAACGTGTCCCACCATGCACTGGCAGAACCCAACAGATGCCATGTCGGCCAGCTAGGACCCACGCTGGCTCCACTAATGGGCCGACCCCCGTCTACAACCCTAGAGCCTACACTAGCCTAGGTTATAGGAGCGGCGGAGCTCACGGAAGTGGTGACCACGACGCGCGCCCATGCGCGACAGTGGCGCGGCCATGCTGGCCACCCTAAGCCACCGCAGGGTGAACTAGCTAGTGCTATAGTATCACTATCTTACCCTGGTTGCGGCTGCGGTGGTAGTTTGGCCAGAGGTTCCTCGAACAGGGCTGCACACGTGCGGGTGGTGGGATGCGGCGGCACTCCAAGATGGCGCGGCCACGTCAGTGGCTACGACAAGGCGGAGAGGTGTACATGGGAGCGCAGGGTGAAGTGGGGATGGAGGCTAAACTAGAGGCGTAGCTGGATTGGCCTGGAAAGGTGAGCTGGAGGCTGCCCCTGGCCATGGCCTTACACGGCCTAAAATGGCACGGCGAAGAGAAAGCTCCCAAATTGGGGCTCGTCATGATGCAAATCAAAGCCGTGAGGTGGCGGTTGAGACACTAGCGATCGGGTGCACCCATGAGCGTGAAGAATTGATGGCTGGTGCCCGCGCTCAGGCCCTTGGTGGCCGCGATGTGACCGCGGCGGGCAGAGGTGCAGCAGGGGAAAATACGACGGCGGTAGTGGCGTGGCTGTGCGCCCTGGCAGGACATGTATGTCACGATCGAATGCTTCCATCCAAGGCGCAAACGATGAGCGCACCCTTCACAACAGGCCACGTGCGCGCATGAGACAGGCAGGCATGGCATGGCCCGCGCGGCCGCAATGCCATTAAGGCGAGGCGACGACGCGAGCGCAACGGGGGCACCCCATGTGCACGCCGACAACGCGCGGCAGCGGCGTAGCAAGCAGCGATGAGGCGGCCCGCAATACGACACGATGAGCGACAGCGAGGCAGAGCAGCCGCAGCGGGCAGCAACACAGCAGTGGGGCAGCACGGCGACTAGGGCAGGGGACTTACGTAGCGGCGGCACTGCGTGGGCCGGCCGATCGGCCACGGTGACCAACCGAGCATGGCCAGTGCGCGCGCATGGGCGTCCAATGCGGCGACGTCGTAGCTTGGGAACACGGTGATCGTGCCCACGCGATGGAAGCAACCGGAGACATGCCGTGCACGCTTTTTAAAGTGTTCACAAAAACTAAACCGTTGATCCCATTCCAAAACCACCTATGCCGTCACCTAGAGGGTACATTAGGTCAATAAAACAACATGTAACACTACCCTACTTCTTAACTAGATTGCCTTACAAAATTACCAAACATCGCAATGTCTAGCCCACCAAAAATTCATGAAATCTTCTAAGTGTTGAATGACTTTCTATTCCTAGTTGCCTTTCCAAACCCTTAGAAATATAAGCTAGCAACATTATTTATCAACACCAAGTATTTTATTGCCATCTACAAAGTTTGTACTTCCAACTTTATTTAAGTGTTGCATATATATTCTATATTATTTTTGTTCAATAAAAATTGGTTTATAATCCTACTTGATAATTACGCGAATCATGGAATAACTTTCCGATTAACATTCTATTGATCCTTCTACGTTACGACACTTCACCTACTCATTTTACCACATGCATTAACACATAAATATTATGCTTATGACATGTTTTAGTAGATGATTAACGGTGTAACACTGAGGATGTAACAGCAGTGTGCACAACTCGCACTCATTGTTCATTCCAACGATTGAATCCAGGTTAATTTAGCAGCAGCTAGAGCAATACTCCAATATTGATTTGATTTTTCGCAACCTACCAAGGTAGAAGATTGCTTGATCCGCAAAAGTACGCTTTATTTGCTTATAGAACAAAAGTATACGCTCGGGAAAGATAGACAGTCTATCATATGGAATAAGGCATTCAACAGTTTGAAGAGGTAGCCTTTTTTAGTAGCTGTCTTGTAAGCAAGCGCCATACGTTCAATGTATACTGGCGAGTCTTTCCTCTTATAATACAAAGCCTGAGCGCGTTGCATGACTTAATGCCACTCTTTATCATACATCTTCTGTAGAACCAAAAAATTTAAGGGCGGGCAAAGTATGTTAGATTTGGCCCATGCATTTGTCTGCCTCGATGCGATGATGGATTTTCCGGATGCGCATGGACGGACGGCAAATGGCAGCAGGATGGGCTACATCTTCTTTGTTTTTTGGGCTACATCTGCTGCACCTGAACGCAATGCAGCACCCACGCCAGCCCATCCAAGCCGCGACGCCTTGGGCCCTAATTAACTGACGAGGTCCGAACATGCTGACACGTCGACGATCCGAGAGCGGCACGACACACGTACGGATATATCCTCACGTCTGGCCACGTTCGTCTCCTCACGCCCACATGAGACCCTCCAAGTCCAGTCCAGGGCCAGGCCACAGATTTCGCCGAGCCGACCCAAGACCCACCATGGCCGAGATGGATCCAGCCGGCCCGCACCGCTTACCACACAGCACGGGAGATAATTGGAATTTTGCCATTATGAAACGTGGGCTTCTCTCTTTTGGCATCCCACAAAAGGGATTCGCTGGTTTGCCATTATTAAACTGGACACACTCGCTAGAATGCCATTTCTGTATTTTGTTGTCAATTTTTTTTTATTATGGCGACCTCTTTTCTTTCCCGTTTTGCCCCTGAGCCTTCAACAACCGTATCCAATCCATTCCATCCCCTGTTTGTTCGGTCACGGACACACCGACGCCGCCAGGGCTGACGCATACTCGCCGAGAGCCCTCCGCCGCCGCCCCGACGCGTCCGCGCCAGCCCACCTCCTTGGCTGTCTCCCCGTAGCCAGCCAGGGGTCCCGGCACCTTCGGCCACGCCCACGCTGCTCCAAGTGTTGGATGGACAACCACCGGCCAGATCTCATCCTAGGGTATGTCTAATTCGTCGTTCATCCCAGGCTATGGGTGAGGGTTCGTCTAATTCGTTGTTCATCCCAACATCTGTCGTTTCTCTGTATCCACTCGGGCCTAGTGGGATCCCCCTGATTTCATGCCCAGAATGTGGTGATAAAGTAGTGGAATGCAAATCTTGGAAGAACAACGGCAAAATTTTCTTCAAATGCGTAAACTACAATGAATTTGTGAGTATATATTGCTCTGTTGTTTATTGTCATATACAACTAGATGAACTAGGTACTGTGTCAAGGTTTGGATAAAAAAACTGTGTTATGTATTGTCATTTTCACAGGCAGTGAAGAAATATCCATTCTTGAGGTGGTTGGAAGAGTACAAGAAAGTAGTCGCAAAGAAGCTTAAAGAAGATTTGCTAGCTGCGGTGCCATTAGAAGGTCATGGTGAAACTAAATGTCATGAAGAAATGAAGCTTAAAAGCAGGATTTTTGATGAAGATAGGATCTATCTCAAGATGGACAAGCTTATCGATCTAGTCTAGTTGTTGGTTGTGCTCTGTTTAGTCATGACTATCATAGTTCTTTTAGGTGTGGTAGTGCTTATTAGCAAGTGAAGCAAGTTTGTGTTCTTTAACTGTGTTGTATCAGTAGTGGTGGTGGTCTGTTTAGTAACTGAAATGTAGTGAAATTGCTTATTAGCAAGTCATGGAACTGTGTTGTATCATGGAACTGAAATTGTATGGATGCTTATTAGCAAGTCATGGAATGAAGATGTTTTCATGAAAAACTCTATTCTTACTGCACATGTTTGAAGTGCCTTATGCATTAAAAAAAAATCTTACTGCAGTGAAATTGCTTCAAAGAGCCATACAAACTGTCAAAGTTACTGAACATTGTAATATATCCATTGTTCTCACTGCATACTAACAGAAAATACAAGTTACTGAACTATGTAATGAGGATGCTTCATCTGCCAGATTTTGGTCTAGATACAATAACAGCAAAACAAGTGATATTGTAAAGGCTATAGGCTACATCTGCTTATCAAGGTATAGGCTACAGAGAATGGCAAAACAAGTGATAACCTGTAGATCAAGGTACAGGCTACATATGCCAGATACAAACCCAAGAAAGAAATACATCTGCTTATCAAGGTACAGGCT
The DNA here is from genome assembly GCF_019320115.1 of Miscanthus floridulus. Taxonomy (NCBI): domain Eukaryota; kingdom Viridiplantae; phylum Streptophyta; class Magnoliopsida; order Poales; family Poaceae; genus Miscanthus; species Miscanthus floridulus. The sequence goes on along the minus strand of NC_089598.1, from coordinate 49,329,985 downwards.
ACAGAGAATGACAAAACAAGTGATAACCTGTAGATCCATTTTCTGATATTGTACAGCTTGGTAAATTGTAGGTCCATTGTCTGGCAATGCATAACAGCACATGACTCAGACATATCTATGTTATTCCAGACACAGACATCATTTTAGAGCAGATTCATTGATTGGAGCAGACAGCACATGACTCACCAAACAAAAATGCCTTTCAAGCAATACAATGGGGATAGAATAAGTTTCTTTAGGGACAACAGTTGGAAGGCCAGCCCTGAGAGTCACCAAACAAAAATGGGACAACAGTTGGATAGAATAAGTGGACAGGATACATAGTAGTGATAAAGCTGCAGAGCAGATTCATTGATTGGAGCAGATAACATATTAGTTTTCATAAAGGTACTGTCGACAGAATATCGTCGGCAGTCCTCCGAGGGGTACCCCACAAAGGTAGATTGATCGGCAGAGGAGCGCAAGATCAAGAACAAGAAGGCAACAGAGACACACGAGTTAGACAGGTTCAGGCCGTCAGTATTACGTAATACCCTACTCCTGTGGTCTGTTGGTTTGTATTAGCTATCGTATGATATGCCGTGATTTTTGAGGGGGACCCTGCCCGCCTTATATAGTCCGGGAGGCAGGGTTACAAGTCGGTTAGATCTGAGAGATAACCAGAAAGTAATAACTGATTACAGGAATCTTGGGATCATACATATCCTAACAGATCTCGTAGTATCTTTAGGATATCTTCCCGATGTCTTGCGGAAGGCGCCAAGCAGAGTCGTGCCCCGCAAGACTTCTTCTTGTGGGCTGGGCCACCCCTAGGGGCGTAGCCCATGTGGTCTAACGTGGGTATCCGGGGTCGTACACCCCACAGCTAGTCCCCGAGCGCCTTGTACCCGTTGTGCAACGTCGTCTTGAGCTTGTCCGAGCAGGTGCGAATAACGCCGAGCAGTCAAACTCATGGTCCAACCACCATGCTGAACTACCGAGCTGCGTGAGCCATCGCCAAGCAGTGTGAACCGTTGCCGAGCAGCATAACCTGTCGCCGAGTAGCGTGACCTATCGCCAAGCACCGTGAACCATCGCCGAGCAGAGTGACCCAAGTACGGCTTGCCATAAGGGTGTAAGGAGCTCAAGTTTAGAATAAAAAATTTCTCCGCAGTGGACCAAGTGTGCCCACTTAGAGTCCGAACAAAGTTGTAGGAGTCAATCTTCCTTTATAGGCATGTAGTCTTCGAGAAAAAATCCCGCACACTCACCGCGAGGTGAAGTGTGCCCACTTAGTCCCCGAGCCTGACAGTATATGATGTAGTCATGTGGTGCCAGGGTCAGAAACTTGAAGAATAATAGAAAACCAGCCGAGCAGGCAGCTAGTCCCTAGTCATGGCCCAAAAAGAGACAAAACACATTCACCGCAAGGTGAAGTGTGCCCACTTAGTCCCCGAGCCTGACAGTAGGTGGCATAGTCACGTGGTGCCAGGGTCATAAAGTAGAAGACCAGCCGAGCAGGCAGCCAGTCCCAGGGCGTAGCCTCGAGATGAGAACGAACACATTCACCGCAAGGTGAAGTGTGCCCACTTAGTCCCCGAGCCTGACAGTAGGTGATGCAGTCACGTGGTGCTAGGGTCAAAAACAGAAAAACAATCAAAGACCAATGGAACAGGCCGCCAGTCCCCAAGCTACAGGCAGAGTTATCAGAGAAATCGAATCATAGAGAAAAAACCAGAGTAACAGCTGTATAGTGTCAGTTACTTAGCCTCAATAAATGGCGAAGAAGTCAGCGATATTTTGGTGAGGAGCAACTGAAGGCAGCGATAAATGAGCGCCATGGGCTATGGTTGCGCAGAAGCCCAGGTAATGGCCCATTTGCCGCATCGGAGAAATCAGAGCGGCGTAGATCGCGGGAACGGTTCCCAAAAAACCCTTGAATGCGTATTGGTGGGGAAAATCCTATATAATAGTGCCGCCACAGACCCCATTCCCACCTTTTCCACTTCATCTTCCTCCTCATCTCTCACGCCACCAAATCCACAACCACATTTGCCTCCGCCGCCGAAACCTAACCAGATCTGAGAGATGGCGCCGAAGAGAGGAGCTGCGAAACCGAAGAAGACGAGTCCCAAGAAGGTGGACGCCATGGCCCGACGCGACGAGGAGTGGGTGCCATCACGAACAGGAGAAGCTAAGCTGAACCGATTGGTGGAAGCCGACGTTCTCCCTGACCGTGCGACCGCTAGATGGCGGCCAGCTCTCGGTGAGTCCTTTCCCACGCCTCACACTGACAAAGCAGTGGTATTCGAAGACCATTTCTGGCGTGGGTTAGGGTTTCCTGTTCACCCATTTCTGAGGGATCTGTTGGAGCTCTGGGGGGTTACTCTGTGCAATCTCCACCCCAATACCATTCTACACATCTCTATCTTCATCCACTTTTGTGAGGCATACCTCAGAATCCTACCCCACTTCAATCTATTCCATCACCTATTCTGGCTGAAGAAGAGAGGCGACGCTGGTTCTAAGGTGGTCGGCGGGGTGTATCTCCAGCTTCGGGATGGGATGGCGAGTGAATATCTGACCATACCGCTGAACACGTCGCTGAAGGGGTGGAACACCATATGGTTCTACATGAAACAAAGCCACCCAGCAGTGCGTTGTAACGCCGACCACATCCTAGAAAGCTAGAGGAGTTGGTCAGAGCTGTCGAGCAAGGACGACATGGAGCAAGTGAATAAACTCCTTGGCTTGATAAAGGGCATGAAGACCAATGGAGGATTGGTAGCGGCGAGTTTCATAGTACGCCGCATACAACCCTATAAAGAGAGGGCGCACCCAGGCTTTGAATTCAAAGGGGAGACCGACGGTACTTGAGAGAGGCCAGAAATACTATCCAGGAGCGACGTTGAAGAGCGAACTACCAAGCTATTTGCTCCGCTATCCTCCTTTAGGCTGTCAGGGTACACAAAGCCCTTCAATTGCAAGAATCTACCTCCTCAGGTGAATGTCATGACTATATGTTTCTGAGAAGTTTATTTATACTGCCGAGCAATAAACTAATCCTACTCATGTGAAGATCCATTCGCAGGACAGGGCAGTGTATTTCTCGGGTGTGCCGAGAAACAATTGGGCGCCATCAGTGGATGCACGACGACCTGTTCAAATTGAAGAAAGCTCCGTTGGTGTCTCCTCGGAATCTAGAGGAATGGATACTGGTCGGACGGAGAGTCCACCCCCGGTGTCGGTGAAAACCCAGGGAAAGAGGCCAGCGGAAAATGAGCCGGCCCAAAAGAAAAGGAAAACAGCAGCGAATGCTCCTCACAAACCAGGTGGGATCTCTCTGGATGATGACCAGACCAATCGAACACGAAGAACCACGGTGTTCGATTGGTCTGACGACGATGAGATTCTCATGAACCCTCCCCCGAGCACGAAAGGGCCTCCACGCAACCCACACGTGGAGCAACAAACTGAGGTAGGCGAAGAAGTCCGCAAAGCTTCGACAAGGAGAGTCCCCGAGCAACGAGCCGAGGGAATTGCTGCGCAGCAGACGTCGGAAATCCCCACGAGGCGGGCAACGGAGATCCCCGAGCAACAAATGGCAGCAGCCCCAGAGCAGTAGGCGGAACCAAGGTCGGCCAAGGGAGAGCCGAGAATTCCCTCGCCGAGCACAGAAGTCGACCCCATGGCTGCGCCTGGAGGCTCAGGTCGGCACCGTCAGTTCAAGAAATTGAACAGTTAGACCAAACCGTAAGTGTCCTTGTGCTGATGTTACTTTGCTGTATTTCCCTTACTTTTGTTGTGACTGAATAACTGATTTGGTACAGTGCAAAGCCAACAACTGATCCAGCCTCGCCCGCTCAGATTGAGCAGCAACCAGAAACTAGCCCTAGAGCAGTGGAGATGCCAGTAGACCACATCCAGGAGTCCTCGAGTGTTCAAGAGTACGCGAGGGAGCCAATTGCTACCCCTGGTGGGCTTGATAGCCGTGAGCAACTACCTACTATGGCAAACGAGTTGACGCCAGCACCTTCGGCAATGGTGGAATCAGTAGCGGAAAAGCTTTCGGCGCCGAAGGAGCAAACGGCGGTCCCTGATACTTCGGAGGGCGTGGTCAGACCTGCTATCCTACCACTGAGCCCCAAGGTGGTCCCCCTGGCTACAATGGAGGAGGACGAGGTGGAGGAGATCGTGCGTGACGAACCTCAACCCCAAGCAGTCCGAATCCTCTGAAAGCGCGGTGATGAAATAGTTATTGTCGAAGAGGAGGACACCACCAAGGAGTTTAGGAGACTAGAGACTTCCCTGACTGGTGTGATGAAACAGATCAAGGTGAATAATTCATCTTGAAAGGTCCTTGGTTGTTTATTGGAATTGGTTAACGATAATGTCATCATGCATTTTGCAGGAAATATCTCGAGTTGCCGAGCAGCGCCGCCAGCTGATAAAGCGAATGGAGCCCCTTGCTGCGGAGAATGAAAAACTCAAAGAAGCCAGGAACCTCTTGGAGAAGAATATCCAGAAGGCCCAACGCAAACGAGACCTTGCGGAGTCGAACGTGCGGGACCTAGAATACCAGAAGGGGGTCCTTACCGAAAAGCTAGCGGCTGTGTTCGAGCAAGTGCGGAGCCAGTCCAAGCAACTGGCCGCTATCTCTGACCAACTAAAAAGTGCTTCTGAGCAGCTGGAGAAGAAAAACAAATAGCTCAACAGTGTTTCCAAATAGAAAGCAGGTACGGTACATCAACGAATGTACTTTGGTATTGCTGAACAGCCGCATTTTCGTTAACAATTGTTGTGCTTATAGAGCAAGACGCTGAGCTCGGCCAGATGCGCCAGGCCGTCGATCAACTTCGCCAGGAGAAAGCAAAGGAAGCAAAGCGGGCGGACAAACTTGCTGAGGAGCTAAAAGGTGAATTCCTCCTGGTTGGAATTACTGTTGAAGTAGCTTCCTTGTATAATGGATCATTGTAACTCTCGCAGGCTATCGTCATAAAGCCAAAGCGCAGTTCGACGTGCTGGTGCAGGAGGCCAAGGTCCAAAAGGAGAACTTCAATGCTATAATCGCCACAATTAAGCTGGTGCTTGACTATGTCAATCTGGAACCGGCCGCTCAGCACGACGATAGGCATCAACGTCCCGACACCGTAATCTAGAGGTGCAAGGCAGCATGGGAGAACTTCAAGACTTTCAACCGCGATGCCATTATGATCGTCGCTACCCATGTCCTCATGGTTGTTTGGTCCCATTACCCTACCATCGACCTTCAGTTGATAGGGGGTGGGTTCACCGAAGGACTGGATGACACGGGTACACAGTAGCTGGAGGATGAAGTGGAGGATGCAGCGAAGATGCTGGCTGGCGATATACACCTGTTTGGTGAAATGGATGGAAACGGCAAAGCTCAGTAATCAGCTCATAGATTATCATCTATAAAGGCCTGACAGTGTAATTAGAATGCGCGAAAGCACAAGAAACAATTATTCGTCGAATAGATGCTATAAGGTGCATGTATATGTAATATATGCAGTTTGCTTGTAGTTCGGCGAAATAGTCTTCGTAGTTTCAAACCTGACGCGATTATGCGTAGTTCAAAGAACATCCGAACAGTTGGTCTGCTACTAATCCCTATGGCCTTGGCAGCCCATAGTCCATAACGTTGAGTGCGGAGCCCATGCACGTGTAGGAGTAACAGACATGACCCAGGAACCATAGACAACCACCCATGACGCAGAGCATAGAGCCCGTAGCATGTGTAGGGAAAAATCGGTGACTGGGTCTTTTCCATAAAAAACAGCATGGAACATGTGCTGCTCGGTAGTTGTTATACGAACTTGGAGATAAAGACAACATAAGCGGCGTCCGAGCAATGTATTCTATGTTGAACTCTCAGCCTTGGCTGACCCATGGTCCATAATGTCGAGCGCGGAGCCCGTAGACATGTAGGAAAAATAGGTGTGACCAAGGGACCGCAGCCGACCACCCATAATGCTGAGCGCGGAGCCCATAGCACGTGTAGGGAGAGATTAGAGACTAAGACATCTCAGAAGAGAACAGAAAAGAAAAGATGTTGCTCTCTGATCAAAAAATGTTTGGCGATTTGGAGAAAATGTGCCCGACGATTTGGAGAAAACGTGTTCGACGATTTGGAGAAAACGTGCTTGGTGATTTGGAGAAAACATGTTCAGCGATTTGGAGAAAACATGTTCGGTGATTTGGAGAAAACGTGCTCAGCGATTTGGAGAAAATGTGCTCGGTGATTTGGAGAAAACATGTTCAGCGATTTTGGAGAAATTGTGCTTGGCGATTTGGAGAAACGTGGTCGGCGCAGTTACGGCGATTACGCATTAGAGTTCATCATGAAGTAGTATATAGCTCGGCGACCACAAGTGGATGTTAAACCACAATAGAGACAAAATGGAGACAAGTTATGGAGACAAAAAAACTTTACTGAATATAAAATTGTAGAGTACATATCTGGAGTGTTTCAAGGATAGAAACGTATAAGGTGTTCGATGTGCCATGAGTTGGGAACATCGACTCCTTCTAAGTCACTTAGGCGATAAGAACCTGGTTGAGTAACTTCTTTGACGACATAAGGCCCTTCCCAGGGGGAAGAAAGCTTATGCAACCCTTCAGTTTTTTGTTTTCTATGGAGAACGAGATCGCCGACAGCAAATGAACGACCTTTGACATTTCGATTGTAGTACCTCCGCAAGCCTTCCAGATATTTAGTTGTACGAACGCAAGTGATTAGGCGTTCTTCCTCTGCCCTGTCGACGTCCTCAGACCAAACAGCCTCGGTCTGCTCTTCATCATAGTTTTCCACTCTAGGTGCTCGGAAAGTAACGTCCGCTGGTAGTATGGCTTCTGAGCCATAGACCAAAAAGTATGGAGTCACGTCGGTGCTGCGACTAGCTTGAGTACGTAGTCCCCAGACTATAGCTAGAAGCTCCTTAAGCCATCTGCCTAAGTGCTTTTCTATTTTCTGATATAGTCGCTTTTTTTGGGCATCAAGGATCATACCGTTTGCCCGTTTGACCTGACCGTTGGCTCGTGGATGGGCAACGGAGACATATTTGATGGAGATGCAACGGTCTTCGCAGAAGTCCCAGAAGTGATGGCCAGTAAACGTAGTTCCGAGATCGGTGATGATGCTGTTTGGTAGACCAAATCTGTGGATGATATCATCAAAGAGCTCAACTGCCTTCTTTGCAGTGGCCGAGACAAGCGGTTTATATTCAATCCACTTGGAGAACTTGTCAATGGCGACATATACGTACCAGAAACCACCCGGTGCTGACTTGAAAGGCCCAATCATGTCTAGTCCCCAGCACGCAAAGGGCTAGGAAGCTGAGATGGTTTGTAGCTCTTGCGCCGGCATGGGTATTTGCTTAGTGAAGAATTAGCATCCTTCACAACATTAGACAAGATCTTCTGCATTAGTGATGGCTGTGGGCCAATAAAACTAGCTCGGAAAGCCTTGCCAACCAATGTTCTCGAGGCTACATGGTTGCCGCAGGAACCAGAGTGAATTTCGAGAAGTAGCTTCACTCCCTCCTCTTGGGTGATGCATTTCTGCAGTATCCCTTCCTTGGCACTTTTCCTCATCAAGCTACCATCCACCAGCACGTAAAGCTTGATTCAACGAACTAGGCGTTCAGTTTTAGTCTTGTCTACGGGTACCTCAGCGTTGGTGAGGTACTTGATGAATTGCTCCCTCCAATCGGTGATCGGCGAAGGTACCGCAAGTACCAACTGCTCGGCAGGGGGAACTTCTTTGACTTCCTTATCTTCTTTGATGGATGGCATCGGGAGATCTTGAACAAAGACCCCCAGCGGGATCGCGACGCGAGAAGAACCCAGCTTGGATAAGTGGTCGACAAGTTGATTTTGGTCACATACCACGTGGTGATACTCGATGCCATAGAATTTTCCTTTGAGCTTTCTGATTTCAGCGCAGTAAGCATCCATCTTATTGCTGGAATAGGACCAGTCCTTATTGAGCTAGTTGATAACTAGCGCAGAGTCCCCGTACACCATGAGGCATTTGACGCCGAGCTCGACAGCTATACGAAGACCATGGAGACAAGCTTCGTATTCCGCGACGTTATTGGAGGCCAGGAAGTGTATCCGGAGAACATAACGTAGCTTATCCTTGGTCGGCATAATGAACAGAATGCCCACACCAGCACCATTGATGTTAAGGGCACCATTGAAGTACATCACCCAGTGTTCGAGGCAAGCAGCGGCGATGGGCTCTTGGATCTCAGTCCATTCAGCGACGAAGTCAGCGAGCGCCTATGACTTAATGGTAGGTCTGCTCCTGAATTCGATGGAATAGGTGCTGAGTTCAACAACCCATTTAATGATGCGGCCATTGGCTTCTTTGTTGCGGAGAATGTCCCCCAAAGGGAACTAAGTGACCATGGCGATCTTGTAGTATTTGAAGTAGTGTCGGAGTTTGCGCGATGTAATAAGAATGGCGTATAATAGCTTTTGTACCTGAGGGTAACGAGTTTTGGGCTCATTAAGTACCTTGCTGATGAAGTAAACCAGACATTGTACTTTATAAGCATGCTTAGCCTCTTCGCGTTCGATGACAATAGCTGTGCTCACGACGTGAGAAGTGGCGGCGATGTATATTAGCAGAGTCTCATCTAGCCTTGGCGCTGTCATGATCGACGGCTTTGTTAAGAACAACTTGAGCAGCTCGAAAGCTGAGTCTACCTCCTCCAACCAGGAAAACCGCTCAGAGGCCTTGAGGAGCTTGAAGAAAGGTAGCCCTTTTTCGTCGAGTCATGATATGAAGCGGCTTAAAGCAGCCATGCAGCCTGTAAGCTTCTGTATATCCTTGACTCATGTTGGCCATTTCATATTGGTGATGGCGGAGACCTTGTTAGGATTAGGCTCGATGCCTCGAGCACTGACGATGTAGCCCAGCAGTATACCGGATGAAACTCCAAAGATACACTTTGAAGGGTTCAGCTTCCATCGGTACTTGTTCAGGTTGGCGAAGGTTTCTTCGAGGTTGGCGATAAGGTTGTCGGCTGTCTTGGTCTTGACGACCACATCATCGATGTAGGCTTCGACGTTGTGGCCAATCTGTTGGTCGAGGCACATCTAGATGGCCCTTTGATAGGTAGCCCCGGCGTTCTTGAGTCCGAAGGACATAGTTTTGTAGCAGTATGCACCAAAAGGTGTAATGAACGACGTCTTTATCTGGTCTTCTTCCTTGAGGGAGATCTGATGATAGTTGGAATAACAGTCAAGGAAGGAGAGTAGTTCACAGCCGGCGGTAGAGTCTACAACCTCGTCTATCCGAGGCAAGCCGAAGGGGTCTTTAGGGCAGTGTTTGTTAAGATCAATATAATAAATGCACATTCTCCCTTCTTTATTCTTTTTTTGAACGAGAACAGGGTTTGCTAACCAATCTGGATGATACACTTCTTTTATAAACCCGGCAGCTAAGAGCCATTTTATTTCTACCCTAATAGCCTCCTTCTTGTCTGGCGCAAATCAGCGGAGTTTTTGCTTGATCGGTTTGGCGGTCGGCGAGACATTCAAGGAGTGCTCGATCTTTTCCCATGGTACCCCCGGCATGTTTGTAGGTTTCCAAGCAAACACATCGGCGTTGGCACATAGGAAGGAGATGAGCGCACTTTCCTATTTGGGGTCAAGGTGAGCCCTAATCTTCATGGTCTTGGAGGCGTCGTCGAGGCCGAGGCAGACCTTCTTGATTTTCTTGGACTTGGCGGAGGCGTGGGGAAGCTCTAGCTCTAGAATCTCCATGTCATCGGTGGGTGCTATCTTGACTTCGGCGACCACGCTAGCCATCTGGGCGGAGAGGTCGGTGGCTTCGGCAAGAGCGAGACTCTATCTCGCAGGCGTAGGCAACGGAGAGGTTGGCCTATAGAGCCAGGACTCCTATAGGCGAAGGCATCTTCAACACCAGATATGCGTAGTGTGGTATGGCCATGAATTTGGCCAGAGCTGACCAGCCAAGTATGGCATGGTAGGCGGTGTCAAAGTCGATGACATAGAAGTTCATATGCTCGACGCGGTAGTTGCTTGCCGTGCTGAACTGTACTGGTAGGGTGATCTCTCCAAGTGGTCTGCATGCCCTTCTAGGTACCACACCCTAGAAGGAGCCCGAGGGTGTGAGATCTGATATCACGAGGCCCAACTCCCTTAGGGCCCCGGCGAAGAGTAGGTTCAAAGCACTACCACCGTCAATAAGGACTTTTCTGAAGAGCACCTTCTGGACGGTTGCATCGAGGACGAGGGGGAAACGCCCTGTGTAGGGTATGTCTGCCCACTGGTCGGCCCTGCTAAAGGTGATGGGGACCTCGGACCATGGGCGATAGCTAGGGTCAGTGGTAGCTTCTTCTAAAGCGACGGCTAGCACTCGTCGGGCGGTGAGCTTCTGTTCCCTTCTACTCTTAGTGGAGGCAAGGTGTCCGAAGATGGTGGCGACCACCTTATCGTGGTCCTAAAAGGCGTTGTTGTTGTTCCCAGGTGGTTGGCGACCTCTAGCTCCATCGTTGGCGTCATCATCGAGCCTCTTGTCCTGGAACTCCCTAGCTAGACCAATGTAGTCCTTCATCTTGTGTTTGGCGTTCTTGTGAAGAGGGCACAGGCCGTCGAGGATCTTTTGGTACTATTCATCATAGTTACGCTTGGTGCGAGGTTGACTAACGGCAGCGATGATGTGTTCTGGTCAGCGGCGGCGATTTTGGCTAGGCCTGTGTCCTCCTGTTCGATCATGGCCGCTATCATGATGGTAGCTACAGTCATCGGGGCGGCGGTCGTTGTGACGTCGGTCATTGGGGCGATCATCATAGTAGTGAGGCAGGCGCTGAGTGCCTACATCCTCGTTGAAGCGCACCTCGGCTTCCTCGGCATCGGCGTACTGGTTGGCAGTAGTTATCATTTCGCCGATACTGGTGGGCGGCTTGCAGTTGAATTTGGAGCGAAGCTCGCGATGGTGGAGTCCTTGGATAAAGGCAGTGATGAATTCAGCTTTCGTGATGTTGGGGATAGAGTTCCTCATCTCGGAGAAACGCCAGATGTAGCTGCGGAGGAGCTCGGATGGCTTCTGGTTGATGCGGCTAAGATCATGCTTCGTGCCGGGTCAAGTACACGTGGCCATATAGTTGTCGGTGAAGACTTTTTTCAACTCTTCCCATGACCCGATGGAGTCCGACGCAAGGTTGGTAAACCAGCTCATGACGGGTGGCATGAGCATGATGGGGAGATAATTTGCCATGACACTGGTGTCTCCTCCCGCAGTGCAGACGGTAGTGGCATAAGCCTACAGCCACAGAGTTGGGTTCATTCTTCCTTCGTAGGGCTCGACCCCGGTGATCTTAAAACCACGGGGCCACCGAAGCGTTTAGAGTGCCCTTGTGAAAGCCAGAGGCCCCTTAGGGTTGTCGACACTATCGTCTGTGGCATTGTGGTTGGGGATAGGCTCGAGGGCTGAGTCTGGGTTGTCGTACTCCTTTTCGTAATGCTGGCGATGATGCACTTTGTCTTCATGGCGACCAAAGCGACATTGCTCGATACATCATCGCGCATCCTGGAGGTTGCTGAGATATACTCTAGCATCCTATTTGACCTCCTGGTCGGGCTGGCGATGGTGTTCGGTGCGATGCCCCCTGGGTCCCCCTAGAGAGGTAGCGACTGGTCGGCGAAACAGCTTTGACTGGGGTTGAAACGACCTGATTTCCACGAAGGAAAATCCACAGAGTCGAAGTATAATAAGACCGGTGTAGATCATATTACCCAAATTCCAGTCGAATATCACATCCATACAATGTAATATCAGAGTACAAATAGTGCAGAATTACATAAATTATTACATCACCGCATTGGCGGAATCAAAAGTAGCACTCATTTAGAATAGCTTGAAGATAAGATCACCAAACTCGAGCGTACGAACAAACCCCTCAACCATCAAACTCCTCAGAGCTATATTCCTCAACAGAACCTGTGTGCCAAAATTTATCAGTACGATTTGTACTGGCCACTCCCACCCTATGAGCATTGCTTTTGTGGAAATTGGATGCAAGTTGGATATAATCAAAAGAAACCTATAAGGCTGGGGTTTCCTATGTATTAGCATATCAAGTATATAATAGTGTAGTCAAGTTTTTAACCCCATTCCCACACATGTTCCACCCCATTCCCGTCCAGAGCCAGGTTTCGATCTTGGGATTGATATACCACCATCTCCATATCATCACCATACCATCGTTCAGTCGATAGGCCAACTCCCTCTCGGCACTATCTCATGGCCCGTAGCCCCTGGCCACGACCGACACTCTCTCATGGGGGAAGAAGAGAAGGACTCATCTCGCTATCTAGTTTAAGCGAACCCCAGGAAAGGTCCATAGTTGACAAGTTGGCACATGTATCGAACGATCAACCAAACACTCTGCAGAGGTTTTACATAACCACAAGATCTGCCTTCTTCGCTGACCATCGTCAATTGGGCTGATTCTGGCCGCTTGCTAGCCTAGGATAATGCCACTCTACCATTCAGCCCTGGTACACCCCAAGTCTAGTCTGGGGTGGCTGAAACTATGAGTCATGAGCCGAGTCCACAAGGTCTCCATGAAGTCTCGGAAGGGTGTGGGGGAAATCCTCCATGCCCCGTACCTCCTTACAATGTCTGCTATCAACCTAGCAGTAGTGGCAATGTCCTACCAAGTAGTCTGGTCGTCCCGCACCATATAGGGCGAGTGGTATGTAAGGCTTCCCGGTGAATCTGAGTACTAGTAAGTCCTTAGGGATGACCAAGCCAGAATGTCTTCATCAGGATTTTCATTTATCGTGCCACCACAGCACCTCCACCTCGGGCTCCTCCCATCATAGGTTCACACCCAGGACCACCTCATATACCATTTACCCACCACAGGTATCCATTTCCCGGGGTGCCCAGGTAGCACCCCGTGGCAAGACTTGCCCCAGGCTTGTCGTATACTCCAACTTGGTCGACACAACCCTCACCCTTCACACACCCAAGTCACACACGCAACACTCTCCCCATAGTCTAGATAACACCAGTTTCCACCACGCATCATTGTAGTCCAAGCATAGTAGAAGTAATAAGCAATGAAATATAGCAGCAAGCGTGTGTCTAGCCTACTAGCAGGGTAAGCAGGGGTAAGGTTGCGTCAAGGTAAAGGCCATCAAGTAAGCATACTACCATGTAAGTCCTATCATAGTGTGAATATAACGATGAAGTAAAGCAATAGCAGTTCTATATTAGCCATGCGTAATAGGTGCTATGAGATTGGGTGGGATGTGGCACCTTTAGTGTAGTTGTCTCCGTACTCCTCATGGTACTCTCGGTCCTCGTCTATCTGGTTCTCCTCCGAGTCTACAAACAATCGTATTATAGTCGTGTTAGCGACGTCTATAGAATAGCACAAAAAGCAATGAAGATTCAAAAGAGCCAAATGCACTCAAACATGGGTTCATTGCGTAGAGCTTGATTTTAGATGAATTTTGGTCCTGGTCTTGTATTTTTCTGAGTTCGTACGAATTAGTTATGAATTTTCGAAGTTTAAATCCATTTCTGAAAATGGAAAAGGCTGAATTAATCCTGGGCTGACACGTGTCACACTGTGACTGGTCCACGTGGCATGCTGACGCCAGCATGATGTCAGCATGGCATCATCATCTCGATTTCGAGCTGACAGGTGGGGTCCCGCTGACATCATCATGACGTCATCAACGTCATCAGTTCCGATAGGTGGGACCGGGGACTCTTGGGTCGCTGACATGTGGGTCCGGTCAAAGTCAACATCAAGTCAATGGATGGGTCAACGGTCAACGGGTCATAGTCACTGACAGGTGGGGCCAGAGCTACTGTTGTCAGTAGCTGACGTCACCGTGACATCATCATGACATCACCTCGGCTGTGTTTGTTACTGACAGGTGGGACCCGTGTGACATCATTATGACATCAGCATGACGTCACCTACTGACAAGTGGGTCCAGAGTCTCTGTGTCGCTGACATGTGGGTCCGGTCAATTGGTCAATGTTGACTAGTCAATGGTCAACACAGGCCGGGTCCAAACTAGGCCGGTTGGGCCTGGATATGGGCTGGGCTTTGGCCCACCATGTGGCATGCTGTGGTGCTGCCACGTCATAGCCAAGGGCCTCCACTGGGCTTTGGTCCATAGATTGGCCCACACCGCGTGGCTCATGGTGGACTTGTGTTCACGGTCCATGGACCGTAGGCTGGGTCTTTGGTGGACCAAGTCCATCTCTCTCTCCCCAGGCATGGTCTACGTGCACCGGGTGCATGCGTGTATGGCCGGCGATGGGAATTCCCCTGCTTCCTTCCCCGGCGTGCTCCCGCCAGTGGTGAGCTCACCGGCGAGCTCCCACAGCAGCGCTAGTGTTCAATTGAGGTGGGAAAAAGCATTGCTAGGTCTCGGCGAGTATGGTGGTGGGGTCAAGATGGTGGCTAGGGCTTCCTAGGGCTTTGGCCATGGTGGTCGGTGGCTCGGCGTGGCGATGCTCGCCGGCGGGGCATCTAGGGGCAGTTCCAGGGGTCCAGGTGCCCCGTTTTTCTTCTAGATGGTTAGCGGGAGGCATGATGTAGCGTCGACGATGACCATAGGGCGCGATGGAGTCCGCACGCGGTGGTGGTGCATGGCGGAGCTCCGCCCGAGGTTCGGTGCTCGTGGCCAAGGCGCTGTGACCGGCTAATGGTGTCTTAGTCTACGTAGCTATCCTCTAGGCGTCACGGCAGTGCTCTACGGCTACTTCCTAGTCCAGCGAGGCGGCCGGATGCGCATGCAGTGGCCGTGCCATAACAGTGGCGTTGCGAGCGCGGCGAGCATGTGCACTGCGATGGCGTCCATGGGCTAGGAGGTGGTCTCAGCAAAGGAACTCACCGAGTGGTGCTTGGCGGTGTTTGGTGGTGATGCGGTGGCGAGGCGCTGCCTGGTGGTGGTAGCCGCGTCATTGGGGTAGGCGCTTGGGGCGGCGCTCCGAGCTCTGGTGATCGACGTCACTGAGCTCCCTGCTCGCCTCCCTCTTCGAGAGGAGAAGCCGGTGTGGGGAGGAAGAAGGCACTGTGTCAGGAGTGGCTGACGTGTGGGGTCTGGTTGGTAGCGGCAGCAGGTGGGGCAGAAGGGCGCGTGGGCGTGAGCGGCGTGCTGGGCCAACTTGCTAGGCCGGTCGTTCGGTCGCGTGGGTTGGGCTGGCCTATGCGCGATGCTGAGCTACTTAGCGGGCCGAGCAGGCCGAGCTGGCTGCGAGGCTTTCTTCTTTTCTTTTCTTTTTTCTGTTTTATTTTTCTTCTTCTTTATTTGAATTCAAATTTGATTTGGAGTTTGAATTCAAATCTGGTGTACCTTCTTCATTGGATTTTTAGATGTGAGGCCCACAACACTCTTTTATATATATTAGGAACTTTATTTAGCTATTTTGTGTAACAAAAATAGTGGTAGTTTTGTTATACAAAAATAGAAATGGTTTTCATTTTAAGCATTTATTCTTTGGTTTGATTAATGATTACTTTGTGGTTTATTACTTTAAAGGAGTTGTAAAGCACTTGGAAATCCAAATCACAATTTGAGTTGACAATGTATGCAACATTTTATTTGTTAGGGTTTAAATAAACATAATTAACAAATGACATGCTATGCTCATGAAATTGTCTAGTTGGGTTACAACTAATGAAAAACCTAGGGTTGGCTCCTACAGTTGTCACTCAACATTGCATGGGGATTAACAACAAAAATTTTATAGTTGTGATTTTTGGTGTGTGGATTTTTTTGGGTTGTTACAGTCCTGCCCCCTTAACAGAATCTCGTCCCTGAGATTAAAGCATAATGTACTCTTTGAAGAGGTAAGGGTATCATAGCCAGAGGTTAGACTCTTTCTCCCATGTTGCTTCTCTCTCACTGTGATTGCTCCATTGGATCTTGCACATAGGAATTGTTTTGCTTCGGGTCTCTTTGGTATCTCTACCCAGAATTCGGATAGAATGTTCTTTATACTCAAGAGTATCTTGAATGTCAAGTGTATCAGTTGGAATTACTTCATCAGGCACTCTCAAACACTTGCGTAGCTGTGAGACATGGAATACGGGATGTATACCCGCTAATTCCTCAGGTAGCTTGAGTTTGTAAGCGAGTTTTCCAATCCTCTTGTGGATCTTATATGGCCCGACAAATCTAGGGGCGAGCTTTCCTTTCACATGGAATCTGATAGTTCCACGTAGCGGGGATACCTTGAGATAGACGAAGTCTCCCACATTGAACTCAAGTTCTCTTCTTCTTTTGTCAACATAGCTCTTGTATCGACTTTGGGCAATTCTCAAATTCTCCTTTACTTGAGCAACTCTTTCTTTGGCATCTTGAATCTTAGCAGAGTCAAAGAACGATCTTTCCCCTGATTGAGACCACATCAAAGGTGTCTTACAAGGTCTACCATACAGAGCTTCAAACAGTGACATCTTGATGCTGGCTTGGTAGCTGTTGTTGTAAGAGAACTCTGCATAGGGTAGGCATTTCTCCCAATCAGAGCCATAATTTAGTACACTAGCGCGAAGCATGTCTTCTAAGATCTGATTTACTCATTCAGTCTATCCATCTGTCTATGGGTGATAAGTGGTACTGAAATCAAGTTTGGTCCCAATGGACTTGTGCATAGCTTCCTAGAATCGGGACACAAACTGAGGACCATGATCAGATACAATACTAGAGGGAGCTCCATGCAGTCTGAGAATATGCTCCATATATAGATCTGCTAATTTTTCGGCATCGGACTTGGTCTTAACTGGTACAAAGTGAGCAATCTTGGTCAAACGATCAACAATCACCTAGATGGAATCATTGCCTTTCTATGAATGGGGCAATCCAACTATGAAATCCATGGATATGCTCTCCCATTTCCACTCGGGAATGTCAAGAGGCTTTAACAATCCTACAGGCCTTTGATGTTCAGCCTTGACTCTATTACAGGTGTCACATCGTGCCACATGTCCTGCAATGTCTGTCTTCATGCCTTTCCACCAAAAGTGTTTCTTCAGGTCTTGATACATCTTTGAACCTCTAGGGTGAATACAGTACTTGGAATCATGAGCTTCTAACAGAATTTCCTCTCGTAGTGCTAGATCAGAAGGAACACAGATTCTGTCCTTGAACCAGATGATTCCTTGTTCATCTTCATGGTGGTTGGTCTTGTAGCCTAGTTTCATCAGACCACGGAGATATTCGATCTCTTCACAATTTTTTTGAGCTTGAAAAATGCAATCTATGAGATCATACTATATGCGGAGTTCATTCAACAAGTCATGCGGCAGTATCTCAAGTTGGAAATCTTCAATTTCTTCCTTGAGTTCAGGTGGTATGGATTCAGTGATCAAAGTGTGACAGTAACTCTTGCGACTGAGAGCATCTGCAACTACATTAACTTTTCCCGGATGATAGTGAATTTCTAGGTCATAGTCCTTGATCAACTCTAGCCATCGGTGTTGCCTCATATTTAGATCTTCCTGAGTGAAAAAGTACTTCAAGCTCTTGTGATCGGTATAGATATCACACTTGTTACCTATCAAGTAGTGCCTCCAGATCTTCAAAGCATGCACAACTGCTACTAACTCCAGATCATGAGTTGGATAACGGTTCTTGTGTTCTTTCAACTATCATGAAGCATATGCTATCACTCTTCCACCTTGCATCAATACATAACCAAGTCCTTGATGGGATGCATCACAATAGACCATGAAATCTTTGCTGATGTCAGGCAATGCTAGTACAGGAGTTGTGGTAAGCTTCTATTTCAATTCCTGGAAGCTTTGTTCGCACTTGGGCGTCCATTCAAACTCCTTAGTCTTCTTTAGAAGGTTGGTTATTGGATGGGCTATCTTGGAGAAGTTCTCGATGAACCAATGGTAATATCCAGCCAATCCCAAGAAACTTCTGACTTCTGTCACATTACGAGGTTGATCCCACTCTTTCATAGCTTCAATCTGGGCTGGGTCAACTGCGACACCTTCAGCTGATAGTACATGGCCTAGGAAGGCAACCTCCTGTAGCCAAAATTCACATTTGCTAAACTTTGCGTAGAGCTGATGTTGTGCTAATTTCTCAAGCAAAGTTCTTAGATGATGTTCATGTTCTTCGGCGGTGGGTGAATAAATAAGGATGTCATCAATGAATACTACCATGAACTTATCCAGATCATTCATGAAAACCTTATTCATCATGTTCATGAAGTAGGCGGGAGCATTCATGAGTCCAAAAGACACCATAGTGAACTCAAATTGCCCATACCTAGTCACAAAAGCTGTCTTCAGGATGTCACTCTCCTGAATCTTCATTTGATGATAGCCAGATCTAAGATCAATCTTGGAGAAATACTTGGCACCTCTGAGCTAGTCAAGCAGATCATCAATTCTTGGCAGAGGGTACTTGTTCTTGATGGTGACTGCGTTCAAGTTCCGGTAATCAATGCACATTCTCATCGAGCCATCCTTCTTCTTAATAAACAGAACAGGGGATCCCCAGGGTGAAGCACTGGGTCTGATATACCCCTTCGAGATGAGCTCATCAAGCTGTTTCTTGAGCTCAGCTAGCTTGTCAACTGACATGCGATAGGGTCTCTTAGCAATGGGTCATGTTCCCGGCAAAAGATCAATGATGAACTCTACGTCACGGTCTGGTGGCATACCCAGTAATTCTTCAGGGAATACATCAGAATAGTCTCTGACCATAGGCACATCATGAACTATCTTCTCCTCTTTTTGTGATTCTGAACTGGCTTTAAGGGCACACAGGATAGAAGTGGACTTTTCGGACTGAGGTTCACATCTAATAACTTGGCCCGATGGGTGGGTCACTTGGACGTATCTAGGTGAACATGATATGATACCTCGGTGAATGGTTAGCCAATCCATACCTAAGATGATGTCTAGGCTTGTGGAAGGTAACAGGGTTAGGTCGGCTTCAAAGACAAGACCTTCAATGGTAAGACTCACTCCCTTACAGATGTGTGTGCATTTTAGGTCTCCTAAAGGTGAGCTGGTGATGATAGGCTTTCATCGTGGGGTTACAGGTAGGTCATGCTTTAGTGCAAACTTGGATGATATGTAAGAACAAGTTGCTCTAGAGTCAAATAGAACTGATGCAGTATTGCCATTAACTAAAAACATACCGTACATAACGTCAGGGGCAGCCTATTCTTCCTCAGCGTCCAGATGGTTGAGACGTCCACGAGTAGCAGATCCCTTGAACTGAGACTTCTAAGCGGCTGAGTTCTAAGGGCACTCAGTGGCTTTGTGACTCGGTTGGCCACAAGCAAAGCAAGTGAAAGGCGTACCGCATGTAAGGGTTGGCGCGGGTGCCTTCCAGTTTCTAGTGCTTGGTGCAGGGTAGTTCTATGCTGAGCATTCATTCGCTGAGCGGGGATGGTTGAAACGGTCCTGAGTGTTGCGGTCCTAAGCATAACGGTCCCGGGTGTAACGATACTAAGCAGGGCAGGAGTATTTGGTGGTGTAGCCTCCACTACCCCTACTCGATCTAGGGTTGTCATCCCTGTTGTAGCGAGAGCGTTCCCTAGATGGTGCATCTCTGCGGAACCTCTTGTGATCATGGCCACAGAAAGACTCCTTAGGCTTACGCTTCCTCTCCCTGTACTCCTTTCCAGCTTCAGCATGGTCCTTCTCGATCTGAATGCAGTGATCCACCAAAGCACGCAGCGTGCTACTCTCAATACCGCCAAACTTCATCTTGATGTGCGGGTTAAGTCCCTTGTGGTAATAGTATAGCTTTTCCTTCTCAGAGTTCATAACATAGGAAGGTGCATAGCATTGAAGGTTGGTGAAATGAGTAGGGTACTCAGTCACCCTGTCCTTACCCATCTTGATGTTGCGGAACTCCTCGGCTTTGGCCTCCATGATACCCTTGGGAATGTGATACTCAGTGAATGCTTCGACGAACTCATCCCACAAGATGTTGGCAGGGTCCTCATGGGAATCACTGAAACTGTCCCACCAGGCGTGTGCTGCACCTGTGGGCTGTTGTGTGGCAGCTCCAACACACTCATCGTCGGTGAAAGTAGTGAGGTCAAGCTTCTTCTCCATCTCCTTGAGCCAGTCATCGGCCACAAGCGGGTCAGGGTCGGTGCCATCATAGGTAGGTGGCCTTAGCTTTAGAAATCCTTCCAGCTTCCTTTGGAAGTCATTCTGCTGACCTCCCTGGCGACGGTTTGCTCCATTAATAAGAGCTGCAAGAAGTTGGGTCTGTTGTGCCATCACCTCTACCAGGTTCGATGGTGGGGGTGGCGGAATGTTCTCCTCAGGCGGTGGGGTATTCTCCAGGTTGAAGGGTATCCCTCCACATCTATGGCCACGGCCATGGCCACGGTTGTTGCCACCACGCCCCCCGTTTGGCTCGACAGGTTCGGGGGTGGGCGCACGCCCACGGTTCATTAGGCGATCAGATCGGCGGTTTGGCATCTGCAACACGGATCATAGGAATTTTAGTGTTTGTGCCATAAGTGCTTATAATTCGGTATGATTACATGATTTTTGACGATTTATAGAAAAACATTTATACTATCCAACATTCATTACAAAGAAGCAATAAGATCCATAAAATGCAATAAGATCCAAAACATTCATTACATGGGTTTTATTACATGGCATCATCTCCAGTAGCTACACTTGGAGACTCGCGAGAATCGTACTACATATAGTGTCTCATATTTCATCTCATAAGGGGTACATCATGGGGTACAACTTATGGAAGCCACTGACATGACTTATGACCATGCAGGGTCATCTACTCTAGCTCGTACACTGCAGCTGGAATACGACTATTCTCGATCTTGATCTCCTCGTCAGACTTATGAAGTCGGGACACGTACTTCAAGGCCTCGGCAAGCTCCTCAGTAGGCTTGGCTCCAGGTAGGGTAGGGCAGGCATCTAGGTTGAGGTGAGTCGGGACTAACTCAAACTCCTCTATCCTAGGCTTCGTCTTGCTGCGAATCTCCTTGGGTAGCTGATCCCACATACCCTTCATCTCCCTGAGGCGCTTCTTGTCAGACTTCTGCCAAGCCTGCCAAGTCCTCTAACACTTGTCCTGTAGGTACTCATTCTACCTGAGTGCCTCGATTAGGTGACCCTAGTTGCGAATGGCCTTCTTCCTGAACTCCTCTAGCTCCTAAGTCATGGTCTTGTTCTTAGATTGGATTTTTAGCATATCAATCCCTTTGGACCTCTCTCTGTCTCCTCTGCGGTTGAACTCGGCCTTCTTGTCGTCCAACTCTCTCTGTAACTCCAAGACCTTGCTGTCGAGATAGCAGTTCCAGTTGCCTAGGTCGGTGGCTTTGTCCTGTAAGTCAGCGACCTCGGCTCTATGGACTTCTTCATGACGGTTGAGCTCATCCTGTAGCTTGGCAACTATCTCAAGCAGACCAGCTCGCTCTTGTGCTCCCTACGAGTCTTGCTCCTGGTACTCCCACAGAAGGGCCTAGTCCTGACGTCTCCTCTGCTCAAGCTAGGTCACGTACCTATCCTGCTCTAGTAGGTGGATAGCCGAGACGTGAAGGCATCTATCCTCCTCGGCAAAGATAACTCTGCCGGCTGTGAAACTCTGCTCACTAGGGGTAAGGCTGAGGGCCTAGGGAAGTAGACAGAACTCTGTCGCCTTCAGGTGCTCGTAGTGGTCCCTCATCACTCTACGAAGTGCCTTGTGTGAGACAGCTCGTAGTCCCTCCTCAACTATGTCCTCTATAGTCAACTCGGTGAAAGCTAGGACAGAAGGTAAGGTAGTGCTAGCTGGGAACTCGACTGAGGTGACAACCGGTCCTTCGATTCCTCCTTCCTAATCTGACTTCCCAGTGCAGGTGACCTTGACAAGCTCGTCAGGGACTCCTAACGTGATGAGAACTCAGCAGAGGGTCTGTGCAAAACCCCCAAGCTCACATAGGTCAAAGGTAAGCCTGGCGTGGTCCAGAGGTAGCGGTCCTAGAGGCGGCCATTCGATGTTCGTTGCCATCTACATGTTTTTAAGGAAACATGTGTTAGCATGTCAATAATAGATAAGCCTTGCATAACAGTAAATGCAGGGTCGGTATATAACCGAAAGAAGGGATGTTCACATCCTATTCTATCGTCTATTTCTAAGGGTTTCGTCCTATGGTCAAGTATGGCTCTGATACCAACTGAAACGACCTGATTTCCATGAAGGAAAATCCACAGAGTCGAAGTGTAATAAGACCGGTGTAGATCATATTACTCAAACTCTAGTCGAATATCACATCCATACAACGTAATATCAGAGTACAAATAGTGCGGAATTACATAAATTATTACATCACCGCATTGGCAGAATCAAAAGTAGCATTCATTCAGAATAGCTTGAAGATAAGATCGCCAAACTCGAGCGTAGGAATGAACCCCTCAACCGTCAAACTCCTCAGAGCTATATTCCTCAGCAGAACTTGTGTGCCAAAATTTATCAGTACGATTTGTACTAGCCACTCCCACCCTCTTTATGGAAATTGGATGCAAGTTGGATATAATCAAAAGAAACCTATAAGGCTGGGGTTTCCTATGTATTAGCATATCAAGTATATAATAGTGTAGTCAAGTTTTTAACCCCATTCCCACACACGTTCCACCCTATTCCCGTCCAGAGCCAGGTTTCAATCTTGGGATCGATATACCACCATCTCCATATCATCACCATACCATCGCTCAGTCAACAGGCCAACTCCCTCTCGGCACTGTCTCATGGCCCGTAGCCCCTGGCCACGACCGACACTCTCTCACGGGGGAAGAAGAGAAGGACTCATCTCGCTATCTAGTTTAAGCGAAACCTAGGAAAGGTCCATAGCCGACAAGTCGGCATATGTATCGATCGATCAACCAAACACTCTGCAGAGGTTTTACATAACCACAAGATCTGCCTTCTTCGCTGACCATCCTCAACTGGGTTGATTCCAGCCGCTTGCTAGCCTAGGATATTGCCACTCTACCATTCAGCCCTGGTACACCCCAAGTCTAGTCTGGGCAGCTAAAACTGTGAGTCATGAGCCGGGTCCACAAGGTCTCCATGAAGTCTCAGAAGGGTATGGGGGAAATCCTCCACGCCCCGTACCTCCTTACACTGTCCGCTATCAACCTAGCAGTAGTGGCAATGTCCTACCAAGTAGTCCGGCCGTCCCGCACCATATAGGGCGAGTGGTACGTAAGGCTTCATGGTCAATCTAAGTACTAGTAAGTCCTTAGGGATGACCAAGCCAGAATGTCTTCATCAGGGTTTTCATTTACCGTGCCACCACAGCACCTCCACCCTGGGCTCCTCCCATCACAGGTTCACACCCAGGACCACCTCATATACCATTTACCCACCATAGGTATCCATTTCCAGGGGTGCCCAAGTAGCACCCCGCGGCAAGACTTGCCCTAGGCTTGTTGTATACTCCAACTTGGTCGACACAACCCTCACCCTTCACGCACCCAAGTCACACACATAGCACTCTCCCCATAGTCTAGATAACACCAGTTTCCACCACGCATCAATGTAGTCCAAGCGTAGTAGAAGTAATAAGCAATGAAATATAGCAGCAAGCGTGTGTCTAGCCTACTAGCAAGGTAAGCAGGGGTAAGGTTGCGTCAAGGTAAAGGCCATCAAGTAAGCATACTACCATGCAGGTCCTTTCATAGTGTGAATATAACGATGAAGTAAAGCAATAGCAATTCTATATTAGCCATGCGTAATAGGTTCTACGAGATTGGGTGGGATGTTGCACCTTCAGTGTAGTCATCTCCGTACTCCTCACGGTACTCTCGGTCCTCATCTATTTGGTTCTCCTCTGAGTCAGCAAACAAACGTATTATAGTTGCGTTAGCGACGTCTATAGAATAGCACAAAAAGCAATGAAGATTCAAAAGAGTCAAATGCACTCAAACATGGGTTCATTGCGTAGAGCTTGATTTTAGATGAATTTTGGTCCTAGTCTTGTATTTTTCTGAGTTCGTACGAATTAGTTATGAATTTTCGAAGTTTAAATCCATTTCTAAAAATGGAAAAGGCTGAATTAATCCTGGGCTGACACATGTCACACTATGACTGGTCCACGTGGCATGCTGACGCCAGCATGACATCAGCATGGCGTCATCATCTCGGTTCCGAGCTGATAGGTGGGGTCCCGCTGACGTCATCTTGACGTTAGCATGACGTCATCAACGTCATCAGTTTCGACAGGTGGGACCGGGGGCTCTTGGGTCGCTGACATGTGGGTCCGGTCAAAGTCAACGTCAAGTCAATGGACGAGTCAACGGTCAACGAGTCATAGTCACTGATAGGTGGGGCCAGAGCTGCTGTCGTCAGCAGCTGATGTCACCGTGACATCATCATGACGTCACCTCGGCTGTGTTTGTTACTGACAGGTGGGACCCGCGTGACGTTGTTATGACATCAGCATGACGTCACCTACTGACAAGTGGGTCCAGAGTCTCTGTGTCACTGACATGTGGGTCTGGTCAATCGGTCAACGTTGACTAGTCAACGGTCAACACAGGCCGGGTCCAAACTAGGCCGGTTGGGCCTGGATATGGGCTAGGCTTTGGCCCACCATGTGGCATGCTGTGGTGCTACCACGTCGTAGCCAAGGGCCTCCACTGGGCTTCGGTCCATAGATTGGCCCACACCGCGTGGCTCACGGTGGACTTGTGTTCACGGTCCATGGACCATAGGCTGGGTCTTCGGTGGACCGAGTCCATCTCTCTCTCCCCTGGCATGGTTGAAGGGTCGAGATGGCGACTAGAGGAGGGGGTGAATAGTCTTTTCTAAAATTAATCACGTCGGCTAACCAAAACAAGTGCGAAATTAAGACGATCGGTCTAGCCAAGACTACACCCCTCTATCTATGTTCACTAGCACCTTCCAAAGATACTAATTAATCAACAAAGGTGCCGGGCTAGCTAGAGCTCACCTAACCAATTCTAGGAGCAAGGTCACATAAACCTATGTCACTAGTACTTTAAGCAACAAGGGAGCTCCTACACATGCTAGTAAGCAAAAGCACAAAGCCAACTAAGCTCACTAGCAATGCTCAATAACAAGGCAACCAATGCCAAATTAGAGAGCGCAATTACTTAGCTACACAAACTAAGTAATGTGACTAACAAGGTTACACAAACCAAATTAGCCACGCAAGGGAGCTACTTCTATGCTACACAAGCAAGAAGATAACTAGCAAGCTACACAAGCTAACTAATTACAAAAGCAACAACACAAGCTCAATATATATGAAAGTAATTGCAAGCTTGTGTAACGGGGATGCAAACCAACGGGAAGAACAATGTTGACACGATGATTTTTCTCCCAAGGTTTACGTGTTTGCCAACACGCTAGTCCCCGTTGTGTCAACCGCTCACTTGGTGGTTCGGTGGCTAATTAGCATCACCCGCTAAGCCCGCACGTCGGGCTTCACAAGAACCTACCCCTTGAGTGAGGGTAGCTCAATGACACGCTTTACTAAAGTTGCTCTTCATGACTCCCACGGGGCGAGCACAATGCCCCTCACAAGCTCTTCTCCGGAGCGCCGCACAAACTTCTTGCGGGCTTCAATGGAGACCACCACCAAGCCGTCTAGGAGGTGACAACCTCCAAGAGTAACAAGCACCATTGGCTTGCAACTCGATCACCTAGTGCCACTCGATGCAACCTCACGATGCAATCGCACTAGAATCGCTCACTCACACAATCGGATGATCGCTATCAAATATATGTGAGATGGAGGGCTCCTAAGCACTCTCAAGCATGGACACAAAGCCCCCCAAGGTGCTCAGCGCCAGCCATGGCCGAGGGCCACTTCTATTTATAGCCCCATGGGCTAAACTAGCCGTTACCCCTTCACTGGGCGTTTTTCGAGCTGACCGGACGCTGCACCGGACGCAGCACCGGATGCGTCCGGTAGCGCCTGATCGCCACGTGTCCCATTCAAACTAGCCATTGCCACAATGGCTCTCTAACATGTCTGACCCGACGCTCACACCAGACGCAGAAGCAGACATGACCGGACGCTGAGGCACTGCGCCCGGTCAAGTCCAGTTAGCACCTAGGTCTGACCGGATGCGTCCGATCACCCTTGATCGGACGCTGCTAGTGTCCGGTCGACCGTTCACAGAACGCCGACCATGCAGATTCACATCGGACACGTCCGGTGTGGCGACCGGACGTGTCCGGTCGCTGAGTTCACTGGTTAATACCAGACGTGTCTGGTCACCATACCGGACGCGTCCGGTCACTCTCTGACCAGTGCGACTCACTCCCTTTCTTCACCAAGTTGATCCACATCAACTCCAACTTCATCTCCTTTGTAAATATGCCAACACCACCAAGTGTACACCACCATGTGTATGTGTGTTAGCTTTTCACAATCATTTCCCAAAGGGTTAGCCACTCAACTTGACACGCCACTCAATCCTAGCGACGATGCAAAGTTAGATCACTCGAGTGGCACTTAGATGACCAATATGCAAACAAGTTTGCTCCTCTTGATAGTATGGCCATCTATCCTAAACCCGGTCATAAACTTCTCCACACACCTATGACCGATGAAAAGAAATGCCCTAGGTTATACCTTTGCCTTGTGCATTCCATTCCATCTCCTCCAACATCGATGCAACACATGCACCAACACGATCAACAATGATATGATCCACTTCATATCATCATGTGATCATATTGGCTCATCGATCTTGACTTCACTTGCTCTTCACCGTTGCCATCGTCCATCGGTGCCAAGTCTTGCTCAAGCTTCACTGCCACGCGGTCCATCACTCCAAAGCCTTTGACTTGCCCTTCACGCTTGCAACCGGTCCATCAAGCCAAGTCTTATCTTGATCTTCTCCACCTTGATCACATGACTCAATGTCATGTCTCATGTGCAATAAGCTCCTTCATCATCACATGTGTGAGCTTTGCAACATCTCCAAGCCATTTTCACCTCCATGGCATATGTTGCTCACACACATGTACCTGTGGACTAATCACCTGTGTATCTCACATAAACACAATTAGTCCACCTAAGTTGTCACTCAATTACCAAAACCAAACAAGGACCTTTCAATGGTCTACGTGCATCGGGTGCATGTGTGTATGGCCGACGAGGGGAATTCCCCTACTTCCTTCCCCGGCGTGCTCCCGCCGGTGGTGAGCTCATCGGCGAGCTCCCACAGCGGTGCTAGCGTTCAATTGAGGTGGGAAAAAGCATTGCTAGGCCTCGGCGAGTACAATGGTGGGGTCAAGATGGCGGCCAAGGCTTCCTAGGGCTTTGGCCATGGTGGTCGGTGGCTCGGCGTGGTGGTGCTCGCCGGTGGGGCATCTAGGGGCAGTTCCGGGGGTCCTGGTGCCCCGTTTTTCTTCCAGACGGTTAGCGGGAGGCATGATGTAGCATCGACGATGACCATAGGGCGCGGTTGAGTCCGCACGTGGTGGTGGTGCATGGTGGAGCTCCGCCCGAGGTCCGGTGCTCGTGGCCAAGGCGCTGTGACCGCCTAACGGTGTCTTGGTCTACGCAGCTATCCTCCAGGCGTCATGGCGGTGCTCTACGGCTACTTCCTAGTCCAGCGAGGCAGCCGGATGCGCATGCGGTGGCCACGCCATGACGGCGGCGTTGCGAGCGCGGTGAGCGTGTGCACTGCGATGGTGTCCATGGGCTAGGAGGTGGTCTCAGCAAAGGAACTCACCGAGTGGTGCTTGGCGGCGTTCGGTGGTGATGCGGTGGCGAGGCACTGCCTGGTGGTGGTAGCCGTGTCGTCGGGGTAGGCGCTCGGGGCGGCGCTCCGAGCTCCGGTGATCGACGTCACTGAGCTCCCTGCTCGCCTCCCTCTTCCGAATTTCCCTCTCGGCCCTCTTCTCTCGGAGTGATGCGGGCAGTTGGGCCACTGAACGACGGCGATGGGCTAAGGAATCCCTAGGGCGCTCTAGGCATCGTTTTATAGCCCCAAGCTCTGAGCTCACCAATGGCGGACGAGGCGGACGGCAGGCGATGCGTCGAGCGCATTGGACGATTCACGGGCGCGGGGTAGTTGGCGTAGGGGTTGCGTGGGCACGGCGCCAAGGGAACATGGCCAGGCAATTTGCGTGACCCTGGGCCTGTGCCTGCCGCTTTGGTCGGGACTCGGTCAGGAGGAGAAGCCAGTGTGGGGAGGAAGAAGGCACTGTGCCAGGAGTGGCTGACGCGTGGGGTCCGGTTGGCAGCGGTAGCAGGTGGGGCAGAAGGGCGCGCGGGCGTGAGCGGCATGCTGGGCCGGCTTGCTGGGCTGGTCGTTCGGTCGCACGGGTTGGGCTGGCCTGCGTGCGATGCTAAGCTGCTTAGCGGGCCGAGCCGGCTGCGAGGCTTTCTTCTTTTCTTTTCTTTTTTTATTTTTCTTCTTCTTTATTTGAATTCAAATTTGATTTGGAGTTTGAATTCAAATCTAGTGTACCTTCTTCATTGGATTTTTAGATGTGAGGCCCACAACACTCTTTTATATATATTAGGAACTTTATTTAGCTATTTGGTGTAACAAAAATAGTGGTAATTTTGTTATACAAAAATAGAAATGGTTTTCATTTTAAGCATTTATTCTTTGGTTTGATTAATGATTACTTTGTGGTTTATTACTTTAAAGGAGTTGTAAAGCAGTTGGAAATCCAAATCATAATTTGAGTTGACAATGTATGCAACATTTTATTTGTTAGGGTTTAAATGAACATAATTAACAAATGACATGCTATGCTCATGAAATTGTCTAGTTGGGTTACAACTAATGAAAAACCTAGGGTTGGCTCCTATAGTTGTCACTCAACATTGCATGGGGATTAACAACAAAAATTTTGTAGTTGTGATTTTTGGTGTGTGGATTTTTTTGGGTTTTACAGGTGCGGTGATTGGATCTCGGCGCAGCTGATCGGTGAATCATGCTCGTAGAGCACGAAGGTCTCTGATCTTCGTGGATCTCATTGACCTAACAGTGAGCTGCTTTAAGCATGGCAACAATCTTGGCGAGCTCGGGCGTTTGAGGGAAACGAGCGAGCTCGTTGGCGGCTACCGCCAAATTGGCGCTTAGAGTCTTGAAGACGTCGTGGCCGTTGACACGGAGAAATTCTTCGTCGAGGTCGCGGTGGAGTGGGAGCGGTCTTCCTTGAGAATCGAGCCGATTATTCCGAGCAGCCTCGGCCCTCGCGATGGCTACCTCATTTTCTCGCCGCTGCGCGCGGTTGATGTTCTGGTTCTCCCGAGCAACACGCTCCTCCTCAGTTTTGCCGTTCTGAGGAGGGATGTCGATGCTGATGTTGAAGATCGCGCCACCCCAGAAGGGTGAAAGAAGAAATTGATCGAAGAAGGTTTCGGCGAGGGTCTCCATAGAGCCTTGAGACTCAGAGCTCGGAGTTTCTTCCAGGATGATCTGGAGGTGCGCCCCGGGGCTCCAGCCTAAGTGTAGCGTGTTGACGGCTGGCGGAAGCTGGATGGCGACCTGGTCGGCGAGTTTGCCCCTTAGGGCATGTTGGTAAGCGGTGGCGGCGTTGGAGAACCCGAAGGGTAGGGCCATAGCCCCTATAGTTCCCGAGTAGCCTCTAATAGATCTGGATCGGAGGGTGGTCGGCACTGAACCAGAGTGTCCAGTGCCGATTCAACGACGGAGAGACAATCGGTGAGCTTCAGTCCGACCCGATCGATGGATTCGATTAGATTGTCGTTGTTGATCAGCCTCCTCTGGTAGCGAGGAAGTGGACGGCGAGTCGTTGCCGAAGGAGACCTCGGAATCGGCTCCGAGATCAGATCTGCAGTTGCAGGTGCGGGGGTGGCTGGCACAGAACCGATCTGCCCCCGCTCGAGGAGCTCTCCGACTCTATCCGACTCTGTCAACGTTGATGACCCACGAGATGGATCCGACCGTGAAGATCTGGCCGGGCTGTGGAAGGGACGAAGAGCTCGCAGAAAAAGCCATCTTGTTCGACAAGGAAGTAGCACGCACACCCCTACCGGCGCGCCAACTGTCGACAGAATATCGTCGGCAGTCCTCCGAGGGGTACCCCACGAAGGTAGATTGATCGACAGAGAAGCGCGAGATCAAGAACAAGAAGGCAATAGAGACACACGAGTTAGACAGGTTCAGGCCGTCAGTATGACGTAATACCCTACTCCTATGGTCTGTTGGTTTATATTAGCTATCGTATGATATGCCGTGATTTTAAAGGGGGTCCCTGCCCGCCTTATATAGTCCGGGAGGCAGGGGTACAAGTCGGTTAGATCTGAGAGATAACCGAAAAGTAATAACTGATTACAGGAATCTTGGATGATACATATCCTAACAGATCTCGTAGTATCTTCAGGATATCTTCCTGATGTCTTGCGGAAGGCGCCGAACAGAGTTGTGCCCCGCAAGGCTTCTTCTTGTGGGCTGGGCCACCCCTAGGGGCGCAGCCCATGTGGTCTGCCGTGGGTATCCGGGGTCATACACCCCACAGGTTCACACCATCTAAGTTACAATAACATAGGTCCAGATACAATAGCATAGGTCCAGATACAATAACATAGGTCCATAAAAGGTTCACACCATCTAAGTCACACCATCTAATTGGTTTTCAGTTTCCTTGGCTTCAGTTTTTTTGCTAGGCTCCTCTTTTGGACTGTCTTGTCTGGTGAGGCAGCAATCATGGGATCCACACCTTCACCTAGCAGTGTGTGGAGTCGGCTACAATAAAAGTACCACTATGAGTCATTTTTTGCTCGTGTACAAGTATAAAAACATTGAGAATTAATCTGTTGTATACCCTCTTGTCACCCTAATGGGGCTGTTTTGTAGGATCTGCTCTCTTGTGAGCCTTGTGGGCCTAGAGAGTACATTTAGGGATGCTGGTGCCAAGACTTGGGCATTGGAAGCATTTGGGGCTGGTGGTGCCATTTCTTGGTCATTGGAAGGATTTGGGGCTGGTGGTGCCATTTCTTGCAATGTTGGTTCGGCAACACTGTCCCCTCCCTTCTTTGCTCTCTTTGTTGGGATCTTTGCATTGTCACCATACTTTGTTGTATTTTTCCTTGGCTTCCTTGGCCTGTAAGTTTAGAGACAAATGTTCAAGTTAATGAGCACAACAATTAAGGACATCAAGTGAATGTAGTAGGTCTTGCCTTTTCTTAGTCCCATTAAGATGGCATTTGTAGCTTGTTTCACCATGGCCCAATTCTCCACATATCTTGCACTTCCTTTTACCTCTAATCTTCGTTTTCTTGCCGTTTTGTGCCTCATTCGCAGCTTGTTTATCTGCCTCATTTGCTGCTTCCTTGGCTGCCTTCTTTCCCTTGCTTCCACTACCTTCACGGAAGCTTTTCATCCTGAGTTTTCTGTACCTACCAGCTGCCTTCTTGTCAAGGGGTGCCTTAAGCACAAACGGCAAATCAATATCTAGCCACTGTGACCTATCAGGCAATGGCTCTATAAGTCTCTTATAGGCTGCCTGGAACCTCTCAACCGAGTAATACTCGTGCACAAAGTCCTCCATTCTTACATTAGCGACTGTACACTTGTTATCAAAGCCAAAGCATGCTGGCAAGGCTTACCAGTATGCTGCCACTCAAGACAGGTGCACTCATGAAGATGTGACTTCACAACATGTCTACTATTAGTGTTTGTGGTGTCCCAAATCTTTACTATAGAACTACCTCCATCTACAACAGTCAAGTGCCCAAGTCCTCTTGTTCTTGCCTTCAACTGATGTATGACTGCTGGGAGGATCTTCCCATGAAGCCTTTCTGATATTCTTCTCCTTTTTGCCCACAACACCATTATCATCTCTCTAAGTTTGTCTGCGAGCTCCACAACAGGAAGGTCTTTCCAGTCCTTGGTCCAATTGTTAAACACTTCAGCAAGGTTATTAGTGATATAATCACATTTAATGTCAGGATTGAAGGCAGATCTCATCCATAGCTTATAATGGTGAGCCTCCAGCCAAACCAACACATCAGGAGCAGCTTCAACAATTGAATTGAAAAAGTAACCACAAACTTCTTGTCTATAAGCTATAGCTGCAGGATACATCTTAGAGAATACATCACCACCACACCTCTTAATAAAGTTGTTTATTAGATGTCTAAAGCACTCCCTATGTTCAGCCTTAGGAAACACTTTCTGAACTGCATTTTCCAGACCTTTGCATGCATCTGACGAGATAGCTCAAACAGGAAGATCTCCTATGGCCTTATGCAAATGAGTCATAAACCAAGTCTAGTTATCTGTTGTCTCGCCATCAATGAAGCCGAAAGCAACCGGGTACATCCAGTTGTAACCATCTATATCACAAGCAGCAACTAAATGATCATTCCATCTACCATTAAGTGCAGTAGAGTCTATGCTAAGGTATGACCTACATCCTTCTAAGAAAACTTCAATGCAAGGTTGTAGTGCACAGAAAAATCTATGGAAATAGAACATGTTGTCTACCTTCTTAATGCCAATCTCAATAACACTGCCTGGAGATTTCTTCAGTACCTCTGCCCTCCAATTGAATAGCAGCTGAAAGCTTTCTTCCCAATTGCCATACAATTCTCTCAAAGCAATTTGCCTACCTTTCCAAACAGTGTCATAATGAATTCGGCACTGTATCTAGTTGGGTCTATTTTGACAATGTGTAGTTCAAACTCTTTATTTATAGTAAATTATCTCACAGCCAATCTAAACTCCTTCATGTTAGGATACACTGTGCCAAGATCCATTCTAGGCCGATTTGGATCATACACCACAGTCCTCTCCCCTGGTAAATAGTCATCAACATCAATGGCTGCCCTAGTTGTATCAACTTCCCAAGTATCGTCGTTCTGTTCACCGCAAACTTTTCTAGCTGCCTCCCTTGCCTTATCAGCCTCCTCATCCTCAAGCCTTAGTCCCAACAATGCATACATCACCTCATCATCCACCATCTCTATTCTTCCCTCTTCATCTCGACTTTCTTCAATGCATAGCGTATCCTAATCAACAAGAGGTGTCCGCAGCTGCTGTGCAGGAGGTTCTACCGCTGCTAAGCTAAGTTCAGGCTCTCCATCGAGCCTAGTACAGGAAACAAAAGCGGTACAGTTAGGAGATCTCCAAAGTTAGATTACCACCATAAATTAGAGGACTAAGAATTATTCTTATTTTACTTCTTAATTACCACTAGAATGGTTCAAAGTTCTATGTACATGACCATAGCCTAGGTGCCATTTTATCATTGAAAAACAGCACATGAACGTAAACTTAATAAATGAAAAGGCATTGGTCAGAAACTATCAAGTTCACAACTCAGAAACTATCATATGGAAGCACTGGTCAAAAAGAAGCTAAGTAGTAGAGCATTCGTGAGCAAGAATGCGTACCCTAGGATGAGATCTGGCCGGTAGTTGTCCATCCAGCACTTGGAGCAGCACGGGCGTGGCCAAAGGTGCCGGGACCCCTGGCTGGCTACGGGGAGACCAAAGGTGCCGGGACCCCTGGCTGGCTACGAGGAGACAGCCGAGGAGGTGGGCTGGTGCGGACGCGTCGGGGCGGCGGCAGGGGGCTCTGGGCGAGTATGCATCAGCCCTGGCGGCGTCGGTGTGTTCGTGACCGAACGAACGGGGGATGGAATAGATTGGATACGGTTGTTGAAGGCTCAGGGGCAAAACCGGAAAGGAAAAAGGTCGCCAGAATAAAAAAAAATTGACAACAAAATACAGAAATAACATTAACTAGTGTATCTAATTTGATAATAACAAATCAACGAATCCCTTTTACGAAATGATAAAAGAGCCGAGCCCACGTTTCGTAATGGCATATGTCAGAGCACGGGGCACACCCGCCCTCCGCCCCGTAAGCCAAATACGCCGTGGCACGCGTGGCCATGCCGCCCCGGTTCCCCACCGCCCGCCTCCTCACCAGCACCAGGCCGCACAGGCTGCTCCCGCTCCTCTCCCCTCTCCCCTCCGCGGCCCTGTCCCCGGCCCCTCGCGCCCTCCGCCTTCCGCCGCCGCTTCTTCACCGAGGCGCGCGCCGCCGCCCGCTGCCCCGCGGCATGGCCTCAGCCGCCGCCGCCGCCCCCGGGCCACACGCCGCCGCGGAGGCGCCCCCCGTCGGCGTGGGAGGAGAGGGCGCCGCCGCCCCGCGGCAGCTCGCCCTGGAGGAGCTGCCCTGGGACCATTCCTTCGTCCGCGAGCTGCCCGGCGACCCGCGATCCGACGCCATCCCGCGGGAGGTCCGGCCTGCCTCCTCCTCCTCTTCCCTTCCCTTCCGCTCGCTGCTGGCTTCATTCAAGCGCGCTCGATTAGCTGCCTCCTTCCTTCCTCGTGTTTTGTTTGGCTAGCAGCTAGCTCACCTGCCTGCCGTGCTGTTGCAGGTCCTGCACGCCTGTTACTCCAAGGTGTGTCCCTCGGTCAAAGTGGATAACCCCAAGCTGGTGGCGTGGTCTGACTCCGTGGCCGATCTACTCGATCTGGATCACAAAGAGTGAGGCCTGAAATCCTTGATTCTTACGATTCCCATTTCTAGCTGCTTTTCTACAAGTGGGCATCCTTCGCCAAGTTGCAATAAATCTAAGGAATGGCGATTTTAGAAGCAGGGACATCTTTATCACACGTTTCTGGGATGCACTGAAACAAAGCTGCTTAGTGTTGACACTACTAAAACCACTTGAATTTACACCCCAATTGTATCCTTTGCAGCGAACTTCCTCAGTTGTGTCCTTCCTGTGTGCCACTGTGGTAGAGTCCTGGCTAATTTAACACACCAAATTGTCTGACATTTTAACTCTTCAGATATCACCTGTAGCCACTGATCCTCGAGTGAGTACTGATTGGTGTCTGCATGCTCTTCGCAGCTTCAAAAACCTCCCATCCAAGAATGAAATAGTGGTACTATTTGGATGTGGATTTTGTTAAATTGTGCTCACATTTTTGTTTACAAACTGTAGTCTTATACTTTGGCCTTTGTGAGAGCAATAAAGCTAAGCACGTCTCTTTGTTGAAAGCTAACCAGTTGAGTTCATACTAATGAATAGGTGAGATGTATGGGTATGAAAAGAAATTGCAAAAATATCTAAGATACTTTGAATTCATCGGAAGTTGGAAGTGCATCAATCATAACTAAGGAGTTGACAACAGCAGGTGTGTTACGGAATAACCATTTTTTGAGAAACAAAAAGTGTGGCAAGACACTTAGACCTTTTAGCATATGAAATGGTTCATTGTCTTATTTTGGCAGACATGTTTTGTTCTTGGCCACTTCAGTCACTAAAAGAGCTGCTATAATGCTGAAACTTTTTATGACATGGTCGTTCCATATGGCAATAGGCCCACATGGTAGTCTAACAGCTAGTCACATCTCCATGATCTTTATTTTTATTTTAACAAAATATTCCAACCAACAGATTTCATTCGAGAAAATAAGCGTTAGCTGACTTATTACTCTTAAGGTCTGTGATGAGCATGTTTGAAAGATGGCACTTAGCCCTTAGTGGCATCAGGGCAATAAGTGGTGTCCTGCTGCCTTGATTATGGGGGTCATCGATGTGCCTAGGTAGTCCAACATAGTGCCTACGCGCTCCAAGGTAATCCAAACAACTACTTCTAACATGCCATTACATGAAAAAGGAAATTTAGAATTGTTACATACAATAGTCCTGTCCTTGCCTCCTTGAGGACATTTGGCTGCCTTGGGGATCTAGGTGCTAGGTGGCAGCTGGTCACACTTAGCAACTTATCTGTTGCAAGTTCACAAAATATTTGGATAACAACATTAGAATATCTTTGCTGAATTTTCTCACACCTGTTGCCGCGGGTGAGATCAACCTGACGATGAAGCCTTCCTTTTATCTCTGTTCTGTTTCTTCAATTTCTATATTTTCTTTCTTGCGCTCACCATTAAGACTCTTGGAACTTGTACACATCATCTGGTCTTCCACTTGGGTCCCATGGGTGGTTTCCCACTTGTCAGTTAAAGCACTGTATTTCGAAAAATGAAGAAACAGAACATAGATAAAAGGTTTCTTCCTCCTGTTATCGAGATGACCTATCCTTTGATTTCCTCTTGTTTGCTACTCACGTCGTTGGTTTGATCTCTTTGCGATTAATATATGGACTTGAACAAGTCAGGAGCTACTGAAGTTAGAAATTTGTCCTTATTGCATAGGTTGAGTTCTAACTTGTGCCCCCCTTCCAGTTATCATTTTCTTTCTGCATAGAATTGTGTTTTTCCCCTACCTTGCCTACTCATCCAATTCTCAGTTTTTTTTGGTATCCTTGCTGATATTGTTGAACAGAAATTCATAATTGTTTATGTGCTATCTTGTGTATTTTCAGGTTTGAAAGACCTGATTTTCCTCAGTTTTTCTCAGGAGCAACTCCACTAGTGGGAAGGTTTGTTGTACCATCACTTAATATCCTTACTATTTGGTTCCAGACAGCCAAATAATCAACATTCTGATGGATAACAACCTGCAGTTTGCCCTACGCCCAGTGCTATGGAGGACATCAGTTTGGTGTATGGGCTGGTCAGTTGGGGGATGGAAGAGCGATAACTCTTGGAGAGGTTGTCAACTCTCGAGGTGAGAGGTGGGAGTTACAGCTCAAAGGTTGTGGAAAGACTCCATACAGCAGATTTGCTGATGGTCTTGCTGTCCTACGCAGCAGTATCCGTGAATTCTTATGCAGCGAAGCCATGCACGGTCTAGGCATTCCTACAACTCGTGCTCTTTGTCTAGTTGAAACTGGAAAATCAGTTGTCCGAGATATGTTCTATGAGTATGTCATGATATCTTAATTTTCCAATGTACACTGTTAAGCCATGTTATGTTTCATCGCTGTGTTCCACTTCTATAAGATAAATTTTCAACAAAAGGGGGGAAAGGTAGAAAAAGGCTGTATATGATCTAGCTTTTTATAAGCTGAGCATGGTAATGATGGCAGTGTTATCTGTAGCATACAAAATATTTGAATCAAGGCTGTTTGAGCCAGATATATACTCAAAGTAATAGCGGTTGGTGGAACATCACTGTTAAGAACTTATTTGTTTATTTGTGCTTCAGGCATAGTGGTTTTATTTCACTGAATGACAGCTTGCTTCATAAGTCCTTTTATATTATTTGATTTGTGCACAGGTGGCAATGTAGTATGTTGGTCTTTTGCTTTTGTTTTAATGTGCCTTTTTTTTTGTTATTCTTATTGACCTAGACATGATTATAAAGCATGAAACTGCCCTAAATTATTCTTGAACACAAGCTGCAGATTGTAGAGTGTGGATTGGGTTATTTCATGTTATTTATTTCTGCGAATGACGTCAAGTCTCATGTACTCACATATCACCTGTGTATGCTGTATAGGGCCACTTTCCTGTTAAGGCTTTTCTTTTTCTTAAAAAAAAAATACTGCAAACATGGATGAGTTTTGCTCTTACTATGTCACCAGGGTATGCTATGCTTAGAGAACCTTTGTTACATTACCACTACCTGCAATCTATAACACTACTACCTGCAATTTATAACACTGACTGGCAGCAGTTAAAAATAGATTTTATTTTAAGGATCATGTTTCTGAAGGTTTTCAGTAAATACACTGTACCTATTGATATGCTTCTAGTGTTAATCATTTGTCTTATATATGCAGTGGCAATGCAAAGGAAGAACCAGGTGCAATCGTTTGTCGTGTTGCACCATCTTTTTTACGTTTTGGTTCGTATCAGATACATGCTTCGAGGGGCAAAGAGGACATTGAAATTGTTCGTCGTTTGGCAGACTACGTGATACGTCAACACTTTCCGCATCTTGAAAATATGAAAAAGAGTGAAGGTTTGTCATTCGAGGCAGCTATAGGAGATTCTCCAACAATAGATCTCACATCAAACAAATATGCAGGCAAATATCTTTATACCACATTTTATTTTTCTTTCAAAATCCTCGGAGAACTAACCTTTCCTCACCTGCAATCCATTTGTAACAGCCTGGGCAGTTGAGGTTGCAGAGAGGACTGCTTACTTGATAGTTAGATGGCAAGGTGTTGGCTTCACCCATGGTGTACTTAACACTGACAACATGAGTGTGCTGGGCCTAACTATTGATTATGGACCATTTGGCTTTCTCGATGCCTTTGATCCTAGCTATACTCCAAATACCACTGATCTTCCTGGGAAGAGGTATTGTTTTGCAAATCAACCTGGTGTTGGCTTGTGGAATATTGCTCAGTTTGCTGGACCACTGTCATCTGCTGAGCTTATCAGCAAAGACGAGGCAAATTATGTGATGGAGAGGTGAGCTCTTCCTCCATTCTGAACAATTATTGGCAGTAGACGACAATAACTTATTTGTGTGAACATTTTGATTTTTTGTTTGTTGCAGGTATGGGACAAAGTTCATGGATGAGTATCAATCTATCATGACCAAAAAGCTGGGCTTAACCAAGTATAATAAGCAGCTAATTAGTAAGCTGCTTAACAACTTGGCAGTTGATAAGGTTGACTATACCAACTTTTTCCGTCTTCTTTCGAATGTCAAAGCGGATCCTGGTATTCCGGAGAATGAGCTGCTTGTTCCACTGAAGGCTGCTCTCCTAGATATTGGGAAAGAAAGGAAGGAAGCATGGATCAGTTGGGTACAGACTTACATTGAAGAGGTGGGTCACCTATTCTGTAATTGTTTCCTCCATATGCACTTCTATCATAAAAGGGATGGTTTGATGTTGTGATAGCGCACTGTTTTGGCTACTGTTGATATTTCTGTTGTCGTTTGGTTCTTTTTTTTTTAAAAAAAATCTTTGCCATTTTTTGTGAAGTTGGAATGATCATTTGGAAACTGAGTGACATGTTGTGGTTTGGGCAGAAATTCCCACTCTTTGTTGCAGGCTTGCTGCCCTTGTGCTTTGAAAATTTACCTGCATTCCCTCTGAATTTATGTGACTATGCTCTAAAATTCATCAAATAGTCATATTTCCTGATTTCTATACATTGTGAATTGTCATCTGCACTGTCCAAGATCCATCAAGGTTTATTATGCTCTACCATTGTTACCAGACTTTTATATTGCTACATTTAATATCTTAACCTCCGGTCTAACGGTGTTATTCATTCTGTGTGAAAGCTGGTGGAGAGTGGCATTCCTGATGAAGAAAGAAAAGCCGCGATGAACTCTGTTAATCCAAAGTATATTCTCCGCAACTATCTGTGCCAGTCTGCTATCGACACAGCTGAGCAAGGTGATTATGAGGAGGTTCGCCGGCTGCTTAAAGTAATGCAGAATCCTTATGATGAGCAGCCGGGAATGGAGAAGTATGCGCGGTTGCCACCAGCCTGGGCATACAGACCTGGAGTCTGCATGCTGTCCTGCTCCTCGTGAACCCAGGATGCAAGCAAGACGTGGACATTACAAAATGTTTGGGTGGTTAGTCTTTTCTCCTGTATAGGGGTTCATCTTTGTGCTATAATGTGTCGAGCATCGCATGCTATTTTTTTCAGTGATGCAAGTGTGTAAGAATCTTAGTTGTAAGTTATGCGCTATCTATCATGTCGTTGCAAGAATAGTGAAGCAGTACGATCAGGAATTGTTGTGAAACGAAACACCCGGACATGCACCTAGATTTCGGAGATGTTCTACAGTGCAAGCCATCTAGTATCCCGTACGGAGATGGAATTTTGGCGGTTTACATTTCTATATAAAGCTCTGGCGCGACCTAATCGCTACATAATAAAATCTGTCGGAGTATACGAGGAGCAGCATTCTCGTAGTCAGACTTGTAGTCTGTTGTATCATGGTGGCTTCCTGGAAAATTAATTTTACATCCTGGTGTTGGTACATGTACAGGCACAGCCAGTTGTGACATGTGAGCACAAGTGTGTTCGCTGACCACAAATACTAGGATTTCTAAAGAGGCTGATTCACTTAACTAAGTTAACTAAGAGCATCTGTCTCTATATCATCCTAAATGCTAGGAATATAGATTTTGGTAAAAAATTTCCCTCTAACAGTTTTTCTAAATGGTCATTCAAACAGTCATTTTTTATTCTGCATTTTTTGCTAGCCAAAAATAGAAGACGAGAATGACTCTCTAGAGTGCGTATTAAATATGGAAAAACTATTAAAGAGCACAAAGATATAGAAAATATTTTTTATATAAATAACTATTCAATAATGATTTAGAGGGTGGGATTTGGAAAGGCTCTCCAATATGGCTGAGCTGGTCTTCCCACATAGAAGCAAACTCCAGATGTGCGCTGGGCTTGCCGTACCCGGGCCCGCCTCCTCACGCCAACTGATTTTTGGGTAGTTAACTAAAGCTGCCAGGCCCACTCGATCTCGGAGTCACCATGATTCATTTCAGGGGAAAAAAAGTAGTGCAGATTAATGAAGCATCGAAATAATCCAAGATAATGGAAAACGCCAGAACTTGTCAATGATATCGTTGCTGCAGATGGTTTGCTTTTTCAAAATAATGCGGATTCTTTACTCTTGCTAATAGTTACACTTAAGAGTCCGAAACTTATAGGGTTATTATAATTTTGGTACACTTAAGAGTCAAGCTAATAGTTACATCACTTTGACTGCCGATATCGTCTAAATAGGGCCCTCTCTTGGAAATGCTACCTTGGGCTAATTGAATTTGGATATTACCTTCATTTTGCTATCTCACAATGGCCCTGTTCATTTGTCTCATGATCCGTACTTTTCAGCTTAGTTTTTCCAGCTCAGTGTTTTTCTCTCACAACAAGTCAGCGGGAACAGTGTTTCGGTTTGTTTTTTTTTTCAGCGAAACCAACAAGGCCAATATCTTATTATTCTTGCACATACTAGTGAATACATGTACTATAAAATGTCTTGGCTTTTCTAGATTATCTAGAAAAAACCAAAACCGTCTTGTAATTTAGAAGAAAGGAAGTACTATAGTAATTTAGAAGAAAGGAAGTACTATATTCGATCTATCAGACTGCACAATCCATAGATTTCCACCTATCATGCCGTTTAAGGATTCGGGACTGAGGAACTACAGTACTACACCGATGGATCTTGACGGCTGCAGCAGTTGATTACTGGCCTCTGGTTTTGTTGTTCCCTGGCTGTCAGTCTTGGGATCCTTGCTCTCGCCTTTTGATTCCCCCTAGGGCACGAGAAAATGGTAGAAGTAAAGCTTGTCATTATGCTGCAGTAATTTACGCCGGGGCTGCCCTAATTATAGTGCGTGTTTAGTTCGCGAATTTTGAGAATTTGGCTACTGTAGTACTTTTGTTTTTATTTAGCAATTAGTGTTTAATCATGGACTAATTAGGCTCAAAACGTTCGTCTCGCAATTTTCAACCAAACTGTGCAATTAGTTTTTTTTCGTCTATATTTAATGCTCCATGCACCTATCACAAGATTCGATGTGATGGTTCATGTAGTAATTTTTGGAAATTTTTTTAGAAACTAAACAAGCACATAATTAAAAACTGGCATCTGTCAGGGGCAGCGCCCAGTGGCAGTGGGGCAAGTGCAACCCAGCTCACTCGTTTTCAACGGTTGGTAAACAAAGCGCAAAACTGAGCGACCGAGTGACAGCAGCTTCATCACCGAAAAGCAACTCCAGCAAGCAAGCACAGCTGCACAGACACAGGCCCGCCAACACCCTTCCATCTCTCTCCCTCTCCCTCTCTCATCGCGTGGTGTGTACAGTAGTGCCCTGCTGCTGCTGTCCCGCAGCCGCAGGGAGCTCACAGCTACTGTTGGAGCTCAAGCACCAAGGAGGTGTCCAGCCGGCGCCCACAGGCCACACAGCATCATCACTGCTAGCCTCATTCAAGAATCTTCCAGCTTTCCCCAAACAGAACCAACCTTGGGCCATGGCTTCTTCTTGATCTGTGGTGGGTCTCGCTCCCTCTCCTCCTGGTGTCTCAATCTCGATCCAAGATCAGTGCCAATCTGCAGTGTTTTCCCCCTTCGGTGCTAGCGAAAAGAGAGAAAAATCTCATCTTTTGACTGCTGAGCTTGGGGAAATGAGTTTGCAGGTGGATGTTTCTTCAAGGGTACCCTTTCTTCAAGGACATACTAGTTTGATGCAAGGTCAGCTTCCTTCTATCTCCTCTATCTATTGATTATGGAATCATTTAAATGTTTCTGCTCTACTCTGTTGATAACATTTGTGGATTATATTGGCGCATTCCAATCTTACATTAGGGATTTATATCTGGATATATGTTTCTTGAGATTATTGATGTGGATCTATCAAACTCCAACTCTGAGGAGTTTAGTCTGTCATCCATTCTTGAATATTCAATCATGTTCCAATTTGGGTTTTACAATAGGTTCTTGATATTTCTATTGCAGCTTTCTAGATTGTCTTGGCTGCACTGTCCTAGAGCAAGTTTCTCAGTCACAAGTGAGATATTTTTGTGAGCTCCAAAAAGGAAGCAACAAGACAAACAGAATAGGCAGCATCTAGATAGGCATCTCGTAGCTTCCTTAGTTGCCTGCACCTTCTTCTGTTGAATTGAATCATCAATGGGTAGGGGGAGAGGCAGAGGGAGGAAGCAGCTCACCAATGGCAGGATCCACGAGGACAAGGGGAGCAGCGGCGAGGAGGTCGTCGTGCCTGCAAGGAAGAGGAGGGGACGGCCCCAGAAGCGTGTCGCCGCTGAGAACATCATTGAAGCAGAGATGAAAAAACTGGAGGCGGCCGCCGATGATGGCGATGAGGACTATGTGGTGGGAGCAGGGGATGGTGCCAAACTGAAGGGTTCAAGAATAGAGCATGCTTCCGCAGGAGCTGGTGGCAACAAGAGGAACAGGGTGCCCAAGGAAGAAGAGGACTCGAATCTTGACATGGAGGAGAACAGCTCCAGCACTCGGTCCAGCAATGATGAGTCGATCCGGTCCAATGGCTTCCGGCAGTCAGGAAGCCGCCGGAAGAGCACCCCACGGCGAGCGGCC
The DNA here is from genome assembly GCF_019320115.1 of Miscanthus floridulus. NCBI lineage: Eukaryota > Viridiplantae > Streptophyta > Magnoliopsida > Poales > Poaceae > Miscanthus > Miscanthus floridulus. Next base: position 49,287,082 of record NC_089598.1, on the reverse strand, counting down.
GAGGCAGGGCTATAGTCAAAATTGGAATTGGAATGGAGTAGATTCTTTGGTATCAATTAGGCAGCTGCTCTTCAATTTTGCCATTCATATTTTTAGTAGCAATCTTCATTTTTTGTCATTTTGGTGTTTGCTAGGCCACCTACATTACATGAGTGTAAACATATATAATACTGATTGCAAGCCATCCGAAGTTTTGCTTATGTTAATGAAGAAAATGTGTGAATGAACCACTAAGGCCCTGTGTCGCTTGTGTTATGAGTCGTACTATTTCAGCGAACGAACAACGTTTTTTTCTCACAACAAATCGATAAATAGTACTTTTAGCCATGACTTTTCAGCTAAACCAAACAGGGCCTAAAGCTCCACATCTAGTAGTTGGTTGGTACTGTACTGATTGGTCAGCACCATGTTTTGCTTCACATCAACAAACTGCCACTACAAGCTCCTGCACCCCCCCCCCCCCCCCTAATGTGCCTTTTCATTGCCATTTTTACTACGGCAAACATTCCCAGTTCTTACTAATAAAAATCGGGAGATCGTCGGCCTGTTCGCTCGTTGGTTTCTGGGTTGATAAGCCCGGCTGGTGCTGATTTGTTGTGAGAGGAAAACACTGTTGACTGGCTGATAAACCCGGCATAGGCTGCATGAGTTTTTTTTACTGTGCATGCCCAGCTATGCCAAGACGGTTCAACGTTTGTTTCTGCCTATAGGCGGAAGCATGGAGATCTTGGATTCGTCCCATTGAATTGTATAAACTCATGCGGCTGTAAACTGAAATTCAGATGTAGTGATAGTTCTGAATGCTATGGCAAGCCAGTAGTCTAGCACTAGCCCCAGGCTCCAGGTGTTGGTGCCTTGGCAATCTCTGCCATCTTCAAACCTAATGATTCTGCAGTGATGATGTTATAAAAGGATATGGCATTGCATTTTTGTCGATGTAGGAAGTACAAGTAGAAGGGCCTATTTGGATGATCTAGGCCTAGTTATTAATTGGAAAAAGTCTACTTCACCCCACACCTTTTATACTTAGTCTACTTTACCCCCCAACTATGAAACCGTCTGTTTTACCCCCTGAACTTTCCAAAACCGTCTATTTTACCCCCTGGGCAGTTTTTCAGCGGCGGTTGTCTGTAGCAAAACCGCCGCTGAAAGCCCGCCCAGGGGGTAAAATAGACGGTTTTGGAAAGTTCAGGGGGTAAAACAGACGGTTTCATAGTTTGGGGGGTAAAGTAGACCAAGTATGAAAGGTGTAGGGGTGAAGTAGACTTTTTCCGTTATTAATTAGGGCTAAAAATGGTCTAAATTAGTCGACGATTGGTCAAATAGTCAAAAAAAAAAGCTAGCTAACAAATAGTAGAAGCCTTGTTTAAAATATAAGCTCACCTATTAGCTCATGTTTAGATAGTCTGGATATAAAAACAGCTGGCTAACAATTAGCCCCATGCATCCGATATAAGCTCTAATAATAAATAACACAACCATTTGGATCACCAGAATCAACTGTAGAACTAGCTAGCGGCTAGCCACAACCAACCTAATTCAGCACCACTCGGTAATATCATTGTCGTGCAATTACAACGAAATGGTGCGGACACCATGATAGTGTTTCCACTGAAATATTCTTGATTTGAGCAATGTGACGGTAACGGACCATCTGATCCAACTGATTCAATAGGAACATATGCTTGTATATACGTAAAATAAAAATGATGTCTTTTCAGAAGAAAAAACAGTAGTGTTGTCCCATCAAAACTTAGAATGATACCAGGATCATTTTATTTGCATTGAGTGATGACTAGACAAGAACCCCATTCTCGTAGTTAACAGCGTGGCGAAACTTTTTTTGCCAGGCCAACTCACTCTAAGTCTAGAGAGGAACCTGCCAACTAAACAAGTTGTAACCTTGTTCTTAGAAGAATATTTGTACCAAATATTGATGTATTTTATATATTGGTAAAGTCCATATTTCAACCAATAATCTATATGGTAGTCTGATTTTCAACACTGAACACGAAACTAGGTACCAATTCCTCACCTGCCGGGAGCTCGAGGCGTGGGTCAAAATAGGTAACACGCCAACGCCGCCGCATCCTCTTCCACCCGTCCCCTGTGCTTGGATGTCCCGGTGGGTCTCTGGGGTTCGGCGTCGTTATCTAACTGATTTTAAATGTGTTTTATTAATTTATAAAAATACTAAAAAACTAGTATAATCTCTAAAATTGGATAACTAATTTATTTTAAATTAGAAGAGCGTGAAACTAGTACCATTTTTCTTCCAAAAGTGTTATCTATTTCTATCCGTTGTTGCTCTACTTGGATTTTATTTTGATCTTGTTTGTTTTAAATAAGTAGTGTGAATGACTACGAGCAAAAATTGTACTAGTTTCATATATTTCTGATTCAAAATAGAATTTTATATGATTTTTTAGATCAAATTAGTTGTTAATAATTTTACAAAATTGGTAACCACCTTTGAAACTGTCAAGATGACCAAATTTACCCGGTTTTAATAGTTGGTGGCATCAGGCACCCAATTTCATTGTTTAGGTTTAAAAAATGCACAACCATGGGAGTTGGAGGTTAAAAATAGACTTTATCCTTTATATAAACTTGGATAAATTTGATAGCTTGACTATAGATAAAATCGAAGTTGCATCATTGTCCGCTACTTAGACACTGTTACTGGCTCAAATGGATGGTAGTGCCTTTTAGGAAAGAAAATTTCAACTTGATGCCAGAGAAGAAAGTTCAAAATTTTGAGTGCTAAATGAGAAAGACTCATTTGTTTCAGTGTCAAATAAATAATTCTCTCTTATCATTCTTACACATGTTTCAAAATGTTCGGCCATCATCCAGAACGTCCCCAATCAACTTTGCGATGCCATTTCAAGTTTCCACTAGTTCAAAATGCAATGAACCTTGCCGGATTTGGCAAGTACGACGGGCCTGAATTTACCCGGACCGTGCAAGTTGGCCGGTGTCAGTGTTGGGATGAGCATTTGACCGTTTGTGTTGTTCTTTGGGTACACGGAGATGGAGGAGTTCACTACTCCGGCAACCCGTAGTGCCATAGCCCTACTCTACACAACAAAGGCTTGATGCTTTGTTGACCTATTCCAGTAATTGGGTATGTTTGATTATATAATTGTTTTTAGGAGGGTATCGTGGTTGGATGGCGATGCAATTGGAGCTTCACACTTTCTGCCTCCCACGTTGCCGATTCTAATGCGTGGAAATGCTCTCGAGGCACCATATATCCCTGTCACTGTAAATAGGATTATTTAGCTAAGCGCGACTTGATGAGCAGCAAGAAATATTGCTTTTGTCACCAAACAATTAAGTACCTCTTTTGAATATAGTTTTAGTTGTGTTGTTTGGGCTGTTGTAGAGGTGGCTTCAGCGGTTCTTTGACCTCATATTATGTCACATTTGTTTGATACTTAGCTACAAAAAATTAGGAAATATTTGAAATTACTAATCCCACAAGTAGGGATGAAAACGGGACGGATATTTTTTGATATTCGTTCATCCCAAAAGGCTCAGAACGCTATATCGATATTCCGTATCTGAATCTAAACATTTAATATCCGACCATATTTGAATCTGAATGCTTAAAATTTTCTGTTTTTTGAAATCATTTTTGAACATTCCAACATGCTCCAAGAATGATGAGACTTGTTTTGTTGTTTCCATCACAAGGTGTACTCCAAATCATATTAAGGACTCCACTTGAGCTGCCCTATAAATTTGGAAGATAAAATGTCACAAACTTGCCATCACGCTGCTACGGATCGAGGACTTAGAATATTTTTGAGCTCAAAAGGAGCACTGCATTCAAAATTGAGGCCACTGTTTGAGCCAATTAGAAGTGGAATCAGGTCTTGTCCAAAAATAAAGTTTGTTTTACTCCACTTAAAATTCAACTTTTATTAAAGGTCAAACTTCATATCTAGTACATAAACCATTGCTTCATCTTGGTCAAAGCAGCACCTCGTTAAACTCTGGAATTAGGGTTTTTGACCAATTGAGGCATTTTCTTGATATTTGCTCAATACGAACCCTTCATGACTTTTGTTGTAGAATTCAATTAGAGTCATTTGGGCAAGGTAGCAAGGTTGGGTCGACATCTCATATTCCCATTTACTTAATAAAGCAATCCAAGAAAGATTATAACTTATTATTTCATGTGACTTCTTGATTCCAAACTTCATGAAACTTTTCCACTGGTCAAGATGGATGCATGTTGATGTAATGTACAAGAAATAAGCATGTTTAACATTACTCTTGCATAATCTTAACAAGGGTCCACATGTAAGTAAGGGTGTGTTGTCCAAGTTTAAGTTGGAGCTCACTATTGTAGATTTGATCTTAACACCTTCATCAACACTTCTCATGTCATGTTTGAGCTCAAACCCATTGCTTAACTGGTGACAAACACCTGGGGTGTTACAGCCCCCCCTTATGGGAATCTCACCCTGAGATTCGGTGCGAAAGACTTTTAAGGGAAGAGAAGCATGTCATCCTTTTTCCAACATCAGTGATAGCATTAGGCTACTTAACTTTGGAGTATCAGAGAGGCTAATTTGGTCAAGACAACTTTCGTAGTAAATTTTGTCTGAAGAATTTCCTTCGTTGGCTTCCATGAAGCATTGTTTCTTTGGGAGGAATCCAAGACAGCACAACACTTCATTCTCGAGATACAGAGAGTACTACAGAGCATAAACTAATTACCCACAATCTCTATTTCCCTAATGAATATAGCATGGACCATGTGAACTTAGCACTAGACTGCAAGCTTTAGAAAGCTACTCATTACAATGGTTCCATGTTCATTCACAAAGTTCGAAAAGTAGTCCTCTACCAAAGTAGCTTGAGTACAACCTTTCATAAGGGATGAGATCACAGACGGGGTAAGCATCATCCAAGGCTGTAAGAAACCAACTAACTAATAAACAATGTCTAGGTCGATCATAACTGTTCAATCACTCAGATGCCAACCGATGGAAAACTACATAATATTCCATGTGTGCAGTTCTCTTTCTCTAATGATAACATTGTATTATCTGAGTCCGTTGAGTGAGTGGTGAATGTGATAGCTAACTCTGTTGACTCATCATTTTTGATGATCATTATTTGAGGGAATCCTCGTATCCAAGCGACAACAGTTATCTGGGTTGAATCTGAGGCAACCTCTTGGGTAAAAACACATAGAATGTACCAAGGATAAGTCCGCCTTGGAAATCCTTGCTGAGGAAGGATGGTAGCGTGGCCTGGAGGTCAACAAAAGTTTCAAGTATACACCGACGGGAAAAAACAGTACACTACCAAGATCGAGTATGATTTTCCTTCATGGTTCTGTTGCACAGTAAGTTGGGTTGACTTGCACTGTAGCAAAACTAGCTTTGTTGAACTACATTTGACATTGAAGCTTCCTTTCTAATGTCAATCAACAACTCATAAGCAAAATCTAAAATCTGTTGTTTGACACTTTTCAAATTGTTTTTGACTCGCAAAGGCATAAATTGACTTGTAGAACACCATGACTGCTCAAGCATTGTTGATATGAAAGGGAAAAAGCAAGCCACAAAGGGGTGCAAGGAGTCTTCTCTAGGGCACCTAAAGGATTATCTAATGGCAAAATATTGACCATGTCGCTAATCTTGGTATCAATTACAAACACAACCTTCTAATACGAGGGATGATAGCTGTGAATAGAGAAATCACAGATTCTATGCACCTTGGTTTTCAGTTCATCTCTCACAAAGTACAGCTCCATTGTGTACAAGTTTTGGTAGGCATTTAGATCTAAGAGTCCTTTAACTACTGACCAAAATTTAGCTCAAACGGACACCGTTTGACTATCCAAACAAATCATCTACTAAAACTGCTTTGTTCTAAAATTTTGGGACCGAACTGTCAAAACATCTCTCAAATCCGATGCTTTACTCAACCAATCCTCAAACCAACTTAAGACATCGAAGTACCTTAAGCGAGGAATGAGCTTGCCAAGTGTTGTGGCAATCCAACTATGTTTGAGCCTCTAATCACCGGCTTAAGGATAACCGGTTTAGTGCCATGAAATCTCGACAGATTTCCCACTCTTCTTTTCCTTTCACTTACACATTGGGAAGTGTGTGTTCGCAGTCTTTAATTCTTTTTATGACAGCGGTAGCTTTCTCGCTGAGGATGGAGGTTAGGATTTTCCTCATATGCTTCCTAGGGAACAACTTCAACCGTTGATTTAGGCACCAGCTCAACGATACACAAGCATTGGACTGGTGGGATGTTTTTGTAGGGCACAATGCATACTTCACATGGAAGGACAATTCTACAAGATAAGGGACCATTTCCAACTACCCTTCTGTACTTCCTCCAATAGGGTCTTCAACAAATCCTTTGATAGCACCATATACATAATGATGCTAACTGAGACTAGGGACTCGCTTTCTCTAGCTCTTTACTTAGCTGATACAACATCTTGCACTACCCATGTGATTGTCCAAGATGGAATTGACTTGACGACACATGGCCTAGAGAAGAAAGCAGTACTGGCATCGCTGACCGGCTTTGCTGTTTCTTCATCTAACATTGTTCGGTGAGACATAGCCTTTGGAGCTACCAAAGAGTTATTATATAGCTGTAACCTAACTTTCCTATTGGTAACTAATTAGTTGTCTCTCAACATTTAAAAGCTTCAAAACTTCTTTTTGATGGCAACAATTGTAGTTGATGTCTAAACAAACAGTCGCCATGGAAGTCAGCAGAAAAGGGTCACACCGAAGAAGATCGGTTGAGCATCTTGCACATAAAGATCAAGGCTGAGATAAAAAGCTCATAAGCACCAGGTGACCTATTATAGGATATAATATCCTGGTCCATTTATCATCTGACTGATAACTTGTCCAACTTTAAATATTGTGTATCCTTCTGATCCAATAGGGATGACATAAGTTGCTCACTAGATGACCAACATCATTACAGGGACAGTCAAGTAGAGTCACTTGTCTACCATCTCTTGTAGTCTATTAATGTGTATGTTAGTGACCTGTTCTTCAAAGGTTATCCTCTTTGTAACTTTAGAAGGAAACTCTACTACTTTTGGTCTAATATAAGGATCTTCTGAGTAGATATGGAGAGATAACCAAGGAAGAGCTCACATAAAAATAACACATCGGTGCAGTTCTGTAATGGATCATGACTAGAAACCTTGATACCAGCGTGTGCCAAGCAGCACAACCTTGTGTGCGCGCCCACAGGAGGCTCTCAGTTTCATCGCAACACCGTAGATCGCTAATCATGGCACCATTACTGAACATACAACCCATAAGAATTTTCACATGGCACAAATTTGGTTGCATAGGAGCAAGCACCATGCGAAGGAGGGATAGCAAACAAAGATAGTCACAAGGTTAGGAGTCAACAAGGAGACGATCCGAAGATTAAAACACAGCGCAAGAGAACATAGCCTAATTACCGAAGACAACTGAGCAGGGGACTCTTGCTTAATTTCCATATACTCCTTGTGTCCACCAAGGTGATTACCAGGTAAAGATTAACATGAGATTTGGTCTTGCCGAGCAGCAACATGAGATCAAGACTAATAAACATCCAGAGACTTGAAAGGGTTGGAGGCAAAATAAACGAGATTTGAGGGACAGAGCCAATGCACTAACTAGGCATTCAGTTGATAAAGCAATGCCATGATCTATGAGGAAAAGGTTCTAAATCTAGGGTAGATAGCAATTAGCATTGCACCAGATCATCTGTAGGAGAAGGAGCAATAAGGTCTGACTAGGATTTTTGAGCAGGGTCCTCCCACACAGGAGCAAGACATCCACGACACATGTAAGCATTCAAGGGAACTAAGCTTGGGCTTAAGGTCAAGCAAAGGCATGGATATAGGCCTTTGTAGCACAACGTTCAAGGGCTAGCAACCACGTGTACAGGCTCATTCTCCTAAGAGAGAACTTAATCGGAGATGACAACCATGAGATTATCAAAACTTGGACGCTGTTCTAGGATAGCACTCTTCAACACTCGTATGCTTACCGATGACAAAAGGGTGACAGCTATGGCACTACCTAGATAACGAGCATCCACACCTACATCATGGTCTTAAGCGAGCATTTCGAAACACTCAATCCAATTAGCTTAAGCGACTATTACTAAGCACAAAGCTCGCACACAACAAGCTGTCACCTACAGCAACATCACTAACATAAACATGCGAACATGGTGGTAAGGTACTGTTATCTTTTTATTTCCTTTTTACTGAGTAGGTGGATAACTCTTCAAAACAAGTTTTACTTACATTTAGAAATTTAGTTTTCAAAGGGGTAAAGTTTTTGCTAACTATTAACTTGTCATGTATTTCCTTTGGAAGCAAACATACAAGGTGAAGCTAATCACACACTATCTTCAAGCACAACTATTCAAGCGGCATGGAACAAGGCATTTTGCCTAGTTTCACGTAGGGAAGATAGTAACATCACATGGATCACAAGTTACTTAGTATTAGAACAAAGTGAGGGAAGCATATTTATGCACAAGCACAATCATGATGCAGGCTCATCCTATTCATCCTCACAAAATTGCTAGCCTAAGGCAGCAATCATGTTCTATGTCGGTGGCTTAATACGTACTCTCTCGATATATAGCTAGTCATCAGCTACATTCAATCTACGCATTCGTGGTTAGCGTATCTGCAAAAGGATTTCATTTTAGCCAACCCACAATTATATACGCACCATACAAACATGCAAGCATGCGTATACAGTCGTATCTAAGCTAGCTCTCCCCGACCACATGCTCACACTTGCGGTCATGCCACTCATCAACTTACCTTATTACCTGGGCGTAGATGTATAGTGATTCATACATTACTATTCAAGCGAATGACATCCATACAATAGCACGCCGTATGGACGACGAAAGTAAAAAACCCCATGTTAGTACTTAGATAGCCACCTAATAGTCCTTAACTGGGCATAAAGGAGGATGTCACTAGCATAGTTTTGCAAATTAGTTTTGACCAATTTGCCTGTAGCTAAAGTTTTAGTCAAAATAGGCTTTTTTAAAACCAAAACTTGGCTTTTAAAACTTTGTACATGACAGTATTATACTTAATCTTGCTCTGATGCCAGCTGTGACAGAACCGCCCAATTTATACAAGATCAAGTATGGCTGTCCCCGCTAACACGTTGACACGCGTATACTTTCACTTATATAAACCCGATAGTCCGCTGAGTGTCATGAAGGACCTCGGTAAATCAACATCACAAGCAAGATCATATGATTAAGCAAATGCACATCCCATACATAGAGTTGTAGCAGAAATAATATTACAAATGGGTTCACAAATAATAATACAAGTTTGGATTTCGAAACCGATTAGTGAAAACAACCTAGCTTTCAAATGATTACAATAATATAAGTTCTAAATACATTGCTAGCATAAGTAACATCCTCAGATAAAAGCATATAGATGAGAAATGAATATAGAGTCACCGAGCCCACCGATGGTTAGCCACAATCTTCAGCGGCCCGAGAACTTCACCTACAACATGGTGGGATAAACCCTAAGTACTCGAATGTACTCAGCTAGACTTAGCCATTATAAACCAGAAATAAAGTGACTCCAAGGAGTATGAAGGCTTTATAGGTGGAGCTAGCTTGACAAAATTTTGCATAAAAGACACTAGTTGAGCTATACATTTTACAATTCGATAACCAAGTTAATTATAACTATTCATCTCTAGATTAGCAACTAACCTGTGCCAAACATGTGGAATATCATTTAGTAACATACAATAGTAACCATAGCTGGTGTAACATTTCTAAATTCATCATAACCATCAAATTACATCAATTAATGCTATGTTGCCGCTGCTTAGTCAAGTTCTCACTATTCGGGAGAGACGATGATTTGAATCGATTCCTACCCAGCTGGGGAATTTATTCCTAACACAAACCGAGGCACACCCCATGAAGGTAGCCTTAGGTCACCTTTGGTACAATTCAGGACTAACTCGCAGGTCCAATCAGCACCGCACCCTCAGAGATTCTACCAATTTGCTAGGAAGATTGGAACTTGAACCCACCCTTGGACTCACGCCATTGGATCTTCACACATCCTTACTGCCTCCAGTGTACGCACTTTCACTTATCGGGGCCCAACCTGAATTGAGCTACTCGGCTTCGCGGTCGTACCATTAGATCCGACCAGGTAAGTGCTAGGCATGCGTTCAACATGATATGAGGACGTACAACGAATTGGTCCTTAATCGACACAAATGGGGATAGATAGGCACCCAAGACCTCCATGCCTTGTTGCTTCTCAATCACGATCCCGCCCGGTCTCCTTTATTCATTGACACATGGTTATTTCCACAATAGCAAATATAGCCAACCGTGCATTAGTATCCACCTATATCTCATAGGTGATAGAAAATCACCTGACTTCTACCGGTCTAAGCATTGCTAAGCATATATTCGATCCTAGATCTACATAGGGTTCAAGGTATATTTCTAGACAAGGAAGTTCTATGCATCAAGTGGTTCCAATCAACTCTTATAACATAATGTATCAACCATAAATGACTCAAGTGATATTTGTAAAAACATAGGAGGCTTAGAATGCTCCGGGGCTTACCTGGGATCCAACACTAGGTTAGTGTTTGTTAGACAACACTCGCTTGGCAAGCATCTCCTATTCAGACATGTACTCCAGGGGTCCTTCCATCTTTGGGATAGGTCCACCAACACTGTTTTCTGGTTCGATTCCATCATCACGTCCTTCACGTGGTGCATCCAGCGTACCTAGATAAGATGCAAGATGCAAGTGCATGAATATAAAGAATGGTCACATCATATTGATTTAAGTACTACAGAGCAAGTCATTCAACTAAGTAACTAGGGCTACATAATTTAGAGCATGCACCAGCAACATCAAGAATGAGCAATCAACTTAAGTGCATACACAGAATTTAGACAGCAGTACAACAGTCGCGTATTTCAACCATAACTGGAGTTAAAATCATTCAATAAAAGTGATCTTGGACTTTTTGGAAAGATAATGAAATTGTCTACAACTTTGTTATTCATTACAAAAGCTGAGTCAGAGGTTAACATGATCAAATATGCCAATATCTCAGGTCTATATTGAAAAGGACAAAAAACGGATATTAACTTTAGAAATGCATAACTGGAGTTGTAATCATCCAACAAGCATGATCCTGAACTTTATAGAAAGATTATTAAGTTATCTACAACTTTATTATTATCATCTTTAGGCGATTCAACAGTTATTTGGCCTTGAACACACAAAGCAACAATTCTATCCAAAACATGAACATAATGTGACATGCAACTTCAGACAACAATAAGTTGAGTTCTAGCTTTAACAATAAGGTGGTTCTAGACTTTTTAGAAATCTTAGCAAACCATGCACAACTTTGTTATAAACACCACAAGCTAATTCCAAAGTTAACTAGGTCAAACATCACAAATAAGACATCTCTATCCAGATTATGACAGAATCTATCACTCCACTTTACAAGCTCATAACTGGAGATTTAGACCAACAAAAGGGGTGATCTTTAACAATTTGGAAATCTTAGGAAAAGCACTACACTTCTATTATCTCCAAGACATGATTCAAAGCTTAGCTAAGTCAAACAACACAATGATTCAGATCTGTATAGAGAGCATGCAAAAACCTGATAGCAAACTTCTAAAATCTATAACTTCTAAACCATCAGGCCTATGGTCATGAAAATTTAACACTAGCTAGATTATGAAGTTACCTATAACTTTGGTATTCACCATATTCACAGAAAGAATCATTTGCATCATGAAACTAATTGCACAACCAAAACTGTACATGCAGTCTAGATAGCTAAGGCATTGGTATAGTGTCTGGTGTCGTGGGTTAATCAATCCGAAACGATAGTGGAGGAGAGCTCGGATCCAGAGAGGGATTCTGAGGTAAAGTAGCTAAAATAAGGAAAGCAAGGAGAGCGCACTCCTCTTCCGTGTTGCAGTGCATTACTTGTGATGGTGTTAGTGCATCCAATACACCTGAAGAATCCTCCCTTAGCGGTCCCTTCTATTGAATACAAAAAACGAAAGGTATTTGCATCAACATTTCCATTTCTCACACAATCCAATCTATTGCCATTGCCAAAGCTAGTCGAGGAAGAATAGAAGAGTTATAGGATGAGAGCCTCTTTCTTCTTATGAATGGAAGGAAACATCAAAAGAACGCTAAAACCGAGTGAATGTATGTCTTTTTATCCCTTTCTTTAATTGAGACTTTCATACAGTAGCAACATACACTTTCTATTCTTCTCTTCCATCTCTCAATGCTTGTTCTTAATTACTATTGCTCTGTCCACCAACGTCTGATAGTCGGTATACACCACGGTCATCAGCTGTAGTTGCAAACCATCATTCAGTCCTTTGAAAAAGCATTTTTTTGCTTCTTAACATCACTATCCACTTCTTCTAGAGCATGGCGCGACAACTGAGTGAACATGTCATGATACTCACACATAGTCATAGATCCTTGCTTGAGAGCCCAGAACTCATATGGCATGAGTTCTACCACACGTGTGGGAATGTGGTAATCTCTTATTTAGTTGCTACAACTAACATGTTCTTGACATACATGTTACTCTAACAGCTTGTGACCATATTAAAATAATCATAGCACATACTAATAGCTATGAGAAGCATCATAGGACAATAACTACATAGATCTATTAGCAAACATTCATCCTCTATGTATATAATGCAATATATATGCTATTTTTACTGCCATATGATAACAACTAGTTTGGGGCTAAGATTTTTATGAGTGGCACATGTTATCAAAATATGACTACTGCACAAATTTCACATGCTCAGGTTTTATAGATTAATTACTATGAAAAAGACAAATTTCTATTGCAAGAAAACATGTAAAAGCAGGATAAATCTAACGATCATCATTTTCTATAAACACATACCCATATTATATGTTATTATGGTATCACAACATCATACAAAGGTAGTGGAACCACATTTTCTATTTTTACATCTACATAAAAATTATAACTTATTTAAAACCATTTATCAAGCAATAAACAAGTTAAATCAATAAATCAATCATACTGCATCCAATTCCTATGAAATGTTTACCACATCACACACATAGCATCAAGAGCCTACTACAAAAATTTCACATCAATTTAAGCACCAAAACTTTAGATATGAAAATGACAAGAAAAACAAGCTAAAAATGCCTATTTAACAAGATTAAATAAAAACATGATAAAACAGTACACAACTAGCATTTTAATATTTTTATTAGCTAGAGAGTGTCATCACAAGACTAACACAACTATAATCACAATTTTTGGACTTCTATAATTCAATATATGCATCTAACCAACTTAAAAGGATTTCTAAAAGCACTTTGCAAGAATAAATAAAAACATCAGAAACTTTATACTAACACATATCATATTATAACTCTACTGTGTAGATCTATTCATAAGGATTCCAAAAAGTCCTCATTTGCTATTTTATGATTTTTATACAATTTACTACAAATTTCCAAAGTTTCCGCCATAAAAGAAAAGCAAACTTGCACCGAGGACCCTAGACTTTTCTTCAATATCGATTCCCACGAACTGGTCCTTATAGGCACTATTTATATGAGTCTACGGTTTGTAGATCGACCCTTCCCTTTCTTTGAATTCCTGTGCAAAGCCCTTGACATGAATTTGGAGCAGAGGACATCAGGGAACGACCGATTTCCGGTGCGGTGGTTGACGGCGACGGAGAAGAAGTGGCGGGGAAGCACCAGGGGAGTCATGCACACCCAGAGGATAGCTCAGCTTGGCCTAAGGCAGGCTGAGTTGGCTCGAGTTGGCCCAGCTGCATGATGGCGGCGTGCGAGGCCGGGGATGGGTGGTATGGGTTTGGGGGAACAACAAGGAGGAGGTGGTGGTGCTAGCTAGGAGCAGGGGCACTAAGATGGTTGGAGGTGCCGTGCAGCGAGGGTGGACGGGGCAGGGGCTTTGTCATGGCAGCCATGGGCATGCTCATGCCCCTAGGGCTGATAGCTGAGGGAGAAAGTGAGCGAGCAGGAGGGAGGAGGGAGGGCGCTCAGCTGTCCAAGATGAGGAGAGTGAGGTGAGGTGGTGCTCATACGACAAGCAAGGCCAACCACGTGGTGCTCGGCTCCTGCACACGGTCGGCCATGAAGGCCATGCAACATGCCCAGATTCAAAAATCTAATTCTACCCCAAAAATGCGATTGAACATTAATCTTTCTCCCTTCGTAACTCCTAATCCATTTAGTTTTGGCACAATATGTAGTAACTAAAGTTGTAGAGCTACGCGACATCTCCAACATTGCTTAAAGAATCATGGTCAGATTCGAGCTGGTTAGCAGACTACAAGGCATCAAATATGGCCACAAGAAACTGGAAAACTGATCTTCAGTTTTTTCCGACTTGGCAAAATTTCAAGCTCCCAAAGCAGCCATGGATTCCAACTTGAGGGCTCGGTTAGACGAAGTTAGAGACTGAACTAGGTCTTGACCTTTAAACAAAGTTTGTTCTACATAAGATGAACTACAACTTTATTTAGGTCCCACCTTCATGCAAGGACTCCAAATAGTTGGTCAACACTGGTCAAAACCCTATCATGAAAAAGACAATTCTAGCTATTCCAACAAGCATTTTCTGTTTTTGAAATCATTTTTGAACATTCAAACGTGCTCCAAGAATGATGAGACTTGTTTTGTTGTTTCCATCACAAGGTGTACTCCAAATCATATTACGGACTCCACTTGAGCTGCCCTATAAATTTGGAAGATAAAATGTCACAAACTTGCCATCACATTGCTACTGATCGAGGACTTAGAATATTTTTGAGAGCTCAAAAGGAGCACTGCATTCAAAATTAAGGCCATTGTTTGAGCCAATTAGAAGTGGAATCAGGTCTTGGTCCAAAAATAAAGTTTGTTTTACTCCACTTAAAATTCAACTTTAATTAAAGGTCAAACTTCATATCTAGTACATAAACCATTGCTTCATCTTGGTCAAAGCAGCACCTCGTTAAACTCTGGAATTAGGGTTTTCGACCAATTGAGGCATTTTCTTGATATTTGCTCAATACGAACCCTTCATGACTTTTGTTGTAGAGTTCAATTAGAGTCATTTGGGCAAGGTATCAAGATTGGGTCAACATCTCATATTCCCATTTACTTAATAAAGAAATCCAAGAAAGACTATAACTTATCATTTCATGTGACTTCTTGATTTCAAACTTCATGAAACTTTTCCACTGGTCAAGATGGATGCATGTTGATGTAATGTATAAGAAATAAGCATGTTTAACATTAATCTTGTATAATCTTAACAAGGGTCCACAAATAAGTAAGGGTGTGTTGTCCAAGTTTAAGTTGGGGCTCACTCTTGTAGATTTGATCTTGACACCTTCATCAACACTTATCATGTCATGTTTGAGCTCAAACCCATTGCTTAACTTGTTGACAAACACCTAGGGTGTTATAGTCCTCCCCCCTTATGGGAATCTCACCCCAAGATTTGGTGCGAAAGACTTTTAAGGGAAGAGAAGCATGTCATCCTTTTTCCAACATCAATGATAGCATTAGGCTACTTAACTTTGGAGTATTGGAGAGGCTAATTTGGTCAAGACAACTTTTGGATATTCGCTCTTCCTAGTAAATTTAGTCTGAAGAATTTTCTTCGTTGGCTTCCATGAATCATTGTTACTTTGGGAGGAATCCAAGATAGCACAACACTTTGTTCTTGGGATACGGAGAGTACTATGGAGCATAAACCAATTACTCACAATCTCTATTTCCCTAATGAATATAGCATGGACCATGTGAACTTAGCACTAGACTGCAAGCTTTAGAAAGCTACTCATTACAATGGTTCCATGTTCATTCACAAAGTTCAAAAAGTAGTCCTCTACCAATGTTGCTTGAGTACAACCTTTCATAAGGGATGAGATCACAGACGGGGTATGCATCCTCCGAGGCTGTTAGAAACCGACTAACCAATAAACAATGTCTATGCCGATCGTAACTGTTCAAACACTCAGATGCCAATCGATGGAAAACTACATAATGTTCCATGTGTGTAGTTCTCTTTCTCTAATGATAACACTATATTATCTGAGTCCATTGAGTGAGCGATGAATGTGATAGCTGACTCTGTTGACTCATCGTTTTTTACGATCATTATTTGAGGGAATCCTCATAACCAAGCGGCAATAGATATTTGGGTTGAATCTGAGGCAACGTCTTGGGTAAAAACACATAGAATGTACCAAGGACAAGTCTGCCTTGGAAACCTTGCTAAGGAAGGATGGTAGCGAGGCCTGGAGGTCAACGAAAGTTGCAAGTATACACCGACTGGAAAAACAGTACACTACCAAGATCGAGTATGATTTTCCTTCATGGTGCTGTTGCACAGTAAGTTGGGTTGACTTGCACAGTAGGAAAACTAGCTTTCATTGGTAAGGCCCCCATTTTGCCTCGCTGCCACCGTGCCATCACTAGAGCGCCACCGCGCTCTTGGCTCACCATGGCCAGCCACAACACGTGCACCTCCACTCTCTCTCTTCCTCGCCGTGGCCAGCCACAACACTTGTTTTCCTGTATACCTTTATGCACAACATGTGGAGACAAAACACATATCCAAAAGAAATAGAGAGCAGATAATAATAATAAGAAGACTCCATTAATATGTAAGGCACTTTATTACACAAGCACAAACTAAACACAAATTTTTTACTACCTAGCACAACTTCAATATTCTAATTATATGAGCTACACGAGTAACCTAAACATACTATTTTTAGACACATGACCTAACAACTCGGCCTTATTATTAACTACCTAATTCTTACTTCTTCATCTTAGCAACAAAATGATTCAAAGCATTTAGATCATGTTGTAGGCTCTTGCGATAGACGTGTTCTTCATCGATCCTTTGCTCTAGGGTATAGATAACATCGGAGAGGTCTTCAATCTTCTTCTCTAAGAGAGCAATAGTCATACTTGGATGCTTCTAAGCCACTGAGATAGGTGGTGATGGCACCTTTGTCTTCTTCTCTTTCGGAGGAACAACTTTGATCTGATCCAGCATAGCGCGAACTCCGTCGATGATGGTAGAGGGGTGACTGACTTGTATTTTGCACATGTAAGATCTCCAAATTTGTTGGTCTTTGTAACACCCTAGGTGTTAATAATGCATTTGGCATTGGCATTGCATGAGCACAAGCATCATTGATCATTCATGAGCATGAGCATCTCAAATTTTATCTCTATGATTGCTTATATCACATGTGTTTGTCACTAAATGCTTTACATATGCTAGGGTTTACAAGTGACCAATGTATAAAATGCTTGTGTGACCCTATGAGTAAATTTAACATGTCTAAAATGTCATATGGAACAACTTTGGTATTCATGACTTGGACCCAATTGGCCTCTAAGTCATGGTTATAGTGTAAGCTATCATTTTCAAGTTGCATGTTTGACCTAAGTTGAACTATAGAATAGATTATTTGCATGGTAGTGCACCCTTAAGCAAAGTTGTAGTACTTGACTAGAGTAACAACTTTTAGTTTTGGGTCAAGACCTAATTCGGTGCTTAACATGCTCAAAAATAGTCCACAAGTAGCCTTGAAATGTTGTTGCCACACTTAGAAAATTTGGCTAAGTGTTAACTGTAGTTTCAGTTTCAATGTACCCTACTTTGAAGCTTTGCAATTTGAAAACCATGGTGAATTAGAGGAAACTTTCTAAATCAAAGTTTTATATCTACAATTCTTGTTAAAGAACTTTTTGCAAAGGATGAACTGTTAGTCGCGTTCGTCAGAGTCTGATGTCGTTTGACGCCGGTGTCACTGGCCGACCGAGGGCAGGCCAGGCGCACCGCGTGGCGGCCATACGTCGACGCTGGCCTGGCTGGTCAGGCTAGCGCAGGGAGAAAAGGAGGGTGCCTCTGCTGCTCGCCCCATTTCGGTCTCGCACCCTGCTCTCTCTCGCCCATGCCAGAGCAAAGCGGAGCACCACGCCGCCGCGCCATCGCCGTCACTCCACCATGCCTGCTCGCCGCTGTCGTAGCTCCACCACTCGATTCCTCGCACCAATAGCTCCGCCACCTCCACCTCTACCTCCCCGAACCACTACTAACTCACGTCGTGCCTTGGTAAGACCCCATTTTGCCTCGCCGCCACTATGCCATCACCGGAGCGCCGCCGCGCTCTCATCTCACCGTGGCCAGCCTCAACATGTGCACCTCCGCTCTCTCTCTCCCTCATCTAGTGTTCGCCATCCTCTTAGATCAAGATGTGCATGTGTGTGGATGTGTATATGGTGGCTAACCTAATTCTACTATGCTCATTGAAACATATCTCTCTTGATTGAAACTTGGAAAACTTTTGCAAGAAAACATGGGCTATCTTATTCATCTCTCTTTTTTTTGGGCGGGCATCTAAGTACCTATTGTTTTCAATATCTTGGACACTTGTCCATTTTTTCAATACTCTCCCTTTTTTCTGAATAACTTTTGCATAGCCCATGCCTCTCTTTCTGCAATTGAAACTTTTCAAGAGAGACATTTATAATAACTTGGAGCATTTATCCTATCAAGCATATTTTTGTGTCTATTCCTAGTGTAGGAGTAGAACATTTATATGTGGATGGAAAACATATTGTTGCATACTCCTAGTGTAGGGGCAGCAGATATATGTGGAGTGTACGTGATCTTGATCTTGAGAGCATGATAAATTTCTCAACAAGGGTCACAAGGTTTGACCAAACTCAATACAATGACAAGTAGTATATGTAGAAGGTTTCTCTAGTCTATATGTAGCTCTAGTAGGACATTGCTAACCACAAAGGAGAGGTATAGCTATTCTTTTTACTTTTTTTAAATAAAATTCTTCAATAACAAGACATCAAGAATCAAGTTCTCATTATTCTACTATATCTCATTCCACAAGAACTTTAGTAACATGGGGTCCCTAATAATAAGTTCCCAACAGTAGCAAGACTTCTAATAAAAGTATTATGTGATTCTATCCTTAAGTCATGACTGAAATAATCTTTCCTCATGTTTTAAAGTTGTTTATCAAAGGACTCTCAATTTAGTTTGAAACGGAAAGCAAAACATATAAAAATAGAGTGTATTGGGCTTGAACCTGACTAAGGACAAAACTCATGGTGAGACGACATAGTGATGGGCCGGCTGGCCCATAGAGGAGGCCAGGTGGCCTGCTCTAGGGGCTGCTCGAGGCTGGCTTCGTAGGACGTGGTCATTCGCTCATTACTTTCTGAATTTCATAATTTTCACGATCGAATTCCATCTTGTTGTCACAGTGTCTCCCCCCACACTTGTTTTCCTATATACCTTTATGCACAACATGTGGAGACAAAACACATATCCAAAAGAAATAGAGAGCAAATAATAATAATAATAAGACTCCATTAATATGTAAGGCACTTTATTACACAAGCACAAACTAAACACAAATTTTTGACTACCTACCATGAACTTCAATATTCTAATTATATGAGCTACACGAGTAACCTAAACATACTATTTTTAGACACATGACCTAACAACTTGGCCTTATTATTAACTACCTAATTCTTACTTCTTCATCTTAGCAACAAAATGATTCAAAGCATTTAGATCATGTTGTAGGCTCTTGCGATAGACGTGTTCTTCGTCGATCCTTTGCTCTAGGGTATAGATAACATCGGAGAGGTCTTCAATCTTCTTCTCTAAGAGAGCAATAGTCATACTTGGATGCTTCTAAGCCACTGAGATAGGTGGTGATGGCGCCTTTGTCTTCTTCTCTTTCGGAGGAACAACTTTGATCTGATCTGGCATAGCGCGAACTCCGTCGATGATGGTACGAGGGGTGACCGACTTGTATTTTGCACATGTAAGATCTCCAAATTTGTTGGTCTTTGTAACACCCTAGGTGTTAAGAATGCATTTGGCATTAGCATTGCATGAGCACAAGCATCATTGATCATTCATGAGCATGAGCATCTCAAATTTTATCTCTATGATTTCTTATATCACATGTGTTTGTCACTAAATGCTTTACATATGCTAGGGTTTACAAGTGACCAATGTATAAAATGCTTGTGGGACCCTATAAGTACCTTTAACATGTCTAAAATGTCATATGGAACAACTTTGGTATTCATGACTTGGACCCAATTGGCCTCCAAGTCATGGTTATAGTGTAAGCTATCATTTTCAAGTTGCATATTTGGCCTAAGTTGAACTATAGAATAGATTGTTTGCATGGTAGTGCACCCTTAAGAAAAGTTGTAGTACTTGACTAGAGTAACAACTTTTATTTTTGGGTCAAGACATAATTCGGTGCTTAGCATGCTCAAAAATAGTCCACAAGTAGCCTTGAAATGCTGTTGCCACACTTAGAAAATTTGGCTAAGTGTTAACTGTAATTTCAGTTTCAATGTACCCTACTTTGAAGCTTTGCAATTTGAAAACCATGGTGAATTAGAGGAAACATTCTAAATCAAAGTTGTAGATCTACAATTCTTTTTAAAGAACTTTTTGCAAAGGATGAACTATCAGTCGCGTTCGTCGAAGTCTGATGCCGTTCGACGTCGGTGTCAGTGGCCGATCAGGGGTAGGCCAGGCACGCCATGTGGTGGCCATATGCCAGCGTCGGCCCAGCCAATCAGGCCAATGCAGGGAATAAAGGCATGCGCCTCTGCTGCTCGCCCCATTTTGCTCTCATACCTCACTCTCTCTCACCCACGCCATAGCAAAGCGGAGGACCACACCGCCGCGCCATCGCCGTCGCTCCACCGTGCCCGCTCACCGCCATCATAGCTGCACCGCTTGATTCCTCATGCCAATAGCTCCACCACCTCTACCTCCCCGATCCACTTCTACCTCATGTCATGCCTTGGTATGGCCCCATTTTGCCTTGCCGCCACCACGCCATCACTAGAGCGCCGCCGCGCTCTCGGCTCACCGTGGCCACGTCATTCCACTACACCTCCTGTCCTCCTCTTCTTTGAGCTATAGCGACTTTGTGGTCCTTATGCTTAGCTAGGAACTAGGTTAGACGCTACTGCATGGTCGAATAGGAACACACTGCCGCTCCAGTCGTGGCTACCATGGCCGTGAGCTTGAGCTCGCTGTGGCCAGCCGTCTCTGGGTCACTCCAGTCCCTGCTCTTTGTCATCTCTGCATGGCCTTGTGACCTAGATCTAGTAGGCTAGATGGAGACTCCCCTCTCATCATCGGCTAGCTGCAACGGAGAGCCCCGCCACAGCGCACCGTGCATCGTCGCATGGCTATGCACATGGCCAAGCTTTTCCACTATGCCACCATGGCCTAATCCTCATCATAGTGCTACGCTAGGTCACCAGGAAGGAGTATCCATCCTCACCAGCGCGTGCCATGGTCGGTGATGGCCGGCACACCACTGCACAGCTCCGTCGTGCCGCCATCACCGTCGGCGAGCCATCTCTAGTGAACCCTAGGTCACGTATTCACCACCAATCGACGCAGCTTGATGAGGGGAACACATTGGTGTTACCGTGGTCACTAGTGATCTCACCGCCGGTGAGATAAGGCCGGCCGAAGCACCTCTCCTGCTCTGGTATTGCTGACGCGTGGGTCCTGTTGACCAGCGGGCCCTAGCTGTCAGCTTGTGTATGTTTTGATTTTCTGATTTATTTTTTAGATTTGAATGTATATTTCAAAAATTCATATCTCAAGCTAGGAGTGTCCAATTTTGTTGGATTCCTCATGAAGTATAGTATTTGATAAAAATATGAAATGCACTGTTTCTGGTATTTTTCTAGGAGAATAAAATGGAGCTAGATAAATGCTTTTTAAATGGTTTCTATCTTGAAAAATGCATAACTTGAGCGGAAGAATTCTTCTTTTGCATTCATGATACTTACTTTATGCATATGCATGCAATAGGTGCAGTGGAAGAAATCACGTTGGTGGAACTCAAAGCCGATCCACAAGAGGAGAACTAGGAAGCTTAGCACCAAGAAGCTCCAAGTGAAGGCGATCCTGAAGTTGATCATCTCCTAGAGTGCTTGACTACTAGGCGGCTACATTTGTGAAAGGCAAGCCCCAGAGCATCCTAACATCCTATGTGTTCTTATACCAACTTGAGTCCTTTTGTTTTATGTTAATGCATTAAGTACAAGGAGTTGATTGGAACCACTTGTTGCATATACTTTCCTTGTCCCAAAATATCTATCTTGAATCCTATGTAGGTCCAGGATCGACCTTTATGCTTAGCCATGCTTAGACCGGTAGAAGTTGGGTGATTTCGTGTCACCTAGGAGCTATAGGTGGTGACTTGATCACGGTTGGCTATAGTGTGCTATTGTGGAACATAACCTGGTGATGTTGAACAATTGGAGGTCAGGTGGAATCTTATATGTTAGGTGTGGAGACTTATAGTGATTCTGTCTGTGTCGTTTAAGGACCGGCCGTTGGAGGTCCTATTGTTGCAGATAACGTGATGTACCATAGCTACTATAAGCACTGCTTTGCTCCTACAGTGGATGAGGAATAGGACCATGGGCATGGTCATTCTATATATGATCTCATCCTTGTGCTTTTGTTGGAGATGACTGTGAAAACTGGCTATGTATCTAAACTACTGTTGATGTCGTTCAGAACTATGTTGCTTCCACTACTGTTAAACTAATGTTGTAATAACTGTGTTGGAACTCTGATGTGTGACAAACTATTTGTGAACTTATTGTTACATGTGACTTGTATGTTGAATCATGTATGATCTTGGCTTGTATGTTGGTTGATTCGAGATCCTTCGTGATACTTGATGGACCACCGGATTTATATGGGCTCAAGTGTGATGGTTTGACTGCCTCGGTGGTTGCTATTGTACTTGTGCTCTTATAAATTGGACGGTTCTGTTACAGCTGGCATCAGAGCAGGATTCAACACTAAACTTATCACATGTGCAATTAAAACAAAGGTTTTTGTTTTATAAACTTAATTTCTACAACTGTAGTAATAAGTTTAGAGTGTTGAGGATTGAACGTAAAACTATAGTGTGCCAGTGGTCATCTCCTTTATGGCTAGTTAAGGATTATTAGGTGGCTAATTAAGTACTTACATGGGGATTTTTACTTTCATTGTCCATACGGCGTGCTATTGTATGGATGCCATTCACTTAAGTGGTAATGTATGGATTGAATGCCTCTATGCCCAGGTAAAAAGATAAGTTGATAAGTGGCAGGATTGCAAGATGTGAGCGTGCGATCTGGGAGAGCTAGCTTTCATACGGCTGTATATGCATGCTGGCATGTGTGTATGGTGCGTATTTAATTGTGGGTAATAAATTGTCATCGAGTAGCTTTGATACGGAAGTATATGTATGGGTATACATATATGGAAGTATTTAGTTGCAACCTAGAGCCTAGATTTGCATTTTGCATATATAATTGTTGGGATGGGCTGAAATGAAATTCTTGTGCAAGTACACTAATAGTGAAATGTGTAGCCCGATTAGTTACGTATATTGAGAGAACGTATGTATGCCACCGTGTATGTCATTAGAATTTTAAATTTTTTCTAAGATTCATGCGAACGTATGGAATGTGCATGCATCATGTTCACTCATGCATTTACATTGTTGCACCCCTCCATTACTTATAATTGCCTACCCCATTCATTAAATTTCTTCTCACATATGATATCCTCTCACAAGAGTTGCACACTTTGCTACAGATGGCAGCGCTAGGAGCCCCGCCTCATAGTGACATGTTCCTGGCTGTGTTTGGCATTCCTACCTTGTTATGAAGGCTGCTAAACTCAGTTGGGTACGCTGAGCCACCCCGCTACTTCTGGAGGGAAGTGGCAGCTGAGGGGCAGCCATGGTATGATGTATGGGTGACCATTCCAGCCCATGCAGACAATCCATAGTGGCAGAGTTGGAGTATTGAGTCAGATGGGCAGTCTCCTTGGGAAGGTGCCCAAGTGGTAGCTTTGGAGGCACTAAGTGAGATCTGTTAGGAGTTTGGTGACGAGCTTGTCAATAGTCTAGCAAGAACTTTTCCCCGGGTGGATCCGTCGATGACCGCTTGGATGCAGCTAGGCAGTAATGCACTGGTGAGGGACCGTGGTGAGCGAGCAGAGAGCTCTAGTGCTGCTATGAGCGCTATGTTCACCGTACTGAAGATGTTCTACTCCCGCTAAGACAGCTACGTTAGTTGCATGCTAGAGCTCCAGCAAGCACATGCCACGCAATGCTAGCTACGAGGGCGTGTGTGCAGGCATCGAAGGGCAGCTAGAGAGGCTCAATGAGAAGCTAATAACGCTATTACAGCTTTAGAAGCTCGCCGGGTGCAGTTGGTGAATGCAGTGGCAGAAAGAGATGTAGCTAGGGCTAACTTACTGTTTACACCAAAATTTGGAAGAAGAATCGTAGGGACTCGAGAGCTCCCAAGATCATGTCATCATGGAATCAATTGTGTGCAGGCCAGTATTACCTGATTCGAATGCAATATGGGAATCGGATTTCTTCAGATAGCGCCAGCAGATAACGACAAAGGCTACGATACGCTGGGATAAAACATGTTGGACTCTACAAAAAGGGAAAGATTAGGGTCCAAGTTATCTTAAATTCAGAATGTTTTCTCTTAGGCCAAAAATTGTGATGAGTCATGCTTAGGTAGGAATCATGCGTAGGTCCCGGGTATAAATATTGGACCCCGGCTATTGTAAAAGACACACAATCAATCAAATACAAGTTCCTTACTTTTTTGGCTCCGGCCACCCCTTAGGAGTAGGAGTAGAGTAGATCTCGGCGAGTTCTTTAGTGAGCAGGGCTGCATCGATCCGACCGACCTTTGGCTTATCTGTAAGTACCATCATGGCTTATACTTCTGTTCGTACAGCTGCATCGATCCGGTAGACCTCTACTGCGACTCTGGTATAAGCTAGTTATCGACTCTTGTTTCGTTCAAGTATGGCTACATCAATCCGGTCGACCTCCACTGCTCAAACTAGATCAAGATCAAGTTCATCGACTTTATCTAAGGGTGGCGTTCCTTTGGATAGATTCATTAAGTTACTGATATTGCTTATTGCTTCCATTATTTGTTTAATTATAGCAATATCACTTCGCCCGATTGGTATTGATCTAGATCGGCCTTATATCCTGTTTAACCCATCGTTTGTTAATCTAAATTGATCTAATCTACATCTTAAACGATGAGTTGTGTTTTATCGGCTGTTTTATGTCAATCTTGATCATGCATAGTGTGCGGTTAAGGCATATTTTGTCTTGAGTAGATCTATTGGCTAACGAAAACCGTTCCATGGCCTATTATCGTGGCCTGTGTGATTCTACCTCACACCCCACTATTAGCACCATGGAGTGGGGATGGTTACTTGGTAGATTTGTTCCTGATAGGGCATGACCTTAACTATGCGCTATGCCTAAATCGGCTGTTTTAGCCGATATCGAGTGCTTTCACATACGCAGTTCACGTCACAAGATCATTGAAGTAAAGATAGGTTCAAAGATATGTTAGCCTCATGATCTTATTATTGTATTATGGCCTGCATGATTCTGCTTCATGCCCCACTGATTAGTAATAAGTTAGGGTCGTCAAGTCTATTGTTGTTTCTATGGCCTGCATGATTCTGCCTCATGCCCCACTGGTCATACCGGTAGATGAGATCTAATATGTTCGTTAGATTTACTTTATTAAATGGTTAAATGATGATGAGCTACTTCTTTTATATAAAAAGGGATTCGGTTACTTGCAGTCATTGGCTTAGCATAAACTTATTATTGTTGACATCTTATTGCCATTGATTAATATTTGTCTAAATAACGATATTCATCTTGAATGATAACTAATTTTCCTTCCATAACCCCATGAGCTTTAACTAATTTATTCTTATGAGTATGCTAGAGTCGACTATTTAGTCGATTTCCTTCCATATCGACTCTCAGAGCCACACATTCGGGACTGTCTGGCAACACCGGCATATTCCGCCTTAAATTACTGATTAGCTTTCTCTCCTTGTCAATTGTAGGGTCAAATTGACTGGCACATCTCAGGAGGAGTACATAGGATCGACCACCCCTGCGTTGAAGCCAGGCGGATCTACAGCTCCATTAAGCAGATTCTTCTGGCTGGCTCATGTGCCCTCGGCATGGGATGGAATTTCATGCCGACACACGTTCTTAGCATGCTCGGTGGGACCCCACAATCATCATGGCGGTTCACAACAACAATGACATCCTTATGGTACATTATGAAGACCTACCTAATGGAGATAAAGATGTCATCGGCAAAGCTATAGAAGAATTTCAGAACAAGTGTTTATTGTCCTACACCAAAACACGTGACAATACAATTGTTCAGAAATATCCACTACCAAGAGTTCTATTACACGGGCAGACAGATGCAGATGAAGCTGAAGACAGACATTTCTTCACAGAAGCTGTAAACAAATCTATTTGTGATGCCATATCAAGCCATAATGAAGCTTTCTTGGACACATTCCACAAAGCCATGAAAGAGGTGTTTCATGGGTTTCTAGTTGGTCAGGTTGGTCCGGTTTATTACAGCATTCCACATCCGTCAACCTAAGGGACTAATCAAGTCGGTACTAGCCATCAAGAAGCAGCACCAGCTGGTAATGATGATGTCCAGGCAGTTCAAAGTTCATCTAAACAAGCTCAAGGTACTACTATGAATCAGATACAGTATAATCCTAGATCGTCAGTGCAGCATGTGCAATAGCCAGTGGGGTAAGGTCAGAACCAGGTGATTAATTTTGGCACATTAGGCCACATACCATCGTTGGCTCAAAAAATAGCACCATCAATTCAAAGGATCCATAGAGATATAGATCCTCATGTCTATAATCAAAGACTTCAAGCAGCAACCCTGCAAAGGACCCAACAGATAGAGATTCCACAAGGGTATCATTATGGCATAGATTATAACACCCTTCACACGATTTCGAATTCAGGGTATCAAGGCACACATGATTTCAATCCATAGATGGGTCAGCAAGTGCAGAGAAATCCAAATTCACATGCTGATGAGTTGTTGCTGAAGGTGATCGAGATGATGAAGAATCAGTTCGGTCTAAAGCCAAAAGGGCTAACCTTCTCGTACAAATGCCCATATCCAGAATGGTATGATTTGGTCGCTCTTCCTACAAATTATAGGCTCCCAGAGTTTGCTAAGTTCATTGGCCAAGATAGCATAAGCACGATAGAACATGTCAGTCGGTATCTTACACAGTTGGGCAAAGCATCAGTTGAGGAGGCCCATCGAGTTCGTTTCTTTTCCCTGTCACTGTCAGAGCTAGCCTTCACTTGGTTTTTATCAATGCCAGTTAACTCCATTGCCAATTGGACTGATCTAGAAAATAAATTTCATACATATTTTTATACTGGGACTGGAGAAAAGAAGATTACCGATTTGACAACTATAAGGTAGAAAACTAACAAATCATGCACTGAGTTTCTTCAGAGGTTCCAAGAGACTAGGAATTTATGCTTCTCATTAAACTTGACTGATGATCAGTTAGCTGCTTTGGCCATTCAAGGAATGTTGCCAACATGGAAAGAAAAACAGCTGGGACAAGAATTTGACAACTTGGGTCAATTGGCTCAACGAGTGGTAGCCCTCAATAGCTAATTCCAGAGTATGCATAGAGATACCCGATTCTCGAAGAGTACTATAGTGACCGAAGCTTATAATCCATATTCAATCGATGATGGCTATGAAGATGAAGAAGAAGAGGTTGCTATGGCTGAATGGAATTAGGGCAAAAAGACAGTAATGGTGCCAAATCCTTAGGGAAGAGGAGTCGAGGAGAGCTATGACTTTGATCTCACAAAATCAGATAAGCTCTTCGATTTCTTGCTTGAGAAGGGATAGATCAAGTTGCCTGATAATCAAGTTATGTTCCCCCTGATCAGTTGAAGAATAAGAAGTTTTGCAAGTTCTATAACTCTACTTCTCATTCCACTAAAGAATGTAGAATTTTCTGGTAGCATATATAGAGGGCTATTCAGCAAGGAAGACTCAAATTTGATACGCCTTGAAAGATGAAAGTTGATGATAATCCTTTCCTAGAAGATCAAAACATGATCGATGCTAGGCTGCTCAAAGGAAAGACTAAGATCCTGACATCAACCAAATCAAGAGAAGCTGGAACAATCGACCCTGAGATGCAAATATCGACTAACAAATATAATGAAATTAGAAGACATCGTGACAAGCAAAAGAGCCGATATGAGCTGGGAGAAGCATCAAAAGTAGGGTTGACAAAGCCACAAGTTACATCTCAAATTCTATTGAATAAATAGCAGTGGTAGAAGGAAAAGGATTATCAACGTTGGTTAGAAGAACAAGAATTCCAGCATCAATAGGAAAATGAAAGGAAGCAAGCTAAATCACATTGGAATTGACCTTTCTTCAGACATTGCTGGAATGAAGGTTTGAAGTTGTCTACCAGGAATAACTATCCAGAGTGCAGCGATGAGTATTGGGAGTTTAGACAATCTCAAGCCAACCGCCAGTCTATCCATGCTCAAGATGCATATCATTATAATAACATGGATCGGCGCTTAAAAAGTACAAGTGTTCATACTCAGCTTGGAAAAAGAGTTGTTGATCAAGACTAGGCTGATTATAAAGAAAAAGGCAATGAGAGAGAATATGCTTGGTAGGAAGGCCAATGGTGTCCAGGAGGTTTGACAAGAAGCTAGAAGAGAAGGGTGCAACGCCTAAGGAATAGGGAGTTGGAACAGGCTTAGGCATCCAGTAGACCTCAAGTATGGCGTGCTAAGCAAATAGGTGATAAAAGGCAACCATCGACTAATATTCAAATAGCTTTTCTGTTGCCATAAGAGTTCAGAGCTCCGGCAGATCAAGAAGTTTATTCGGATTTCGATGAATCAGAATATGAAGAGATAGTTGCCAAGCTGACAGTTATACAGCAAGCTATATTTGATAAACCAGTCAAGCATTGGCACTTAAAGGCTTTATATGTAAAAGGTCTGGTTGATGGGAAGCTGATGAACAAGATATTGGTGGACGGAGGTGTTTCTGTTAATCTCATGCCTTACACCACTTTTCGTAAGCTTGGCAAAGGACCAGGAGATTTGATTGAGACTGACACGATGCTTATGGACTTTGGGGGTAATACGTCTAAGACCTAGAGGGCAATGAATGTCGAACTGATGATCAGGAGTAAGACTCTACTCACCACATTCTTTGTCATCAATGGAAAAGGGTCATACAATTTGCTCCTTGGCCATGATTGGATTCATATAAACTGTTGTGTACCATCGACCATGCATTAGTGTTTGATTCAATGGCATGGAGATGATGTCGAGCTGGCTCGCGTTGATGAGTCTCTAAGTATCACAATAGCTGATCTGGTCTTTTGGGAACTAGGAGACTTTGAATGTTTTTCTAGCAAATTATGGGAAGGAGGCTTCATTAGGGTCAACAATGAAAGCCAACAGCCAATCCGAGCAGTCAGCTTTGAAAATTTGTCTTAATGGATAATATAATAGATGGTATAGATGGCAAACTAGGACATGGCTTCACGTCGGCCGATGAATTAGAAGAAGTAGATATTGGTTCTGGAGATAGACCTAGGCCGATGTATGTAAGCGCTAGGTTGGATCCTGAGTATAAGCGAGAGCTGGTTGATTTATTAAAGGAATTTAAAGACTATTTTGCTTGGGAATACTATGAGATGCCTGGTCTAGACCGATCAATTGTTGAACATTGGTTGCCAATCAAAACTAGATATCAGCCGTTTAAACAAGCTCTAAGGAGATTCAATCCAAACGTGCTTGATGATATCAAAAAGGAGACTAAAATGTTACTAGAAGCAAAATTTATCCGACCATGCCGATATGCAGAGTGGATATCGAATGTTGTCCTGTGTATAAGAAGAAGGAAAAAATAAGAGTTTGCATCGATTTCAGGGATCTAAACAAAGGCACACCCATGGGTGGTTATCCAATGCCGATAGCTGATATGTTAGTAGATGCAGTAGCCGTGCATACAATTATTAGCTTCATGGACGACAATGCAAGGTATAACCAAATTTTCATGGCTAAGGAAGACATAGCAAAGACCGCTTTCAAGTGCCTTGATGCAATCGGTTTATTCGAGTGGGTTGTGATGACCTTTGGTTTGAAGAATGCCATTGCAACTTATCAAAGGGCGATGAATTATATTTTTCATAAGTTGATCGGCAGGATTGTTGAAATCTACATCGATGATGTAATGATAAAATCCAAAGGGTACAGAGAGCATCTAGCTGATTTGCGGGAGACTCTAGAATGCACAAGAAAACATGGTCTAAAGATGAATCCTAATAAGTGTGCTTTTAGAGTGTTAGCTGAACAATTCTTGGGTTTCATGGTCCACGAGAGAGGAATCGAAGTTGGTCAAAAAAGCATAAAAGCAATTAATGAGGCAGTTTCCCCGACTACTAAAATAGAGTTATAATCTCTGCTTGGTAAGATTAATTTCATTAGAAGATTCATTTCAAATTTGTCGAAAAGAGTTCTGTCGTTTTCTCCCTTGTTGAAGTTGAAAAATAATCAAGAATTCAAGTGGGGTGACATACAACAAAAGGCATTTGAAGAGATAAAAGAATATATGAAATGTCCACCTGTGCTGGTCCCTCCTCAGCAAGGTAAGCCTTTTAAGTGGTACATATCGACTGATGACAAGACAATTGGATCGGCCTTGATGCAAGAGTTTGAAGGAAAAGTGAGAGTTGTTTTCTATCTGAGTAGAAGGCTCCTGGATCCAGAAACAAGATATTCTTCCACCGAAAAGTTATGCTTGTGCTTATATTTCTCTTGCACTAAGTTGCGACACTACTTATTATCGGCTGAATGTATAGTTGTTTCCATGGCTGATGTGATTAAGCACATGTTATCAATGCCAATACTGAATGGGAGAGTGGGAAAGTGGATTCTCATGTTATCGGAATTTGACTTGAAGTACGAATTGGCTAAAGTAGTCAAAGGACAGATAATGGCCAATTTTGTCACCCAACATCATAAGCCAAGCATTAATTATGTAGAGCTGATGCCTTGGACATTATTTTTTGATAGATCATCATGCAAGCAAGGTGGTGGCATTAGTATTGTTATTATTTTGCCTTGGGGGGCAAGTTTTGAGTTTGCTCTTCCAACTGAACCAATGATTACCAACAACCAAGCAGAATATGAAGCTATTCTTAAGTGACTTCAACTTCTTCACGAAGTAAAGGCTGAACCAATTGAAGTATTTGGAGATTCACAGCTAATTATTAATCAGTTAATCGGCCTATATGAGTGCAAAGAAGATACTTTGAAAGGATACTATGATGAGTGCCAAAAGTTGCTCAAAGAATCTCTTCATGTCTCTTTTCAACATATTCCGAGAGCACAAAACCAAGAGGCTAATCGTCTTGCTCAAAGTGCGTCAGGATATCGAGTGTTTCGAGAAGTCTTGAGTAGTGAAACCTCGAGTAATGATTGGAGAATTGAAATAGCCGACTACCTTAGGAACCTAACACGAAAAGTTACAAGAAAGCTAAGGTATAAATCGACTAAGTATGTTTTACTAGATGACCAAGTATATTATAAAATAGTCAATGGGGTGTTGCTCAAATGCTTAAATCAAGAAGTTAAGGTGTTGATGGGTGAGGTGCATGAAGAGATATGTGAAGCTCATCAATCGGCTTATAAGATGAAATGGATTATTCACAGAACTGGATATTTCTAGCCAACAATATTGGAAGACTGTTTTGAATATTACAAGGGGTGCTAGGACTGTCAATGTTTTGGAAATGTCCAGAAATCACTTGCATCGGCCATGAATCCAATAATCAAGCCATGGCCATTTCGAGGTTGGGGAATTGATTTAATTGGCTAGATTTTTCTGCCTTCAAGCAAAGGATATAAGTTTATATTGGTAGCAATAGATTACTTCACTAAATGGGTTGAGGCGATTCCTTTGAAGACAGTCAAGGAGAACATTGTTTATCATTTTGGGATTCCTCAAACTATAACTACCGATCAAGGGACAATGCTCACATCAGAAGAGTTCAGAGATTTTGCTACCAGTATGGGAATCAAGCTACTAAATTCTTCTCCTTACTATGCTCAGGCTAATGGCCAGGCAGAGGTGTTCAATCAGATTATGATTAAGCTAATTAAGAAAAAGATTAAGGAACAGCCAAGGAAGTGGCATTCAACGCTTAATGAGGCACTATGGGCATATAGGATGGCCTATCATGGATCGACTAAAACGTCACCTTATGAACTTGTGTATGGCCATAATACAGTTCTTCCTTGGGAAGTTCAGACTGGATTGAGGCGTGTTACATTGCAAAATGATTTATCAGCCGAAGTCTACAAGAATCTTATAATAGATGACTTAGAGGACTTGAGTTGCCTTCGGCTGCGTGCTCTTGAAAATATCGAAGCCAATAAACTGAGGGTTGCAAAATATTACAATAAAAAGGTAAAGATTAAGCAATTTGCTAAAGGAGACTTGGTCTAGAAAGTGAAATTGCCGATCGGGTCAAAGGACAGTAAGTTCGACAAATGGTCACCTAATTGGGAAGGACCTTATCGGATCAAATGATGTGTGCCTGGTAATGTTTATATTTTGGAAACGATAAGAGGAGAGGAAGAATTTGGTAGAGCAATCAATAGGAAATATCTAAAGAAATATTACCCTAACATTTGGATTAATACTTAATAACCAATTTGTTTCAGTCATCAGCTCTAATAGCCGATATCAGAAAGGTATCGCCTCTAGTGCAAAAATAAACCCAAAGGAGTAAAAGCCGGTACGATGTATATCGCCTATAGGAGCAAAGCAAACACAAACAAAGTGATGCATATAATATGAAGTACGAAGCAAAGGAAAATCACTCAAGACGAGGAAATTGTTTGCTAAATATCACCTATTTCAAGCTATGGGCCAGAAAACACTTTGCTTACTATATCATCGGCCTAGGTGTTGAAAGCTACAGAGTTGGCGGCGCTGAAGAAATCCTTGACCAGGCGCTCATGATCCCTAGGGTGCGCCACGGCTGGAAAACCATTGGGAAGAAGCTGAAGATTTTGGCTAGAGCGGGCTTGTGCAGCAGCCAACGCCATGGCAGCACCATGATGAACGCCATGAAGAGCGACCTCCCTAACATGGTTCGGGATGTCATGCAAGCGAACCACCGAAACGGTGCCCTTGTCATTGACAAATCCCATCGCGTGCTCTGCAGCTGATCGAAGGCTCTCCAACGGAGTAGTTAGATCTAAAAGATTCAAGGAAGGAATGATCAGAAATCTTGAAGGCAAAATTAAGAAGAGACAGAAAATTGTGATAGATGTCTCACCTATGATTCTGGCTTCAGTCCTGGCCAACCTTTCCCCCACCGGGTCGGCCTCAGGGGGTGATCGGCTTTGATTCATGGACAGAGTTGATTCTGCAAGGGAGAGGCAGTTGGCTAGATTCTAATCAGTCCGATCGATGGAGGCCAATAGATCGTCATTGTCGATCTACCTCCTCGGATAATGGGGAAGCTGGTGGCGAATTGGTGCTGAAGATGACCCGAAAGGCTGAGCAGAGTCGGCCCTATGCTCTGGAATGATGGGAGCATCCTAAGTTGTACCCTCTTGGCGATGAAGGTGCTGGCACAATGATGCAGATCCATTGAGGACCTCCTCAGCAGACCTCTTGCTGTTCTCCATGATCTCAAACCTACGGAAAAGCAAGAACTACACTAAAGATGCAAGAGATTTGAGACGAAGCAGGTTGTTTTTTGATCCACAGCCGTGGCCCGTATATATAGCCCAGGAAGGTGAGAAGATAGTTTTCACCAAGGGTATGGAATTGAAGTCAGATACGGAAATGGATCGACACTCCAGAAATTCAGGGGACGGATAATGAAGAAATAACAGATTCATACTTATTGCTTCCCATAATCACAAAATATCATGGGATGGAGACAAAAGGTTTACATTGACCAGCGATCAATCCACCAAGGTTTCTTTGGATTGAAGGGAGTCCGAGTCCCCACAAGGCCGAAGGTCATCATGAACTGAGTCACATCAGCCCATTGATAGAATTGTGCCAGGAGAAGGAGAAAGGCCGCCCGCCTAACAGATGCCCAGCTGATTTCTCGGTGATTGGGAAACTGTGGGAAAGAAGCCCGTGGCTTTCTCGATGGCCGTTTGATGGAACAAATAAGGGGAAGGTGTCCACACATTTTAGCCCTTGCAAACACTAGAACAACTCTATGAGCATAGAGAGAAGACTTAGGTGATGTCACAAGAATTCTTCTAACCGTAGTAGCTGATCCTCTTGCTCGACAAGGCGCTAAAATGAGCGACACAATCACCCTATGCATAAGAATTCTTCTAACCACTCAAGATTTTCATGGCAGAAAGATAGACCATGGAGGGTCCGGTGGAGTTAGAGGCACTCAAGGAAATAGATGGAAGAAAAACATAGCTAAATTGTTGAGTTGCACTCGCTGAAGTCTGATAGGTATTTTATAGTCGGCCTAAAAGGATGGATCCAAGCACCCGTGAAGCAGTGATGCTCTCATAAAAGTTTTGGAGCTTGGGCTCATGAGTTGACATAGACGGTGACAAACAGTAGACCCCAGATCAAGATTCTCAACCCATGATTGCGAACCTATCGGTGGTACAGACGTGATAATTTTGGAATAAAATTATATTTATCCCAAAATTAGGGGGATGTGTTTACACCAAAATTTGAAGAAGAATCATAGTGAGAGCTCCTAGGATCATGTCATCAAGGAATCAATTACGTGCAGGCCAGTATCAGCTTATTCAAATGCAACACGGGAATTAGCTTTCTTCAGATAGCACCAGTAGATAACGACAAAGGCTATGATCGGCACTAGGACAAAACATGTTGGACTCTACAAAAAGGGAAAGATTAGGATCCAAGTTATCTTAAATTTGGAATGTTTTCTCTTAGGCCAAAAATTGTGATGAGTCA
Organism: Miscanthus floridulus; assembly: GCF_019320115.1. Classification (NCBI taxonomy): domain Eukaryota; kingdom Viridiplantae; phylum Streptophyta; class Magnoliopsida; order Poales; family Poaceae; genus Miscanthus; species Miscanthus floridulus. Next base: position 49,251,969 of record NC_089598.1, on the reverse strand, counting down.
TGCTTAGGTAGGAATCATGCGTAGGTCCTGGGTATAAATATTGGACCCCGGCTATTGTAAAAGACACACAATCAATCAAATACAAGTTCCTTACTTTTTTCGGCTCTGGCCACCCCTTAGGAATAGGAGTAGAGTAGATCTCGGTGAGTTCTTCAGCGAGCAGGGCAGCATTGGTCCGGTCGACCTTCGGCTTGTCTGTAAGTACCGTTATGGCTTATATTTCTGTTCATACGGCTGCATCGATCCGGTCGACCTCCACTACGATTCTGGTATAAGCTAGTTATCGACTCTTGTTTAGTTCAAGTACGGCTATATCGATCCGGTCGACCTCCACTGCTTGAACTAAATTAAGGTCAAGTTATCGGCTCTATCTAAGGGTGGCGTTCCATCGGATAGATTCATTAAGTTACCGATATTGCTTATTGCTTCTATTATTTGTTTAATTACAGCGATATCACTTCGCCCGATTGGGATTGATCTAGATCGGCCTTATATCCTATTTAACCCATTGTTTGTTAATCTAAACTAATCTAATCTGCATCTTAAATGATGAGTTGTGTTTTATCGGTTGTTTTATGTCAATCTTGATCGTGCATAGTGTGTGGTTAAGGCATGTTTTGTCTTGAGTAGATCTATTGGCTAACCAAAACTGTTTCATGGCCCGTTATCACGGCCTGTGTGATTCTGCCTCGCACCCCACTATTAGCACCGTGGAGTGGGGATCATTACTTGATAGATCTATTCCTGATAGGGCATGACCTTAACTGTGCGCTATGCCTAAATCGGCTATTTTAGCCGATATCGAGTGCTTTCACATACACAGTTCGCGTCACAAGATCATTGAAGTAAAGATAGGTTGAAAGATGTGTTGGCCCCATGATCTTATTATTGTATTATGGCCTACATGATTCAGTCTCATGCCCCACTGATATTAGTAATAAATTAGGGTCGTCAAGTCTATTGTTGTTTCTATGGCCTGCATGATTCTGCCTCATGCCCCACTGGTCATAGCGGTAGATGAGATCTAATATGTTCATTAGATTTATATTTATTAAATGGTTAAATGATGATGAGTTGCTTCTTTTATATAAAAAGGGTTTTGGTTACTTGCAGTCATTGGCTTAGCATAAACTAATTATTGTTGACATCTTATTGTCATTGATTAATTTTTGTCTAAATAGCGATATTCATCCTGAATGATACCCAATTTTCCTTCCATAACCCCATGAGCTTTAACTGATTTATTCTTATGAGTATGCTGAAGTTGACTATTTAGTCGATTTCCTTCCATATCGGCTCTCAGAGCCGCACATTCAGGACTGTCTGGCAACACTAGCATGTTCCACCTTAAATTACTGATTAGCTTTATCTCCTTGTCAATTGTAGGGCCAAATTGACTGGCATGTCTCGAGTGGAGTACGCAGGATCAACCACCCCTGCGTTGAAGCCAGATGGATCTATAGCTCCATAGAGCAGACCCTTCCGGCTTGCTCGTGTGCCCTTAGCACGGGATGAAATTTTGTGTCGACACTTATAGGACATCCGTGCTAAGAGGGACAAGGTCATTTGCCTTGCTAAAACTAGGGAGGCAGCTAGAATCTAGACTGTGTTTTAGGCTGCTAGGCAGGCAACAGAGTTTGATCGCAGAGAGCAGGAGCTCATAGGCTAGATTGAGGAGCTTTAGCTGGATGTTCATTGTCTCAACAACATGGTGAACCCAATTCTCCCTCTAGCCCCAGTAGTGGAAGAAGGTCCCAATGTGTTGATTGCTGAAGACGATGGCATGGAGGTGGACACCGAGGATGAGCCTGAGGAAGAGGTCGAGCCTTTTGAAGATGACCATGGTGATGGTGTGTCCGACATTGACAGCAACCACCTCGAGGAGTAGCTTAGTTATAGTATCTAGCTAGATGCATTAGCTCTCTATCTTTGACCTTTTATGTAATGAACTCATAATGTAGGTTTCAATCTCATGATGTACCCCTTTGATGTAATCTCGGAACCTTGCATGTTTAATCTATGTTGTTGTTGAACCTTCAAAAATGTCCAATTTGTGTGTGCTGACAAGTATTTGGCATATACAGTAATGCATTATGCGATCACTAAGTAATATAATTGGTGATGTTGTGTTGTGGAAATGAATTATTATGCCTCTATTTTATTATATGAATGCTAAATTCTCTCTAGTAAATTCAGTTTGGCATACTTTAATAATTCCTCTACAATTTTTCTAGCATCATCAATAATTACTTGTGGTTGCAATTATGTAGATGACGCACACTCATAGGGGAGCTGGTGGAGATGATGCGAGTGGTAGTGGTGCCCGAGGCAATGGCAATGAAGACCTCCCACCACCACCACATCCCATGCCAGTGGAGATGATGGACCAACTCATGGAGACCCAACATTCCATGGGAGAAGTGTTGCATGATCTCGCATAGAATGCTGGCCATGGACGAGGAAGGTACCAACACCAAGGATAGGAACCTAACCAGTTTAGCACTTTGAAGGACTTTCTTGGCACCAAGCCTGCTACTTTTAAGGAAGTAGAAGAGCCATTGCAAGCAGATGAATGGCTGAATACAATTGAACAGATGTTCTATCTCTTAAGGCTCATGGAGAACTTGAAGACAGAATACGCATCGCACCAGCTGCAAGGGCCTATAGGCATTTGGTGGATTCATCATCGATCCACTTTGCCTAAGGATGCTCAGATTACCTGGAACCAGTTTAAGGCTACATTTAGGGGGCATTATATTTCCCCAGGTCGTATGAGCATGAAACATACAGAATTCATGAGGCTGACGCAGGGTACCAAGAGCCTAACTGAGTACCTGCATGCCTTTAACAATTTGTCTAAGGTATGCCACGGAGTTTGTGGATACTGATGCAAAGAAGATTGCTAGTTTCTAGAGTGGGCTTAGTCCAAAGCTGATGAAGACCCTAGCTAATAGCAAATGTGCCACTTTCAATGAGTTTGTTAGTGATGCTCTAACTCAAGAGAATCAAAACAACATATATTCAACATCTAAGAGTCGTAAGAGGGCCTTTGAAGCCGGTGCATCTCAGCAGAGAGCTCTAGTGGTGGTAAGAACCCAATACCGCCCACATGCTCCAAAATATTGGCCACCTTAGAAGAAGGCCAGCCAAGCCAAGCAAATAAAGGGTATCGTCGGGCATACTCTATTGCTCCACCACCTAAGGGTGGTGCAGGACAAGGCAACTCAAAGGCTCCGCCTAACAATCAACCATGTTTCAATTACAACAAGATCGATCATTGGGTGAGGGAGTGCCCTTACCCCAAGACGAACAATCAGAAGTCAGCAGCTGCAAATGCATGCCTGGGGTATGTGCATTATACCACCATGGAAGAGATTCCCTCTGGCGAGGTTGTCATGGCTGGTATGTTTCTTATGAACCATCACCCTACAATTGTTCTGTTTGACTCTAGGGCTTCACATTCATTCATGAGTCCAACATTTGCATCCAAGTATGATCAGGAAATATTTGTAGTAGACAAAGGTGGTTATTGTATAAGTGCAGCTAGGAATAACATTTCTACCAATTAGATGGTTAAAGATGTACTTATCCAAATAAGTGAATGAGAGTATACTACAAATTTAGTGATATTACCGAGATTGGGTAAAGATGTGATCTTGGGTATGAATTGGATGAAGAACCATGGTGTCATTATCGATACATCGACTAGAACCATTATGTTGAGAGACCCCAGGAATAACGGTGCTTTTCTAGTACCCCTTCCTAGGGAGTTTGATGTCCAAAACATGGCCAATGCTATCTAGCCTATGGCCCTAGCTGATATTCCTGTGGTATGTGAGTTTTTGGATGTCTTTCCAAATGAATTGCCTGGGTTACCACCCGACAGGGATATAGATTTCAAGATTGAGTTAATACCAAGTACAGCGCCCATCTCCCAAAGACCTTATAGAATTCCACCTAATGAGTTAGTAAAATTGAAGATCCAATTGCATGAGCTCTTAGAAAAGGGTCTCATTTGCCCTAGTTTGTCACCATGGGGTTGTCCATACATATTTGTGAAAGAGAAGGACAAGTCTTTGCGGATGTGTGTGGACTATAGACTACTCAATGCTGTTACTATCAGGAACAAATATCCCTTGCCTTGCATTGATATCTTATTTGATCAATTGGCAAAAGCAAAAGTGTTCTCTAAGATTGATTTGAGGTCAAGTTATCACCAAATCAAGATTAGGCCTGAGGACATACCTAAGATGGCTTTTTCCACTAGGTATGGCCTTTATGAGTATTTAGTCATGCCCTTTGGGTTGACCAATGCTCCTGCCTATTTCATGTATTTGATCAACTCGGTATTCATGCAAGAGCTTGATAAGTTTGTGGTCATGTTTATCGATGATATCTTGATCTATTCTGAGAATGTAGAAGATCATGCAGAGCACTTGAGAGTGGTGTTGTCTAGGCTGACAAAGCATAAGTTATATGCTAAATTTAGTAAATGTGAATTCTGGTTGAGGAAAGTACCTTTCCTAGGCCATGTTTTATCTAAAGATGGAATCTTGGTGGACCCATCCAAGGTGCAGGAGGTTCTTGATTGGAAAGTCCCAACCTCTATTCATGAGGTTCAGAGTTTCCTTGGCTTAGCAGGATATTACCGTTGGCTTATTCCAGATTTCTCCAAAATTGCCAAGCCCATGACCAGGTTGCTTCAGAAGGATGAGAAATTTGTATGGACACCAAAGTGTAAGGCAGCTTTTCACACTTTATGAACTTTTGTTAACTATTTCTCCTGTTTTAGCATAGCCTGACATTGAGAAACCTTTTGATGTGTTTTGTAATGCATCGGGTACTGGTTTGGGGTGTGTTCTAATGTAGGAAGGCTGAGTCATTGCTTATGCCTCGCGACAACTGAGAAAGCATGAAGTCAATTATCCAACCCATGATTTAGAATTAGCAGTAGTTGTCCACACTCTAAAAATTTGGAGACATTGCCTGTTTGGTAATGTTTGCCATATCTACACCGATCACAAGAGCCTCAAGTACATCTTCACCCAACCAGAATTGAACATGAGGCAGCAAAGATAGTTGGAATTGATCAAGGATTACAACCTAGAAGTACATTATCATATGGGAAAAGCCAATGTGGTTGCAGACGCCTTAAGCTAGAAGTATCAGTGTAATCCTTTATTGGAAGATGGTTTCAACTTATTGCATCTAGCAGTCTTACACTATATCACTGTTAGTTGCTCTCTTGAGGCTAAAATCGTTGAGCTCTAAAAGACCGATGTGGGTATATTCCATATCAAAAGAAAGATGAAAGAGGAAGAAACCAAACATTTTCGGCTACACGAGAGGGGTGTGCTGTGGTTTAAGGATCAACTTGTAGTGCCGAAAGATAGAGAATTGAGAAACCAAATTCTAGAGGAAGCACACTCTTCCAATTTATCCATTCACCCTGGTAGCAGTAAAATATACCAAGACCTAAAAACATGCTTCTGGTGGACAAAAATGAAGAAAGAAGTTGCAGCATTTGTTGCTAGATGCGGTAATTGTTGTCGGGTCAAGGCCATCCATTTGAAGCCGACTGGACTACTTCAGCCACTGTCTATCCTTAATTGAAAGTGGGATGATATCAATATGGATTTTATAGTTGGGCCTCCAACCACTGAAAAGGGTCATTGTGGGGGTATGGCCCCTAGTATCCATAAGACAAGATATGGGCTGCACCATCAGGGGTGGCCCAGCCCATAAGATCATGGCCTACCATGCTTAGCTCTGGTCGGCATGCACCACAAGACTATAAGAAGATATTGTAATACCAAATAGGATATTTTCCTTATAACCCTACCCCACCAGAGTATATAAGGCAGGGTAGAGGTCCCCTAGACGATACATCGAAATCATCCCATATTCAATACATTACAACAAAGACACAGGACATAGGGTATTACGTTGATCAGACGACCCGAACCTGTCAAAATCGCTGTCTCTGCACCTTGTGTCACCATATAGTTCCTGATCACGTGCACCTCTGCCGATCAATCTACCTTCGTGGGATACCTCTTAGAGGACTACCTGACTATATTCTGTCGACAGTTGGCACGCTAGGTAGGGGGTGTGCGTGTTGATCCCATGGCGAACCAGATGGCGTACCTCAAGATCTACGTCATTTGTGGCAACTCCACGGTGACCTTGATGAACACCTGCGATGAGCCCCGAGGCAACATGGTGGTGACATGTGATGGTGTTCGGAGTTAGAAACAACACCTCATTGGATAGGATGACTCTGTGCCCTATCACGACCGGATCGGGATCAGCAACAATTTGCTGCGCCGCCGCCTTACACAAGATTTAGATGTGTTTTCCAATCTGAAGCCGGCAGTGTGGCTCTCCGTGGAATTCAGGACATCTATAGGTTACTGCTTCTCATCACAGGGGCCAATCTTAGAGTCTTCATCCAATGGATCTCAACAAGACTGCACATAAGGCGACGCTGCCATCAAGTCTTGACATGTTACCATTGGAGGCAATGTACATGCCCTTGCATCAAGTCCACACGTGCACGTCTATGCGAGATGATCATGTGCAAGCAAAGGCCACATCTACAGTGCCATGCAATGCAAGCTAACTCCATACAAGCTAATCAATTGTTGAGGCTTGCATGCATGTATACAAGCTAGATGCACAGTGGCAACCTAGAACACGACCAAGAACTACTCAGCAACTGCTCGGCTTGATCGGGAATCTATCGGTAGGTAGTTTTGACTACTCAGCCACGGCGATCGACTACGCTCTTTTGCCTGCGACTCCGTGTACTCGTCCGAGCTATCAAACAAGCCTCTAAATGAGCTGCCCATGTTGCCAACCAATAACGCCATACGCCACTAACCAGACGTTCTTTCTAAAGCTAAGTCACACTTTAATATTCTTCTAAATATTCTCCAATCTTCATATATCATCATGATGTTTCTCTGAGCTGTTTTCTCCATGTTTGTTCTCCAAACAATTTTCTTTCATGTATGCCATCTTAAAGATGACATATAGCTAAGTCTAAAGCAAATCCCCGAATAGTCATGTTGACGCTCAGATGTCCCCAGAGACGGCCCTATCTCTGGCTTCTCCCTACACGTGCACGAGCGTCAGCCCTCTATGTTATGGGTGGTCGATAGTGTCTCCTTAGCAATGCTTTGTTCTTCCTACATGCACATGGGCCCCGCGCTCTGTGTTATGGTTAACAGGCTAGCTAGGGCTAGAGACTCAGCTACACTAACTTGTCAGACAGTTTATATTAAATATAAATACATCTTCAGAATAACACTAAGTGTTCACACCAACTGATTGTTGAGCTGCATACGCTTTTTCATCACCATTACTGATTCTTCTCCGTAGTTCATATATTTTATTTTTACATCATGTACTACCCATTCTATGCATTTGTTTTGCAGGGGCATGGTTCAGTCAATGAGCCTACGCTCGAGGACTGGACAAGATGATCATCCTTCGGGTGGTCGGACCACCTATTAGACGGACTACACTGCCAACCAACTGGTCGAACTGCTCGGCGCTCACTCCTGATTGGCGTTTGACTTCACCACCAACCAACTGGTCAAATTGCTCGGCGCTCACTACTGCTTGGCATTCGACTTCACTGCCAACCAACTGGTCAAACTGCTCAGCGCTCACTCCTAATCGGCATTCGACTTCACCGCTAACCAACTGGTCAAACGGCTCAGCGCACGCTCCTACTCGATGTTCACTTCGCTGTTGACTAGTTGGTTGGACTGCTCATTGCATGTGCTTCATTGTCAGCTATGCTGGGGGCTCGCTAGCTATGTTGGGGACTCCTTGGTGTTTGGATTCTTTGTTCAAGAGTCACAAGGTAAGCTAGGGACTCCCTTGGTGGTTGGATTTTGCTACGTCTCATCGGTGTGCTATCAAGTTGCTCTGAGCTGTTCAGATCAGGGTGCTGATCTTGGGCAGCAAGTCTGGGTCCTTGATACGTGCATATTAGATGACGTCGACAAGCTTTTATACTTCTTTTCTTTGACCCTGCTATAAGATTTATTCCTCATCTTCCAGCAGGCTCGGGGACTAAGTGGCTACACTTCACCTGGTAGTGAATGTAGTGCTTATTTCTTAATTTACCCTCCTTATTGATAGAGTCTAAGTGGCTACACTTCTCCTAAGTGGAAGAATTTTCAAATTTTATCTTGAGCCCCTTACATCCTTCTGGCAAGCCTTACATGGCTAAGTCTGAGATCTCCTAACCAGTTAAATTGGTCGGCTTCGACTTTCACCACCCAGGTCACCAGTAAACTGGTCGGCATTGACTTTCACCATCTAGGTCACCAGTTAAACTGGTCGGCATTGACTTTCACTGCCTAGGTCACCTATTAAGTTGGTCAGCTTCGACTTCCACTGCTCGGATCACCAGTTAAACTAGTTGGCTTTGCGTCGAACTGCTCGGACTTATTCAAGATAGCATTGCTCAAAGGATACAAGGTGCTCGGGGACTAGCTATGGGGGTATGGCCCTTGGTATTCGTAAGACAACACATGGGGCCACACCATCAGAGGTGCCCCAGCCCATAAGAGCATGGCCTACGGTGCTCGGCTCTGGTCGGCATGCACCACAAGACTATAAGAAGATATTGTAATACCAAATAGGATATTTTCCTTGCAGCCCTACCCCACCAAAGTATATAAGGAGGGGCAAGGGTCCCCTAGATGATATATCAAAATCATCTCATATTCAATACAATACAACAAAGACACAGGACGTAGGGTATTACGTCGATCAGACAGCTAAACCTATCTAAATCGCTGTCTCTGCGCCTTGTGTCACCATCTAGTTCCTGATCATGCGCACCTCTACTAATCAATCTACCTTCGTGGGATACCCCTCAGAGGACTACCAAGCATCTTTTGTCGACAGTCATGATTCCATATGGGTAATTGTTGACCACTTGACTAAATCTACACATTTCATCCCTGTTAAGGAAAGGTATCGACTCCATCATTACGTAGGATTATACATTGCCCAAATCATATGATTGCATGGTGTGCCTAAAAGCATTGTGTCAGATCGAGGACCGTAGTTTGTTAATCATTTTTGGGAACATCTGCATAAGCAGCTAGGTACCCAATTGATCCGTAGCTCTGTTTATCACCCTCAGACGACTGGTCAAACTGAGCGAGTGAATCAAATTCTGGAGGATATGTTGAGAGCTTGTGTGATTTCTTCCAAGGGTTCATGGGAGAAATGGCTACCTTTGGCCAAATTCTCCTACAACAATAGCTATCAAGAAAGCATTAAGATGGCTCCTTTTGAAGTTTTGTATGGTCGAAAATGAAGGACTCCTCTGAATTGGGTTCAGCCTAGTGAAAGAAGGTATTATGGGATTGACTTTGTCAAAGAAGCTAAAGAACAAGTTCGAATCATTCAACAACATATTGAAGCTGCTCAATTGAGACAGAAGAGTTATGCAAAAAAAGGAGAGGTCCCATTGCATTTGAAGTTAGGGATTTTGTATATCTAAAGGTGTCTCCCATGAAAAAAGTGCAAAGGTTTGGTGTGAAGCAAAAGCTTGCACCTAGATATGTAGGCCCATACAAGATCATTGGACAAAGGGGACCAGTAGCCTACAAGCTCCAGTTGCCTCTAGAAATGAGAGCTATATTTGATGTTTTCCATGTCTCCCAACTCAAGAAATGTCTTCATGTGCTCGAAGAAGCTATTGAACCCGCTAGTGTCAAGATCTAGTCGGATTTGACCTATGAAGAAAGACTTATTTGAGTGCTTGAGACAATGTAAAGAGTGACCTATAGCAAAGTCATTAAATTCTACAAGGTGATATGGAATAACCATAGTGAGCAACATGCTATGTGGGAGCGAGACGATTATCTTTGTGAGGTCTATCCGGTTTTCTACAAGAGTTGGTTGGTTGTGCAAATCTCAGGACGAGATTTCTTTAAGAGGGAAGGATTGTAACACCCTAGGTGTTAAGCATGCATTTGGCATTGGCATTACATGAGCACAAGAATCATTGATCATTCATGAGCTTGTGCATCTCAAATTTTATCTCTATGATTGCTTATATCACATGTGTTTATCACCAAATGCTTTACATACGCTAGGGTTTACATGTGATCAATGTATAAAATGCTTGTGGGACCCAAGGAGTACCTTTAACATATCTAAAATGTCACATGAAACAACTTTGGTATTCATGACTTGGACCCAATTGGCCTCTAAGTCATGGTTATAGAGTAAGCTATCATTTTCAAGTTGCATATTTGACCTAAGTTGAACTATAGCATAGATTGTTTGCATGGCAGTGCACCCTTAAACAAAGTTGTAGTACTTGACTAGAGTAACAACTTTTATTTTTGGGTCAAGACCTAATTCGGTGCTTAGCATGCTAAAAAATAGTCCACAAGTAGCCTTGAAATGCTGTTGCCACACTTAGAAAATTTGGCTAAGTGTTAATTGTAGTTCCAGTTTCAATGTATCCTACTTTGAAGCTTTGTAATTTGAAAACCATGGAGAATTAGAGGAAACTTTCTAAATCAAAGTTGTAGATCTCATGTTGCTCTACAATTCTTGTTGAAGTTTTTGCAAAGGACAAACGGTTTAGGAGTAACAATTGCGTGAAGTTGCTCTATCAGTCATGTTCGTTAGAATCTGATGTCGTTCGACACCGGTGTTAGTGGCCGACCGAGGGCAGGCCAGGCGCACCGCATGGCAGCCATACATCAGCGCCAGGCCGACTAGTCAGGCTAGCATAGGGAGTAAAGGCGTGCGCCTCTGCTGCTCACCCCATTTCGCTCTCGCACCTTGCTCTCTCTCACCCACGCTAGAGCAAAGCGAAGCACCACACCGCCGCACCATCGCCGTCGCTCCACCGTTCCCACTCATCGCCATCGTAGCTCCACCACTTGATTCCTAACACTAATAGCTCTGCCACCTCCACCTCTACCTCCCATACCACTACTACCTCATGTCATGCCTTGGTAAGGCCCCATTTTGCCTTGCCACCACCACACCATCACCAGAGCGCCGCTGCGCTCTTGGCTCACCGTGGCCATGTCATTCCACAGCACCTCCTGTCCTCCTCTTCTCTAGGCTATAGCCACTTTGTGGTCCTTATGCTTAGCCAGGAACTAGGTTAGATGCTATTGTGCGGTCAAGCGAGAACACACCGGCGCTCTTGCTATGGCCGCCATGGCCATGAGCTTGAGCTCACCGCGGCCAGCCATCTCAGGGTCACTCCAGTCCCCGCACTTAGTCATCTCTGCATGGCCTTGTGACCTAGATCTAGTAGGCTATATGGAGACTCCCCTCTCACTGCTGGCTAGACGAAACAGAGAGCCCTACCATAGCGCACTGTGTGCCGCCGCACGGCCATGCACACGACCAAGCTTTTCCACTCTACCACCATGGCCTAATTCTAATCGTAGTGCAGCGCTAAGTCTCTAGGAAGGAGTATCCATCCTCACGGGCGCATGCTATGGTCGAAGATGGCCAGCATGCCACTACATAGTTCCGCCATGCCGCCATCGCTGCCGGTGAGCCATCTCCGGTGAACCCTAGGTCGCATATTCACCACCAACCGACACGGCTTGATGAGGGGAACATGTTGGTGTCACCGTCATCGCCGGTGATCTCATATCGCCATCGAGATAAGGCTGGCCGGAGCACCTCCCCTGCTCTGTTATCACTGACACGTGGGTCCTGCTGACTAGCGGGACCCAGTTGTCAGCCTGTAATGTTTTGATTTTCTAATTTATTTTCCATATTTGAATGTATGTTTCAAAAATTCATATCTCAAGCTAGGAGTGTCAAATTTTGTTGGATTCCTCATGAAGTATAGTATTTGATAAAATTATGAAATGCACTGTTTCTAGTATTTTTCTAGGAGAATAAAATGGAGCTAGATAAATGCTTTTTAAATGGATTCTATCTTGAAAAATGCATAACTTGAGCTTGGTATGTGCAAAAATTGTGATTCCAATTTTGTTGAATTTGTATTGACATTCTCTAGCTTGGAAAAATACTAAACTTGAAGTGGTCATACTTTGGATATGGTCTTCTTATTTAATCCTAAATAATTGTTAGTTTCTTGTGAAAATAAATGGGGCAAAAATACATAACTAATGATCATGTAAATTTTTACATAGTGTTATGGTACTAGGATAAATGTCAGAAAATATGAAATATGTTGTTTGACACTTAAACCTAAGCAAATTGTCATTTTTGTATAGAGGGCTATACTTATCCAATTGGCATGAAATTTGTACATTAGGTTTTTGGGGTCATATTTATGCTACTATAATTTTCTCAGAATTTATGAAACACTAGAAATATTTATCTCATAAATAACCTTATTATATAAAGAAATTAATAAAGGTATCCAAATACATTAGTTTGGCATAAGCATAATATTTTTCTGTGGTCTTTGTGATGCATATGATCTGCTGATAATGGTAGTTGTGCTTGAGGTTGATTGGTTATAAGCAGCTACTTAATTATTGCTTTATAATTCCGCTAGATGGCTGCAGGAGTGGTTTCTGTTGTGTTACTAAATTCATGATGATAATTACATTTCCTGTGAAACTTGTTATTAACAAAGCTATAGATAACTTACTTATATTACTTGTGTCAAATTTTCATGGTAATAGACTAAATGGTTTGGGAGTTATAGCTGTTAGAAGTCTGCTGTTAGATTTGCTTGTCTTTTGGATAGTTCTGGATGATTGAATTGTTTAACCTATATAGCTATTAAATCATCTTGTAATGACTAAATGAAAGTTGTTGGAAATTTATATGCTTTCTAGAAAGTCCAAAATCACAACATTTGGTTGAGAAAAACTCCAGTTATGATCTAAACTTGTAGCTACTATGTTGTGGTCCAGAAATGGACTTAGTATGGATTCTTAAAATTTCTAGAGAAGAGATATGCACCTACTCAGTAAATAAGAATTCAACTTGGTTATCATCTAAGTAACTTGATATAATCATCAGCATAGAATCATGCACGTTCTCATGTCATATCATTCACAATTCTTCTTTTCCATTCATGATACTTACTTTATGCATATGCATGCAATAGGTGCAGCAGAAGAAATCATGTTGGTGGAACTCAAAGCCGATCCACAAGAGGAGAAACAAGAAGCTTAGCACCAAGAAGCTCCAAGTGAAGGCAATTCTAAAGTTGATCATCTCTTAGAGTGCCCTGACCACCAGCCGGCTACGTTTGTGGAAGGCAAGCCTCGGAGCATCCTAACATCCTATGTGTTCTTATACCAACTTGAGTCCTTTTGTTTTATGTTAATGCATTAAGTACTAGGAGTTGATTGGAACCACTTGTTGCATATACTTTTCTTGTCCCGAAATATCTATCTTGAATCCTATGTAGGTCTAGGATAGACCTTTATGCTTAGCCGTGCTTAGACCGGTAGAAGTCGGGTGATTTCCTATCACCTACAAGCTATAGGTGGTGACTTGATTACGGTTGGCTATAGTGTGCTATCATGGAACATAACCTGGTGATGTTGAACAATTGGAGGTCGGGTGGAATCTTATATGTTAGGTGTGGTGACTTATAGTGATTCCATCTGTGTTGTTTAAGGACTGGCTGTTGGAGGCCCTCTTGTCATGTTGAATGCATGCCTCTCACATAGTTGGCTAGATAAGTCATTTCGACCATGAAGCCAAGTAGCTCAACTCAGGATGGGGACACGAGTATTTAAAGTGCACACCCTAGAGGTAGTAAGGATGTGCAGAGAGCCAATGGCGTGAGTCCAAGGGCAGGTTCAAGTCCCTAGCTTCCTAGCAGATTGGTAGTATCTTTGAGGGTATGGCGCTGGACTTACCCATGATTTGGACCTAAGTTGTACCAAAGGTGACCTGATGCGACCTCAACAGGGGAAGTATGGGTATGTGTTAGGAATAATTCGCCAGCTGGGTAGGAATCGATTCGAATCGCCGTCTCTCTCGGATAGTGAGAACTTGACATGAGCCCCCTTCATCGTAGTAATTGATAAAAGTATTGGTTATGTGGGTTATGAAAATGCTCAACTTAATATGGTTACTATTGTGATGATTTAATGGTACACAACATGTTTGGCATACGATAGATGCTAATCTAGAATGGAACAGGAATAATAAACTTGTTATTCAAAAGTAAAAAGATACTAGATAAATATTGACTTGTAGGCAAAGGATGTCAACCAGCTCCACGTATAAGCCTTGCATGATCCTTGGTGTCTCTTATTTTTGGTTTTTGACAGGTAAGTCTAGCTGAGTACCTTCTCTTACTCAGGATTCATTTTCCTATTGTTGCAGAAAACATGATGTACCACGGCTACTATAAGCACTGCTTTGCTCCTATAGTGGATGTGTAATAGGACCATGGGCATGGTCATTCTATATATCATCTCACCCTTGTGCTTTTGTTGGAGATGACTATGAAAACTAGCTATGTATCTAAACTACTGTTGATGTCGTTCAGAACTATGTTGCTTCCGCTACTGTTAAACTGATGTTGTAATAACTGTGTTGGAACTTCAATGTATGACAAACTATTTGTAAACTTATTGTAACATGTGACTTGTATGTTGAATCATGTATGATCTTGGCTTGTATGTTGATTGATTCAAGATCCTTCGTGATACTCGATGGACTACTGGATTTATATGGGCTCAAGTGTGATGGTTTGACTGCCTCGGTGGTTGCTATTATACTTGTGCTCTTATAAAATTGGACAGTTCTATTACAGCCTTCACTCTGACCAACACCTTGTGTCCCTTCGAAGGAAGGAGGTTGATCTCCTTGGTCACCTTGATCAGCTTATGGACGTCTAGACGAGGCTCTTGTTGGCATGGCTTGTCTTCAAAAAGGGGACGTGGCAGCGCTGAAACAAAGACAGAACAACAGATGGCATGAGTGAAGTAAGATTGGCTTGAGCGAATGGGGGTAACTTTTGGAAGAACAACAGTCAGCTCAAGTGCGTCAGGCTTCTTACTAGGATCAAAACCATAGGGGACAATCTCTTTGTTGGCCATAGGAACTAGAGAGGTGGAGAGCTTTGCTACTATTGGAGAGAGAAGGCTTTGATGGGATGGCTATGGAGGCAGGCAGAGGCTCACTTATATAGGGCGAACAACTTGTAGCAGGGGTCAAGATCTATCCATGAGGTCTCATAATGAGGAAAAACCTAATGCGTCAAAAAAACTACAGGATTGCAGAGAGGAAAGATCTAGAAAACTCAAGAGAATTGACTCGGCACGAGGTGGCTAACAAGTGGGCCAGTCGGTCTATAGGTGGGGCCAGTCGGCACCACATGTTGGGGTCTCGGGTCATCTTTTGCACAACGACTTCTATCACTTATCTAATCCCAAAAAGTATATTTTTGTGTTACAAAATGTAAGGAGGATGGCAGTGGTGTAAATCTATGGTAAAATCAGGAAATCTACCTCATCCAAATCCTTAGGTGGTTTTTCAAGTTCTAGAAAGATCTTGAGATGGTGGCCATTTACCTTGAATAACGTACCTTCATCATTTTGAAGTGTTACCACTCCATGCGACGAAGTGCTTATCACCTTGAATGGTCCTTCCTATTTGCTCTGAAGTTTTCCATGCCCGAATAATTTATCCCTAGAATTAAAAAGTAATACCTCATGTCCTAGGGCAAACTCCTTCTTCTTGAACCTCTTGTCATGCCATCTTTTTGTTCTCTCCTTATAAATCTTGGAGTTGTGATATGCTTTTTCACGCCATTCATCAAGTTCAGAGAGTTACATCTTCCTCTAAATTCCTATGGCTTCAAAGTCCATGTGTCCATTGCTTGATGGCCCAATAAGCCTTGAATTCTAGCTCAACAGGTAGATGATAGGTCTTCCCATAGACCAGTTGATATGGTGACATTCCAAGTGGTGTTTTATAGGTTGTTCTATAATCCCATAGTGCATCGGGTAGTCTATCTTTCCATGTAGTTCCCATCTCATTGACTGTCTTTTGTAGAATGTTCTTGATTTGTTTATTTGATGTTTCTGCTTGGCCACTTGTTTGAGGGTGATATGTAGTAGCGACATTGTGATGGATCCCATTCTTTGACAAGTAGTTGTGAAAGTTCTTGTCAGTGAAGTGGGTGCCTCCATCATTAATCACCATCCTTGGAACTCTGAATCTTGGAAATATTGTTTCTTCAAACATTTTCTTGGAGTTCTTTACATCAGTAGCTTTGCATGGCAAGACTTCAAGCCACTTGGAGACATAGTCAACTACCACTAAGATGTATTCATAGTTCTTTGACTTTGAAAAAGGTCCCATGTAGTCGATTCCCTAGACATCGAAGAGCTCAATCTAAAGGTTGTTTGTGAGTAGTATGGCTCTCTTGAATTGATATTCCCGTGCCTCTGATATGCTCCACACCTTTGGATGAAGTCCTTCATGTCTTCATACATGGTTGGCCAAAAGAATCCACTTTGCCAGATCTTTGAATGAGTGCGGAATGCACCATAATGTCATCCATATGGTGATGAGTGGCATCATTCAATGATCTTGATGCCTTCTTCCACCGGTACACACCTTCTGAGTAGGCCGTCAGAGCATACTCTAAAGAGGTACGTTTCATCCCATATGTGGAGATGACTTTCGTAGATAAGCTTTCTTTTATTCTCCTCTGGTGGCACATAACCTGTAACCATAAAGTTAACAATATTTGCATACCAGGGGTTAGATTTTGTGACTTTGAAGAGCATGTCATCTCGTAGCGAATTATTGATGGGCAGTTCCTGTGAATTCTCAAACTGCATTCTGGACAAGTAATCGGCAACAGAATTTTCTACTTTCTTTTTATCTTTTATTTCTAAGTCAAATTCTTAGAGTAACAAAATCCGTCTTATTAATCTGGGTTTAGCATCTTTCTTAGTGAGCAGATATTTCAAAGCAGCATGATCTGTATAAACAATCACCTTAGCTCCTACTAAACAAGATCTAAACTTATCAATAGCAAAAACAACAGCTAGGAGTTCTGTTTTTGTTGTTGCATAGTTAAGTTGAGGCCTTGTCAGAGTTTTGCTAGCATAAGCAATTATATGATGCTTTTTATCTTTAGTTTGTCCCAAAACTGCCCCCACAGCATAATCATTGGCATCACACATAATTTCAAAAGGTAGTGACCAACCAGGGGGTTGAATGATTGGTGTAGAGATGAGCACTTTCTTAAGAATGTTAAAATATTTCAAACATGCATCATCAAATTCAAAGGGAACATCCTTAGCCAAAAGATTTGTAAGTGGCCTAGCAATATGTGAAAAATCTTTTTTATAAAGCGGCGATAAAAAATAGCATGATCAAGGAAACTATAGATCTCTCTGATATTTATGGGAGAAGGTAATTGTTCAATTACTTCAATTTTAGCTCTATCTACCTCAATCCCTCGTTCAGACACCAAATGTCCAAGCACTATTCCTTCTCTAACCATGAAATGACATTTTTTCCAATTAAGGACTAAGTGCTTTTCTTTACATCTTTGCAAAACCTTGTCTAAATTTTCAAGACAATCATCAAAAGTTTTTTCATAAACAGAAAAGTCATCCATGAAAACTTCCATAAAATGAAGCTGGAGCATTACATAATCCAAAAGACATTCTACTATAAGCATAGGTTCCATATGGACATCTAAAGGTGGTTTTGCTTTGGTCATCTAGATGGATCAGAATCTGATGATAACCTGAATACCCATCAAGGAAACAAAAGAAAGAGTGATTCGCTAGTCGCTCCAACATTTCATCAATGAAGGGCAATGGAAAGTGATCTTTCTTTATTGCCTTGTTAAGTTTTTGGTAATCTATGCACATCCACCATCTAGTGATGGTTCTTTGGAGGATTAATTTATTATTTTCATTTTTAACAATAGTCATGCCTCCGTTTTAGGCACAACTTGAACTGGGCTAACCCACTCACTATGCAGCACAGGATAGATCATCCTAGCATGCAAGGGTTTGAAAACCTCTTTCTTAACAACCTCTCTCATCACATTATTAAGCCTATGCTGGGGCTCCCTAGAAGGTATAGAATCAAGATCTGTAGGGATGCAATGGGTGCAAAGAGCAGGGCTAATTCCCTTAAGGTCTTGGAGTGAATAGCCAAAGACAGAACGATACTTTTCTAAGACAAAATTATTAAGCATAGGGATTCTTCCTGAGAAAGTTTATCACTTATGATCAAAGGAGAATCCTAATCATTATTAAGAAAAGCATATCTAAGACTAGAAGGCAGGGGTTTAAGCTCAATGGTGGGCTTAGGTGGTTCCAATAATTCATCTAGAGGTTCAGACTCCGTAGGATTTTCCTCTTCTTCCTCAATGAAGAACTGAGCATCATCCTCAAGGTTGGGTTCAATCAAATTATCAAGAGATGCAATATTAACCTCTTCCATTGGGTCTTTCTGAATTGGCTCACTCTCAGCATTTAGAGAATAAGTAATGGGTATAGAAAGCTTAAAGTTTTTTCTAAGTCTTATATTCAACTTCCCATTTGTCCTTCTTGGATAAGTCTTTCAATTGGTTGTCCTATCAACAGGTCAAACTCCATATTATCAAAGATATATAAACGCAAATGAACTTTTGTTCCTTTTACCTAGATAGGGAGGACATACAAAATTCCCAAACTTGGGACAATGTGTCCTGAAAGACTTTTCAATAACTTTATTGTTAGGGTCAATGACATGTGTTTCAATAAAGCATGAGTACAAGATGCAGACATGATATTAACACCCACAATAGGATTGTAAAAGCATAAAAAGGAACTTTATTAATTTGGCAATGAATGGATATATAAGGTGAATCTATACGAATCACATAAGAGGAAAGCTCTGATTCTTCTAACCATTCATTGCTTATAATAGACACTAGCAATTTTATAGTCTTTTTAAGGAAAGCTTCCTAAGAAGGGTCTAAAGGTTCTTCATTGGATGATGATTTCCTAGACTTCTGGGGTCTCCTCATGGTATGGTAATTCGAGGTATTTCCATATTCATCAAAAAGTCCATCCTCGAATTCAAGCATGAAGTCTAAAATTGGAGTCTCCTCCTTTTCTGGTGGTTCAGGATTTGGGATAGCTAAAGTCGGTGATGGGTCTAGTAAAGATTCAGGTTTAGCTATATGAGATTCTTCCTCTAATGGCTTCTCTTCTACTTCTTCAGGGATGTTCTCTAAGATTTTCATAAGAATGCTTCTTCCTGCATTGGCGGAGACATGCAAGAACAAGCCTCCTGAGGCCATATTAAGAAGCCTCGAGGTTTTCCTATCAAGACCCATATAGAAGTGTTGAAGAAGAATAGGGTCTTAAATGGCGAGGTCAGGGCCAGTATTAATGAGAGTATTAAAGCGTTCCCATGCCATGCCTAGAGATTCTTTTTCTTTTTGTTTAAAAGATAGAACCTTGAAACAAAGGCTGACTACTCTAGAGATGGGAAAGAATTGCAAGCAAAAGCTAGAACACAAGGCTTCCCAATCTCCTTATCTACTCCCTATGATGAGATTGTACCAACGTTTAGCTTTTCTTATCAAAGAGAAAGGAAAAAACTTCCATCGTAAGGTTTTGTCTGACATGCCTGCAATGCGTAGACATGCACAGGTCTACTCAAACTCATTTAGGTGGGAATAGGGGGTTTCATCATCTTCGCCTAAAAAGGTTGATCCTAAACCATGTTGATTAACACAGGCGCAGCTCATAGCCGGGTTTTAGGATAGGCTTTGAGGATGCTTGTGGCTGTAGGCATGCACTTGTAGGTGCGCCATATTGGTAGATAGGGATGGATTCTCTAGATCCATGGTAAAAAGGAAAAGAGAAGATAAAAGAATAATGATACAAGGATAAGCTAGGTTCAAAGTTAACTTAGCAACCATTTCCTCGACAACGGTGCTAGAAATGCTTGTTGGTATATATTAATGCACACAGAATAATCCACAAGCGCACGGATTACATATCGATGTAGCACTTCACCGGGAGTACCCAATTTTATATCGAACTCGAGGAAACATGTGTGAGAATAAACAAATCTAACTTAACCCAACTTCACAATCAAGGCTAGATAATAGGAGCATAGAGGAGACTACTAAAGTCTTCTAGTTCTAACTTTGGTCAGCTTTGTCTTCTATTGTTCAATTCTAGGGATATTGTCAAAGAAAACATAGGCAGAGTATGTTTCCTATAGCAAGAAAGTCCTGCTAGGCCTATTAACGGGAGGTGGACTACAAAGGATTCAACGAGGCTGTAAGAGTCACCCTCGTGAGCTACCACCGATCCCAAAAATTTGGTACATCCACAAGTAACCGAGTCTAAGCACCACGCTTACACTATAAATACTACTCTAACCTAGGAGCTACAAAGATTAAAGTACTCAAAAGAGAGTTGCAAACCTAAAGAACAATATGAACAAGATGCTTACTTGAATTAGAAGTCGATTACTAGAGAATCTCAGAAGCAAGCTCAAGAAGAACTTGATTCCGCTAGGGTACAAGCCGTAGAGAGGGCATCGATAAGCCCAGACTCCTCCAAACTCTTCCCTCTCACTCTATCTCACTATCTCTAATACAAGACTAGATCCTATTGAGGACTAATCTTCTCTTGATTGCTAGCCCCGATCCTAGTGGACATATGAATTAGGGTTTTAGGCTGGTATATAAAGGCTAGAGCATCAATCATGAGCCCTCGGATCAAACTGACTTGAATAAACGGTGGAAATACAATCCTTAAGGCGGTGGAGAACCAACTTAACAACGAAGAGGCTAACAGGGGGCCCACAGGCTAGGTTGGAGTGCAGGTGGGGCCGACCAGACCTACATGGCAGTGGCTTAGGGTCTACTTTGATGGAGAGCCTCCTAGAGTCTTCTAGAGTTTTCCCAAGCTATTTACACGATGGAATTGCAAGATTTATTTTGACAAATAGGTCCTCCTTAGCGGTTTTCTAATTAAATCCTGCTGAAAACATAGATCCACCAAAACTTGTGGAATTTGTCAGTTTAAACCCTTAAGTCTACATTGGTGATCCTTTTTAGCCATTTATACAAGTTATATTGATGGTTTGTGATGAATGTTAACTACCATCAATAGTACCATTACGTCCCGTCCCACCAGGATGCTGTGACGGTGTTGTACACGACTGTTGAGCCTGGTCGTGTCAATGTGCTGTGTTTTGGGGTTCATGACCCAGGCCGGCCATGTGGTCTTGTCGACGCTATACTGTCCCTACCTTTGAGAAAGTCTCAATTTTCTCGACCTCACGCGGGCATCTAACAATGGTTGTGACCTCCCAAGGTTCGCCACATGGCGCAGGGGTCTTAGGTTGCTCAGTCTACCTTTGGGCCTATAAATAAGGACCTTCCTACCATTTGAACCACTTGCAACCATGTCTACATATTGCTTTTTGTCTTGCTTTGAGGGGCTGAGAGGGGAAGAGAGAGATTTAAATAGAACCATGAGATTCCTAAGCATGTGACCCGTTGAGGGTTGGTTTCATCGGTCAGAAACCGAAGGCGCTCCCTCTAACAACTGGTGCTAGAAGGAGTTTTGTGAGCCAAGGAGGGCATGCCCACAGTGTGCATGCTCTATGAGGATCAGGCAACCCCATCTTGGATGAGATGGTTTTTTCCTAACCCCAAGGCTCTCTACCCATGCCCCAATGGTGCTTGTGAAAGCCCATAGGTGCCTATTCAAGTATCCTTTAGCAGGCCCAACCTTCGTGCTCCTCCCTCTGCTATTGTGCCCCAGGAGTGGTGTTGGCTTGGGAAGGCGACGTGGTGTTCTTTTCCACCTTGCCCTTCCATGGCAACAGTGGGGACTTTGGGGCTTACTGGAGATGCCACTATGTGGTGGTTCTAGATTTGATGTTTATATGTGGTTTGGCCGCACTTGCCTCTGAGATTAAAAAAGGGAAGCCTCTTTTCCATGCGTGTTTTCTCTAAGGTTACTTCAAGCCTCCGAGCTCTATGGTCGGGGTAAGGCTCGCTGGTCTAGGGCTATGATCTAGAGCGAGTTGCTAACTCTTCCTTTCACATCATGGGTATTGATTGTACTAGTACTAAATCAGAGTTGATTGAACAAGGAAGGCTAACACGCTTCTCGGTTGTGGAGTCCATTCTTGGTGGTGGTTGCCTTCTTCTTTTTCTTAGATTGTTCGGCTCTTGCTTGAGTACTTTTCCTGTGACCTTTCTCCTAGCTCATTTGGAGGGTTCTTGGTAGTGACTGGGTTGCGACCGCTTTCCTTGGTGGTGGCACGGTCCGGGATGCCCTCGTCAGTCGAGGATTGTTGCTTGGGCTTATAGCATCCTTTATCATGCATGACCAGGGCACGATTTGCACGTGTTCTAGCACCTTCCTTACGAGGGTGCCTCTATGAGCTTTTTAGCCACTGATCCCACTAGTCTCACACAGTGGGGCCGTTGGCCTTCATTGGTCCATGAGATTATGGGATGGCTATGGGTCAGTGACCCGAGACATGAGGAGGAGCAGGTCGTGGTCTGGTCATGACCCTTGGCGAGGTCACGTGGGCCCATCTCCTTTCTTCTTGAGATCCTTTTTGACCCGAGGGATCATGATGCCTAGTTTTTGGCACATTTTGTTTTGCCCCATGTAGGGAGAGGCTCGTCCACCATAACCACATGGTCGGAGCGATGCACCTCATCGAGGTCAATGGGTAATTCGAGTGGGACCTTATATCCTCCCCAATCGACACGGAGTTTAGTTGTGCCTCATTGAGAGACATCCCATAAATCTTTAGCCGTCAAGCCCCTTCGTCTCCAACCACCTCCGCAATGGTCAGAGGGCAAGATGCCTCCCCCCTAGAGGGGGTCAACCTGGGTGACTTCAAAGCAAATGACTTGAACACAAGAGAAGATGGTTGTGAGGTTCCACACCACCAATAAGAGCCATCATGGCCCATCTTATCCCGCCCCTATCTCTTTGGCGGCCTCGAGCCCGTCTAAGGGCCAACCCAAGAGAAGGTTTCTAGGTACAATGCAGTGTTGTAGGCATGGTAGGCCACTCCGCATGTGGTCTTAGTGCTCGTTGCCTCCTTGGTCGATGGGTGACTAAATGGCGCTCTCCCATGCATGAACATGTAATGCGTCGTGCCGCGCGGTTGCTGTGGCATGGTGGCTCACTTGTTGAGGGTCCATGGGGCTCATCCCAAAGTGGACTCTAAGTGGGCATGGTTCACATCCCTAGACACTGCCACATATTCGACCCCCTTGTCTCGAGTCTCCTTACCTTGTTCTCGCTTTCCATTGCTATTCGCTGCAATTGAGAGAGGGACAGAAGGGAATCGAACTCAAGAGATTTAACTAGGAGGTGTGTCACTACCTGTGGTTGCTCAACACTATCGCCCTCCATCGCTTCTTCTGTCCTCACCCTTGCGTTCACGCCTCGCCTGCATTAGAGGATGAGTGAATGGGTAGCTTCGATGGTGATGGAGGTGAGGTAGCAGCGGCTCATCGATGAAGGTCTTCTCCCCCTAAAGGAGGTCGCCGGGTGGAGGGTCACCACCAGTGAGGTTGTTGGTATTTAAGTAGCCACCTAATGTTGTTGATATTTCTTAACATCACTTTTGCTAAGATGTCATCCCAAGCTATGATGCTAGAAATGCTTGTTGGTACTGCCTAGTGCCGCTTCTAGAATGACACTAAGAAGTACTTTAGTATTCTATGTGACTAGAAAGAATATAAATATTTGTATGAATGTATCTACAAGCACACAGATAATTTACCATTATATCATTTCACCTAGGAGTATTCTAGGTAACATTATTTATATTTTTACCATAGGGAAGGACTAGTAGTTGGAATATATTGATAACTTATACACATGATGGAGAAGTAACCATAACCAAACTTCTACCCATAACAAGGGTAAGTCAAGAGATAAATAAGATAAGTAATGATAAATGATAAATGATCACTCATAGTACTCCTTTCTATGGCATTAGCATTGCTAAGTAGAAATTAGAGGAATAACTCCTAAGTCATTCTTAGTTACAAGTCAAAGCATACATTGATTAGTGCAATTACACTTAGTAGTCATGGTTAATATCAACTTCATATCAACACATAAGGGATATTACTAAGGAAGATCAAGAACAGAGCATGTCTTCATTCATAACTAGATCCTACTTGTCCTATATTCACAGAGTGGACTACAAAGGACTCAATGGGAGTGTCACATCCACGATCTACCACATGGCCTAGAATATAGGATGTATCCGTAGGTAGACAAAGTATAAGCACCGTGCTTACACAATGTCGACTATTGACCCCTTGTACTTTGGAGCGAGGGCTATACAAACGTATGCTTAAATATACTGATAATCTAGCTATACTAAGTACATAATCAAAGTAGACGATGAACATGATAACTAGGAACATGAATAATATTAAGAACAATGTCGAATCAATTGTAGCAAACATATGAATAATGAAAGATACAAAAGATGATACAAGGGGCTATACCAAGACACGCTCTTAACAATATCAGGAATCCAAGCGAAGCTGGCCTCCCTCTAGATCTAGCCTAGCTATGCCCTAGAATATGGTGGAACTCTGAGGATGATTAGGGTTTTTGTCTTCTTGACTGACTGATCAAGGTTCTTGATGCCAGGGGATGGTAGGGGCTGGTATATATAGGCCATAGCATCCATTCTAAGGCCTCGGATCAAACTGACCTAAAGGAATGGCGTAGATGCAATCCCTAAGGTGGTGGAGAACCAACATTGCAATGAGGAGGCTGATAGTGGGCCCAAGGGGTCGGCTAGCCTACAAGTGGGGCTGGTCGGCCCCACCTAGAGGTGTCTCACGGTCTTCTTTGGTGGTTTGGCTTCTAATGTCCTCTAGAACCTTCTACAGTTGTTTTCATCACGGATAAGCACGATTAATTCTGACGTTTAGATCCATCTTGATAGAATTCTAAATAAACCTTGTTGGAAACATAGATTCACTAAAACTTGTGGAATTTGTTAGTTTAAACCCCTAAACCTATGTTGGTGATTATATTCATGCCCTTATACAAGTTACATTGATGGTTTATAATGGTTGTTAACTACCATCAATAAACTCCCCCAATCTTAACCTTTGCTCTTTCATGAGCAATGCTAAACTCAGCAATGGATCAGTAGTTTCTTCAATATTTTCACTCCTCAAAAGTACACATACGTTCAAACAAGAATTCTCCGCCAGATTAGAATAAACTAATCTGACTTTCAAACTTACCCGTGTTACCTTCAACCATGGGCTTCTTAGCCTTCACTTGGGTCTTGAGCAATTGAAAGACAGAACAATCAAGTCAAGCACTATGTCTCAAGTTCTTTGCTCAACCATTATTTCAGAGTTTTTATAAGTTTTCAAAATAAAACTCAGAGCTTCCATTGTATGACACTCTCAAACCTCTCAATATATGTGGTATTTGTGGATCCTCACCAAAGCAATAGTGATGTTATGCCTTTCTTCCTACAACTAAGGCTTATGTGGAGCTCATAGGACTAGAGAAAGCAAGAAAGAGCGTACTTGCAATACATATATTGTAAAGTCAAACCTCAGATCTAAAGAAAGTTGAGTCATACAATCAAATTAAGACGTGCATGTGCGTGGAATATATGATGGATATATGGTGGCTAACCTAGTTCTACTATGCTTCTTGAAAACATCTCTCTCTTTTGAAACTAGAAAAATACCTTTGCAAGAAAACATGGGCTATCTTATTCATCTCTTCTCTTTTTTTTCTTCCCTTTTTTTCAGACAGGCATCTGAGTACCCATTGTTTTAGATATCTTGGACACTTGTCCATTTTTTTCTCTCTTTTAATAACTTTTGCATAGCCCCATGCTTCTTTTCTGCAACAAAACTTTTGAGAGATAGCAACAAGAACTTGGAGCATCTATTTGGTTGAAGGTAAAACCTATCAAGCATATTTTTGGTGTTCACTCCTAGTGTCAGAGTAAAACATTTTTGGGTGGATCTAAATAGAATGGCATGTTTTTATGCCTACCCCTAGTGTGGGAGTAGTGCATATGTGGGTGGTGTGTACGTGATCTTGATTTTAAGAGCATGACAAACCTGTCATAAAGAGTCAACAAAGCTTGACTAAACTCAATGCAAGACAAGCAGCAAATATAAGAGTGGAAGTTTTCCTAGTCTAAATATCATGTATGGCTCTAGTAGGAATTCAAGCTTTGTCATGCAGGAACTCATCATGAAGCATTTATATTTTTCAAAAGATAAATCTCCAAAACTTTAGTATCACTTGGAACAAGATAAATAGCAGCTCAGACCTTCTCATATTATATCCATCAATTACCTAGACTTAGATCAAGCATATTCTACCCACGAGTTTCAAGTTCAGAGTAAATTCTTATATCAAAACAATCTTATCCAAAACTCGGGAGAATCCAAGGCTGAAAACTAGGTACTTGAAAGGAATTACAACATACCAACTATCCATCATTTCCATTTCAAGAGATTATCTTTAGAGTCCTTTTTATTTATTCAGCTCTTAAAAATCAAACTTAAAGAAAACTTAGACACACACTTTTTATTTTGTTTTCATTTTTAGATCACACATTACTACTAATATATATTTAACACCAAGATAAATTTTTATTTTGTTTGTTTAGTTATGCAACTTTTCTTTTTATAAAACAAACTTAGAAATAAAACCAAAAGGGAAAGAAATACTTATCTAGATACATGGGGGATGCCCTTCCCCCAAGCTAGTTGTCGGCGTGGTTTTTCTCAGAGCCATTTTGCCAATGGATGGCCTTCTTGTCCATTAGGAAGTTGGGTTCCCTTTGTGCAGTGGGTGCACTCTTGGTGGAACGAGATGAGGATGATCGGGTGAACTCTTTGATCTTGTGCATCATCCTACAAAATGTCAACAAGAACAACAAAACTTATGGAACGAATTAGGATGAAAGGGTTAGCAGTCAGCCATCTAGGGCTTAGTCGTTCTTGAGGTTTAGAAATATTTCTAATTGGCAAAATTTTAGCAGAATGTCTTTCTAATATTTTTGAATTTTATGATATAATTGAATGGATGATATTTGTAATTTTTATGCCACCATGGTAAATATTCTTGGGGGTTTTTACAAACCGTAGAATTATTCACATGGGACTTAGGATTTTATAATACAACAATGAAATTTTTATATATATTTTTTTAAATGCAATGCGAATGCAGAAAAGTAAATATGCTAAAGTAAAAATAATTTATGCAATGTGAAAGAGTAAATATAGATATCTACTAGTTTACCTCCTGGCGAGGGTTCGGATTTTTAAGTCCTCCGGACAAGATTTTTTTCTAGTCTTGCTCATTCTTTGGGTGCATCTACTGGTCCCAAAGATGGAGACCTTGATGGTTGCACCTCTTGTGATGGTGACTCTAATGATGATGTTACCTTTTCCTTCCACACCTGCTTGGTCTATGTACTTGATTTTGGCAGAGTAGGTTCATCCTTCATAGGTTCTTCATCTTCTTCATTCTTGGGTAGTTGATTCTTCTGGCATTGAGATGCTCGGCGTCTCCTCTTGGAACGGGTCTTCTTTGGTTGTTCATAAGTAGTATAACTATTTAAATAACATCATACCTTTTCTTCTGAAAATTAGAAGTGGACTTGTCCAGATCCAACGTAGATGATTGCGTTGGTAGTGTTGAGGAAAGGTCTTCCAAGGATGATAGGTACGTCTTCTTCTTCTCCCATGTTAAGAATCATGAAGTCGGTAGGGACATAGTGATCTTGTATTCTTACCATGATATCCTTTGCTATGCCCTCTAGAAATCAGATTGATTGGTTCACCATCTTGGACATTATGTTGACATCCGATCTGATGTCACAGAAGGTGTTGTGGAAAATTCTTTGTCCAATGGTACACTTGATCATCGGTACGCCAGGATCTTCCTTCTTGGTAAGGAATGGTGAAGCGAGGAGGTGGTCATACTCTAATCAGAGTGTGTTGATCATCTTGACTAATTCTTCTCTTGGCTGCCTGGCCCTATTCTTCCTTCTTCAGTTATTTCTCTTCTTGGTCACTATTGTCTCTTCGGTAGGTACGCCATTTGTGGATGACTAGGAGAGTGATGTATACGATTCTTGAAAGTAAACTTCTCCTTTCTAAACTTGATTGTGAAATAGATCTTAGCACTGTCTGCGTAGATGATGGCTTTTGCGGTGCTCAGGAAAGGTCGGCCCAAGATAATGGGTGCCCTTATATCTCTACCTATTTTCAAAACTAGAAAGTCTATGGGTACATACGACTGTCCAACTCATGCATAGATATCCTCAAGAATTCCTTTGGGGTAGCAGAGTGACTGACCTGCAAGCTACAAACGCATGTTTGTGTACAATAAAGTATCTCTATTAAATTTATCATAGATTACCTTTGGCATAATATTCACACTTTCTCCGAAGTCACAAACAACTTCTTGGAATATGTGAGGTCCAATGGCTATGGGGATGACAGATCTTCCTAGATCTCCATTCTTGACAGACAAGGAATAATCCTCCCATCTTCCTATCAATTATTCTATGTAGTATCCTATAGCATTGCAAATATCGATAAGATTTGCAGTTTCTAGATCTTCTAGTTGTCCTGGAATCTTACCTTTATCGGTCAGAGGAACAGCAGCCACCAGCTGAGCTATTTGTGATTCTATCATTTTATTAAAGCTATACTAGTTTTTAATGGCTGAGGAGAAGCTATCCATTCTATTATTTATGTTTTCTAGCATTTTGTCATTAGAAGCTAGTTTTCTAGATTATCCCTCCATTATTTTAGCTTGGCCAGAAATTTACTCTCTCAAGGGTGGTTGAGTATTAAAATTATTACCTTGGTAGTTGGGCCTTTGTTGCTGATTCCATCCTTGATTCTATTAAGGATGATAGTTGTTATTGTTGATGAAGTTCACATCCTCTTGGGTTTCAAGACAGTTGTTCCCTGAATGCCCGGTGTTGCCACATTCTTCACATGTCATATGGGAATCATGAATGTGCATGACTTCTTGCTCCTGATTGGCTCGATCTTCAAGCTTTTTCATCAGCAGGTCCATCTGGGTAGACAACATGTCTACCTCCTTGAGTTGATGCATACCTCCACCTCTCTTGCAGGTCTGAAGACATTCTTCATTCTAGCCTTGGTTGGAGGCAATCTTCTCCATGAGAGCTGTTGCACCTGGGATTGCGAGTAATAGTAAAGCACCTCCAGCAACAACATCCATATTCTTATGGGCACTATTGGTCAACCCATGGTAGAAAGTCTGCATGAGTAGCCAATTCTCTATCCCTTGATGAGGACATTCTGATATGTAGTCTTAAAAGCGTTCCCATGCCTTAGGGACAGATTCATCATGTTGTTTTTAGAAGCTCAAAATTCTCCCACATAGAGCATTGGTCCTGCCTATGGGAAAGAACTTTGCTAGGAAGGCAGTGGATCAGTTATCCCATATAGTGTTTTTGTCTTTATTAGCATAGAACCATTGCTTCGCCTTCCCCAAAAGTGAGAATGGGAAGAGGTGAAGTAATATGGCATCTCTAGATACCCCTTTGATGGTGAAAATGCTGCAGATCTCTAGGAAGTGTTGGAGACGAGCACTCGCATCTTCATGTGACTTTCCACAAAACTGGCTAGCTTGCACTATGTTGATGAGAGCTGGCTTGAGTTCAAAACCATTATCTCCGACATTGATCGCTGGTCCAATACAGATGTTGGCCGTAGTTGGAGCAAAGAACTCATGGAGGGTCTTGTCGGCCATGGCTTCAAAAACTGGTGTTAAGCTTCGCCTTGTCTGGTTGTCTTTCGATTCTAAAGCTAGAACTTTCTTAAGTTTAGCTCTACTCCTCCTGATTAATGCTTCTGTATCTTCAATGTAGTTTGTTTGAAGGTCAAAACTGGTCATACATTACCCTACATAAGATATAAAAATAGACAAAACAAGGGTAAGCCTGTTTGAGCAGAGGTCAATGGTGCCCTCGATCACATCAATAAGTATGAGTTTATCAATATTTTCATTTTTGCCTAGCTACCTTCCCCGGTAATGGCACTAGGAATGCTTGTTGGTATTTATTAACTTGTCACTTGTTTATGTAGCCACCTAATGTTGTTGACATTTTTTAACATCACTTTTGCTAAGTTGTCATCCCTAGCTATGATGCTAGAAATGCTTATTGGTTGTACCAAGTGCCGCTTCTAGAATGACACTAAGAAGTACTTTAGTATTCTATGTGACTAGAAAGAATATAAATATGTATATGAAGGGATCTGCAAGCGCGCAAATAATTTACCATTATAGCATTTAACCCGGGAGTATTCCAAGTATTGTTATTTATATTTTAATCATAGGGAAGGACTGACTGTTGAAATATATTGATAACTTATACATATGATGGAGAAGTAACCATAACCAAACTTCTACTCATAATAGGGGTGAGTCAAGAGATAAATAAGATAAGTAATGATAAATGATAACTCAGAGTACTCCTTTCTATGGCATTAGCATTGCTAAGTAGAAATTAGAGGAATAATCCCTAAATCATTCTTAATTACAAGTCAAAGCATACGTTGATTAGTGCAATTACACTTAGTAGTCATGGCTAAGATCAACTTCATATCTAGACATAAGGGATACTACTAAGGAAGATCAAGAAGAGCATGTCTTCCTTCGTAACTAGATCCTACTTGTCCTATATTCGGGGAGTGGACTACGAACGACTCAACGGGAGTGTCACATCCTTGATCTACCATATGGCCTAGAATATAGGGTGCACCTGCAGGTAAACAACGTATAAGCACCATGCTTAAATAATGTCAACCACTCACCCCTTATGCTTGAGTATAATGATAATCTAGCTATACTAAGTATATAATCAAAGTAGATGATGAACTTGATAACTAGGAATAGGAATAATATTAAGAACAATGTCGAATCAACTGTAGCAAACATATGAATAATGAAAGATACAAAAGAGGATACAAGGGGCTATACCAAGCCACACTCTTGACAAGATTAGGAATCCAAGCGAAGCTTGCCTCCCTCTATATCTAGCCTAGCTAGCTATGCCCTAGAATATGGTGGAGCTCTAAGGATAATTCGGGTTTTTGTCTTCTTGACTAAATGATTAGGGTTCTTGATGCCAAGGGGTGGTAGGGGCTGGTATATAGGCAATAGCATCCATTCTAAGCCCTTGGATCCAACCAACCTAAAGGAATGGTGTAGATGCAATCCTTGCTGCTAAGAGCTCTCAGATTGCTGAGGATTGGGCTACTCCCAACCAACATGCTCGAGTTGGTACATGCGGGAGGATCCTAGCTGATCCTAGCTTGCATAGCTGGTAAAAGCCAGTCCCTCTAGAATCAGATCATCGCCACAGTACCTAGGCTATGGGTTGCGAGGGGCTGCCTCCTTCACCTGTAAATCAAAAACAAAAAATCCACCGCATACAAACTAAGGTTCCAGTCTAGTAATAGGATCTCGTTTGTATAATTCGTATACATCATGACAAGTTTCCAATCCTTATTCTTTTTTAACATGTGTGCTTGGAAAAATATTCATAATCAATATACCAACAAGGGATGTCATCAATATAAGCAACATAGGCATTTTCCAAAAGACCCAATTTTTTGGCTATGCAGGTGACCAAAGAAGTACACCCAACATCTCCCTTAAGTTCAATAATTTCTGTCCATTGCTTCATTATAAATTTGACCGGTGAAACCTTTCTTCTTTTAACCATAGCATAGAGCAGTTTAAGTTCATCATTCCTTACAGTGCAAAAAAACATTTCTAGGAAATAAAGAAAATCATAGCCATTTATGCATAAAGCGTAGGGTAGGGTGATGAATTTCATTTGTACGAGGACAGTAACAAGTAAGTTCTTTAGATATTTCTCTCCAAAATTTTGTCCTATCGAAATCTTCTATAGCGGTGTCTACATCCACTACACTGAGCATGGAATCCTATAAGCTCACTAAAATTCTTGTAGGGAATAGAAAAGTCTTCCAAAAAGTCTAAAAGTGACTTCAGAATCGGTGGTTTGCAAGGTGCATAGAAATTCAGCAGTTAAAAGCTTTGACCCTGGCTCTTTAATTTCCTAAGCATTCTCCCACCCAATAGTTTTAAAGATGATTTCAAACTCAGTATTCATACCTGTTGACTGTAGGAGGGCTGGATCATAAATGAGAGTGAGAATGAACCTCTAAGTCTTTAGCTTCTTATAGGTGTTCTTCTCCGTCTTGTCCCGAAGCTTGAGATGCTTCTCCTCTAGGACAATGTTCTTCTCAGCAGATGATGACATGAACGGTGCTCCAATAGTGGGAGATGGAGTGTCGATTTGCATGTTAGCACTAGCTCATGAAGACATACTCCTAGTGGAGTGAGATGAAGACGAGCAGGTGAACATGCCGTTCAACTTGCGCATCATCCTGCAAAAACTGATAGTACAACACAACTCGTGGATCGGGTTAGGAAAATGAAAAGTCAGTGGTGAGTCATCCGAAGTCAATCATTCGAGGGTCAGTCGTTTGAGGTTGCCTAATGAATTTTTCTAATCAAGATTTTGGTAGAACTTTCCCCTCAATTCTATTGATTTTCCTCTCGATTTTAACATCACTTCCACTCTTAAACCTTCTCACTTCTACTCTTAATTTCTCTCACCCTTACTCAAATTTAAGCAACACTTCCACTCTAAAACTTCCTATTCTTTTCTAATTCAAAATTCACTTCTACTATGTGATTTTTCAAGCTATGAAATTGGGAACTGGAATTCTGAACTTGGGAGCTAGTTTTGCAGTGGAGATTGATGAACGAAGCAGCCAGGAGGGATGGTATTTATAGGCGGGAGAGCAACAGGTTGGGCGGCCCCACATTGTGGCCTAATGGCCACCCCTTCTTCCTGATGGTTCTTTACTTCATGGTTAAGCAAGGTGAGTGCTCCTTTTGGTGGAAATGTGGTCTAGACGGTGCAGAGTGGAGTTGGAGGTGGAAATGGAGGTGATGGTAGAGATAAAAGTGATGGGTGGTGGTTGAGTGGGTCCCATGTATCTGTATTTTTACCATATACATATGTATATATATGCAATACAGAAATATTTTATAAAACTATGAAATACAAGAAGATGAATAAATGGTATTTTTAAATTTTGTATGCCTCCACGGTAAATATTTCTTACGGTTTTTACACTTCGTAAAAATTATTTGCATGGGGCTTGAATTTATATAATGCCATGATGAGAATTTTTATTTTATTTTTCTAATGCAGATGTTGAAACATAAATATTCAATGTAAAATGTAAATATGGATAACTACCGATTTTACCTCCCAGCGAGGGTTCAGAATTTTAAGTCCACCGAACTAGACTTCTCTAGTTGTATTTTATTCCTTGGGTGCATCAGTTGGTCTCAGCGATGGAGACCTTGATGGTTCTCCTGGCTTCTCTTGCCACTCCAAATTAGAGCATAGTTTCGGTCTTGGCTTGAAGATGAATCGCTCTTCCTTGCCATTAATATGGAATTTAATTTCTCTGACTCCAACATCAATGTGTACATTTGTAGTGCTCGGGAAAGGTCTCCCAAGGATGAGGGGTGTCTTCATATCTTCCTACATATCAAGTACTACAAAAGCCACTGGAACAAAGAAATTTCTTATTTTTACCAAAATATTCTTAGTGATTCCTGCAGGGTAGTGGACCGATTGGTCGGTTAGTTGCAGGCACATCGATGTTGGCATGAGTGTTGAATAGTTGAGCTTATCAAAAACCTTATTGGGCATGACACTTGCTCCAAGATCGCATAGCGCATTCTCAAAGTTTTGGTTTCCGATCGAACAGTCGATAGTGGGACATCCTGGATCCTTCTTCTTGACAGGTGATGTGTTCATGATGCCCGCACTATACTCCTCAGTTAGCTTAATTACCTTAGTGGTGGGCAGTGGTCTCTTGTTGTTCAGAATGTCTCTAAGGTACTTCGCATAGGTGGGTACCTATATGGCATCTAGCAGAGGAATATTGATATATAACTTTTGAATTACCTCTACAAACTTACCAAACTAATCATCTATTTTGGCTTCTCAATTTCTACATGGAAACGGTAGGAAGGTGATGTCACAAAAATCTTGCATCATTTCTTGTGCTTGTGGCTCAACTTCTTAAACTTCATCGTCTTCTTCTCCTCTTATATTGCCGCCAGTGTCTTACCTGTCCTTGTTGGATATGGTAGATCACGAGTAGACTTGCCACCTCTTGTGGTTATGGCGTTTACCTTTTCAAGGTTAGTGGCAACAGGCAGAGCAGCGACCAACTGAGCTAATTGTGATTCTATCTTTTTATTATAGCTAAGTTGGTCTTTTATGGTAGAAGAAAAACTATCCATTTTAGTATTTATGTTTTCTAAAACTTCATCATTAAAAACAAGCTTCTTAGAAATATTTTCATTAATCCTAGCTTGTTCTAAGATCAAACTCTCAAGGATGATTGCTTAGAAGAATTATAATAATTACCTGGGTACTTACCTTAGTAATTTGACCATTGTTGTTGTTGATTCCATCCTTGTTTCTATTATTGTGGAGCAGAGTTGTTGATGACAATGTTCGCATCTTCTTGATATTCAGGGAAATCAACCCCCAAATATTCTCCACATATGTTTTGAGAATTAAAAGCATCTTGAATGGCCTGACGATCCTTCTTATGATTGGCTCATTGTTCAAGCCAATTAAACAAGATGTCCATCTTGGTTGACAGTGCATGCACCTCTTCCGGTACTTCTTCGCTCTTATTGCATGCTTGAATACTACATTGAGACCAGCCTTGATTAGAGGCTATCTTTTCCATAAGAGTTTTAGCTTTTTCAAGGGTGAGTGACATAAATGATCCTCTAGCAGTAGCATCCAGTTGTTCATGAGCTTTCTGAGTTAATCCATGGTAAAAGTTTTGCATGAACAACCAATCTCCCATCCTGTGATGAGGACAATCTGAAATGTATTCTTGAAAACATTCACATGCTTCTGGATTGGTCTCTCCTTTCTGCTGTTGGAAGTTGGAAATCTTTCCTCTTAAGGCATGGTCTTGCCTATAGGGAAAAACTTTGCTAGATAGGCCTTTGAACACTTTGCCCATGTGTTGATGTTATCTTTGTTGGTGTAGAACCACTGCTTTGCCCTTTCCACTAGTGAGAATGGAATTAGGCTGAGTAGTATGATGTCTTGAGCAACGTCCTTGATGGTGATTGTGCTGCTTATCTCTAGGAAATTCTAAAGATAAGCACTAGCATCTTCATGTGCCTTTCCGCTGAATAGGGTAGCTTGCACCATGTTGATGAGGCTTGGCTTGAATTCAAACTCAAGGTTGTTGGTTTTGAGTGTTGGTCCAGTGCGAATGTTCTCAGTGCTTGGAGCAGAGAACTCTTGTAGAGTCTTTTCAGCCATAGCCTCAGAAACTGGTGTTGAGCTTCCTCTTGATTGGTTTGATTGTGATTGATGGAACTTGTTGATGAATCAGAACCAATCCTACAATACCCTGTATAAGATATGAACAAAGACAAACAAGGGTAAGCCTGCTAAAGCAGAGGTATAAAGTTATGATCTTGTCTATAAGTATTTATTTCATCAATTCTCTTAGCCATGTGCCCCTCTCCGGCAATGGTGCTAGAAATGCTTGTTGACATTTCTTAGCATCACTTCTTTACTAAGTTGTCATCCCTAGCAATGATGCCAGAAATGCGTTGTTGGTAATTATTGAAGACACTTGTAAATTTATATATATATTAAGTAACCCGCAAGTGCACAGATAATATACCACTGTAGCATTTCACCCAGGAGTATACCAGGTATCGTTATTTATATTTTATCCATAGGGAGGAGCTATGGGGTTGGCACAGAGATATTGTCAAATATGTAGACTTATGACAAGATCCTCAACTATCATGCTATAACAGGGGTAAGTCAAATGATAAATAAATGATAAGTGTAAGGCATTGATAGTTATCTAGAGATAGGAATAGATACTCCTAAATGTAGTATGGCTAGGCAGGAGATTAGTTAAGAGCAAAAGATTCCTAAGTCATTCCTTATTTAATAAGTCTTTTGTACACCCAAGTATATACACTCTCATCTATAGCATAAATTAACTTTGGATCTATGCATAAGGAACATTACTAAGGAAGATCAAGAACAGAGCTGGACTCCCTTCACAACCAGGTTCTACTTGCTCTACAAACGAGGAGTGGACTATAAAGGACTCAACGGGAGTGTCACATCCGCGATCTACCACATGACCCAGAGTGTAGAATGCATTCATAGGTAAACAATATTTAAGCAGCATGCTTACACAATGTTGACCACTTAACTCACTCGAGTATTGAGCTAAGCACTTTGCGAACATATGCATATATTCATAATCAATCATAACTATAAAGAGCATATAACTAGAGCAAACTAGGAACATAATAATAAGCAACATAGTATTGAAGTAGCACAAAGTCATAAACTAAGAGGGATACAAAGGATATACCGGCTTCTAGACGACGAATCCAAAATCCTAAGCAATAGCCCAAACTCTACTTGAACCTTGCTATCTAGCCTATACTAGAACTTTGAAGAATTTAAGGTCTACTCTCTTCTCTCTGGAAACCCTAATTTCTGATCTGATCTAGACTTATGGTAGATGCCTCAGGGAGGGGGGCAAGGGCTGGTATATATAGGCCTTAGCGTCAATCCTGAGCCCTCGAATCAAACTGACTTGAATAAACGACGTAGATGCAATCCTCAAGGCGGAGGAGAGCCAATGTAGCGAGGCAAAGATTGATAGGTGGGGCTAGGGGCTGGCCAGCCTATAGGTGGGGCCACTTTAGTGTGGTGTCTTGCCATATCTTCTGGAACCTTCTGGCATATTTTTGCTACGGATAAGCATGATTTAATTTGATGTTTTGATCCTCCTTGATGGTTTTCTAGATAAACCTTATTGAAAACATAGATTCACCAAAACTTTTGGAAACTGCTAGTTTAAACACCTAACTCTATGTTGGTTATATTGATGGTTTATGATGGATGGTTACTACCGTCAACACGAACGACATCACGTCAATGACAAGGCTCCCGCTGAGGGAGGACATAGGCTTACATCGCTGGAACGAAGACCTAACTACCACATGGACCATCCTAGGGAGGGGGTGGCCCGACAACAAGCAGAGTGGGCACACCAAGAAGCCCTCGTGATGGATCGCAAGCTAAGAAAGTGGAAGCTTACATAGCGACACTACATGTGGCCCCCCACATGCAGCAATGACGACTACACCGAGGCTCCCATGGGCCCATGTCGATAGGCGGAGAAGAAAAGGCAACATTGGCACCTAGTCCGCCTAGCTCCTAAAGCACATCCGGTGCACCCGGTGGCAGCAGCGGCTAGGCAGGTCCCTCAACCTAGGTGCTTGATACCCAAGAGGGGCTAGCCCGATCGAGGGGAGCCCTGGCCCTTCCCCATCATGGAAGACCCCCGCCAAGCAGATCCCTCAGAGTGCCGACATCTGATCCAAACCAGGACGCCCTCGCCTCTGCCTCCCATCAAGCATCTAGGAGAATGGTAGGAAGCCACATCACTCTTCCTCTTTACATCCTGCATTTCATTTCCTAGGCTAATTATTAAGCTTGCTTCCTGTTTGCTACTAATCCCCCTCCTTCCGGTAAGTGCAAAGTGTTGTCCGTGCGTCGCTCGCCAAGCCAACTCGGCCTCCTCCTCCTGGTCTATTTGCATCTCTTGGCTCCCTGACCTAGCGCCCACACATGTGCACCATCGAAAGGGGTCATGAACCCAGGCCACCCATGACACGACCAAGGATCTCAAGGGAAATGAGGTCCCAAATACCGACCAAAAGGGGGTGAGCACCAACGGCACCCGAGAAGCAGAAAAATAGGGGCGGCAAAGAAATGGGAAATAAACAAACTTAATATTTACAAAAATATTAGATGGTTTTTGGGACTTCACCCCATTGTTTAACCATAGAGCACATGCTGGCTAATCCTTCTGCTTTCACAGGCATGGGCGGGGAGGCACAGCGCATGACCATCACCCTTCGCGGTCCGGTGAGGGACCACGTACAGTGGAGCAAACCTCAGGATGGCGTCGGTGGCTTCCTCTAGCTAGGGCATAAGGAGTGCCATGTCGGTGTCGTTGGAGTTCCCAGGAAGCCCCTCTGCCATGTCACTAACATCCACCAGGTTGGGAAAGCGAAAGTGTACCATAGCTAGCGTGGAGGCTGCCCCTACCAGACACCATCCTCCATGGCCTCATAGAAGCACACCAGCATGACATGAAGATGCTTGTTCACCTCCCTAGCATTGTCATGCACACCCCATGGGAAGAGGGCATGGCAAGCTCCTAGGGCCACGACACAAAGCTTCCTCGACTCCATGCCCCAAGAGTCAAGGAGGGCTTATAGCCTGCCCTCCTCATCCTAGGACACCTGAAGCTACTCTGTTAAGTGGCAGACCTCCTCCCTCGCCCCTGCAACAACAAAGATGAGAGGCATCAAGGTTGCACGCCATAAGTGTGGCTCATAGGCCAGGACCGGCGAAACACAAGGGGAGGGAACGACCCGCACCTTCGAGCTCCCCCCTTAGGCAGACTGCCTTCACCTATGCCATGTCATGAATGTTCTCTACTGTTGCCTCCATCAGCCACTCCTCCTTGACCTTCCTCCAAGCGTCCTAAGTGGCCCTGAGGATGTCCTCCCGTTCCTTTTGTAGCGCCTCGACCATCACCACTAGAAGGGTGACTAAGGTGCCATGGGAGAGTGCCCCTGATGAAGGAGCACGCTAGCCCGCTCTAGCCGCCAATGGAGAAGGCAACAGTAGTCAAGCCAGGCGCTAGGAAGGCTTGGTGCCGCTTGAAGAACCAACCTCGATGAATGTCCTCCCATGGAAGCCCCTACACGCGACAAGGACAATAGCACCCGAAGTAGCATCTCCAAGATGGGGATAGGGAACTCCATTATTGGGTCAATGATTCCCTGGTGTAGCCACAACGGATGCGCTCGCTCCCTTAGTGGGAGGATCCAGTGATGGATGAACATGCGCACCACCACCGGCCCAGTTAGCCCCTACTCTCTTAGGGCCATGATAGCCACCATGAGAGTAGGGACATCCATAGCCTCCTTCACTTGGTGGTACAGCTGACATGACTCTGAAATGACACCCCCGGCCCCGCTACCATGAAGGAAGGCAGCACCAAGACCAAGTTAGGAAGATAGAACTAGTTCTCCTGCCAGTATGCCTACCCATGGAACCTCAGTGGGCGAGCGAAGGGAAGGTACCACCCAGTACCATGTGGATACACCTAGATTTGGGCACCCCCCATCGAGGGGAATGCACCGCCAGGGAATGACGGCACCACATGAAACAACCACCTCTAGAGCATGAAGTGGGGAGCGATCCCTAGGAACACCTCACACAACATGATGAAGGTCACAATGTGGAGGATCCCCTTTGGCGTCAGGTCATGAAGCCAGAGGCCATAGAAGAACAGAAGGCCCCACACATAGGGGTTTAGGGGAAGGCTAAGCCCTAGGCGATGGAAGGTAGTGAAGGAGACGATCTCCCCATTCCCGGGCGTGGGCGCTAGCTCGCCGATGCTAGAGGGTGCTAGCCAACCGCCAGAACCTCCTCGACGCCAACCCATTCTCCTCCATCCTCCTGATCTCTACCTTGATGACCTCGGATGGCCTCCATTCTACCATGGGGATGAAGGTGGGGGCAAGGGGTAGTGAGCAAGCGTGTGGAAGTAGGGGGAAGCCAAAGTCACAAGAAAGGGAAAGGTTTCACTAGAAGAAGAAGGTAACTCCCCCTCTCCACCTTTCCATCCCTACTTTTGTACTTCGAGAGCAGCGGTGGCTACGCTCCCAAGATCCTACACGTGATCATGTGGCACGGCAGCAGTTGCCGAACACTAGGTGGAGGTGAACTACCACCTCCTTGTCAGCCCAACCATATTGGGCCGAGCCACGTGCGCTGCCCACTCCACTCATGCCTCCCTATTGGCCCATTGGCTATCATTGACAGCTTAGATCCATGCACAACAACTATTGTGGCTCCTCCTCCACTAGATCTACTCCACGTGGCCCCAACATCCCATCTCCTAGATGAGACAGGATGGTGTAGGGGCACACATGTGTCATAACTCCTCCACCAGGCATGATGGCCTAGATGCCATCAACCACCTACACAAGGCATCAGCAGACAGGATGCACCTAGAGGCCACACCTTCACTGGCAAGGTGGCCCTATAATGGCCTTAGGGGCTATGCCGGCTCCCCAAATGAGGCGGCCTGACCTTACGATTAATGGGCACTCGGGTGGTGCATCCCCTAAAAGCCAACTAACTCCTCAGAGTTAGGTCAGGAGCCGCTGAGTAGCAGGCCCAACGAGGGCCCCCGATCGAGCCTCGGCGTGCTCCCACTTCCTCGATCTATGGCTATAGAGGGATGGCCCTAGAAGGCTGGCTTGAGAGGATCAAAACTTGTTATCACAGCCCTTAGAAGGGTGTG
The DNA here is from genome assembly GCF_019320115.1 of Miscanthus floridulus. Taxonomy (NCBI): domain Eukaryota; kingdom Viridiplantae; phylum Streptophyta; class Magnoliopsida; order Poales; family Poaceae; genus Miscanthus; species Miscanthus floridulus. The sequence goes on along the minus strand of NC_089598.1, from coordinate 49,211,405 downwards.
GAGCTTTGGATGATCAGATGGCCCTGAGCCAGTGCCTAGCGCTCTTGATCTTCCAGCCCACGGTAGGCTCCGATCAGAAAGGAGGGCACCCCTAGGCCTATAGTCGGCGACTCACAAACGACTCCATTGAGCTCTTGCTCAAGTCAAAGACCCATGCAACATGGACTCATGAAGGGATCAACATCATCTTCACTCGGTCTCGATAGCTAGGCACCATCCATCACACTAGAGAAGAAGGCCCCAAGCATGGCACAACACTCTTGCCAGCAAAAGTTGTCCCCACCAATGAGGGTTCGCTCACTAGAAGATCAAATTCAGCCCTCCATCGCCATCATGCCAGGTGAGGCCATGAAGGTCTTGGGGGCACCTAACAAGATCCTAACATGCAGATATGTTAAGCCTCGAGTCCAATGGTTCTTCAATGAATAAGAGCCCCTAGCCGACCCCTACAGGATCGCCTAGGGGCTTGGGGGCTATGTCCATTGGGCACGCTCGTGCACGCCCTCAGGTAAAGAGACCCAACCAAGCCTGACTCAACTATAGCTTCTGCCTAGGGCTCAGGGGCTTCCCCGAGCCTTGGGCTCCTGATCTACGACACCTCTAGGCCCAACCCTTAGCTCCTGCTTAACTAATGATGCCAGCTAAGTACCAGGCACAAGAAGGCAAGCCCTAGGCTACCGATGTCTAGGGGCTCCCTAGCGTTGCTCCCAAGGCATGCCCCTGCCAACTGCTCCTTCGATAGCATCATGTTCGGGCATGACATAAGAAGACAAAGCTTCCCATGACCTTTGAGGGCTCGAAGGCTTTTGGACCCACATGTCAGCCCCTAGAGCCAACCTCTTTCATCACCAAGAAGACTCTAGAAGGTCTCACCTAGGGGAGGCTAGTCCAAGCCAACACCCTTTGACATGCAGAGTGTTAGAATAGAGTAGCCGAGCGATGCCCAGGCTTCTTCGGCTCCAAGACTCCTCGATGGTCCATGGTGCACCGCTGCAAGTCCCTCCTAGACTCTAGCACACATAGACCATAGACTAGAACCCTCAAACCGCCTTGTATCTAACATATCTCGTTATATAAGGGATAAGGTCAGACATAGAGGGATGAAGTTCGATCACCAGACACTCCATTCCATTCCATCTGCCTCCACTTTGCACTGAGAGCAGGGTATGTGGCCGAACCTCCTAAATTATAGGACCCACATGCACTTGTCACTGTCCAACGACCTCTGACGACTATGCATATGTTCCTGGTAACTTAGGAAGACTATCGGGTGTCCTTGGGGAACCCCGAATCATCCACGATTTCTGAGCAGGATCACATTACAGAGTCATTGCAGTATAACAACATTTATTCAAATATCTACATCAGAGTAAAATAGCAGAAGTCTTACGATAACTTAGTTTACAAACCAGTTGTTTCAAACCTTACAAACTAAGTTCAATAATTATTACAAACCATAGTAGTAGTGGAGTGGCATTAGTATCATAATACAAACACACAAAATAAGCATCTTTCCCAAGGATCACACATTCACTTATTGTCATCGACATGAGCAATAGTCATGCAGCAAGGTCCAAAACAGACCTGCTCATGAGGCTCACCTACAACAAGGGTCAATGAACCCTGAGTACAAAAGCACTCAATAAGACTTAACCAGAATAAAAACTAAGAAGACTCAGGAATGCAGGCTCAGGGATTCAAGGTATGGCTTTAGCAATAATCAAAGTTCTTTTGCATAAAAGCTCTTTAAAAAAATTCTTTACTTCAACATATAAAACTTTATAACAACCACATATGAATCTGCCATGATCTATAATGAGATCATGAACTTCATATCAAACTCTTTCTCAAACCTTACTCAAGTTTCAGTTATTAACTACGATGATGAACAGTGAGTTGAGTCTCCATAACCGAGGAGCAATGACGATTTGAACCAATTAAAAACCCAGCTGGGAATTCCAGACCACACGACATATGCAGGTCCCTGACCTACATATATCAACCTACCCTCAGATCCTCTAGAACAAGAATGGGTCCACACCACCCGAGAATACAGTACTCCACCATTACATCCCATGGCCATGTGGGTACACGCTATTCCCACCATCTCTCCACTCCTAGTGCGCAAGTAGCCATTCTCGTAATAGAATAGCCGAGTTAAGGTTATCGAAGTATGTGGTTAGTACTACAAAGTCTCACCTCATGCAATTCAACAATGGATGGACCTTAATCGACATAGGCAGAAAGAAGCCGCTCACAAGACCTCCATGTCTTGTGGCTCACACACACCGAGTCCACCCGGTCTAGATTTATTACTTCACATGCTCATATCTCATGATAACATAAGTAACCAAAGATCCATTTAAAACTCATAGGTGATAGGTAATCACCCGGCTAAGCATGACTAAGCATAACTAGGCATTTACGAATTTAATCTGGTAACAAGGTAGATATGGAAAAAACAAGGTTGGTAATGCACCAATTAGGCTTCCACTTGACTCCTAATCACTTAATGCAGTATATAAAAGCAAAAGCGATAAAAATTTGTAAAACACAAGGTAGGTTTAAATGCATCCGGGGCTTGCCTTGGTTCACAGAAAAGTCAGGTTCCTGAGATGTTCCACAATTATCAGATCCGACCTCAATAGACGGATTAACCTCCTCTGCAACTTGATTAACTACCATGTGTTCACCTTCGTTCACTACATGTAGTAACAATGCCATGTTTAACATGATGCGGGATATGAAACATGATGCTTGATGCTGGATACAAAATTAACAACTTGAATACAACTTTCCTTCGCGGTACAGTTGCAAGTCAAACTAACTAAACCTTTTTCGTAACACATACATCAACTGCCAAGGATCATTACCAACTAATGACCCAAGGTCATCACTCAATCAAAAATTCAAGAAAAAACCTAAATCATTAAAGGTTACTATTTGCTTTTATGAATTAATTATTTAATTCAAAATTATGAAATAAATCAACTTATTCTAATTGAGTTCAAAATTTTTGTAAATGTTCATCACATGATAACTAAGTGGCAAAACAATTTTCATAATTTTTGGACAATTAATTAAGCCTAGAAAAATCATGGAAACACATTTATTAATTAATTGAGCAATTTTTATCACATTCAAAAAATACTGAAAAACAATATTTCATATTTTTATTAAATAACATACATCACAGAGAAGTCACATAAAAATTTTCATAATTTTTGGAGCCCTAAATAAATCTACACAAAAATAACAAATCACATCACCATTCATTCATCTCTAAAAATTGAAAAATTCATTTTCAAACCGCTGAATCACTGACAGCGGGGTCCCACCTGTCATCCCCTACCTCCTGCATTTGACTATGGTGACTACGCGCTGACTGGCGATTTCTCGCCGTCGGTGAGACCAACGATGACGGCAAAGACACCAACACGTTCACCAAGACTAGGCGCACCTACTGATGTCCCTACTTGCACCGATTACGACTCCATACTAGCTCAACGCCGACCATGGTGGACACGGCCGAGCGGCTACACTATGCCGGCGAAACAAGGCCAGTAGAGATCAAATAGAGCGCTTGGGAAGGATCAGCAGCTCACCCCGAACGCGATGGAGCAAAGAGCGAGGTCGGAGGATCAACGGAGATGCTGGTCGACGTTCACAGTGATCCCGACGCGCAAACAATGACGACGGCGGTGAACCGGTGACTGTGATGGACAAAATGACCAAGCAATAAGGTATTAAGTACCACGACATCAAGGCGAAGCTGGAGGTTGTGGCAGAACCTCCTAAATTATAGGACCCACATGCACTTATCACTGTCCAACGACCTTTGACAACTATGCATATGTTCCTAGTAACTTAAGAAGTCTGTCGGGTGTCCTCGGGGAATCCTGAATCATCCATGATTTCCGAGCAGGATTACATGACAGAGTCATTGCAGTATTACAACATTTATTCAAATATACATATCAGAGTAAAATAGCAGAAGTCTTACGATAACATAGTTTACAAACCAGTTGTTTCAAACCTTACAAACTAAGTTCGATAATTATTACAAACCCTAGTAGTAGTGGAGTGGCATAATTAACATAAACATAACACACAAAATAAGCATCCTACCCAAGGATCACACATTCACTTATCATCATCAACCTGAACAACAGTCATGCAGCAAGGTCCAAAATAGACCTGCTCATGAGGCTCACCTACAACAAGGGTCAACGAACCCTGAGTACAAAAGTACTCAACAAGACTTAACCGGAAATAAAACTAAGAAGACTCAGGAATGCAGGCTCAGGGATTCAAGGTATGGCTTTAGCAATACTCAAAGTTCTTTTGTGTAAAAGCTCTTTAACAAAATTTTAATATTTCAACATTTTTATCTTCGAAAAGATCATATACAAAGATGACATGATCCGTAATGAGGTCATGAAACTTCATATCCAACATTTTCTCAATCCTTACTCAAGTTCCAGTTATTAACTATGATGATGAACAGTGAGTTGAGTCTCCATAACAAAGGAGCAACAACGATTCGAACCGATTATAAACCCAGCTGGGGATTCTAGACCACACGACATATGTAGGTCCCCGACTTACATATATCAACCTACTCTCGGATCCTCTAAAACAAGAATGGGTCTGCGCCACCCGAGAATATAATACTCCACCAATCCAGCCCATTGCCACGTGGGTATATGCTATTCCCGCCATCTCTCCACTCCCAGTGCGTGATTAGCCATTCTCGTAATAGAATCGCCAAGTTAAGGCTTACCGGAGTATGTGGTTAGTACTACAAAGTCTCATCTCATGCAATTTAATAACGAATGGACCTTAATTGTCACAGGCGGAAAGAAGCCGCTCACAAGACCTCCATGTCGTGTGGCTCTCACACACCGAGTCCACCCGGTCTAGATTTATTACTTCCATACTCATATCTCATGATAACATAAGAAACCAAAGATCCATTTAAAATTCTCAGGTGACAGGTAATCACCCGACTAAGCATGACTAAGCATAACTAGTCATTTACGAATTAAAACTGGTAACAAGGTAGATATGGAAAAACAAGGTTGGTAATGCCCCAATTAGGGTTCCACTTGACTCATAATCACTTAATGCAGTATATAAAAGCAAAAGCGATAAAATTTGCAAAACACAAGGTAGGGTTAAATGCATCTGGGGCTTGCCTTCGTTGACGGAAAAGTTAGGTTCCTACGACGTTCCACAAGTATCAGATCCGACCTCAATAGGCGGATTAACCTCCTCTACAACTTGATTCACTACCATGTGTTCACCTTCGTTCACTACACGTAGTAACAATGCTATGTTTAACATGATGCGAGATACGAAACATGATGCTCGATGATGGATGCAAAATTAACAATTTGGATACAACTTTTCTTCGCGATACCGTTGCAAGTCAAACTAACTAATTCTTTTTCATAACACATACATCAATTGCTTTCATGAATTAATTATTTAATTCAAAATTATGAAATAAATCAACTTATTCTAATTGAGCTCAAAATTTTAGTAAATATTCATCACTTGATAAGTAAGTGGCAAAACAAATTTCATAATTTTTGGATAATTAATTAAGCCTAGAAAAATCATGGAAACTCATTTATTAATTAATTGAGCAATTTTCATCACATTAAAAAAGTGTTGTAAATCAATATTTCATATTTTTTATAAATATTATTCATCACAGAGAGGTCACACAAAAATTTTCATAATTTTTGGAGCTCTAAATAAATCTACACAAAAATAACAAAAATAGACACTATTCATTCAAATCTGAAAAACAAAAAATTCATTTTGAACTACATAGTCGCTGACAAGGTGACCCCACCTGTCATCCCCAACCTCTAGCTTTGACCACGACGGCGATGACGCTGACCGGTGAAAACTCGCCGACGGTGAGACCAACAGCGACGGCCAAAGTACCAAAACAATCACCATGACTAGGCACACCGACTTGTGGCACTACGAAGACTAATTATGACACGATACAAGGCTGACGCCGGCCATGGCGGATGCGGTGGCACGGCGATGCTACACTGGCAAAACAAGGCTGGTAATGGTGAAACAAAGAGTCCAGGAAGCATCAGTAGCTCACCCCGAACGCGTTGGAGTCAAAGACCAAGCCGAAGGAGCAACAGCATGGTGGTTCCACGGTCCAAGCAAACACGGCGGAGCGAACTTCATCGGTGGCGGTGTTTCGACGACTATAGTGGACAAAACAATCAAGAAACAATGGATTAAGCACCATGGCATCGAGACGGAGCCATAGGTACGCTGATCAAGGGCAACGGCTCACCGAAGGGCGCTGGCCATGGAGAGGCGCCTACGATGGAGAGGTTGCCGGCCACGAGGAAGAAGGGTTCGCACAGTGGGTTCCCAGCGAAATCAGACGACCACAGTTGGATGGCTAGGCACGCAAGGAGTAGGTGAAGCTATTGAGCGCTTTGCTGCGATGGCGGAGGCACTGGTTCGACGATGAGGGCTCGCTGGAGATGAGCAAGGTGACGGAAAAAATAGAGCAGCGAAATGGAGAACAGCGACGGCGTCTGATCTTTATAGCGCGGCCAAGAGAGCAAGGAGACGACACGCAGTGACCTTTACCGCACTAGCGCGAAGCCAAGGGTGGCCACAGGCACATCTGGAAGACCAGAGAAAGGACGCCGGCGGTGGGGCGGTGGTCGTGGTACTGTTCCTCATATTTACAGAATTGCCATCCGTTTTAAAATCCAAATTACTCCCAAATTTGTATAACAACTCAAAAATCTCCAAAAATAAAAGTTGCTCAAAATCCAAAGTTCTACAACTTTGCTTTTATAACCACCCCCAAATTCAGTCTACATTTTGAAATGAATTTTTGAATTCAAATAGGGGACATTTAAGGAATTACGCCTTTTCAAATTACTTCAAATTTTTCATAACAACTTTGAAAACTCCAAAAACAAACTTTGTATAACTTGACAAGCTCTACACTTTTGTTTTTAGGCTCAACCCCAAAATGTGCTTAGATTTTTAAATGAGTTTTAGGGTATGATTTAAATACTGAAAATCAGGGTTTTTCTTGAAAATTCAAATCTAACCAAAATTTTGAACTTGATTCAAACAATACAATTCAACACATACCACATAAATGTAAACTTGTTTTAGTGTATGCATATTAAAATTTTCACTAAATGTCAAATGCTTTGCAATGCATATGATGACATGGCAGGTTTTAGTTTTTAAACACCCGAGGTGTTACAGAGGTACACTGAGCAAGAGCAACGGCTTATCGGAGAGCGCTGGCCATGACGGCGCAAGCACGATGGTGAGGTTGCCGGTCGTGGGGAAGAAAGGCGCGCACAGCAGGTTCCCGCCGAATTCAAGCGACCAAAGTTGGTTGGCTGGGTTTGCAAGGAGGAGACAGAGCTGGGATAGGCTTGGCTGCGACGGTGGAGGCACTACGGCGACGGCAAACGCACGACGGAGCAGCAACGGTGGCGTCGGGAAAACAGAGGAGAAAACGAAGAAGGATAGCGACGGTGGCTGGCTTTATACGCGGCCAAGGAAGCAAGAGGAAGCCATGATGCGGCCTTCTCCGCGCTAGCGTGAAGCCAAGGGCGGCCACAGGCGCGACTGGAAGCCAGGAGAAGCACGCCAGCGATGACAGTTGCCGCGGCTACTGTTCAACGTATTTACAGAATTGCCATTCGTCTAAATTTCCAAATTACTCCCAAATTTGTATAACAACTCAAAAATCTCCAAAAATAAAAGTTGCTCAAAATTCAAAGTTCTACAACTTTGCTTTTATAACCACCCCCTAATTCGGTCTACATTTTGAAATGCATATTTGAATTCAAATAGGGGACATTTAAAGAATTTCGCCTTTTCAAATTACTTCAAATTTTTCATAACAACTTTCAAAACTCCAAAAACAAACTTTGTATAACTTGACAAGCTCTACACTTTTGCTTTTAGGCTCAACCCCAAAATATGCTTAGATTTTGAAATGAGTTTTCAGGGTAGGATTTAAATACTGAAAATCAGGGTTTTCTTGAAAATTCAAATCCAAACAAAATTTTTGAACTTGATTCAAACAATACAATTCAACACATACCACATAAAGGTAAACTTGTTTTAGTGTATGCATATCAAAATTTTCACTAACACATGAATGATGTGCTATGCATATGATGACATGGCATATTTTAGTATTTAAACACCCGAGGTGTTACAATCCTTCCCCCTAAAAGAAATCTCGTCCTGAGATTCAAAGCCATAGGGTAAGTAATGGAAAAGGATATGTGTCGCACGAACACATACAAAATATATCCATAAAACAGCTAAGGTCTCTTTATAAAACACAATTTGTAACAACCGAGCTCAACTAATATTACTCTATATTGACGCAAGAAACTCTGGAAATTTTTCTGGCAAGTAATCTTCGGATTCCCAAGTAGCTTCTTCTTCGGAATGTTGATTCCATTGTATCTTGTAGAACTTGATTGTCCTTCGTGTGACACAATTTTTCTGATCCAGAACTCGAATAGGATATTCAGAATAGGTCAAATCAGGTTCAAGTTCTACTCCTTCAACCTCAACATTCTACTTAGGCACTCGGAGACACTTCTTTAATTGAGAAACATGGAACACATCATGTACGGCTGAGAGATGTTCTGGTAATTTCAAGCGATATGCCACTTTTCCATACCTCTCTAAAATTTAAAATGGTCCAATATATCGAGGTGCCAACTTGCCTTTAACACCAAAACGGGTAACTCCCTTCATTGGTGATACCTTTAGATATACAAAATCTCCTTGTTAAACACCAATGGTCTACGTCGTTTATCTGCATAACTCTTTTGTTGGGACTGAGCTATCTTCAAATTACTTTGTATTTGTCTAACCTTGTCCTCTGTTTCTTTCACAAGGTCAACTCCAAAGAACCTTCTTTCCCTGGGTTCAGACCAACTCAGTGATGTTCTGCATCTACGACCATAAAGTGCTTCAAACGGAGCCATTCTAATGCTCTCTTGATAACTATTATTGAATGAGAACTTAGCCAAAGGCAGACATTCATCCCACTTCTTAGAATAGTTAAGGACACAACACCTTAACATATCTTCAAGTACTTGATTGACCCTTTCAGTCTGACCATCAGTCTGAGGATGATAAGCTATACTATACAGTAGTTTGGTACCCAACAAAGAATGCAGTTGTTTCCAAAAGCTAGAGACAAACTGTGTACCCCTATCTGACACAATGGTCTTTGGTACTCCATGTAGACTCATGATTCTTGCTAAATACATCTTGCCATACTGGATAGTAGGATATATACTCTTGACTAGAAGAAAATGTGCTGACTTAGTTAGTCAATCTACAATGACCCATATTGAATCAAAACCTTTTGATGTCTTTGGTAGACCAACAATAAAGTCCATACTAATATCCTCCCACTTCCAAGCTAGAATAGGTAATGGCTGTAACTCTTTAACAGACCTCAAATGTATAGCTTTCACCTTTTGACAAGTATCACACTTGGCTATATATCGGGCAATTTCTATCTTCATTTTGGTCCACCAAAACCTCTGTTTCAAGTCATGGTACATCTTATTACTTCCTGGATGAATAGATAACCTAGTAGCATGTGCCTCTTCAAGAATTGACTATCGCAACTCAGGAACCTTTGGTACCACTAAGCGATTCTTGAACCATAACACACCTTCATCATCTACTTTGAAGCATTCCGCTTTCCCATTCTTGATTCTTTCTTTGATATGGGCTATACCCTTGTTTTCTTTCTGAGCAGCAATAATCTGATCTCAAATAGTGGCTTCAACAGTTATATTGGTCAAACTACCTTGTTGAATTACCTCTATACTCAACTTTTCCATCTCTTGGCATAAAGTCAAACCCATTGTTCTTACTGTCAGACAATTGCAATGGCTCTTTCGACTGAGGGCATCTGCAACTACATTTGCCTTACCAGGGTGATAATGTACTTCCAAGTCATAATCTTTAATCAATTCTAACAATCTTCTCTATCGCATGTTCAAATCTGATTGAGTAAAGATATACTTTAAACTCTTGTGATCTATATAAATATGGCATGTATTCCCAACCAGGTAATGCCACCAAATCTTTAGAGCATGGACAACTGCTGCTAACTCTAGATCATGAGTGGGATAGTGCTCTTCATGTTGCTTAAGTTGTCTGGAAGCATCGGCAAAGACTCGGCCTTCTTGCATCAATACACATCCAATACCCATACCCAAAGCATCACAATAAACGTCAAATGACTTCTCGATATCAGGTTGGGCTAATACTGGTGCAATGGTTAACAGTCTCTTCAAAGTCTAGAAAGCTTCTTCACATTCAGATGACCAGACAACCTTGGCTTGGTTCTTCAACAACCCAGTGATGGACTTGGATACTCTAGAGAAATCTAGAATAAAATGACGGTAATACCCTGCCATTCCTAGAAAACTCCGAACCTGATGAATAGTGGTTGGTGGTTTACAATCAAGCACATCCTTGTCTTTGCTCAGATCAACAGCAACTCCTTCAGCTGACAAGACATGTCCAAGAAACTATACTTCCTTAAGCCAAAAGTCACACTTACTAAATTTGGCATATAGTTGATGTTCTCTTAAGCGGGTTAGGACAATTCTGAGATGTTCCGCGTGTTCCTTCTTGTTCTTGGAATAAACTAGGATATCTGTAATAAACACCACCACAAACTTGTCTAGCTCAGGCATGAACACTGAATTCATCAGATACATGAAATGAGCTGGGGCATTTGTCAAACCAAAAGACATTACCAAGTATTCATATAACCCATATCTAGTGGTAAATGCCTTTTTGGGAATATCTTCAGGCTTAATCTTGATTTGGTGATAGCCTGACCTCAAATCAATCTTAGAGAAAACTTTGGCTCTGGCCAGTTGATCAAAAAGCAAGTCTATTCGAGGTAAGGGATACTTATTCTTAATGGTCACTTCATTCAACGAACGATAGTCAACACATAACCTTAGGGTCTCATCTTTCTTTTTCACAAAAATTGCAGGGCATCCCCAAGGTGATGAACTAGGTTGAATAAACCCTTTCTCAATCAACTCTTGCAACTGAGTCTTCAACTCGGCTAATTCCTTGGGAGGCATCCTATAAGCTCTCTGAGAGATTGGAGTTGTTCCAGGTTTTAACTCTATGTTAAATTGAACATCCTTATCTAGTGGTAAATTGGGTAAATCCTCAGGAAAAACATCAGGGAATTCACAAACTACCGGGATATCTCTAATCTCCTTGACAAAAGTTGTCAAACTCTTTCCACAGATCTCCTTAAGGTTGGAAGTTGGATAAGAAGCTGAGAATTACTATCAGGCAAACTCACCCTTAATGTCCTATTCAAAGCATCTATAACAGCCTTATGCTGATACATCCAATTCATTCCCAAAATCACATCTATATCTTGATCCTTGAGAATAATCATGGTAGTGGAAAAATATGCCCACCCAGGTTTATGGGTACCTGGTATACCATTTCCTTAGTACATAGACGTCCCTCGGGCGACTATATAAAGAAATTTTCCTTTGTTTCCCCAATTGGAATTTTATGCTTTACGACAAAGGTTCTATTGATGAATGAATGAGATGCACCAGAATCAAAAAGCATAACAGCAGGATGATCAGCGATAGGAAACATACCCATCATCACTAGCTCCCCTTCCAGAATTTCCCCAGCTTGAATATAGAACACCCGTCCTGTCTTCCTTTCATCTTTGCCCTTCTGAGCATTCTGATTGTTGTTCTTGTTCTATGCTTGACCCTATTGTTGATTGGCAGGGGCCTTCTAATAATTTTGATTAGCCTGCTTGGGATACGGACATTCCCTGGAGAAATGACCAGACCTTCCACAATTGTAACATGGATAATTGTGACCCTAGGACGTTGGAGCATTGACACCAGGAGCATTTGTCTGTTGTGACTTCGGGTAAGTTATAGCAGAACGGACATTTGACTATTGTCCGGCTTGGAACTATGGAGGACGATAAGGAGGATGATAATGGTTGACTGGATGATAGATTATCTTTTACCTCTTTTGATTTCCACCAAAAGATCTAGATGGCACACTCTTCTTTTCTTGATCTCCTTATGCTGCCGATATTTTTCCTCAGAAGCAATCGCAATATTTACTGCCTCATGATAAGTAACATTGGTACATGCAGTCATCATTGTCTGTAATTTGGTATTCAGACCTCGCATGAACCATTTCTTTTTCTTGGCATCTGTATTGACATGTTCAGATGCATACTGTGACAGGTGATTGAATCTACCCACATATTGCATAACCGTTTGATCCCCTTGCTTCAAAGCAAGGAACTCATCCAGCTTCATGGCCATCACTCCTTCTGGAATATAATGAGCTCTAAAGGTAGTATAGAACTCAGCCTAAGTTATTAGAATGCTAGCTGGATGCATAGCCACTAGATTTGCCCACCAAGCACCTACTGCACCTCTAAGTTGCTGGGCGGCAAACATAGGTTTCTGCATCTCCGTGCATGGAATAAGATCAAATTTCTGCTCCATGGTCTGAAGCCAATCATCAGCCTCCAGTGGTTCATTGGCCTTGGTAAACACTGGTGGTCTTGTATCAGTAAAATCAACATACGTAGCCTCCTGTCTGTTATGATTGCGGCCATGGTTTCTTTGCACCATATTCTGATTACTCTAAGCTATCTCTCGAAGCAATCGAGCATTTTCTACGGTCACATGGACCAGTGCTGCGATACCATCAGCCAAAGTTGGCGGAACTGGTGGTGGATCAGGAACACCACCCTCGTCCTGCGAAGAACCAGGAATATTCGAAGCACGAGTATGAGGCATCTGTTCATAACAAGCCAAACTTTACTCACAAGCTTTTATTGAAATATTAAAAGAGCTTACTACAAACACATTACATTGGGTTCACTTATTTAAGCACAAGCCCGCACCTAAACAAGACTACTTAACTTAACTAGATCTCCTATTTTACAACTCTACGCTTCTCCTCGACCACATCAAACCTCGTGATCGGTATCCATTCCGAAAACATTTCCACCTTCATTATCACTTTCATCGACCACCACTAATTCTTCTGGATCTTCTTATTCTTCCTCTTCAAGTTCATCATTATCAGCAATGATGACACCAGGGTCCATTGCATCAGCTTGAGGTTCATGATTTGGATCCAGGAGGTTGCTCAGCCTATGGACTTCTTCATGCAAAGTAGTATTATGTTCTTCTAAATCTTCTACATAAAATTCTAGCTCGTGCGCTCTAGCTCTAGCTACATCTTCCCTATGCCAAGCCTCATTTCTCCCTTCCACCATACGAACTAACATACGCTCGTAGTTCTTATGAGCGGTGATGCGACACCTCAATTGATCCTTTAACTTGCCCACCTAGATGGCATCCAAGGCCCTATCCCTAGTAGCCTGTGCTAACTCTACTGAAAGCCTCTATATCTCTACCTAGGGATCAGGCCTAGAGCTGCTACTGCTAGCATCGTCATTTCTAGGGGCAAGTTGGTGACGAGGAACTCCTTTAGGTCCAACAAATTTATGAGGTGTTACCTTGGTGCGAGCCATACTGTAGGAAGCAAGATTAATCCAATTAAGACAATCTGATCAAAATCTAAAGAGCAGCAAGGATGGATTACATAACTCAACCTAGACTCACTACCCAACCCAGACTCAGAGTGAAGGAAGTAACAAGTGAATTAATCATGATGCATGAATCGTTCTTACGAACAAAAACATCAAAGCTTATAAGGTACATAACCATAGTTATTTTTATATAGGGCATAATAAGATTACTACTCCACCACACAAAGCCTTTTTAATCAATTAAGGAATGGTGAGAATGAAATAAGATAAGCCAGAAGCAATTTGGACCAAATTAACAAGTTATATCTATTTGTCCCAAATCATTTTGAAGTTTTTGTAAAACAATACATCAAAGACTTTGTAACGATCGCTCTAATACCATTCTATGGCAGAACCTCCTAAATTATAGGACCCACATGCACTTGTCACTGTCCAACGACCTCTGACAACTATGCATATGTTCCTGATAACTTAGGAAGACTGTCGGGTGTCCTCGAGGAACCCTGAATCATCCATGATTTTCGAGCAGGATCACATTACAGAGTCATTGCAGTATAACAACATTTATTCAAATATCTACATTAGAGTAAATCAACTTATTCTAATTGAGCTCAAAATTTTTGTAAATGTTCATCACATGATAACTAAGTGGCAAAACAATTTTCATAATTTTTAGATAATTAATTAAGCCTAGAAAAATCATGGAAAACATTTATTAATTAATTGAGCAATTTTTATCACATTCAAAAAGTACTAAAAACAACATTTCATATTTTTATTAAATAGTATTCATCACAGAGAGTCACACAAAACTTTTCATAATTTTTGGAGCTATAAATAAATCTACACAAAAATAACAAATCACATCACTATTCATTCATCTCTGAAAATTGAAAAATTCATTTTCAAACTGCTGAGTCACTGACAGCGGGGTCCCACCTGTCATCCCCTACCTCCCGCGTTTGACTACGGCGACTACGCGCTGACCAGCGATTTCTCACCACCGGTGAGACCAACGGCGACGGCGAAAACACCAACACGTTCACCAAGACTATGCGCACCTACTGATGTCCCTACTTGCACCGATTATGACTCCATACTAGCTCAACACCGACCATGGCAGACACGGCCGAGCGGCTGCACTATGCCAGCGAAACAAGGTCGGTAGAGATCAAACAGAGCGCTTAGGAAGGATTAGTAGCTCACCCCGAATGCGATGGAGCAAAGAGCGAGGTCGAAGGATCAACGGAGATGTTGGTCGACGTTCACAGTGATCCCGGCGGCGCAAACAACGATGACGGCGGTGAACCGGTGACTATGATGGACAAAATGACCAAGCAATAAGGTATTAAGCACCACGACATCAAGGCAAAGCTAGAGGTACACTCAGCAAAGAGCAACGGCTCATCGGAGAGCGCTGGCCACGACGGCGCAAGCACGATGGTGAGGTTGTTGGCCACGGGGAAGAAAGGCGCGCACAGCAGGTTCTCGGCAAATTCAAGTGACCAAAGTTGGTTGGCTGGATTTGCAAGGAGGAGACGGAGCTGGGACAGGCTTGGCTGCGACGGTGGAGGCACTACGGCGACGGCAAACGCACGATGGAGCAGCGGCGGTGGCGTCGGGAAAATAGAGGAGAAAACGAAGAAGGATAGCGACGGTGGCTGGCTTTATACACGGCCAAGGAAGTAAGAGGAAGCCACGATGCAGCCTTCTCCATGCCAGCGCAAAGCCAAGGGCGGCCACAGGCGTGACTGGAAGCCAGGAGACGCACGCCAGCGGTGACAGCTGCCCGCGGCTACTGTTCAATGTATTTATAGAATTGCCATTCATCTAAATTTCCAAATTAATCCCAAATTTGTACAACAACTAAAAAATCTACAAAAATAAAAGTTGCTCAAAATTCAAAGTTCTACAACTTTGCTTTTATAACCACCCCCTAATTAGGTCTACATTTTGAAATGCAAATTTGAATTCAAATAGGGGACATTTAAAGAATTTCGCCTTTTCAAATTACTTCAAATTTTTCATAACAACTTTGAAAACTCCAAAAACAAACTTTGTATAACTTGACAAGCTCTACACTTTTACTTTTAGGCTCAACCCCAAAATATGCTTAGATTTTGAAATGAGTTTTTAGGGTAGGATTTAAATACTGAAAATCAGGGTTTTCTTGAAAATTCAAATCCAAACAAAATTTTTGAACTTGATTCAAACAATACAATTCAACACATACCACATAAAGGTAAACTTGTTTTAGTGTATGCATATCAAAATTTTCACTAACACATGAATGATGTGCTATGCATATGATGACATGGCATATTTTAGTATTTAAACACCCGAGGTGTTACAGGGTAACCTGGAGAGGGGTACCGAGAGCCTCTCCTCCATCGCATCCCACTGTCTCCTTCCTCTCTGATGAGGGGGAGACTCCACCGGTAGTGAGGCAACCTTAGGATTAGCACCAAGCTAACCCCCCTACCAAATTTTCTTCCTTTACACTCTGTTGTAACCCCTTAGATTTTGGGTGCTCTTGAGTATAAAGATCATCAGCTGCTGGACGTAGGGACCAAATTGGCCCAAACCAGGATAAACCATTGCATCTTCTCTATGTGATTCTTGTGTTCCTGAGACCACCCGAGCCACCGGAGACCCTGTACTCTGACACCGACTCAAACAACATGCTTGTCATGGTTTCAACCCCATGACATATTAACGGTTTATAATGGTTGTTAACTACCATCAACAAAGGCACTTCCTAACCCGCGCCCCGGGGAAACAGTGTCCTTCACCGATTTCCATGAGTGTAGGTTTGGGATCCCAACATCGGATTTCTTCCAGGGGTTTCTTTGGGAGCAAGGTGTCCAGTTGCAGCATATTCCTCCCAATGGTTTGCTATAGCTGGCAGGCTTCGTGGTCATCTGTGAGGCCTTCCTTGGGATAGAACCCAACAAGGACCTCTTTTGGAGGCTCTTCGAGGTCAAGAGCCGACGGGTGTAGGGCTCCAGTGGTGGAGCGCTTGCCCTCGTGGGTGGGATAAACATCCAAATGCATCCAGGGGTGTCCCACCTCTATCTGTGTTTGCTGTTGAGGAGTTCAAACTCTAGCTAGCACAATGATTGGTTCTACATCCTTGACAACGCCTCCATTGCATTGCCCTGTTTTTCTGTCGCCCCCCAGTGAGGTCAATTTCCTTAGGCTAGGGGTACGATAGGAAGTGATTGGCAAGGGTGGCAAAGATCTTGGAGGTCCTCAAGGGCCAAGTGTCAACTGGCCTGAATGGGGTTGTGGTCCTTCATACCATAGTCGAGCGGTGAGTTCATCCATGGAAGGGGCAGGCTCGCCTACTATGCGATTATACCAGAGTTGGTGACCCCACCCATGAAGTTGCTGAGGAGCTAGAAGATGATGCAGTGGTTGAACGGACGGCCGGGCTAGTTGGTGTGGGGATCGTTGTCACGACCGAGTGTGCCATCATGGCATTCTTGGCGAGCCGTCATCCCAACCTAGTGAGTCACCCCTTCATGTGTCCTTCCTCCTATCTGGGGTCAACATCAACTACATGAGTGTTGACATAGCTCATTCCTAGCAGCATATTCTATTATTTTGCTCCCGCTTCCATGTTCCCCATCCTAGGCGCATCGAGTGCACCGGCTAGGAGAGGGTGAACACTAATGAGCAAAAATGCTTTTGGCTAAAGAAGTCGCTTGAAAAGGCAAAACACCAAGGGCGAGGAGCTTCATCATTGGATGATGCTAATGAAGGCAGAGACTATGAGGACAACACCAACAAGGACTTGGAGGTCCTCAGACATGCCCTTGATGAATCCCAAAGGTCCAACAATAGGGCTGGGTCGGGCAGCAGTGGTCATGTGGATGGAGTGCATGGAAGTGTCTGGCTTCATAGCCATTATGGGAGCTGGGTCTAAAGCGTCCTTGTGCTGCTGATGACGCCAGTCAAAGGCTTTCATCCTTGGTCCCGATTGGCCCATCCTCGACCAGATCGACAACGTCTGGTTGCATGAAGGTCATGAGTGAGGACTCTTTTGCAGGCGATGGGCCTTGCTTGAAGCTAGTGTTAGCTGATGAATCAGGTATTATTGACGGCCACAACGTGGCGGAGGACAACGTCATCGCCGTGGCTCAGGTCACCTCGTCGGCTTCCGGCCCCACGTCGTCGGGCATGGCGACCCTAGTTGTGATCCCGCCTCTAGGGAAAGGCATGACGAGACTCATCATCCCCCCTCTATAAACCATTCCAACAAGTATGTTGTCCCCAGCTCTTCTCTTTAACTGTGGTGCCTAGGTTGCTTGGTTTCTTCATCTTTAGTGACTCCTATTGCAGGGAGCCTCTGCCCGGGTTTGCGATCGCAAAGCCAATGGCCTTCATGAATCAGCCCATATGGTTGGGTCTTTCATCGAGCTACAGCGGGGCTATAGTGACCATAGCCTAGAGCCTTCCTCTCGCAACTTTGTGTTCACCAGTCACAACCGAAGACTGCTCCGATGCTGGAGCGGCGGCAGGCGTGGTCAAGAGGGAGGTCCTAGATGTGGGCAGAATTAGAGCAACTGTTGCCCTAGAGGGGGGAGCAGACTCATTGTCCATCATCGACCCACTGCACGCAGGGGCAACAGTCGGTGGTGTTGATGGGACGGCCTTGGTTCTTCGTGGGGAAGAGGTCAGGCCTAGCGAAGGCACTTTCGCCTGGTGTAGCACCCCTGGTGTTAAGCATCACGAAAAACTTGATCATGTCATCCTCAACCATGTTAATCATCTATAGTAGCTCACCATGCTTTGCATTTACTAAAATCAATATTTAATCACTAGTATTGCAATGCATTTGTGTTGGTTTGTGCTTAAGCTCAAAAATTCTTTTAAGGTACTTTATGGCCTCCTATTTTTGAATTTCACTAAAATACTTGAAATTATGCCCTAATAAACTTGTAGTGTAAAGAGTGTACTTTACACTAGTGTCAAGCGTAGAGTATGAATCCAAGTCCAACCCACTAAAAATTGAGCTTCAAAAATGAAATTAGGATTAAGTTTCAACACAGTCATTTTGACTAAGTCATTGAAATCAGCATTGGATTCATTTTTAGGGCAATTATTAAAATGAATTTCTTATATAAACATGTTACAAACTTTAGTATCATTTCATAGTAAGAAGTTTGTACTATGTAATGGTATTATTGGTTGTATTGTTTAATTGATAATTAAGCACTAATTAATTCACCAAAGTTAGTTGGCTAACTGAGTTTCGAAACCCTAACTGATAGAATGAAAATTTAGAGTTTCAATTTTGACTTTACCCTGTTCTTCACCTTGGATCTCTCAAGCTAGTTCGAATTAGACTCTGGTGCTTGAATCAAAGTTGGACATCTCATGAAGGAGAGCAAATGTTAGTAAGGGAGTTCATCAACTTTCTTAATGAAATCACAAGAAAATGGAAGCTAAAGATGGACAGATAGGCTGCTATAGTGGCACCAAAGCGACTGCTACAGAGCTACCTGCTTGCCACTAATGCGCCGCCCTTGCTCGCCACCTTGTGTGCGCGTGACGCACAGCTACTTCCACAGATGTGTCACAAGCAGCTGCTGGCCGTCTCGATGTTTCACCCGTGCTCTTCAGTCGCCAAGTCGGTTGCCGAGCTCGTCTTCTCCTTTTCCGCCACCGCCGAGCACCTCTAGTTCATCAGTCAAATTGACCGCCACAGCACCACCTTCTCATGATTCACCTTGTCCATCGTTTTGCCTCATCCATGCACACCATCTGAGCCACCCAGTGCCATCACTACCCGTCGGAGTCGCCTAGACGCTATCTTCTTCCTCGACCTCAAGCAGACCAGCGCTGTGAGCGCCTCACCGTGGCTAGGCCACTATGGCACACCTCCACCTCATTGAGCTTGCTTTTCCACTTCATCTTGTCACCCTGTTGCTCACTAGCCCTTTGTTTTTCATAGTGGAGCCCTTGTCGAGCCGGAGCGTCGCTGTGTCCATGAGTCGCGCCGCTGTCTTTGTCCCCAACGTTGATGACCTAGCTCCGCCTTGCCTCCATCTCAACTAGCCATCATTTCATAGTCGCAGTGAGCTCCTGATGCTAACGCCATCGTCCATTTTACCTCTACCATGGCCTAGTGGCCGGAGCACCGCCGCACCAGCGTGCTCTGCATTGCCAAGCCATCGTGGTCACGGTCACATGCGACAGACCCCACGGGTGTGTGCATAGGAGAGAGTTGAGTATGTCGGAGGTCTTCATGCCACCGGAGAGCTTGACATTGGGCATAGCCATGTTGCCGGAGCTTCATCGTGTCGCCATTGTTGTCGGCGTGCATGTTGTCATTCTTTAGCTTGTCTTCTATCAATGTCTGTGAGTTTGTGAGGTCGAGAAGACATGTAGGAGTAATCCACATCTTAGAAGTTGTCGTCGTCTATCATCATCGCCACGCTGGAGAATCACCAAGTCACTGGGGTTGCTGTCATGGCCATTGTTGTGCACCATCTGATCAACCGGTAGTACTAGGAGGTGCGTGAGGTCGAGGAGAGTCTAATGGGGTAGGTCTCGTAGTCATCAAGGTCGTCATCGGCAGGATAATCGCAGGTCAATGGCGCTAACGTCGTGGTCAACGCGGGTGTGCACCTGTGCCCTATTGTCAGTGAGAGAGGGTGAGGGAGAGTGAAGTGAGGAATGATCTCGTTTTTCAAAAAATACTAATTAAATGCTGAAATTTAATTAATTCATAACTAATTAATTAAGGCTGGTAAAATTGTGAAAAGTTTTGTGTAAGCTTATCTTTGTATGCTCTACCTAGGAAACATATGAAATGTACATTTTCTGTACTTTTGGTATGCTTAAAAATTACCTCTTTTAATTAATAAATGCACCTTCCATGATTTTTATAGATTAAAATAATAATCTGTTAATCATAAAACTTTTTGTGTAAATGTTATGTGCAATAACCTACCTCCACAAAAAGTTTGGTAATGTTTTGATAATATTTAATTATTCATTTAATTACATGCTTTATTTATTAATTAATAAATGATAAATGATTAGGGTTAATCATCTTATGATTAAAGTGTGATTTTGGAGTTGATTGTGGACCTTGGAACAACAACACCTTGCTGTTCCTTGGCAACTACATTCCATGATTGAGTACTCATAATTGACTTGTTAATAATATCAACAATAATTGTTTTGCGAGTAATTAACTTAATTGCTTAGTGAATGAAAGTTGTACTCAAGTAATTAACCTTGTTTAAGTCATATTAATCATATTTCATCATCCACGTGTTATGGTATGCATCATCATCCTAAAGCATGCATCTTTAATTACGTATAGTGAACGAAAGTGGTGACCCGATAGTTGATCAAGCTTCTAAGGCGGGCTTTCACTCAGAAGGAGGTGGGTTGGAAAGTGGGGGTTTTCCTAACTTAACAGACAACCCCGACATCATAGGCAAGCCCTAGAGAACAACACCATTTCCTTGTGTTTTATAAAAGTTACTCACATAAGTCTTATGCTCATTGCATTAAGTAAACTAGGAGTTGGGTGAATACCATCTGATGCATGACTACCTTGTTATTCTAAATACCATTCCTTGTTACACTTTGTAGTATAAAAGGTTAGTTATTCTTAGACTTGCTTAGTGATAAGAGTCGGGTGATGATTTCATCATTCGCAATGGTTCAATACTCAGTAATTGTCCTAAGAAGTTACTAATGAATATACTTTAAATTGAGACCAGATGGGACGTGGGTTATGTCTCTGGTGGTTGAGTCAACAGGGTTGCCTAGTCATGCTTGTCCCATCTGTGTTGATTAAGGACCGATCATTGTAGGGCCACTTATGATCGTGACTTGTAGTACTGGCCACATGCTCTGGTAATCCCATTATCTCCGCTATTATGTTATGTGAAAAGACAAATGTGCACTAGGCGTGCGACATGGTGAGAGTAGCTTGTACCCATCCTGTGAATCCACCAGGAATTGTGTAGGGAGGTGGAGTACTGTGCTCTCAGGTAGCGTAGACCGGTTCATGTTTTGGAGGATCCAAGTGAGGGTTGATATATGTAGGTTTAGGACCTGACCTAGGCCTACATATGTCGTGTGGTAAGGAAACCCTAGCTAAGCTAAATCAATTCAAATCGCCACTTCTTGTTAGAGAAGAAGACTCGATCAACTATACTACATCATAGTTAAATTATGAAACAATAGTACTTATGATCTTGTGATGAATTGTATAAGGAAGTGAATTAATTAGAATAGGTGCAAAGTGGAGACTTGTAATGACTTAACTTGAGCTAAAACTTTGAAAGTAAGGATCAATCATTAGTAAGCTTTATGCAAAAGTTAACCTTGATTCTTGCTTTAGACTTACCTTGACTCCCGTAATCCTGCATGTCCTTGGAGTCTTTTATTTTTGTCGATTAAGTCTTGTTGAGTACTTTTGTACTCAAGGTTTGTTAAACCCTTGTTGTAGGTGAGCCTCATGAGTAGCTAGGTTTTTGCCCCTACTGCATGATGGTTAAGGATGAGTCCCAGTAGTAGAGGTTGTTGTGCACCCTTGGGCAGGGTGACTCTCTCTTTTGTGATGTTTTTTAAGTGGTACCCATTTTGCTACCCCACTGTCTTGATGGCTAAAACTTATGGTTTGTAATAACTTAAAGAATGGTTTGTAAAACTTATGGTTTGTAAGACTTCCGCTATTTACTCTGATGTAATATATTCGTATATTTGTACAACTGTTGTATTATTGCGATGCTTTCTATGATGTATCCTGCTTGGAAGGGAAAATGTGGATGATTCGTGGTTCCCTGAGGACACCCGATAGACTACCGGAGTTGTCTGGCTCCATGTGTGGTTATCAGAAGTCTGGAAGACAATGATGGGCACATGTGGGCCATCTAACTTGGGTGGTTCTGCCACACCTGGTCACATCCCACGGATCCCCGTAAGGCTATGTTCATGGTGGATGACACAGCCGAGCAGGCCATGTGGGCTAGTGCCTCCCAGAGCCATGAGGGGGTCCATGCAGCCTTGTCAAAGCTGGTCGACATGACTCGATCGCCGAATAGAGTGTGGTGGCCTAGCGACTAATGTCTGATGAGGTTGTGGCCCACAAATAGGTGAACCTTCTTTGACCTACTTTTGTCTTTGAGCTCACCGTTCGAGACATATTTTTAGTCCGATGATGTGGTCATCTTTTTCTTTCTCTATAGGAGCTTATGAGGACTTCGATGGAGAAATCCTAATTCCTATGCTTGGCAAACCAGATCTAGTTGAATGGTGTCATGAACTACGATCGCCTAGCCAAGGTGGAGGTAGAGGTATGGCGCTTATGGGAGGAGCTAGAGGCCTCCTAGAAAGTGCAAGTAGAGCTTCACGTCGGTCTGATTAACTCCATTGGTTGGGTTGACACGGCTCAAGAGGGTGGCTTGTGGAACTGGAGGCGTAGGCTCGATCTTAGATCGGGTTGCTGACGACCCAGGTGGCTGGTCTCAAGACAGCAATGGCCACTCAAGAAGTGGAGCACACCATGACGAACGCTGCTCAAGATGAGGCTAAGCTAGGTCATCGACGTCTCGAAGCTAAGTGCCAGAGTCTTCGTTCCACTTGCGTTGGTGAGTCCTCTTTATCCATGCCATGCTTTTGCTTGGTTATTGTGCCTATTTATGGATCAATTGCTTGCTTAGGGCTTTGCATGGGGGCGCTTTTGAATCTAGAGGAGAGGACAGCCATGGAGCAGAGAGCACAAGTGGCGGCCACCAAGCTAGCTACATTGACCTTCTTCAAACAGACCATGTACGATGTCATGCTCAGCGCCGGCTAGGTCAATGCATAGCTGATGCTTTGCCTCGACGAGGCTCACCATTGGGTGGACCTCCTGATCTCTTAGGGGATCCATACTGGCATGCTCACTGCCTTAACGTTAGTCAGCTCCGACTATGATGGCATTAATTTTGATGCCGAGGGGCAAGGATACTCATCAAGCAAGGTGTTGGCAGCCACTGTCCGCCTCCAGTACCAAGCCTCCGATGAATGAAGGTTGTTCTTATGAGTGTGCCATAGTAGATAGCTGATCCTATTGTATTGATTATGTTGCATTTGGTGTGAATTAGTTGGCACATTCGTTTGTCATTTTGCTGTCTTCTCACTTTCTTCTCGTTTGAATTGGAATGTGCTCCATTCCCCTTAGTCTTGAATGCATAGGTGCATGTTTTAGCCTAGGGGCTAGCCCACAGGGCTTAAACAATGCATGGCCCAATAGCGCTATGGGACATCGAGGGCAGGTCACAGATCTGATATGATGCGAGAAGAAAATGATTGGCGATGAGAGTTTTGTTTCCTTTTGTTCCTTTCGCCTTGAGTGAACTGGCACTCTGTTCTCCTTGGACTCATGCATGGGTGCTTTGTCTCGCCTAGGAGCTAGTCCATGTGGCTTGGCTAGGGTGACCTCTTTAGTACGAACGAGAAGTCAGGGAGCAGGTCATCGGTTCATCAAGGCACAAGGCACGATCAGAAAAGACTCAAGATGGGTAACTAGGACGGTGGCAAATAGTGTTGCACATTTGGAACTTATAGATGCATGTCATGAGTGTAGCCCCATGAGTGAGTCATGTTCGGCCATTGGCGTGAGTCAGATCGGGTCACTCGAGAGGTAAACGGCGCTAGGATTGGCTATATCAGTATCACTTTCTCTCATCTACTCTACAGCTTGGCTCTAAGTTTTGGGAACTATGGGTGAGCCTATATATGTATGTGAATGTGCTTAGGTAGAGAAGCTAGGGATAGAGTTGATGTAACTGAACGGTGCACTAGATGCTATCATGGATCTAGACATCGTTGCTCAGGGTGTGTGTCGATGAAATATGGTCGGCAGTCTACCTAGGGGTATGCCCAAGGTAGTAGATTATTGGCAGACAGATGCACAAGCTACAAACAAGATGGTGACGCAAGGCAGACACAAGATTTTATCCAGGTTTGGCCGCCGTAAAGGCGTAATACCCACGTCCTATGTCTGATTGTATTGCTGTATATCAATGAGAGATGTTTTTAGAGGGGTCCCCTGCTCGCCTTATATAATCTGGGGGGGTAGGGTTATAGATCTGGAAACTAATCCTAACCAGTTACAATTGCCATAGGTGGCCGGATAAGGATTCATATTCTAACTGACCAGGATCTTGCTTGATCTCCAAATCTGCCTTGATTCCTTGCGTGGGACTCCGAACAGATTGGCTGGGCCACACGTCGTCTTCTAACGGGCCCGGCCCTCTGGTCTGGGCCGGCCCTAGCCTAGCCGTAAGGGTATAGGGGTTAATACCCCCACAGCTAGTCCCTGAGCACCATGTATTATGCTGCGACACGCCGTTCGATCTCCTTCGGCTAATGCAATCCATCTTCATGTCATCTCCAACTGGTTGAAACATTGACCAATCGAATGTGCCAGTACTCTGGTCAGAATAGAGAGTAGTAGACCACGATTATAGTCGAAGATTTCGGTTGTCCGAAGAATGCATGGTGCTCTAAAGAAAAAGGAAAAAGATTTCTTTCCTTATCAAGTGTGCCCACTTGTATTTCTGAAAAGAAATGTAAGTGACCCTTGGACAATAGTAGTTCTAGCCAACAGTCAAAGCGTAGGGGTTGATAAAATAAACACATTCACCGCAAGGTGAAGTGTGCCCACTTAGTCCCCGAGCCTGGTAGTAGGTGACGTAGGCACGTGGTGCCAGGGTCTAAAAAGAATTCCTAGTTAAATTGAGAATCCAATCGTTGTACAGGCGATACAAGATGCATCGGTAGGTGCATCGTACCGATGTAGTCCCCGAGCTTGCTGGAAGGTGAGGTATGAGCCTTGTAGCAAGGTCTAAATAAATGCCTCTCAACTATATGTGAGTATAAATCACATGTAGCCGAGGAGAGCGGTCTCCAAGCAATGTTCGAAGAGTGATCGGGGCAGTCCCCGAGCAAGATAGTGGTCTGGACAGTCCCCGAGCATGAGAGTAGTCGGAAAATCCCCGAGCACGATAGTGGTTTAGGCAGTCCCTAGGCAGAATGGTGGTCTAGACAGTCCCCAAGCACGATGGTGGTCTGGGCAGTCCCCAAGCACGATGTGGTCTGGACAGTCCCCAAGCACAAGAAGTGCGGCGAAAAACCATATGCCACTTGTGCTATTATCATTTGTATGCCCTATTAAGTCCAATCTGACATGTCTGAAGTAGACGGTATAGCACGTCATACTGCCATCTTGTCTTTTCAAGCAAACAGTTGCGGGCACCTGTAAGTAGGTGTGTCAGCGTGGGCCCCCTCACACTGGTAACGAAGAGGCGCATACACTGATAACGAAGAGATGCATATATTGGCGTAGATCTCGAGGCTGTGAAAACAACCATCTATGGCACGTGCGCACGTCTCCCAAGAATCTCAGGTAGACAAAACGGCGAGGTCTCTTGGTTAAATATAGTATAGAATTGGAAGTTACTTTTTACTGAACCCCATTACCATTCGTTGTCGCATCCTTCTTCTTCCTCTTGCCAACCCTAATACCTCCAAAATCACCATCAATCAATCCTCCATCGTTTCCTTGTTCATCAGCAAGGCCGGATTCATGGCGAAAAGTGACGCCCAGAAGAAAGCAGGAGTCATGGCGAAGGAGTGGTGGAAGTCGAGAAGCAATGAGCAGACCATTGAAGACCTCGTCACCATGGGAGTACTCCACAACAAGGAACTCGCAGGATGGCATGCGCCAGAGGGCGACGGGTACCCCGATCCACAACCAGGTGAGATCGTGGTTTTCGAAGACTTCTTTAAGCGGGGTTTTGGGGTTCCAGTGCACCCTTTCCTTCAGGGCCTCTATCTGTACTATGAGATTGGGATTTGCAATCTGCATCCCAACTCAATTCTCCTTATCTCCACCTTCATTCATCTTTGCAAAGCATTTGGCGGCTTCCAGCCCCATTTCCACTTCTTTCGCCATCTTTTCTGTCTGCGGAAGAAAGGAAGCGGTGGCTCGAAGATAGCCGGAGGTGTGTACCTCATTCTCCATGACAGGATGAAGGCCCAGTACCTGCACTGCCCATGGAACACATCGCTTGATGACTGGTACAAGAAGTGGTTCTACATCCATGAAGAGCCGAACACGATCACACTGTGTGATGTGGGGTTCATTCCAGAGAAGAGGACCAGCTGGTCGGAGAAGCCTGAGCGCCTAGAACAGATTCCAGAAATACTTGGGATGATCCCATGGAAGAAACTGCATGGTCCTAGCATGGTTGGGAACTTCATCAGCTAAAGGATCCAGCCCTGCCAGAGGAGGGTACATCCCGGCTACGAGTACCAAGGTAGCACAGACCCAACGAGGACGAGGTAGGAGGCGCTTGACAAGATCGAAGTCAGAGCCAGAATTGGAGAGCTATTTAACTTAGCTGATCCAAATTATGTTAGATTGAGCGACATCGAGCATGCTTTCAAGCTCGCCTGACCTTCCCCAAAGGTAACTCATCTTGCCTTGCACCCATAGTCTCATATTGTAGTAGAAACTTACTGTGTGATCTCCTTTTTGTTTCCTAGATTAATGGTCGGGATAGAGCGATAATGTTTGTGTCACCACGCCCTAGTGTAGATTGGCCGCAAGTTGCTGACCCGACCACCCAGACCAGCATCGGGGGTGAGGACGTCGATTGGGCCGTGCTCAGAGTTGGAGAGGAGGCAGCGACCAAAGCTGCTGGTAAGCGGCCGGTGGCCAGCAAGCGTCGTCAGGCGATCTTGACTCTATCGGACAATGACGTAGAGGAAGGAGAGGATGCAGACATCTTTCAACTTGTCCCTCGAAAGAGGAGGACGCAACTAGAGTCAATGGAGCAAGGTGGCTCCTCCGTGCCGGTGAGACCCACATTGCCGGCCACTGCAGCGCGAAGGACAAGCGGTGGAGGGGTCAAGCACCAAGCCCCAGCGTCGGTGCTGGATGTAGAGAGAGACCAGGTGTCACCCACACAGCACGTGGAGCGAGCATGGCCGAAGAGACGTGCCTTTGCCACATCATTCCACGCTTCCAACATGTAAGTATTTGTAACCTTGATGTAAGCTTGCAATTTATATTGATTACGGTTGCCTTCTGAACTTATCTCGGATATACTAGTTCGGCGTCCACCGAAAATCTAGACCAACTAGCCGGGAGTGGCGTGGCTCTGCCAGCAATTTTAGAGAAGACTACCCAGCAGCTGGCCATGGAGGAAACCATAGCAGAAGGTCCGCCGGAGCCTCAGCACACAAGCAGCCAGACAACAGTCCCTGAGCAGGTGGTCGAGGGAAGAGCCGAGCCAAGCACAAGTGCTCCAAGCACCAACCCTGCTGAGGGCAATACCTCAGCACCAAGAGTAACGGAATAGATCGAGGAGCATAGGCCGGAGGTGATAGCACAAAGCACATTTATCGATGCTGTAGCCCATGTAAAAGCCATAGTGATTGCAGAAGCTGCCAACTCCGGACTAGCACCGATACCCGAAGAGGAAGCCAAAGAGGACAAAGTAGAGGAGGTCCTGGGCCATCCATAGGACAAGCGACAACATGTATATGTGTTGTGCTGGCAGAACGACCAATGGGTTGTTCATGAGGAAATCCCAGAGGTCGAAGAGACCAAGAAGGTTGAACAAGCGGCGAAATGACTGGTGATGGAGTTCCAGGTATGTTTTGCTTCATCACCTAATCTTGATGTGTAGTCAAACTTTCTTACTTAGCTTTTTGCACATAGGACTTAATGAAGACCGCAATGTACCGTAAGAAATGCTTCGACCAGATCGAGGGGATCACTGCAAGCAATAAAGATCTGACAGCAGAAGTGGAACGCTTGCGCCACCAACTTGAAGCCGCCAACCGTGAGAGGACGGAGCAAGAGTCCCAGAACCAGAACCTAGTCGTCCAGCTTAGTAACAAAGAGCAGGAAAGAACAAGTAAGTAGTCACTATATCACAACGAGTGCATGACAAGTGTTGTTGCGTTGTTGGTAGTAACAGCTGTAGTGCAGGCTTACAAGCCAAAGTGGTCCGTCTCTGAGAGGAGAACAATCGTGCGGTCATGGAGTGTGATTGCCTGAAGGAGGACAACAGAAAACTAGCGCACGACCAGTCGCAGCTCCAGGACCACACGACCAAGATGAAAGAGGAACTAAAAAGTAAGTTTTCCAAACCCCTTTGCTCACTTTTGTTGCCCGCTTTATCTTGTCATGGTATGACATTTTTAATGGATTGTGCGGTTTGCAGTTGTGAAAGTTAATGCCAAGAAGCATCTGGAGGCCATGATAAAAGATCGTGATGGCTGGAAGGCGCAGTGCCAAGAGATCACCAAGGATCGGGACATGTGGAAAAACCGGTGCCAGGAAGTGGCAATGGACATTTTGCCAGTCCTCAACCTTATCGATCCAGTGCTTAAAGAGGACATGCCAAGGACGCCACAGCTCAGACTGGTCGATAGATGCCGAAAGGCATGGGGATGGTTCTAGGAGTTTGTGAAGGAGGCGGGTGAGTACACAGGCGCACATGTGTTAAGCATGGTGCGTGCTAACTACCCCTTGATCGATCCCAAGCGCCTGGAGGCTGGATACCCAAAGGAGGTAGATCCAGACAAGGCTGAGGAGCTTCGGATGACCCAGCTGGACTTGTTGGCAAAAATAATTGGTGACATTAACCTATGTGGAGGTGGGACAGCACCTGTATAGGGTACGCCATCAACAAGTCAGCTGGAAGCACCATCAGTTTTGAGCCAACCGGCGAAGCCTGCGGTCTCAACCAGCTAGGCATTGATGGGGTCATCTTCTTTAGCTCGACCAGTACCAGAGTCCCCGGGAATCGAGCATGATGTCAGGCCCAGCGAGCAGCAGGTGCCGCGTGACCTGACCAGCCAATAGTATAGGCTATAGCTGTAGAAGAAGATGTAGTTGTGTTATTGTAAACTTGGACCTTTTCAGGCAAGCTTGTAATAATGTAACTATATATCTGTATAAGCTTGTTTGTTTTATAGAAAATGTATTTAAGCTTGGATCTCGTGTTGGTGTAACTAAGTGAGAACATGTTAGTGTTCTATTTAGTTGTACCAGTTTAGTCGACATGTCATCCTAAAAGGTTTGTATGGACCTGGTTTGTCCTGTGGTCGAAGTGTGAGGTGCGTAGCCTATGCACATGTAGACGCACACAAGTCAAACCAGAGGGGACCTGCCGATCACCCGTAGCATAGAGAGCAGATCCCATGCACGCATTGGGAGGAACCGGAGACAGGGCCTGCTCTGAAAACCCGAGAAGGAATGGTGGTCGGTTTTGACTGGTTGAGTTAGGATAACAATAGACTTCGAAGTGACACATTAGAGTGGTCGGAAAAATCATAATAGCTTTATCTAATTAAGTAAAAAATACAAGAGGAGTACATATCTTAGTAGTTAAGCATAGAAACGCCTAAGCTTGTCGATGTGCCATGAATTGGGTACGTCTGTACCGTCCAGGTGAGCTAACCTATAAGACGTTGGTCGTGTAACCTCCTTGATCATGAAGGGCCCTTCCCATGGAGTTGCGAGTTTATGGACACCAGCCTGATTTGTCTTCCACTTCAGGACTAGGTCCCCAACCATGAAGAACTGCTCCTTAACGTTCTTGTTGTAGTACCTGCGCAAAACAGCAAGGTATTTGGCTGTACGTACACAAGAATCGAGCCGCTTCTCTTCTGCACTATTCACTTCTAACTCCCGCACTTCATTGGCCTTGTCTTCGTCGAAGTTCTCTACCCGTGCTGATCTGAAGGCTATATCTGCTAGGAGCACTGCCTCAGTGCCGTAAACCATAAAGTATGGTGATACGCCGGTGTTGCGACTGGGCTAGGTTCTGAGGCCCTAGACCATGGCTGGTAACTCTTTGAGCCATCTTCCGAGAGCTTTGTCATTTTCTCTGTACATCCTCTTCTTAAGTGCATCCAAGATCATACCATTTGCTCGCTCGACCTCTCCATTAGCTCTAGGGTGCGCCACCGAGATGTATTTTACTACTATGCTCCTTTCATCGCAGAAGTCCCAAAAAGCATTCCCGATGAACTGAGTACCTAGATCAGTGATGATGCTATTGGGTATGCCAAAGTGGTGGATGACCTGGTTGATGAACGTCATAGCCTTTTTGGAAGATGCCTGTACCAGAGGCATGTACTCTATCCACTTAGAAAATTTATCGATCAGGACAAAGACACATGTGAATTTCCTAGGAGCCGGCTTGAAGGGCCTGATCATATCTAGTCCCCAGCATGTGAAGGGCCAAGAGGCTGGTATTGTCTGAATCTCATGTGTTGGTACATGGATTCTCTTGGCGAAGAACTGACAACCCTCACAATGGTAGACTTTGAATCAAACTTACCAGAGCCAAGGTTTCGACGAGTTTGGTGCCGACCCGATCGATGGAGTCGAGCAAGTCAGTGTTGTCGATCTACCTCCTTTTGTAGCGAGGAAGCAGACGACGGGTTGTCAGCGTGGCTGAAGACGATGCTGGCGTGGTCGGAGCTAGATCCACCATGGTCGAAGCCAGATCCACTGTGGTCGGAGCCGTAGCCGATGCAGGTGAAGCAGTGGTTGGCGCAGATTGAAACCGCACCTCCTCTGGGGTCATGGCGATGAAGTCGTTGGAGCCGATGGTCCAGGTGATCCGGCCGATGGTGAACGTGAGGCCGTTCGGCATAGCCATGGAACCACGGATGATGACCATCTTGTTTGCCTGAAGAGCAGTACGCATACCCCCTACCTGGCGCACCACTGTCGACGAAATATGGTCAGCAGTCTACCTAGGGGTATGCCCAAGGTAGTAGATTATCGGCAGATAGATGCGCAAGCTACAAATAAGATGGTGACGCAAGGCAGACACAAGATTTTATCAAGGTTCGGCTGCCGTAAAGGCGTAATACCTACGTCCTGTGTCTGATTGTATTGTTGTATGTCAATGAGAGATGTTTTTTAGAGGGGTCCCCTGCCCGCCTTATATAATCCGAGGGGCAGGGTTATAGATCTGGAAACTAATCCTAACCAGTTACAATTGCCATAGGTGGTCAGATAAGGATTCCTATTCTAACTGACCAGGATTTTGCTTGATCTCCAAATCTGCCTTGATTCCTTGCGCGGGACTCCGAATAGATTGGCTGGGCCACGCGTCATCTTCTAACGGGCTAGGCCCTCTGGTCTGGGCCGGCCCTGGCCTAGCCATAAGGGTATAGGGGTTAATACCCCCATAGTGTGTCGAACCCCAAGCATGTGTTTGTGGCAAAGTCATTGTGGTTTCTAGACCACGAGCTGGTGAGGATGCTTCTCTATCGCTTCTTCATGTTTGGCTTGTTGAAGTCCATGGCCGAGAGGGTGTTGGTATTTATAAACTTGTCACTTGTTTTAAGTAGCCACCTATTGTATGTCTACACCTCTTAACACTACTTTACTAGGTTGTCATCCCTAGTGATGATGCCAAAGATGCTTGTTGGTACTACCTAGCATTACTACTAGAATGATACTAAGTAGTTCTTTATTATTTTATGTGACTAGAAAGAATATATATATATATATGAATGAAAGAGATCTGTAAGTGTATAGATAATATACCATTGTAGCACTTCACCCAAGAGTATTCCAGGTATCATTATTTATATTTTTACCACAGAGAAGGTCTGGCAAGGACATGTATTGATAACTTATGCTATTGATGGAGAAGTAAACCATAACTCATATTCTACTCACAATAGGGGTAAGTCAAGAGGTAAATGTATATATGAATGGTGCGTAATAACTAATCATTGATCACTCAGAGTACTCCTTTCTATGGCATTAGCATGGTTAAGTATAATATTAGGGGAATAATTCCTAAGTCATTCTTAATTACAAGTCAAAGCATACATTGATTAGTGCAATTACTCTTAGTAATCATGGCTAAGATCAACTTCATATCTATACATATAGGATATTACTAAGGAAGATTAAGAACAGAGCTTGTCTTCCTTCGTAACTAGATCCTACTTGTAGACCTATATTCGAGGAGAGGACTACAAAGGACTCAATGGGAGTGTCACATCCACGATCTATCACATGGTGTATCCGCAAGTAAATAACGTATAAGCACCATGCTTACACAATGTTGACCACTCACCCCATGTACTTTAGAGCGAGTGCTATACAAACTTATGCTTGAACATGATGATAATCTAGCTATACTAAGCATATAAACAAAGTAGACGATGAACATGATAACTAGGAACATAAATGAAATGAATAATAATGTCATAACAATTGTAGCCAACATATAAAAGTAATGAGAGATACAAAAGAGAGGAGGTACAAATACTATACCAAACCACGCTCTTGACATGATTAGAAATCCAAGCGAAACCTGCTTGCCTCCCTCTAGACCTTGCCTAACTAGCTATGCCCTAGAATATGATAAAGCTCTGAGGATGATTAGGGTTTCTGTCTTCTCAAATGACTTTATCAGGGTTTGATGCCTAAGGGTGGTAGGGGCTGTTATATATAGGCTGGAGCATCAATCCTGAGCCCTTGGATCAAACTAACTTGGCATAGATACAATCCTTAAGGCGGTGGAGAACCGACGTAATGAGGCAGAGGCCGATAGGTGGGGCCCAGACTAGGAGGACTAAGGGTGGGACCGACTGGCCCCACCTAGCGGCATCTTGCCCTCCGATTTAGTGTGGTGTCCTCTATAACCTTCTAGAGTTGTTTATCCCATAGATAATCATGATTCAGTCTGACATCTTGGTCCACCTTGATGGTTTTCTAGATAAACCCTGCAGAAAATACAGATTTACCAAAACTCGTGGAATTTGTTAGTTTAAACCCCTAAACCTTTGTTGGTGATTATTTTCATGCCCTTTATACAAGTTATATTGATGGTTTATAATGTTTGATAACTACCATCAACAAACTCCTCTAAGCTTAACCTTTGCTAGTCCCTTAGTAAAGCTAAACTCAGTAAATGGATAAGGAGTTGCTTCAATGCTTTCAGCCCTCAAAAGTTCACATGCATTCTAAAATTCTCCTTCGGATTAGAATGAACCGATCTGACTTTCAAACTTACCCATATTACTTTCTACCATGGGGCATTTTAGCCTTCACTTGGGTCTTGAGCAATTGAAAGAAAAAATGATCAAGTCAAGCACTATGTCTCAAGTTCTTTGCTCAACCATTGTTCCAGAGTTTTTATAGATTTTCAAAATAAAACTCAGAGCTTCTATTGTATGACACTCTCAAGTCTCTCCATATATGTGGTATTTATGGATCCTCACCAAGGCAATAGTGATGTTATGCCTTTCTCTTCCTACAACTAAGGCTTATGTGGAGCTCATAGGAGTGGAGAAAGCATAAAAGAGCATACTTGCAATACATATATTGTAAAGTCAAACCTTAGATCCAAAGAGAGTTGAGTCATATAATCAAATCAAGATGTCCATGTGTGTGGATGTATGGTGGATATATTTGGTGGCTAGCCTAATTCTACTATGCTCCTTGAAAACATAACTCTCTTTTGTAATTGAGGAACAACTTTGCAAGAAAACATGGGCTATCTTATTCATCTCTTTTCTCCCTCTTTTTTCAGGCAGGCATCTGAGTACACATTGTTTTCAATATCTTAGACACTTTTTCATTTTTTTTAACTTTTTTTATAAATAACTTTTGCATAACCACATGCCTCTTTTTTTGCAACAAAACTTTTGAGAGATAGTAACTTTGGAGCATTTATTTGGTGGATGTAACACCCCATTGTTAAGCATTGCATTTGGCATTTGCATTTCATGAGCACAAGCATCATTAAAGCATTCATGAACATAAGCATATGAAATTTCATCTCATTCTTATACATTGTCACATGAAATGTTTGAAAGGGACCGTGACGCCTTAGAGAGGGGGGTGAATTAGGCAACTTAAAACTCTAACTCTAAACTGTGGCCTCTTTTTCTAACCTTAGCAAAACCTATGCAAAAGATAAACTATCTAAATGTGTAACTATGGTTTTGCTAGTGTGTTGCTATTTCTACCGCAAAAAGAGTTATGCAAACAATGTAAATGCGGAAGATAAAGAGTAAGGTAGAGATATGCAAACTCCCATCGATGACTCTAGTATTTTTTCGAGGTATTGAGAAGCGTGCAAGCTCCCCCTAGTCCTCATTGGAGCCCCTCGCAAGGGCCAAGCTCTCGGTCGGGTAACTCTGTGGATAGCCCCAGGCCTTCCCCATGCGCAAGTGTGTCTCTGGTGTGCCTTCTGGCAAGCCTCTCCTGGACCGCTCCCCACCGTCTTCACTATCAAGCTTCCGACCGAACCGCCGCAGGCCTTGTTCTCTTTGATACATGATGACGGCCACACCACAAACATGGTTGGTGTGATCTCGTAAGATTACAAGCCCCTTCGATGTACAGCAATAGTGCGCGCAAGCACCGAGTGGTAAGAGGTATGCAAACCTCACTAAGCACTAGGCCTAAACCTAGAGCAAGCACATAAGTGGTGGCCTAACTAACCTAAGCACTTTGCAAAGCACCTACGCTAATCACCTAATGAATCACTAAGCACTATGCAAGTGGAGATCACTAAAGTGGTGTATCAACACCCTTGGTATGTTTCCTCAACTCTCCACACCTCAAATGGCCGGTTGGAGGGTCTATTTATAAGCCCCACCAAGAAAGTAGCCATTGGGGGTGAAAACCAACTTTCTGCTACTGACCGAATGCTACTGTCATCCTGACCAGACGCGTCCGGTCCT
Organism: Miscanthus floridulus; assembly: GCF_019320115.1. Lineage (NCBI taxonomy): Eukaryota > Viridiplantae > Streptophyta > Magnoliopsida > Poales > Poaceae > Miscanthus > Miscanthus floridulus. Next base: position 49,175,986 of record NC_089598.1, on the reverse strand, counting down.
CCCGACCATTAGAGCATGTGCATTGATTGGACTCTAGGCCGAGTCCGGTCTCACTCGATCAGATGCGTCCGGTCGCACTTGCGCCGCTCTAGAACCTCTTTAGACTCGATCGGACATTGTACTTTGTGAGTCCCATCGTCTAGTGGTGCTATGTCCGGTCACGCTAAAAATATTACCGTGATGAAGAATAGTGTCATCGGTGCATCTGGTCACTGCTTCGCTCAGCGTCCGGTCACAACTGCTGATGCCTATTATTGCCGAGCAACTGATTGAACACGTTCGGTCCCTATAAGGGCCATGTCTGGTCACCTCTGCCGAGCTTGTTTGACTTAAGCCAATTTTGCTTCTAAGTGTTGGTTTACTTTGAATTGCCATTTTTATGATGCTAGTTTGACAAAAGTTGAACAGGTAGCCTAGATTGTTTGCATGGCTGTGTGACCAAAATAAAAGTTGTAGTTCACATCATGGGCAACAAACTTTATTTAAGGGTCATGAGCCAATTCAGTGTCTAACATGGTCAAATAGAGCTCACAAGTTTCAACTCAATGTTGTTTGTAACTTAGAAAATTTTGCTAAGTCCTAAACCGGTTTATAGTTTTAGAGTACCCCACTTTGGAGCAATGTAGTTTGAAAACTAGCTTGAATTAGGCCATGATCAATATAGAAAAGTTGTAGTACTCATGTAGCTTTACACTTTCTATTACTGAAGTTTTCAAAAAGTTACCACAGATTAGGAGATTTAGGAGCTCAAAGTAGCGCTGTTAGACAAACTGAATCGGCACTTAGCCGATTTGAATCGGTCGGCGTCGTGGCCGACCACGCCAGGCCACATCCGCCACGTGGTGGCCATCCAGCGGCGATGGCCCTACTAGTTAGGCCGGCACGGGTAGATAAGGGTGCCGCTCCCTCCCGCTCACTCTCACGCGCTAACATCCTCACTCGCCTCGCTTTGTCTCTCTCTCGCCCTCGCCGCACCCGAGTGAACCACAGTGTCACGACATTGCCGCTGACCTCCACTGAGCTCGCGCGCTGTCGCCATCGTGCCATTGTCTGATTGCCTGTGCGCACCGCTCGGCCATCACCTCCTCCACCTTGTCGACCATCCATTGCCTTAACCTGAGCCAAGGTAAATGCCTAAGGGTGAGTTTGTCATAGCCGCGCCCTCGTCAGAGCACCGCCGAGTTTGCACTCGCCGTGGCCGTGCTCCACCGGGCCATCTCGCTCATGCTTTTCTCTCATTAGGGTTAGCCTAGGGTCACGTCTAGCTCACACCGCTAGTCGTCGAGCCAACACTGGCACACTGACGCTAGAAAAAGCGGTTGCTCATCATTGTGCTCTCACCACCGCCATGCCATGCACGCGGCCAAGCTTCATCGCCGCTCCACCGTCGCCCTCACCTAACCCTAGGTACTAGGTAGCCCTGAAGCCGCAGTAGTTCTCGCCTTGGCTTGCCGTCGTCGGAGACAACGAGCCCACCGAAGCACAGGGCCACCACCCGCCATGGCCGCCATTGAGCTAGCATAAGTGAGCCTCTGAGCCAACCAAGGGCACCTGTAGATGCGAAATGGGTTGGGGACCACGTCGGGGGTGACGCTACCACCGGCGACCTCACCGTCGGCGAGCTTTTCGCCGGTCAACCGCTGCCTCTACCTCAGTCTCACTAGCACGTGGCGCCGAGTTGACCTACAAGCCCCAACTGTTAGCGCCTCAGTGTGTAATAGACTGGGTGTACATAGCATTTAGGGTTTAGTTTGTTTTTGTTTATTTTTCATAGATTTGGATACTAACTTGCAAAAATTATATTTAGAGCTAGGAGTATCCAAATGGGGTGAACCAAATTTTGTTAGATTGATCTTGAAGTGTTCTATTTGATAAAAATATAAAATCTACTGCTTAGGGTATTTTTTTGGGAGAATTAAATTGAGCAAGATAAGTGCTTTTAAAGTATTTTATATCTTGTAAAATGCATAACTTGAGCTAGGAAAGAGATAAAATTATGATTCCAATTTTTCTGGTCTTGTGTTGACATGCTCTATCTAGGAAAAATATTAAACCAATAGTAAACATACTTGTAATATGGTCTTCCTATTTAATCTTAATAAATTGCTAGATTCTAGTGAAATTAATTGGGGTAAAAATACGTAACATATGATCATAGAAATTTTTACACAGTATTCTCGTGCTAGGAGGAAAGTAAAAAAATATTAAATCTGTTGCTTGACACTTTTCACTATGCTAAACTATTTTTACTAAAATAAGCATATGTAACTTGTCATTTTTGTAGAGGTAGATATACTTGTCCAAATGGCATGAATTGTGTACAGTAGACTATTTGGGTCATGTGTAGCCTACTATAATTGTCTTGGAATTTATTGAGCAATGGAAATATTTACTTTGTAAATCACCTTATTATCTAAGGAAATTAATAAATAAATTAGTTAGGCTTAACCATGATGTTTTCTATGGTGTGTGTGTGATGCATATAATATGTTGATACTGTTAGTGAGGCTTAAATGTGTTTGTTTATAGGCAACTAGTTCATTATTGCTTTATAATTCAACTAGATGACTGCATGTGTAGTTTTTGTTGTGGTGATAATTTCATGATGATAATGATCTATTCTATAAAGATGGTTAATAACAAAGTTGTAGATAACTTACTTATCTACCTTGTATTAAATTTTTATAGTCATAGGCCTTATCGTTTGAGAATTATAGCTGTTAGAAGTAGGCTGTTAGAAATACTTGCTCTCTGGATAGATCTGAAAGATTGAATTGTTTGACCTAGATCACTACTGAATCACATTAAGATGATTAAAAACAAGTTGTAGGCAATTTCATAAGATTTCCATAATGTCCACAAACATATTATTTTGATGTGTATAACTCTAGTTATGGTCAAAACAAGTGGTTGCTGTCTTGTAGTCTAGAAAATAATTTACATAAGTATTTGTTTAAGTTGCTAGAGAAGAGATATGCACCTACTCAGTAAAAGAAAGTATAACTTGTTATCACCTTAATGCAATGCTGCTGAGAACACTTATGAGGATGCATTCATCACATCATATCATATTATACATGTCATTATATATGCATCTATGATATCTTATTTCCTCTCATGCATATAGGATCGTCTGAGGAGATAACTCTATTAGAATTCAACGAAGAAGAAGAGAAACAACAGGAGGCACCTCAGGCCGTAGCTCTAGGAGGATAGGAGCAAACTCTTAAAGACCTACCTGAGTGCCCGGATCATAGGCCAACTTTCTTTATCAAAGGCAAGCCCAGAGCATTTTAAGCCTCCTATGTTTTACAAAATATCACTTGAGTCTTTTATATTTGATGCATTAGGTTATAAGAGTTGGTTGGAAACACTTGATGCATAGAGCTACCTTGTCCAGATATATACCTTTAACCCTGTGTAGGTCCAGGATCAAATATATGCTTAGTCATGCTTAAACCGGTAGAAGTCGGGAGATTTCATGTCACCTACAAGATATAGGTGGATACCAAAGCACGGTTGGCTATATTTGCTATCATGGAACAGAACCAAGGGGTAATATAATTGGAGGCCGGGCGGAGTCTATTGTATGTCTACATCTCTTAACATTGCTTTACCAGGTTGTCATCCCTAGTGATGATACCAAACATGCTTGTCGATACTACCTAGCATTACTACTAGAATAATACTAAGTAGTTCTTTATTATTTTTATGTGATTAGAAAGAATATATATATGAATGAAAGAATATATAATGTCATAACAATTGTACCAAACATATAAAAGTAATGATAGATACAAAAGAGAGGGGGTACAAAGACTATACCAAACCACGCTCTTGACATGATCAGGAATCCAAGCGAAACCTGCTTGCCTCCCTCTAGACCTTGCCTAACTAGCTATGCCCTAGATTATGATGGAGCTCTAAGGATGATTAGGGTTTCTATCTTCTCAAATGACTTATCAGGGTTTCATGCCTGGGGGTGGCATGGGCTGGTATATATAGGCCGAAGCGTCAATCCTAAACTCTTGGATTAAACCAACTTGAATAAACAGCGTAGATGCAATCCTTAAGGCGGTGGAGAACCAACGTAGCGAGGCAGAGACTGACAGGTGGGGCCCCAGACTGGCTGGCCTAAGGGTGGGACCGACCGGCCCCACCTGGTGGCCTCTCGCCCTCCGCTTTAGTGTGGTGTCCTCTAGAACCTTCTAGAGTTGTTTATACCATGGATAATCATCATTAAGTCTGACATCTAGGTCCACCTTAATGGTTTTCTAGATAAACCCTGCAGAAAATACAGATTCACCAAAACTCGTAGAATTTGATAGTTTAAACCCCTAAACCTTTGTTGGTGATTATTTTTATGCACTTATACAAGTTATATTGATGGTTTATAATGTTTGTTAACTACCATCAACAGAGGGTTTGTGCGTTCTGATGCACGAGCCCTCACAGCACGACGACATCGCAGTTATCATGTCTCTGCTTCTAGGTGTGGTTGTCACTCTTGATGAAGAGCTAGCGTGAGCTGTCACTGTAGAAGTTGGCTCTGAGGGCGACGTGGTTTGGTCTGCTCGACGCGACGCGTCGTGTGCTCAGAAGACCCGCTTCCTCGGATGCATGTGCCTCCGTGTGAAAGCTAACAGTTCATAATAACATGATGGATGGCTAGTCCATCATAGGGGGTTTGACCCAGGTTCTAGGCTTGACCTTGTGAGGCGTGGCGCCGGGTAGCCACCTAATCACTAACGACAACGTCACGTGGCGGCAGGTGGTTTCGTCGCTTGTGAGCACCCTGATTTGTCACGTCTTGCTAGGGGCGACATTGCTTAGGACGTGGCTATACCATAGGATCCAGGGCTCCCGCATGGTGGGAGGCCGGTGACGAGTGTTAGTCGTTGATGTGGACGATCTCATTATTTCCTACAAGGATGTGGCTGCCGAGGGCCATTCCGTGCGTGAGCTCGTCATGGACCATAGGCCTCTGGTTTCCTAGGGAAAACCTAGCCATGGCTGGTGATGAGAGAGGGTAGTGGGCCCCCTATGTAGGTGAACTCTAGAATGCAACCACTGAGGGTCATTCTGAGAGTGTGTCCGCCATGGGCCACGGGTCCAGGTCTCCAAGGTGGAGGATCTGGCTTTGGCTGAAGATGGACATGGGCACTAGTCCTTCGACGCCGATGAACTCGGGGTTCCCATGATGGATGTGGCCGCCGTGGGACATTCTGCAGGCGAATCCATCAACGGTGCGAGGGAGCCATCGCTTCGTCTCAACAATCGAGAGTGCGTGACTGTTCCCTACCTGGTGCGCCAATTGTCGGTGTTTTGTAGACTGACTAGTAAATTTATACGAATGCCACACTGCTCTAGAAAGATGATGGTAGCATCCAAAAGACACGAGGAGTTATACTGGTTCAGGCCGAAGCCCTACGTCTAGTCTCAGAGATGATCGAGTGCATGTTTCTCGCTTGAATGCTATGAAGTTCTTACAATAGAGGGTGCAAGAATGGTGGAAGAGGTAGGAGAGCTAGAGCTATGAGACGGACTGCCCGAATGAAACCTTCGAGAGTCCGGAGAGTGTGAAGATGATCTCAGAAGGGTGCCCTGGCTACCCTTATATAGAGCCTAGGGCCAGGTCATGTACAAGAAGAAGGTTCTCCCGACCGAGGGGTCATGAGCCTGAGGGAGGGGGCCTAGCTAACTTGTCTTGCAAGTAATGTTGTCTTAGGGTGCACGTCCAAGGGTGGCTATCATCATGGTCTTGTGCCCACGTCGCGGCATGGTGTGGCATGGTGCCACAGTGGTAGTTGAGGCGACACTGTGGCCACGGTGGTGTTTCATCAGCCATCCTATGTGACATGGTCTCGCCGTGGCCTTCGTCATCACCTCCTGATCTCTCGGAGGCATCATACAAGAGTTGGTAGCCGCTTCGGGCCGTTGGTCATCTTGCTGCTCGCTATGCTTGGTGGCCACGATCCCACGCTTCAGGGTTGTGGCCTTCGCTGGCTTAGTTGGCCTCAAAAGTCAAGGGCATCGTCATGGCTCCCAATCCCATAGTGGGTAGGGGTGTATGTCTGTCTTGTCGGGCCGTATTTGGACGATGGGCCACCATACGGGCCGTCACAGCTCGACGGTGTTGTCTTGTCCTTGTAGCGTGGTGCAGGGATGGTGTCTGACCATACCGAGGTGACTGTTGTCCCCTCGGTCCTTGTGGGTCAGTGCGAGGTGCTTGCTTTTGTTAGAGCAGGCGTGCTTGGCGGGACTCGATCTCTCCCCGTTACTCCTAGGGGTAGGGACGGTGAGAAGTCGTGAGTTGTTGCATAGTGTGCGGCTAAGGAAGAAGGAAGGGGTCGTGGCCTACCTTGGTGCTTGTCCTAGGTCCACGTAGCTTTAGCTAGGCCTTGATCGTTTGGGCTTATACTGGTTGACATACCATGGGCCGTCCGAGCGGCTAACTAATCGGTGTCTTGAGATACCCAGGGTATCATAACCCCGACACTATCTAAATATGCACTATGGTTTTACTAAGTATTATTGCTATTTCCAACAACAAAAAAGTTTTATACTATAGGTTTATTCTAAACCTATCAAGCTAGATTAGGAAAGATAAATACAAATCCGAAGGAATGCAAGTAAGAGGGGAAATGTAAATCAGTTAGATAATACAAACTCCCATGTTGACGATTTTTCCTAAGGTATTGGGAAGCTCGCTCCCGCTAGTACTTATTGGAGCCCCTCGTAAGGATGCACTCACAAGAGGCAAGCTCCCGATCAAGTAACTTCGTGGATAACCCACACGCCTTCCCCATGCACATGTGGGTCTCCGTGTGGCCTTCTCTCGGATCATTCTTCGTCGTCTTCACTATCGAGTTTCCGACCCAAACGACGTGGGCCCCATCCCCTTGGTGCAACCTAGGCTGCCATTCCACACGTTTGAGGGTCTTGCAAGACTACAAAGCCCCTAGTGTTGGTTCATGCAAGCACCAGTAGCAAAGTGGTGTGCAAACCTCGCTAAACTCTAGGCTAACACCTAAACTAGCCTAAGCACCAGCTAATGCTTTTGCTAATTGCCCTAAACTTCTCTTAAGCAATTTTATGGCCAGAACATACTCAAAAACACCGCCAAGAGTCTCGGAATAAAGATAAGCATACTTTATCAAATAACAAGTTCCACTTGAACTTGGAGTATTCCTATGCAGGACTATAAAAAATGAAGAGAAATGAACTAGCCCTTAAGGGCCCACCACCCTCCCAAGCTTGCCATGATCCATAAGAAGCACTCCAAAATGATTCTCCACCCTCAATGGCTAGAGATGAGAGCACATAGATAGAATGGCCCACATGTAAGGTGAACCGACTTCAAGAAGGACTCACAAGCTTACATACCTCAGGGGCCCCACACCAGAGGGGAGGCCAACAGGGCAGAGAGGGGGTCGGCCTGTTTATGCACTTCAAGTACATATCACAACTAATTAACCCAATTAAGAGTGTCCCTGTTTGAGTATGTTCATTTTTTATACATACATGAAAATGCACTTTTGCCTTCAAAACAGAATAATCAGAAAAACACCTGGAAGTACAGCTGAACTACTAAACAGTAGGCCAGCCATGCGCCATTTGTTAATCGCGTCAAAAAGACGGAGCGTCTCCCATCTCCACATGGATTGTGCATCAACAATTGAAGGACTTCGCTGGTCGCTCAGGGGCATATGGAACAACTGGTGCTGGACAGGACATGACGGTCTCCGGTTTGCCCAGCTCAGAACCGCCTCCAAAGAACTAGCCAGCCAGCCTATAAATACAGCGCCTGGGGTACACACGAACACGGGGCAAGCTAGAAAGTACACAGCAACTCTGCACGCACAACCATGTCGCGTGTAGCTCTTCTCCTGCTCTTCGTCTTGCCGTTCCTCGTCGTCGTCTCGGCCGTGAAGGCAAGCAACAACGTCTCAAGGAGCCAGTTCCCTAAGGGCTTCCTCTTTGGCACAGCGTCCTCGGCCTACCAGGTAAGTAGAAGCTAGTTCTCCAAGCCTCTCATAGAGTACTGGAAGAAAAGAGTGAGTGGTTTTGCTCTTATATATGCTGCGTTTGACCTGTGCAGTATGAAGGAGCGATGAGGGAAGACGGCAGAGGGCCAAGCATCTGGGACACCTACACTCACACTCACCCAGATCATATGCCTGCCTCCATTTTCAAGCTCTTGCCATCAAAGTTAAGGACAGACCTTCAGGACAATATGCCTGTGGCTGTCACTTGCTAATTCTTATTGCTACTCGATCATCATGATCCTGACCATGTCGACATAGCTTAGTACCACTTTAGTGGCCAAATGGCCACACCAGTAAGGGCTCAAACAGGATCAAAAGCTACTTCTACATTTTAGGTTTTTAAGACTAGTTTGACCAAATGGTGCGTTGTATGATGCTAGTTCGGACAAGAGTACAGGACTAAGAACTAAAAAGTCCCACTAAATTAGCATGCCATCAAGCATCGCTTGACTGAACTAAAAAGTTGCATGGTAACACCTTAGGAAGTAGCTCCTTGCTCAAATGAAAGATTTAGTAGTTTAACACTATTGCGCACCATCAAGAAACCTCAAACAAATCAGGAGTTCTTAACAATTGCATAGGAGTATAGGAGGAAGAGCATGCAAATGATATGCTTGCTCATTAACAGGATCAGAACAGCTTGCTTTTTCAGGCAAATTGCGATCAAAAAGATAAACCAGAGTCAATAAAAAAATCAGGGGGGCAGGGGTATCCATCACCTTAAAACCGAATCAGAATCTTGAAGGAAAAAAAAATAGTAAACCTTGTCAGTTGTCACTCAACTTGCGACCAGACAACCAGACAATCTGTCGAAAATCAACTTAAGATAGCATAAAGTAATACAACTTGATAGGACGACTAGACTGTTTCTAAAAACAATGCCGGGCTTACGTGCTTTCCTGCAACAGCATGTAAAGTAAGTATGCTAATCAGGCAATGAAACCATGACATCTCGCATACAAGCCTCCTGCAGGTTACATTGTTTAACGTTTATTGACTAACGAACTACTGCAAACAAAAAAATCTTCAACAATGAAACATTCAAGGTAATGCAAAAAGGCATATGATTAAACCTAGAAATAAAGACAATCACATTGCTTTATTGATCTGTGCAAAACTAAATTTAGTTCATTCAGGACTTGTTTGTATTGTGCTTACAAAACAATGTTCCATATGCCGAGCCGAAGGGAAGAACTTCAGTATTTGATCTTAGAATGTTCTCGCAGTATTGAAGCGTACCTATGCACTATGTTCCGGTTCACTGATCAGGAAGAGTTGCTGTGATGTGATACTATAGTATGCCCCCAGGGAGAAAGGTATGCAACTCAAAACAGAACCGTGTTGTCACAAATATTGGAGGTTACCAGATCTCTAAGACTAACATTGATCCGAAACAGCAGAACAACCAGAAAAAAAAAATGGAGCTAGAAAGCCGTATAATAGGTGGTTAACTATCTTCTATGGTTCGGGGGGCAAGTGGCGTAGTCCGTGGGAAGATCAGAGCCTGTGAGGACCACCGGACCACCAGTCTTCCTTTGACCTGCCAATCTAAGGAAAAAAGTACATGTGAACAAAAAGTACAAATGAAAAGATGAGGATCTGCAAAATGGAACAATGTGTTAGCTAGTTGGACAACTTTTATAGTCAATACTTGATTGCTTTATGTCAAACAGCAACAAACAAAAAGGAAAAGAACACGAATATTATATGATCAAACTGAACCCAATCTATGGAGATGTCTACTCAGAAGTCAAAAAAGTCCAAACTAGTACAACTCACTGAAGCACACGAGGCAGTTATACAATTTCCTGAAAACAATGCCCCATCTAACCTACCGTATCAAATAAAATCCTAAATAGAGACCTCAACAGTTTGTTCAGAACCAGAGTCCAGTCCATGATTCTTGTTCTAAGCCCTGATAATTTCTCAACAGAGAAGATAGCAGATGGAAGCAATGGAGACATAGCAATTGATCCATATCACCGTTACCAGGTATTGTTGAAAAATGACCATCATAGCAACTAATAAATTTTTATTTTCCCAGCATATGTCAGATGTCATTCACTGAATACAGGAGGATGTCAAAATCATGAAGTATATAGGTTTTAATGCCTATAGATTTTCTATTTCTTGGACAAGAATTCTGCCTAGTAAGTGATTCTTCTAGCCTATTATCATACACTTCATGTTCTCAGAAAATTGTACTAGAATCTAAGAGGGAGGGGAAGGAATCAAATGACAAACTTGCATAGACCAGGAGATACAAGATGGGGTTCTCATTATATAACATTACTTCGTATTGAGTCAATGTGGAATTCTGTAGTCAAGGTGTTAGCCATGATTCATGAAGATGAACGTAATCCTAGCCGAGCCGGTGGTTTGGTGCACAAAATGGAAAGCTTTTCCTTTGTTTTAAATATGAAGTTGATGTTGAAAGTGTTCCGTATTACAAATGAGTTATCTCTTCTTTTTCAAAGAAAAGACCAAAACATTGTTGAGGCCATGTCATTGCTTATTGATGTGAAAGCACGCTTGATCAGTTTAAGAAATAAAGGCTGGGAGCAATTATTGGAAGAGGTCAAATCATTTTGTGTTGCAAAAGAAATTCCAATACCAAATATGGAAGAGGCAATACCAAGATGGGGCAGATCAAGGCGTGATGGCAACTTAATCACTCAAGAGCATCATTACCGTGTTGATACTTTCCTTGCTGCACTTGATGCTATAATCATGGAGATGGATCATCGCTTCAATGAGGTATCATCTGAGTTGCTTGTTTCATTTGCTTGTCTTGATCCAAGAGAGAACTTTGCTAGGTTTGATGTTGAAAAGATTGCTCGGATAACTGAGATCTATGATCAAGATTTCTCTATTCGTGATCGTGATAATATAAGGGAAGAACTTGAGACATTCCTTGTTCATGTGAGTAGAGTTGATGATTTCAAATCTTGTCATGACCTTGGAAGCTTGGCTACAACAATGATTGCAAATAAGAAACATATCCTTTTTCCATTGGTCTATCGCATCATTGAGTTAGCATTGATCCTACCTGTGGCAACATCTTCAGTTGAAAGAGCCTTCTCAGCTATGCACTTCATCAAGACAGCTTTGCGGAACAAGATGGGTGATGAATGGCTCAATAACTTGTTAGTGTGCTACATTGAGAAAGGGATCTTCAAGGAACTTGGTATTGATAAAGTTAAGAAGAGGTTTCAATCTATGAAAACCCGAAGAGTGAGCTTGCCAAAGAGCCCTCGACGTCATCAACATTCTTAGTCCTTCACCACTAGTAAGTATTTTCGCATGATGTCCATTATTGATTGATGACTACCATTATTTTATTGTTACTCGCTAAGATGCTAATTGATATTCATTCAATCTACAGGTTCATCCATTCTTAGTTATTTCACTTATTTGTAATTTGCAATGTATGGATCAACATCAACTATTCAAGAACTAGTTTATTCTTCAAATTTAAGGTAACATCTTTTGTTTCTCGGCTACTTTTCGTCGTCATGTGTGATCGTAGCGTTTTTGCCATGATTTGTGTGATTATAGTATGTGAATACGGTACATTGTGAATACGATATCTTTCTGGTTCATTTTCTGTTTGAAATTCGCCCCACCTATCATTTTTTCCTGGCTCCGTCATTGGTTCTACTCAATGTTTGATAACAAAACTAGCACATCAAAGGTGTCTCAGACAATAGACGAGAATTCCAAGGTTCAGCAAGCTTGTTATGATAGTTTGCACTAGTACTCATTTAATCATTTCCATATACTTAGGCAGCTTGATAGTTTGCACTTACAATGATGATAATTAATAATCATGCAGGAGAAGCAAAGAGGCAGCATAGGAATTACTCTAGTCAGCAACTGGATGATTCCCTACACAAATTCCAAGCGAGATAAGGATGCTGCCAAGCGCGCGCTACAATTTACGTATGGCTGGTGAGTTTTCATTTAGTTCTTACTAGACAGACTTCAGGTTTCGTCCTTGAAGTTTCCACTAAATCAAAATCAGAAAGATTTTTCTAAGAAACTATTTACATAATTTGGTGATAATTTGAACAGGTTCATGGATCCTCTAACTAAGGGAGATTACCCACTCAGAGCATGAGAACACTAGTTGGTAATAGATTACCAAGATTCACAAAAGAAGAGTCAAAGGCCATATACGGATCATTCGACTTCATTGGCCTCAACTACTATACAGCAAGATATGTTCAGAATACCAAACACAGTAACAATGGAAACAAAAGCTATAGTACTGATTCGTGAACTAATCAATCAGGTAATTATGTAAAAAAAAAGAGCGTACCCAGTGCAGAGAGCTCCCGCTCTGTGCGGGGTCTGGGAAAGGGTATCAGTGGCAAGCCTTACCCTCGCCTGTGCAATGCGAGGAGACCGCGACTCGAACCCGGGACCTTCCGGTCACAGGCGGTAAGACTCTACCGCTTGCACCAGGCCCGCCCTTCAATCAGGTAATTATGTAATCATGTTATTTCTATCCTATATTTAAATTACTTGGGTGGACTAAGAGTTTTCTGGACCTGTATTGTAACAACAGTTGAAAGAAACGGGACAGCTATCGGTCCAAAGGTATGACTTCCACAAAAAGGAAAATTATCTTGCTTCATGTTTGACAGTTGTGTAACTGGGTTGATGATAAATAATGAAGGGTTATTTATAGATAATCTAGTCATTTAGCACAAAATTAGAAAGTCATTGCAGATTCGCATGAAAACAACGAATATTTGTATCCAGGCTGGATCTCCTTGGCTGTACATCTATCCAAAAGGAATAGAAGATCTCCTGCTATACACCAAGAAGACATACAACAATCCTACAATCTACATCACAGAAAACGGTTCAACAGTCTAACTACATTTTATATCAGTTTGTTCTGTGGCTTACTCAGGAATCCAGAGCAGTAGCTGATAAATTTACTCATTATGCTGCAGGTGTCGATGAAATTAACAATGTAAACATACCACTTCAAGAAGCCTTAGTCGACAATACCAGAATAGAATTCTACCGGCAACACCTATTCCATATTCAAAGAGCCCTCAAGTAAGTCTGGTGCTTGATTTGTAGTAGATGCATAACTGAATTATCAATCACGATTCATGAAAATGTATGTATTAGACACAAAAAAATATTTATGTTTATGCACCAAAATCAAAAGTACTCTTATGACATGGCAGGGAAGGAACTAACGTACGAGGGTACTTTGCATGGTCACTATTTGACAATTTCGAGTGGATGGATGGTTATACTGTGAGATTTGGTATTAATTACATCGACTACAGGGATGGTTTGAAAAGATATCCAAAGAGTTCCAGCAAATGGTTCCAGAATTTCCTTCATAACTGAAATTTTGTACCGCTCAAGTTAAAAGTACTATGGATCAACATTACAATTACAAATGTAGCGTCTATATCTTATCGTACTCTCCAGCTTCCAGTTTTAGTGTTGTACAAGTGATTCTTATAAAGCCAAGATGATCAGACTGCAATTCCCCTGAGCATGCTGATATTTTGAGTAATAATACTACAAAAATGCATCTCATAAACCATTGTAGTCTGTCATGCTACTCTGATAGTTAGGATTTAAAAGCATACTCATGTCACACACACAATGGCCTTTTGCAACAGAAGCATACATTAGATGTTACACACAAACAGATACATATCACAGACGAACATAAACAATTGAAACCATTAAAACCAATGTTGCAAACATCAGCATGTTTAGCCTTGCAACTGGGGATTTTTCAAATTTCATAACAGATAGCACAGGGCTTCAAGGAATCATATAATTGGTTAATTACGCTGTTCAACTGCCCTGTATATCAGGAAAAAGTACAAGACTGACTAAGGCGGTCAACTTCTATGAAACATTGAGTAGATCATTGTTCACTGATAAATGAAGCCTTTGGTAACCATATATTACTTTCTTCACCACTCAACTGCATTCGTTCTGTCCTGAGAGGGCTATAATATGACTTGTCCATATGATGAATCTGATACTTTAATTCATACCCATACATACGCACTTCCAAGCAGCAAAGCAACAGGAGCAAGAAATCATAAATATTCTAAAGTATATACCATAAGATAATAATTTTGCAAACTCAATCTTATTTGGTCCAGGAACAAAAATACAGTCATACAGCTAATTGACTAACACTTGAGCTCAGTAAAGTATTGATCTCTCCAATTATATGCACTGGCCTTCCATCAAAAACAGACGATAGTGTTGACTCACACAGCTTCTTTAGTTCCCTTGTTTTTGTAACTGCTGCCTCCTGTATATGTGAAAAAGGTAAATATTTAACACACTCCACCTTCAGCAAATTAAAATAGATTTATTGGCTATATAAAGCGCAAGGACCAAGGAGACATATTGGTGTTTTGGTTCACTATTAGCACATAATGGATGAATAACTCCAATTTGCAAAGAGCGAATATGAATCATAAGCCTACGTATCTTTGCCACACTATGATGCTCTCTTCTTGAGTTTAGATCACAGCTTCACATGGATTGCTACTACATGGTGTTTTTTACTAAACTCAGTAAAACTGTAGAAGTATATGTGCAGATGAACAAAGCAACAGAATATAATTGAAACTGATGTCTGGACACAATACTTGGTTAGAATTTGCAGGGACACACTGCAGAGCTATTTCGCCAAATGGAATAAGAAATTAGTTAGCGAACAATGTGGAAATTCAAAGGTGATCTTTTCCATCATCCACCAGCAAATGGAGTGTCGTGTGTCTGAGCAGCATTGAGTTCAATACCAAATGGCCAGGATATTTGCATCATCATCGATCAGATAAACAATAGAAGGGCAGGCCTGGTGCAGTGGTGAGAGCTGTCTCACTGAGTCACCAGGTCGTGGGTTCGAAGCAGCCTCTTCGCAGATTTTGTGGGAGAAAGGCTTGTCTCGGTTTATCCCTTCCCCAGACCCCACTCATGTGGGAGCCTCCGGCACTGGGTCTGTCCTTTTTTTTATCGATCAGATAAACAATGCTTTTACAGAGTGTCTCAGCAAGTGATGAAATTGTATTTTCTGTAGCCAATTTTACCAAGGATTTTTTTTTTCACTTACTTGCTTTGGCCATGATGATGACAGTGCGTTTTGCAGCTCCATACGCTTAACAGATAAATCACCTAAACCTTCCCGTAATTTAACATCATGATGCTTTTTCTCTTCTAAGGTTGACACTAATCTGTCCAGAAACCTTGGGAAGAGGAAAGAAACAGTAACCAGTTAAAGAAAATATAGAAACATTATGCATTTATGGTGGAAAAACTGGTGTAGTATGCAAGCCTTCAAGAATAGGCTAAGAAAGAATTTTTTGCATTACTTTATTGAACTAATAGTAATGAAAGACATTAAGGAGCAGGATGCTTCATAATCCCTTACCTTTTAGAATTAAGGATCATTATAAGGTCAAGAGTCTTCTGATTAGTTAGCAATGAGATTGCTGAAGAAACCTCTACAAGCATATTCTCCAAACTATCAGGAGCATGCTGCTGGAGAACAAAAGGTGAGACAGCTAGCACTTGATGCTGTAGAGATGATGTATCTGCATTCCTCATCTCCCCTAAGCGTTGAGTCAAAAATGATTTTACCTGTTTCAGTTATCATAAATTAATAAATTGCAGCACTATGCAGTAAGGTGCATCCAGAAAGCAGCCTCATCGTACATCAAAAACACTAGTCACCAATTGAATTTCTAAAATAACGTTATTATTCAGTACAGACAAGATGAAAGGAAAGGTCTTAATAAGACAGATTATGCAATATCATCTGAACTAGAAAAGAGGGGGGAGGGAGGGGGGATGGTCAACATACCTCAAGTAAATCATCCAGAATGTCATTCCTATATTCCTTTTCCAACAACCGACTTCTATCTTCAGTTACCATTTGTGACTGCGGTTGCTCTAATTCAGATGGAGCATTCTGTATACTAGCAATTTCTTCAGAACTATCAGCAGTGATGTCCCAGCAAATACCAGACTCAGATGATGCAAGATCTTCTTGGTTCAAGGATTTGTCTGAGACACTAACATTATAATTTTCAGAACCGGCCAGCTCTATATTAGCGTCAATAATTTCATATGATCCAAAACCATTGCCAGATTCTTCAATAGGCTGTTCCACAGCACCAATGTCCCAATCAATTTCATTAGCGTCCACAGAAATGTCCCAATCAATATCATCAGCAGCAACATTTGAGTCAATTTGTCCTGCGCTCCCAAACCCATGAGATTTCGGTGCCTCTCCAAGAGAACTTTTGATCTCATTATATACTGAGACATGCAAAGAAGGAGGGTTGGCCTGCAACTCTTTCAGCTTATGTAGCACAGAAACACAATTTCCCTGAAGTTCAGAAGAACAAAGTGGTTAAAATTCACGAGAATGTTTCTAGCAGCTAAAAATTGTGTATTCAGTATGTGATATGTTCTACATAGTCCTGATTGTACCTTGTCCTCAGTATGGCAGTCCTTAACAAAAGTTGTGTAGTACTCCATGGCATTTGAGACAGGATCACTGTTCAGGACCTCCAAGATTTTGCTAAAAGTAGATGGAAGTGTTTTTGCAGACTCTATTAGTTCTTCCCTCACATTTATTCCCTGCAGATGACAAAGTTTAAACCAAGTGGCACTCCAGATCAGTATGATGTGGTGAGCAATGTAGTAGGAAAATTACTGCAGGTTGGGAAAAAGGTAGAGAAGCTGACCTGCAAACCGAGTTCCTGGCAAGCTTCTACATATCTAGTAGCTGACAATGCTGCAAGACGCTTGATGTCAGCCTCCCTTCGATCAAGCTCTGCAAGTTGCTGCTGAGTCTTCTGCATCTGCTTCCTCTGATATGGACTTGAAGGAGCCAAAAAAATCAAGTCAACTAACCAAGGTCA
Organism: Miscanthus floridulus; assembly: GCF_019320115.1. NCBI lineage: Eukaryota > Viridiplantae > Streptophyta > Magnoliopsida > Poales > Poaceae > Miscanthus > Miscanthus floridulus. The sequence continues at coordinate 49,159,005 of NC_089598.1, read as the reverse complement.
AGCATAGCTAAACATAATTTTAGTTAGCAGTTAAACTCAATATCTAGACAGACTTCATACATGTCATAGTTAACATTTTGAACCATGATCTGTGCTGCCTCTCCAAGGAAGACATGGTCCTTCTCGTAAGCTTTAATAATGGACTCCCATTCACCCTAGAAAATACAATTGCAATCAGTTGGGATGTCAATTCCAGCAAACGACATTGCATTTGTCTCAGAAGGAAAAGCAAACACTACCGCGGATCCCGTCAGGCGGCCAAATATGTTGCGACTCTCGGTGTTGGAGTCAAGAAGAATGCCATATATCTTCTTCGCTTCAAGGTACCCAATTTCTGAACCAAGGCAAGGAATCAGAAGCAAAGGATTACATTCCACACGGACAGAGAGTGAGAAAATCGAATCGCGCGACCTAAGGAAGCAAGTTAAGGAAGAAAGGGGCGGCGTTCGGCACGAGGGTTTATAAGAGCATGACGAATTCGCCGAAATTCCTACACTGACGATCCGCTAAGAGGTGGGGATCAACTCTGCTACCTTCGGGGTCGAGGGAGAGGAGCGAGGGGTGCAGGTCCCGCGGCAGGGCGGCGAAGGCGGCGGCGACGCGGGCGCGAATGCCGGCGAGGCGCTTCCGCCAGTCGTGCGGCACTCGCTTGCGGTCGACGAGCCACTCCTGGAGGCGGCCAAAGGCGATGTCGATGGGGAGGTTGCGGATCTCCGACGGGTCGTGCATCGTGGCGCCCGCGGGGTCCGCGCGGCCGGCGAGGGAGGGACAACGAACGCGAGCGCCGCAGGCCGGAGCCGATCGGGGAGAACCGGAGAAGAGAGTGGGCGATGGATGACTCCGTTGGACTCGGCTGCACTTGATTGTTGGGCTCGAGAGTAGTGCTTGGTTGGGCCTCTTCAGTCCACAGAGCCCGCCCAAACCTCCCTCGATTTCGGCTCGCGTACGCGACACGCGGGTTGCGGTGCGAAAAATCCCGGCGCTCGTTTAGATTGTAAATTTTTACTATCCAGATATTGTAGCATGTTTCGTTTGTATTTGACAAACTTTGTCTGATTATGGACTAACTAGGCTCAAAAGATTCATCTCGTGATTTACAACCAAACTGTGCAATTAGTTATTTTTTTATCTATATTTAATGCTCCATGCGTCTAAAAATTGACATGATTGACATGACGAAGAGAGAGTGAAAAAACTTATTTGGAGGTGATCTAGACAAGGCCCGAATCGCACGGCACGCGCTCCCGTGAACAACGGGGAATAAATTCGGCGGCCGTCTCGTCTCGTCTTCCCACCAATCCGCTAATCGCTGTTGCTGCTCCAATCCGCACCTCGGCCAGGCGAAGGGGGAGAAAAGGGCGAGATGACGGTGGAGAAGGTGGACGCGGCGCTGGCCGACTTCGACGCCCACTTCGACCGCCTCTTCGCTTCCCCGGACGCCGCCTCCGACGGCAAGGTGAAGCTGCTGCTCTTCCTGGCCGACCGCGAGCCTGACTCCTCCCTCACCTGGTGCCCCGGTAAGTAAGAAGAATTCTCGTCGCCGATAATGATAGATTCCGTTCAGCAACTAATAGTCGTCGTGTCGCCCTGGTCCCGTGCTTACTCTACTCACCGTCGCCGTCAGACTGCAACGTGGCGGAGCCGGTGATCTACGAGCGGCTGGAGGCGCTGCAGGGCAGGGACGCGGTGCTCCTGCGCGCCTACGTCGGGGACAAGCCCACATGGCGCGACCCGGCGCACCCGTGGAGGGTGGACCCCAGGTTCGGGCTCAAGGGCGTGCCCACGCTGATCCGGTGGGAGGATGGCGCCGCCGCCGCCCGCCTCGGGGACGACGAGGCGCACCTCAAGGACAAGGTTGACGCCCTCCTCTGCGCCGGCGGCAACTGACAGATCCGGTTTCCCGTTGGGTTCCTTCCATCTGAGTAGAGCTGCTATAACAATCAATCTGTAATTCAGCTCGTGTACGCCGAACCAGAAGCTGGGAAATTGTGTGAAGCTAATAAATAAATCAGTTCATGTATGACGAACCGGAAGCTGGGAAATACCTAGTAAAGCTAGTAATTCGATAATAGTGAAGCTAGTAACTCGATGGTGCTGTGTCTCGTTCTACATTCCCAGAATCCGAATCTAAGGTTTAATTAAATCATTGCATTTCACGGGGTTGAGTAAAGACTAAGATAATTCATCGTTATTCATTCATAGTTTCATGCAACACACATTCTCACTAGTAGAATAACAGATCAGTCCAACTCGGTTGATGTTGTAAAAGAGGCCAGCAACAGCAATGTAAACAGTACAATGCTTTGCACTTGCTCTTTCCCTTGTAGACTGTACATGCTTGAACAATCTGAACAACAAAAATGTCATATTAAGCGTAGAAACAATTTCATGTTCAGGCACCGTTTGGATGCCGATTTTTTTGGCAAAATGCTACTGTAGCATTTTGTTGTTATTTGGCAAATAGTGTCCAATCATAGTCTAATTAGGCTTAAAAGATTCGTCTCGTGGATTTCGTCTAAACTGTGTAATTAGTTTTATTTTTTATTTATATTTAATGCTTCATGCATGCGTCTAAAGATTCGATGTGACGGGGAATCTTGAAAAATTTAGCGTTTTGGAGGGGAACTAAACAGGCCCTCACTTTGAAGATGAGACGTGTTCATCTTAACCATCCAGAGACCGACGAACCTAGTAGCCGAAGTTGTCCAGCGACCGACGAACGTAGTAGCCAAAGTTGGACGCGCTGCTGGTGGATAGAACTTGGGATGGCTATATTCGGAAGGGAGGCATTTGCGCCCGGACATCCGCCCTATGCAGCACGGCCGGACACAGCTTTCAAATCGTTCCTACGATACGATACACAGGAGCCTGTCTGATGCGAGCGACTCGTCCTAACCTTCCCACAGCGCGTAGCTCATCTTCCCACACTGCGACGCGTGCTGGCCCGAGCCTGCCCCGAGCCCACCCCGTCTGCAGCCCCCACCAGGGTGCCACGCGCCCCAACTCCTGGCCCCGGCGTGCCCCATCCCTTAGCACCCAGGCCGTGTCCCCGTGACTCTACGAACGTATCTCTGATACATGAAACACTTGCGACATGAAAACACTTGAATGCAACATACATCTAAAGAAAATAAAACATTTAGAACATACGCATGCAACATATGTAACATCCAGATTAAATACTTGCAACATGAAAACACTTACTACAACATAAGACTGAAAACAGCAGAAACATTTGGAACATACTGTTGCAGCATATGGAACATACTGTTGCAGCATATGGAACATATTGTTGCAGCATATGTGTGAATCATATACAACATTCAGATCAGAATGCTTGCAATATACAACTGAAACAGATGAAACATTTTAAACAAATAATTACAACATGTCTCTGAAACACTTGCAACATATGCAAGTGCAAACATCCTCAATCGACTTTTGCAACATCCATACGAAATAATCGCAACATACCTCTGAAACGCTTGACACACTTGAAACATACATTTGCAACATAGGGAAAGGGAGACCTGGGCCGATTGATTCCGGCCGTTGGGGTGGACACCCGTGGTGAGCGGCGGTGCGCGACCACCACCAGCATCTGCCCGGGCTCATGGGTGCCCTAGGCTCGTCCGGGGATGACCTGAGGCACCCCGGCACGTGCGCCCAGCGACCATCAGCAGGGGCATCAATGATGAGGCATCCCGATGACGTTGGGGGTTAGGGAAGAGGCAAGGAGGCGCTATGTTGTCAGCAAACATGACATGGAGAGTGAGAGATGGGGAGAGCAGAGGCAGTTGTAGAGTCAAGATGACGGATTAGAGGGGGGTGAATAGTCCTTTCTAAAATTAAACATGTTGGCTAACCGAAACAAATGCGGAATTAAAACTATCGATCTAGCTAGGACTACACCCCGCTATCTAAATTTTCCAGCATCTTACAAAGATATTAATTACGCAACTAAGGTACCAGGCTAGTTAAAGCTCACCTAATTAATTCTAGAAGTAAGGTCACACAAACCTATTGTTGACGGTCACTAACACCAATTATAAACCGTCAACATAACCTGCATTTATATTTAATTCCATCACCAAGCATAGGTATAGGGGTTTAAACTAATGAATTCCATGAGTTTAGGTGATTTCATGACTACAGGAGGATTTATCCAAAAAATAGCTCTCGGAACCACTGTCATACACTCCAAACAAGCAAATCGACGACAACAAATGATTCAACCCGCGAAAACTGTGAAAGACAACTCTAGAAGGTTCCAGAAGACACCACATCGAAGCTTGGGCCAAAAGGCCACGAAAGTGGGCCGGCTGGCCAAGCCCATAGCTCGGCCGGCCTGCCACGGAGCCCGCTCACCCTCCGTTGCCTCGTACTGGTTCCTAAGATCTACATCGATGATTTTAAGGCGGTTTTAGGTCGATTTATCCAACGGTGATCGAGGGAGTTGACGCGGATCAATAACGTGGCGATTCCTTGCCCCTACTCCACCTCGGCATATATATAGCAGCTCCTACCCTTCTCCCTGGAGCCATCCTGAAACCCTAATTCATATTCTCCTCGTCAAGATCAGAGCCAGCTATCAAGGGAAGATTAGTCCTCCATAAGATCTAGTCTTATAAATAATAGTGAGATAGAGTGTGAGGAAAGAGTTTGGAGAAAGTGTCGACCTATCGGTGCTCTCTCTATGGCTTGTACCCTGGCAGAATCAAGTTCTACTTGAACTTGCTTCTGAGGATTCTATGGTAACCGACTTCTAATTCAAGTAAGCATCGTGGTTATATTGTTCATCAGGTTCAAAACTCTTTGAGTGCTTTAATCTATAGGACGCTCTAGGTTAAAGTAGTAATTGTAGGTGTAAGCATGGTGATTAGACCAGGTTACTTGTGGATGTACCCTATATTCCTGATCGGTGGTAGCTCGTGATGGTGACTCTTATAGCATAGTTGAATCCTTTGTAGTCCACCTCCCGTTTGTAGGCCTACTAAGGATTTAGTTACTACAAGAAACATACTCTGCTTATGTTTCCCTTAGTAATATCCCTAGTTGAACAATAGAAGACATAGCTTACCAAAGTTAAAAATAGAAGACCTTTGTGATCTCCTCTATACTCCTATTATATTAAGTATTGTTACTACTCCGGGTTAAGTTAGACGTAGTTACTCTCACACGTTTCTCTGTGGATACGATACTTGGACAAAGTTCAATAAGGCGCTAGGCACTCTCTAGGTGGTGACCCATAGCCTAGCGCCTAGGCGGGCCAAGGCGAGCCTAGGTGTTTTAAGGCGTTTTCCTAGGTGGTAGCTAATACATGTATAAATACTTACTTAAAAGAAAAACAAAAGATAGCAGATCAGTGGTGGAGAAAGAAGAGAAGGCCAATAACGGCCTAAGTCTCCCAAGTCTAGTCTAAGTCTTATCCCCTCCCCTCCCAGCCTCTATTCCGGTCTCCCTCCCTCCCAGTCTCAGCTCACGCTCACCCATTGCTCGCCCACACCACCACCATCGCCTGACGCCCTGATGTCGCCTCCTTCCCCATCGGCTGTCGTCGCCGCCGACGTTACCTCCTTCCCCACCACTACCTAACGTCTGTGCCGCCCCCACTCATCCCTGCTTTTGCGGATCTACCCGCCACCACTGCCTGACGTCGCCTCTTCCCCCACCGGTCGCCGCTGCCTCACCTTAGCTCCTCCCCCATCGTCTCCTAATCTCCGTGCCATCCCCACACGTCCCTACCTTGGTAGATTTGGTCGTCTTTCGTCGATAATAGTTGGACAGTCGCCTAGGTACCCGCCTACCCCCCTAGGCGAGGCGGTACCCCATCGCCCAACACGTAAGTGCGCCCAGGCAACCGCCTAGCGTTGCCTTTTTGAACATTGTACTTGGAATACTTCCGGGTGAAAGCTACAGTGGTATCCGCGCATTTGTGGATTTATCTTTATGTGTTAAATATACAAACAAGCTTTCTGGCGCCGTTGCCAAGAAAACGGTTGCTGAGTTAACTTTGAACCTAGTTTAATCTTGTACATTATATCTTTTACTTTCTTTTATTCTTTTTTTTCTTTTATCATGAATTCCACTCCTATCCACCTATATGCTACACCTACGAGCGCACACTTAAAGCCACCAGAATCTTTAAAGCCCATCCTAACACCTGGATATGAGCTGCGCCCGTGTTTTATAAAATTGATTCATGATAAATCCTTCTCGGGAGAAGACGATGAAAACTCATACTCACACCTATGGGAGTTTGCAGAAACATGTGCATGCTTGCATATCGCTGGCATGTCTGACGAGACCTTAAGATGGAAGTTGTTTCCGTTCTCTTTGACGAGAAGAACTAAACAATAGTACAGTCAAACCGTAGGAAGTATGCAAGGAGATTGGGAAACGTTATGCTCTAAATTTTGTTTATGTTTCTTTCTCATCTTTAAGGTGGTTAGCCTTCGAAAAGAGGTTCTAAATTTTAGACAACTAGAAGAAGAATTTCTTGCCACATCATGGGATCATTTAATGACCTCATCATCACTGGCCCTGACCTTGCCATTCAAGACCCGGTGCTTCTTCAACATTTTTAGATAGATCTTAGCAAGGATTCCATGGAATCCCTTGATGCAGCCTCTAGAGGAGCTTTTCTTCATCTGTCAGCTAGTGAAGCAAGGTCTATGCTTGATAAGATTAGTGGAAAAACTATCTGCACTAGCATTCATAATGAACTCCTCGAGGAAGAGAATGAATCATCTTTTGATCAAGAAGAGGAAGTTTTGATAGCCAAATCACAACCACTCCAATTCCAAGATTTAGCTATCAATCCCAAATCATCAACACCCCCAAAATCCTCCAAAGGAAGAAGAAATTCAACCTTTGGAAATTCCTTTTAAGGATGATCTTTTTATGCTGATTTTGAGAAAAGCTTATTGCTACATAAGAGGCCTTCGAGCGAATATAATTCCAATCCTCTCAAGAAGAGATCTCTTAGGAAGTGTCCTTATTCCCATGTAGGACATTAGGAAGAACTCAAGGGTGACAAGTCAAGTGATGCTATAGGAGAGCTAAGTCATTTAACCAATCCTATCTTCTCCCCTTCTATGCCCACATTAGATGTCTCATCTGAACCCATCTTTAAACCCATCCTTGATCCCGATGAGTCCCCTTATGATCTTTCTCCTAAGTCTCACGATGATCCTAGAAATCCATTAAGACAACTGAAGCATAGGAGTCATGAAGATCACAAGGATGATCAAGAAGAGCAACGACAATGGCTGGAATATATTAAGAACTCATATGCCATTGCTAAAGAATGGATGGACAAAGACGAAACCTTATGGGTAGAATCCAAACTTAATTCAGATCCAAACGGTGAGCTTAAGTCAATCTCCTTAATAAACATGACACATCCAAGTTTGGAGGAGACCTTAGACAAGATCAACCCGAGAGTCACCAATCCATGAGAAATCTTGGATAATAAAACGTCCAATCAATGTCATAAGCATGGAATGATAGAGGCAATGTTTTCGTCTATGGACATTCATGAAGAATCACCCTTGGAGTTTAAAAAGAAGATTACATCATCGAGCATGGAAGCCATTTCATTAACACCTCATCGAATCCATGCTCGCATAAGAAATCTCCTAAATCATTTGGTCTCTCTAACATTGCCACACATAAGATCTTCAATCCCCTCATACTCCCTGTTCATAAAGACTTTGAAAGGGTGGTTGCAGATGCATATGTTTATCATAAATATTGCAAATCTTGTTGGCATAAATCTTGAGATAGGCACCCAAATGGTGTTGGAGGGGAAACCACTTCACCAATTAGAAACAATTCGAAGGTTTCCCAAGAACAAACTTCTGTCCTAAAACAAGCACTTTCGGGAGATAACATGAGCCTTCACCTTTTGCTATAATGCCCTTGTGAAATGAGCATAGAAATATAATTGTAAAAATATTCCTTCGGGTATTTTTGTAACTAACCATTCTAGGTTTGAAGCAAAAAGGATGAAGGATGACAACGTAAGGTATGTCCAACCAATTATCAAGCAACATTGAATCACATTCACACATGAGAGTTCTATCATCCAAACTTGATTTTGCTACAAAATTCAAGTGCGGGGGATGAACTGAAAAATCTTATGCCATGTTGCTAATTTTTTGTTGTCTCTACCTTTAAGTCATGCTTAATTTGCTAAATAACAATCATGCTCTTTCATCTCCAATTGAATAAATCTCTATAATGCTTTCATGCTACCTTTGTTTACTACAGTATGTTCAAGGTTTGGAGTTTGTTCATACATCTCATAAATTAAGCATGGTGCTTAGTTTAGGAGTGTTGATCTTAGTTTTGAAGGTTTTTTAAATTAAGCATGGTGCTTAACTTAAAATGCTTTCCTAGATTAAATTAGACACAGTGTCTAGTTTGATTTTTGAACTAAGAATATGCTATAGTAGATACTAGTCATTTTGTTAGACTAACCCCATGCAGGAAACTCTTAATTCAATATTGATAAGTCACGAGATGAATTCAAATCGGGGATGAAGTCAGGCACATAACGAATTCTAATAACATTGCACAAAGAAGACATAGCTCATTCATCATGATAGAAGAACTATAAGTATCAAAGTTCATTCACTTTGTCTTCTACTGCAAGTTACCTTTGCCTTGAGCCATACTTGTATAAAACATGATAAACAAAATCTATGCTAAAGCAATCCTAAAACCATCTTTTCATTAACATAGATGTAATTCATAAAATTTATGGACAACAATCCATAGTTCAAATTTGTTATATTCCCTCGGGTATGTCTCCACTAACATTTTGTAGGGATGAATCTGCAAACCCAGCCACCACTGCAACTATGGAACAAAGAGGATGAGTGCCTAAAACACGATCAGTAATCAAAGCACTCACTCATAGGAAGTGGACGAGCAAATCAACAGATCTAAGGCATACAACAATGAATGAGTGGAGCGGAAGGTCCAACAAGATGTCAAGATCAAAGAGCAAAATGATGGCATAACAAAAGGATGAGAAAGAAAGGGTGCAATTTAGGAAACAAAAAGCTCATGAACACTCAAGCTGCGAGGCTAGCCGAACAAGAAAAACTTCAAAAAAAGGAAAAGACCATCACGAGTCACTTACTCTTCATCGCATGGTGTCATCATGCTCCAATGACAAAGGTAACATCCTAAGGTAAATGGTCATTACTTAAAAGGCTTTTCCTTGATTCTGGTATGCACATAAATAAGAAACAAAACATGTTTGAGTTATAAATACAACTCCATCACTTAATCCAACCTGAATAACTCAACATGTTCTTTAAGCTTGTTCCTAGCACCACTTTCTTGATCTCATAGTTTTAATCAAATGAGCTAAAACATTGCACATCCTATCTTTGTAAGATGATAGTCATAATCAAGTAAAGATTGATATATTATGCACAGATAGACAATCCTTCCATTTAAGCAATTCAACCCTTTTAGCCAAATGTACTTAAATGCTACATTCGTACTCAATCTTCTGATGTTATCACCCATGTTGTAATTGAACAAAGCACATAAACATCAACTTCATCATATTCAATGTGCCTAAGGTTGGAGAAGAAGAATAAAATTTTGGTTATAATGGTGTTTTCTCACCAACAGAGCCCATGTACTTGATCTCTACCTTTTCTCATGAGTAGGACATACTTCAAGCAAAGTATGGGAGAGTCAGTTGATTCTCCAAATTTCTACAAGTGATCTGAACCTATCAAACCAAAGTCCAAACTCAAAACCAATACGGGTTTGGCAGAAGGAGGTGACATCACCATTAAAAGGGTCATCACAAGAATCCTCCTCTATAGAGCAAATCGAGGTATCTGGTCAATAAACTTCATAAGGAGAAGTCCGGTTCGAAGAATTTACAACACCGAACCCTCACTGAAAGAGATAGCTTGGGAGAGAAGCACTCCCATGTATCTAGGTAAGTATTCTTTCCCCTTTTGTTTTAGTTTTGGATTCTTTTAGTAGTTAAAAGAATGATGAATGAAAAACAAAATAAAAATTTATCTTTGCATTAGTCATTTATAGTAATAATGTGTGATCAAGTAAAATTAAAAATAAAATAAAAAGAGTGTGCATCTAGGTTGCTTTAATTTGAGAGCTGAATAAAATAAAGAGGACTCAGAATAATCTCTTAAATAGAAATGATGAATAGTTGCTCTGTTGTAATTCCTTTCAAGTATCTAGTTTTTAGCCTTAAATTCTCTCAAATTTTGGATACGACTGTTTTGATATAAGGATTTACTCCGAACTTGAAACTCGTGGGTAGCATATGCTTGATCTAAGTCTAGGTAATTGACGGATATGATATGAGAAGGTTTGAGCTACTGTTTATCTTGTTCCAAGTGACACTAAAGTTCTAGAGATTTACTTTCTGAAAAACAAAAAAATGCTATATGATGAGTTCCTGTATGACAAAGCTTGAATTCCTTCCAGAGCCATACATGTTATTTAGGCTAGGAAAACTTCCACATATATGTTGCTTGCTTTTGCATTGAGTTTTGTCAAGCTTTGTTGACCCTTATGAGAGATTTGTCATGCTCTTAAAATCAAGATCATGTACACACCATCCAGATATGCACTACTCCTACACTAGAGGTAGGCACAAAAACATGCCTTCCATCTAGATTCACCCAAAAATGTTTTACTCCTACACTAGGAGTGAATACAAAAACATGTTTGATAGGTTTTCCATCCACTCAAAATAAATGCTCCAAAGTTCTTATTGATATCTCTCTCAAAGTTTTATTGCAGAAAGGAGACATAGGCTATGCAAAAGTTATTCATAAAAAAAGAGGAATAAAAGAGAGTTGAGAAACAATAGACAGGTGTCTGAGATATCTAAAACAATAGGTACTTAGATGCCCGCCTGAAAAAGAAGAAAGAGATGAATAAGATAGCCCTTGTTCTCTTGCAAAATTATTTTCAAGTTTTAAAAGAGAGATAAGTTTTCAAGGAACAAAGTAGAATTAGGTTAGCCACCATATATATCCGCCATTTATCCACACACATGCACATCTTGATTTGATTGTATGACTCAACTCTCTTTGGATCCATTGTTTGACTTTACAATATATGCATTGCAAGTATGCTCTAGTTTTCTCCCTACACATAAACTCCACATAAGCTTTAGTTGTAGGAAGAGAAAAGGTATAACATCATTGTTGCCTTTGTGAGGATCCACAAATATCACATATATTGAGAGACTTGAGAGTGTCGTACAAAGGAATCTCTGAGTTTTATTTTGAAAACTTATAAAAACTCTAGAACAGTGGTGAAACAAAGAACTTGAGACATAGTGCTTGACTTGATCATTCTGTCTTTCAATTGCTCAAGACCTAAGTGAAGGCTATGAAGCTCCATGGTTGAAGGTAATATGGGTAAGTTTGAAAGTTAGATCAGTTTATTCTAATTCGGAGGAAAATTTTTTATTGAATGCATGTGTACTTTTGAGGCGAGAAAGCATTATAGTAACTCCTGATCCATTGCTGAGTTTAGCTTTGCTCAGGGACTGGCAAAGGTTAAGCTAGGGGGAGCTTGTTGACGGTCACTAACACCAATTATAAACCATCAACATAACCTATATTTATATTTAATTCCATCACCAAGCATAGGTATAGGGGTTTAAACTAATGAATTTCACAAGCTTTGATGATTTCATGACTACAGGAGGATTTATCTAGAAAATAGCTCTCAGGACCACTGTCATACACTCCAAACAAGCAAACCGACGACAACAAGTGATTCAACCCACGAAAACTGCGAAAGACAACTCTAGAAGGTTCCAGAAGACACCACGCCGAAGCTTGGGCCAAAGGCCATGAAAGTGGGCCGACCGGCCTACCATGGAGCTTGCTCACCCTCTGTTGCCTCGTACTCGTTTCTAAGATCTACACCATTGATTTTAAGGCGGTTTTAGGTCAGTTTATCCAACGGTGATCGAGGGAGTTGACGTGGATCGATGACGTGGTGATTCCTTGCCCCCTACTCCACCTCGGCCTATATATAGCAGCCCCTACCCCCTCCCTAGAACTATCCTAAAATCCTAATTCATATTCTCCTTGTTAGGATCATAGTCAACTATTAAGAGAAGATTAGTCCTCCATAGGATCTAGTCTTGTAAATAATAGTGAGATAGAGTATGAGGGAAGAGTTTGGAGGAAGCATCGGCCTGTCGAAGCTTTCTCTATGGCTTGTACCCTAGCGGAAGCAAGTTCTACTTGAGCTTGCTTCTAAGGATTCTCTAGTAATCGACTTCTAATTCAAGTAAGCATCGTATTTATATTGTTCATCAAGTTCATAACTCTTTGAGTGCTTTAATCTATAGGACGCTCTAGGTTAAAGTAGTAATTGTAGGTGTAAGCGTGGTGCTTAGACCGGGTTACTTGTGGATGTACCCTATATTTTGGATCGGTGGTAACTCACGAGGGTGACTCTTATAGCCTCGTTGAATCCTTTGTAGTCCACCTCATGTTTGTAGGCCTAGCAGGATTTAGTTACTACAGGAAACATACCATGCTTGTGTTTCCCTTAGTAATATCCCCAGTTGAACAATAGAAGACATAGCTTACTGAAGTTAGAATTAGAATACCTTTATGATCTTCTCTATACTCCTATTATCTTAAGTCTTGGTGCTACTGTGGGTTAAGTTAGACATAGTTACTGTCACATGTTTTCCTGTGGATACGATACTTGGAATACTTCTAGGTGAAAGCTACAGCGGTATCCATGCACTTACGGATTTATCTGTGTGCGTTAAATATGCCAACACCTATGCAACTAGTACTTTGGCAACCGGGAGAGCTCCTACACAAACTAGTGAAGCAAAAGCACAAAGCTCCTAAGATCACTAGCAATGCTCAATAATAAGGCTACACAAGCCAAATTAGATTGCGCAAAATTACTTAGCTACACAAACTAAACAATGCGACTAACAAGGCTACTCAAGCCAAATTAGTTGTGCAAGGGAGCTACTTCTATGCTATACAAGCAAGAAGGTAACTAGCAAGCTACACAAGCTAACTAATTATAAGAGCAACTACACAAGCACAATGTAAATAAAAGTAAATACAAGCTTGTGTAACGAGGATGCAAACCAACGGGAAGACAAGGATGACACAGTGATTTTTATCCCGAGGTTCACGTGCTTGCCAACACGCTAGTCTCCATTGTGTCGACCGTTCATATGGTGGTTTGATGGCTAATTGGCACCACACCAAGCCCACACGTGAAAGGTCCTAATGGCTATGGGTGAATGGCCTATTAAAAATTCTATGACAACACTAAGCCAAGAGGTTAGATAATTATGAAGCGAAGCGAATGTTGCACTAGCCTACTAAAAGTGCAAGCCACCTACCAACAATTCTAGTCAATTATGATCACTAAGCACTCAAAGACTAAGTCACTACTCTCTACACTAGTTGAGCTAGCTAAGAACTAATTACAACTAGGAAACAAAGCTACACAACTAGCTACAACTACCACAAGCTCTACACAAGGTAAGTACACAAAGTAATACAAGAGAGTGGTAGAGGTGATATACTGTCGTGGCAAATGATCCATCAATGAATACCAAAGAATACCAAAGAGACAATGATGACACAATGATTTTTTCTCCGAGGTTCACTTGCTTGCCGGCATGCTAGTCCTTGTGGTGATTCACTCACTTGGAGGTTCACGCGCTAATAGGCATCACACGCCTAACCCACAACTAGGTGTTGCACAACCAACACAAGATGAGGATCCACAAGCCACGTGCAATCCACTAGAGTTGCCTTTGGCACTCCGTCGGGGAAGGCATAAGAACCCCTCACAATCACAATGATCGGAGCCAGAGACAATCACCTTCCTCAGCTCAATGATCCTCCAACCACTGGGCCAACTAGGTGTTAGCAAACACTAAGAGTAACAAGATCTCCACCAGCTTAAATCGCCCAACTAGTGCCACAAGATGCTAGATCACTAAGCAATGCACTAGAGGCTCTCCAATCTCACTTAAGATGATGAAATCAAGTGTGCAAGTAAGTGGAGTGGTGTGCTCAGCTCCCAAAGGGTGTACACAAGTGTGGGAAGTGCCAAGAGAGTGGCCAAGGCTAGCCACCACCTCTATTTATAAGCCCACAAGCAAATAGAGTCGTTACCCTTTGGAGCAACTATTCTACGAGGGCACCGGATATGATGGTGCGGTCACCGGATAGGGGTGGCGGTGCCCCTCCAACGGTCATCCAACGGCACCGGATAGGGTGGCGGTGGCACCAGACATGGCACGATAGTGCCACTCTAGGCTAGCCCCCTATTGTCCCTCCTCTTTGGAAAATTAGGGCGGTGCACCGCCAAGGGGTGATGGTGACCACGGCGGTGCCTGACCCGGCTACCCCTGCTCTTTGTTGAAAAATGGTGGTGGCACCGGATAGGGTGGTGGTTCCCCCGGTGGTGCACCATTGTGCTTAGGGTGGTGTACACTGCCACTGTCGGTGCCAGCACCAAACTTAGCTACTCTCAACCAAGACCTGGTGGGCATCGCCCTAGGGGTGGCGGTACCACCAGACAGGCAGTGGTTGTGCCCCCCTAGGGCAACAATCAACTCCTTCCTCTTAGGCTCTAGCCGGTCACCGCCCTAGGGGTGGCGGTGCACCGGACAGGGGGTGATGGTGCCCACATGAAATGTCCTAATATGGCTAGAGGGGGTGAATAGACTACTTAAAAATCTAGAAGATCAGTAGAGCAATTTGATTAGTATGACAAATAGCAAAATGCAAACTTGCTCTAGCTCTACAAGGGTTGCAAGCCACCTATCTAACAATTCTAGTTACTATAATCACTAGGCACATAATTAGCTAAGTCACTACTCATTAAGAGCTCTCACACTTACTACACTAAAGAGCTCCACTAGATGATCATAAGCTACAAAGCAAGCTCTCAATTCTAGCTACACTAAAGAGCTTGCTACAACTAGTTTACAGGAATGTAAATGAGTGAGTAGGTTGATTATACCATCGTGTAGAGGAGTGAACCAATCACAAGATGAATACCAATTCAATCACCGGGAGAATACCAAAGGGCAAGAGACAACCAATTTTTCTCCCAAGGTTCACGTGCTTGCCGGCACGCTAGTTCCAGTTGTGCCGACCAACACTTGGTGGTTTGCGTGGCTAAGAGGTGTTGCACAAACCTCATCCACACAATTGGACACTGCAAGAACCTACCCACAAGTGAGGTAACTCAATAACATGAGCAATCCACTAGAGTTACCTTTTGGTGCTCTGCCAGGGAAGGCACAAGACCCCTCACAATCACCGGAGCTAGCCACGAACAATCACCAACACATGCCGAAGCTCCACCACTAGTCCAAGCCGTCTACGTGGCAACAACCACCAAGAGTAACAAGAAGACCCATAGCCAACACAATCCCAAGTGCCACTAGATGCTCAAACACAATGCAAAAGCACTTGGATCACTCTCAATCTCACTTTGGATGATCAAATCACAAGCTAGATGAGTGGGAGGCGTGGGAGTATGCTCACAAGGTGTATCAACAAGTTAGAGAGCCAAGAGAGTGAGCAAAGCCAGCCACCATGTTTTTATAGAGACCCAACAACTCAACTAGCCGTTATACCCCTTTACTAGGCTTGCTATGAACTGACCGGACATGTCCGATGTGGCGACCGGAAGCGTCTGGTCACTGTGTCCGGTCACAGCCAAGTAGCCACGTGTTCCATTTAAATCAGTATAGCCATTGGTGCCCAATGACTCTTTCTGCGCATGCTATTAGACACAATCGGACATGATGCTAGGAAACGATCGGACGCTTGCTGGGCAGTGTTAGGTCAACTCCAGAGAGCTCCTAGAGCTACCCTACGGCAATCGATCATGTCCAGTATCGACGACCAGACATGCCCCCATGTTAGGTCCTCACAACCACGTGCTTCGCCTCCGCTGACTGGACACGACACTCAATGTCAGGTCACTTGTTGCACAGAGCATCCAGTCAACCCTGTGATAGCTTCTCACATCAGGGTCAAATACCAGACATGTCTGGTCTCAATTCTAGATGTGTTCGATCTCGTATGAAAAACCATCGCCGAGACAAATACCGAACACGTCTAGTCCCTGTGTTGGACGCATTCGGTCTCCCCAAGACCAGCACTTTCAACACGTTTCTCAACACCCTTGTTTCTATGTGCCAACACCAAAGTGTCTCACCACTTGTGCACGCGTGTTAGCATTTTCATAAGCATTTTCAAGGGTTAATTGTTAGCACACTAGGTCCTAATGCATATGCATGGAATTCAATCACCTAGTGGCACTTGACAACCATTTTAACCATGAGAATTCCCCTCTTAATAGTACGGCTATCGATCCTAAATCACTCACACCCTCTATGGTGTCTTGAGTGCAAAACAAAAATGGCTCCTATCAATATACCTTTGCCTTGAGCCTATTTTTGTTTTTCTCTTTCTTCTTTTCCAAATATGAAGCACTTGATCCATCTTTTTGTGGCCATCACCTTCATCATGACCATCCTCTAGCTCCACCACTTGGATTGGACTACCTCATCTAATTCACACACTTAGATCAAAGGTTAGTCCTAGGTTTCATCAATTATCCAAAACCAAACTAGGGCTTTCACCACAGAGGCATCACCTCATCCCCTTCTCCACCTCCTTTGATTCCTTTACAACTGTGCTAATGTAATAGAACCGTTCAATTTATAAGAGCACAAGTATAATAGCAATCACCGAAGTGATCAAACCATCATACTTGAGCCCATATAAACCTGATAGTCCGATAAAATCATGAAGGATCTCAAACCAACCAACATACAAACCAAGATTGTACATGATTCAACATAACAAGTCACATGTTACATCACAGTTCACAAATGGTTCACAAGTGTCTCACATACATCGAAGTTCACATAGTTATTACAAACCAAGTTTAAATAGCGGAAGCAAAGTAGTTTGACATCAACATCACACTTAGTTCAAATACATGCCAGTACCATGGTCATTTCTAGCAAAAGCATAACAGAGAGGATAACTTAGGAGTACCATGCCCCATGGTTTAGTCCTCATCCATAGCAGGATGAAGGCAGTTCTTATAGTACCCATGATACATCATATCATCTACAACAAGAGGGAATAAACCCTGAGTACGAGAATATACTCAGCTAGACTTACCCATCGTAAACCAAAAATAATATGACACCAAGGAGTATGCAAGGCTTTATTGGTGGAGTTAGCTCGACAACATTTTGCATAAAAGCTTAAGTAACATAACTTAGAGATTTAATATCTTTAGTATCAAATTGACTACCTATTCAATTAAGCATCTCTAGATTAGCACCAGTACTAGAGCAATCACTTGATTAAGCTAACAAACATTAGTAACCATATCATGTGTATTCATTTGAGCATCATCATAACCATCAAGTTCCATCAATTAATGCTACGTTGTTGCTGCTCAGTCAAGTTTTCACTATCCGGGAGAGACGGCGACTCAAATCGATTCCAACCAGTTGGTGAGTTATTCCTAACATGAACTCATACTTCCCCCATTGGGGTCATGTCGGGTCACCTTTGGTACAACTTCGGTACAATCATGGGTTCGATCAATGTCGCACCCTTAGGGATACTACCAGTCTGCTAGGAAGTTTAGGCCTGGCCTGCCCTTGGACTCACGCCACTAGCTCCACGCACATCCTTACTTCCTCCAGTGTGCACACTTTCACTTACTGGGTCTCGGCCTGAGTTGAGCTACTCGGCTTCATGGTCGGAACGACTTATCTGACTAAGTGCTAGGCATGCGTTCAATATGACATAAGGACGTACAGCAAATTAGTTCTTAACCGACACAGGTAGGGATAAATAGGCACCAAGACCTCCATGCCTTGTTGCTTCTCTATCACAATCTCGCCCGGTCTCCTTTTATTCATCAACACATGGTTATTTCCATGATAGCAATTATAGCCAACTGTGATCAGATATCTACCTATATCTTGCAGGTGGTAGAAAATCACCTAACGTCTACCAGACTAAGCATGGCTAAGCATATATTTGATCCTAGACCTATAAAGGATTTAAGATATATTTGTCTGGATAAGGAAAGTATATGCAGCAAGTGGTTCCAATCAACCCCTAGTACTTAATGCATCAACATAAAAAGACTCAAGTTGATATTTAGAAAACATAGGAGGCTTAGAATGCTCCGAGGCTTGCCTTTCAGAAATGAGGAAGGTTGGTGGTTAGGACACTCAGGAAGATCTTCCATGTTAACTCCTCCTTCCGCCTGAACCTCCTGCTCCTAGGCTGCCTGCTGCTCCTCCTGACGCTCGGGTTTGAACTCGAGTAGCATCACTCCTTCTAGGGAACCTATTGCATGCATATGCATAAATAAGTATCATAAATGCATAAGAGATGAGATGACATGATAAAGTATATACGCATGAGCATGGTTATCTGCAAGATGTATGATAAGTTTAACATTTGTTGACCAAGTAGATGTATAACTTTCTTCTAGTCGATCTTTACTGAGTAGGTGCATATCTCTTCTATAGTATAAGAAACATACACTCACCAAGTTCTAGTAACCTAAGGTAAAGTTGTTTATCATTAGTAAGAGGCTTAGAACCTGCAGGTAACAACTAATCTCAATTATCCTAAGCATCTACACAAGCATCACATAAGACAAATAATTATAATTTGACTTAGTCATATCTTGGACTGTAAACAACAGCTACTTATTTTGGCCATATCTAGAGTTCTACTCAACCAAATACTATGATTTTGACTTTTTAGAAAGCTTATAAAACTTCCTACAACTTTTTAATAGTCATATCAAGATGATTCAATGGCTATCAAGGTCAAACAAAGCAATTTCCTAGATCTATCCATAAATTTTAGAGAATAAGCATTTCTGGAGACCAACTTCCAACAACTATAACTCTCAAACCATTTGGCCTATTGCCAAGAAAATTTGATACAAGCAAGATAAGTAAGCTATATACAAGTTTGTTATCGACAAGGTTCACAGCAAATATCATTTTACCCATGCAATTTACTTAACAACAGAAATTGTCCAAAACAATCATTATAATTGAACTATAAAGCAATTAATATTTTACTGCATATAAGCAATCAAATCTGGGTATAACTAATGGTACCAACAGTTCGTAGACATCATATACACTTTAGAAAATATAATGGTCAACCCCAAATAAATTATTTAAATGCCTTTATTAATTTATTTGGACACTGAGGTGAAATAAGGAACATCTATCAAAAGTGCATAGTAAATTTTGAGAAAATTATAGTAGCCGACATATGATCCCAAAAGTCTACTGTACAAATTTCATACCATTTGGATAAGTATAGCCATCTCTACAAAAATGACAAGTTGCATAGGCTTATTTTAGCAAAAATAGTTTAGCCTAGTGAAAAGTGTCAAAAAACATATTTCATATTTTTTTACTTTCATCCTAGCACCATAACACTGTGTAAAAATTTGCATGATCATAAGTTATGTATTTTCACCCCATTTATTTTTACTAGAAACTAGCAATTAATCAAGGTTAAATAGGAAGACCATATTCCAAGTATATCTACCATAGGTTTAACATTTTTTCTAGCTAGATCATGTCAACACAAGACCAGTAAAATTGGAATGACAACTTTTGCACTTCCCTAGCTCAAGATATGCATTTTACAAGATGGAAACAAATTTAAAAACACTTATCTAGCTCAATTTAAATCCCCTAGAAAAATATCCCAAACAATAGATTTCATATTTTTATCAAATAGTACACTTCATAAAGAATCCAACAAAATTTGGATCACTCAATTTGGACACTCCTAGCCCTAGATATGAATTTTTGAAGTTTGCTACAAAATCTGGAATAATAAATAAAGAAAATCGAATTTCAAATCGAGCTCAGCTACTAGGTACACCCGGTCCAGTGCACCCACTGTGACTGATAGCGGGGCCTATAGGTCAATGGGTCCCACCCGTCAGTGACACAGGAGCAGAGGACGGCGTTGACCGATGAAAGCTTGCCGACGACGAGGTCTTTAGCAAAACCCCGGGCACCATCGTGTTCCTCTCGTTCACCTGCACCCAGGGGTACCCTAGGTTGGGTCGATGGCTCACCGATGAGCATGGAGGATGGTGGTGGTCACACGGTGGCGCATCGGCCATCTTTGGCCATGGTAGGCTCCGGCGAGAATGGCCCTACCTCTATTGTGACCTAGCACAGTTCTAGAGCAAGATCTAGCCATGGTGGAGTAGTAGGGGAGCCTGACCGCATGCATGGCGGCATGGCTATGCCCAGTGCACATGGTGGGGCTATCTGTTCTGGCTAACCGACAGCAAGAGGTGGGTCTCCATCTTCATGGTAGGAGCTAGGGTTCATGGCTATGCACAAACATCTTCGGAGCGGGGGATGGCGAGACCTAGGGGTTGCTGGCCACGGCAAGCTTGAGCTCGCGGCCATGGCAGGCACAACGGGAGTGGCGGTGCGTTCCCACGTGACAGTATGGTAGCATCGACCCTAGATCCAGCCTGAGCAGTAGTGACCTAAGGCAACTATGGATCAGAAGATTGGAAGGTAGGAGATGCAGTGGAGAGCCCTGGCCATGGTGAGCCGAGAGCGCGGCAGCGCTTCGGTGAAGTCGCGGTGGCAGAAACGGCCATAGACCTTTACCTTGGGCTCAAACGGCGGCTCTACTGGGTCGAGGTGGTAGAGCGGAGCAAGTCGAAGCTATTGGCATGGGTGATTTGGAAATGGAGCGGTGAGGGCTACATGTGAGCTCAGCGAAGCTCACGGCGATAATGGCGCTCGGCTTCGCCGTGATGAGAGGGAGAGAGAGCGACGCGAGGCGAGTGAAAGCGAGTGGGTGCAAGCAGCAGGTTGTCCACGCGCTGGCCTGACTAGCCCAACCATCGTTGGCGTACAGCCACCACATGGTGACCGTGGCCTAGCGCGATCGACCACTAACACCACGCGCGTTCGTGGCCATCAGACTCTGATGAACCGACTGACAGCGCGACTTCCTCCACCTCTATCTCCTAATCCGTTCGTCCTTTGCAAAAACATCATTAACAAAAGTTGTAGAGCTACATGTAAACTCCAACTTTGTTTCTATGGGTTTGGTCTAGATCGCTATGGTTTTCAAACTACAATGCGTCAAAGAGGAGTAGGATGGAACTGAAAGTCATTCCAAGACTTAGAAAATTTCTAAATCCCAAAATAGTATTTTCTTGCTATTTGTGAGATATTTTTTAGCATGCTATGCACTGAATTAGGTCTTGGCCTAAAAATGAAAGTTGTTACACTAGTCAAGTACTATAACTTTGCTTAAGGGTGCACTACCATGCAATCACTCTAAATCATAGTTCAACTTTGGTCAAACTAGTAACTTAAAAATTGGAGTTTCTAGAATAACTATGACTTGGGGGCTATTTTGTGATATGAACCCGCTAGGGTTTATGGACGATCTTTCGATGAGAGGCGTGAGATCACTCGATTTGGTGGATGGAGATGACGTTCACGGCCCGACTACAGCCTTCCAAGACCGCGCCTTAGCAACCGATACACCACCTCCAAAGCCCGTCACGATCTTGTGGAGCGCGACAACCAGCCACTAGGGCTCCCGTCCTGCAAGCAATCGAAGAACTAGCAAGAACAAGGAAACAAGCACTGAATTTGCAAGATGAAATTGAAAACCTCAAACTGAATCTTATTATGAGTGGGGTTCCGAAGACAAGGAGACGGGCGGCTGGATCAGCACGCGCGCCTACAAGCAAGTAGCAAAGGCTAAACTTGATCTAAACAAAACCCAAGTGTTCCTGGTGGTGGCTAAGGGGTATATGACGTGTGGAGGATGACCACAAGAGAGTTTGGGTCGTGCTCCAACCCTAGGACGCGTCCCTACTGGACTCTAAACGATACAAGCCCATTGGGCTAACTTAAGGTGGCGCAGCACCCTGGACAGAATAGACCTCTCGGTGATTTTTGGACTGTTGACGCCGTTTCTGAGCAGGTATGAGTATGAGGTCAGATCCGTATGAAAGTAGACTTTATTAGCTTTCCAACAAGTCCAGAATCACCCCAATCCGACTCCGTATGTAACCGTGGCGACCGTCGCAAGTTGGAGGTGTGCTGCAGTCCGAATCCAGCCTACGCGAGTCCTTTTCCCTTTCGGTCTTCTCCTTGATTCCTAATCAAAACAAGAGTGCACGTGTCTCCAAGATCTAAACAGGATGGACAAGAGATCAAGAAGGAACTCACTTGATGATTAAGTGTTCGAGCATGAGCACGGGTAATAGGACCAGCAGGTGTCGGCGTGGACGGCGTGGATGTATGATCGGTGTTGATGTCCTCATCATTTTGGTCCATGTCATGAATACCAAACTTGTTCCATGTACCATCCTAAACATGTTATGGTGTTTATATGGCCCCATAAGCATTTCATGCACTGGTCACACACAATGGCAAGCATATACATGCATATAGCTATCATCACATGTAACAAAAGTAAGGTGATTGAGATAATACTTCATATGCTTATGCTCATGGATGCTCAAATGATGCTCATGCTCATGAATGCAAGTGCCCAATGCATGCTTAACACTAGGGTGTCACAACCAACACCCCAAGTGTTTCACCATCACGTGCAAGTGTGTTAGCATTTTCACAATCATTTTCCAAAGGTTAATCGCTTCTCACCGATTGTGCACTAGGCCTAAAATGCATATGCAAGTTTTCCAACACCTAGTGGCACTAGATGATTGAGTTGTTCAATAACAGTTCCCCTCTTAATAGTATGACCATCTATCCTAAATGTGATCACACTCTCTATAGTGTCTTGATCACCAAAACAAAATGGCCCTGGGGATATCACCTTTGCCTTGAACCCATTTTGTTTTTCTCTTTCTTCCTTTCTAAATCTAGAGCTTGATCATCATCACATGTCCACACCATCACCATGATTATCATTTCATGTGGCCATCTCCATCCATGAGTGCCACCTAGCTCCTTCACTTTGGTTGGACCAACTTATATCAAATTCACACATAGAGCATAGGGTTAGTCTAAATAGATTTCATCAATTATCCAAAACCAAACTAGAGCTTTCAACACGTTGGGTGCCGCAAGAACATCACGAACGAAGTGAGGATAGATCAATGACATGCTCAACTAGAGTTTCTCTTCGTGTCTCCCACAGGGCGAGCACAACACCCCTCACAATCACTTCTCCGGAGCACCGCACAAGCTTCTTGCGTGCTTCGATGGAGACCACCACCAAGCCATCTAGGAGGTGGCAACCTCCAAGAGTAACAAGCACCACCGGCTTGCAACTCGATTACCTAGTGTCACTCGATACAACCTCACGATGCAATCGCACTAGAATCACACTGACACTCAATCAGATGATCACTATCAAGCATATTGTGAGTTAGAGGGCTCCCAAGCACACCTAAACAAGCCACCAAGGCTTAAGGGTGCTCAGCAACCATCCCAAGGCTGACTAAGGCTCCTATTTATAACCCCACAAACAAATAGAGCCGTTACCCCTTCACTACGTAGAAAACATATTGACCGGATGTGTCCGGTCGCTATGTCCAGTCACTACCGAGCTGCCATGTGTCCCTTTCAAATGAAGTGGCCATTGACGCCCAACGTCTCTCTCTATCACACTAAGGCATAACTGATCGAACGTGCCTCCACACAACGAACGGACGCGTTGTGGCCAGAGTCCGATCATGGTTCAAACCCACATCGAGAGCTCCTAGGCATGACCGGACGCGTCTGGTATGAGCAACCGAATGTGCCCTGCATCCAACGCCCAACTCCACGTGCGCCACCAGCTTAGACCAGACACGACACTCAGCATCAGGTCACTCGAAGTGCACAGAGTCCGGTCACGATGAAAATCTACACCGAGAGGTCCAGGGCATGACCGGATGAGTTAGATCACCACTAATCAGACACACGTCAGAGTCTAGTGACCTCTACCTTAGCTGATCATGCCTGGGCCAAATACTGGACACGTCCGATCCCAATATCAGATGTGTCCGGTTTGGTCTACAACACTTGCCTAAGCCTAGGTAACACACCGGACGCGTTCAGTCACCCTGTGACCAACGCGATCAACTCCTTTTCTTCTTCAAGTTGATCCACTTCAACTCCAACTTCTTCTCCTTTGTAAATGTGCCAACACCACCATTTGTATGTGTGTTAGCATTTTCACAAACATTTTTCAAAGGATTAGTCACTCATTTCACCACGCCACTCGATCCTAGCAACGATGCAAAGTTAGATCACTCAAGTGGCACTAGATGACCGATATGCAAACAAGTTTGCCCTTCTTGATAGTATGGTCATCTATCCTAAACTCAGTCATAAACTTCTCTACACACCTATGACCGGTGAAATGAAATGCCCTATAAATATACTTTTGCCTTGCGCATTCCATTCCATCTCCTCTAATGTTGATGCAACACATGCACCAACCTTGATCAACAAATGATATGATCCACTTCATATCATCACATGACCTTATTGGTTCATCGATCTTGACCTCACTTACTCTTCACAGTTGCCTTTGTCCATCGACGCCAAGTCTTGCTCAACCTTCACCGCCACGTGGTCCATCGCTCCAAAGCCTCTAACTTGTCCTTCACGCTTACAATCGGTCCATCAAGCCGGTCCATCAAGCCAAGTCTTCTCTTAATATTCTTCACCTTAGTCACATGACTCTATGCCACGTCTCATATGCAATGAGCTCCTTCATCACATGGGTGAGCCTTGCAACAAATCCAAGCCATCTTCACCGTCATGGCATGAGTTGCTCACATAAGTGTACCTATGGACTAATCACCTATATATCTCACATTTAAACACATTAGTCCACCTAGATTGTCACTTAATTACCAAAACCAAACTAGAAACCTTTCAGCAGCGCGCGGGATGGCAGCGCGGCGAGGGATGGCTACGGTAGGCGGGCTGCGCGGACCGGGGGCGCGATGGGCGGGGCGAACGACGGGATGGAGCAACTATCGCGGGTGAGGTATGCATCGTAGGCAGGAGCGAGTAGCACGGATGGAAGCGGCGAGGTGAAATGTGGCGCGTGGCGTCTAGAACGGACGCCCACCCGCGTGGGAGCACTATCGATTTTTGAATGGATGTTCTGCTAGAGCACTTTTTTTGTTTTGCAAAATTTTCCAATTTGCACATGGAGATACTCTAAGAGGCCTACGACGAGAGGTGGACCAACCCAACACTGTAATTGTATGACATGGCTTACAATTTTTTCTGAAGGGTATATATCTTTTATTGAAAGGTTCACAAAAAAATCAGACATAGTTGTGCCATAGTTCTAGTAGAAGAACATAATGGAAACAAAATACTAGCTATTTTTTATTAGCAAAAAAAACATGGCCAAAAAAACCTTACATAGTTCTAGTAGAAGAAGAGAATGGAAAAAATGCTAGCTAATTTTTATTAGCAAAAAACATGCCAAAAAAAAACTTACAAGGGCCTTTTCAATAAATAGTGGAAAGGAAAAAATAACCATATCACCAACATTTTCTAATAATTTGCTCCTAAAAATAAAAAAGCAAACCCGCTTGAACATTTTGGTCGTCGTCCATGCTACGCAGCCACACCCAGAATCTTCATAACATAATCTCCATTGCCTATTTTACCTCCGAGTATTCCATAGAGGACTATAGTTTTGAGTCACCTCTGCATATGAATTTCATAGCCGACTCCTAAAGCCAGCCACCTATGAAAATTGATTTGTAGGGTGGTCCATTATCTAGGACCCATGGAGACATCTATGATTCTTGATTCAATCACCTCTAGAAAAAAAAATAAACACCTTTGAGTATTGATTCAATCACCTCTAGAAAAAGCACCTTTGAGCTAGCGCGCCATCAGTACTGCTGCAAAAAACATTCATCAAAATATAGACCATTCTCACGGCATTATTGTCACCTTTGGTACCTCTCGCCGGCACATCTAGCAAATTTTCTTTTTTCTAAATAAGTAGGAGTAAATAAGGGGAAGATGAAGAAGGCGGTGTGTCTGTCTACAACGGCATCCCAAAAGAGGGCAACGCAAACCTACTTGAGATAGCTGTGGCTGTTGGCTGTAGTGAATATGGAAATTAAATTGACAGCGCCTTATCAGCTAGCTGCAGCGTCATTTCTCATCCTAATTTAGAAAGCATTTAGTTTTCGATACAACTCTTTTTTATACCCATACTTCCCATGATCTCACTTGTTAAGTACTCCTAAAGCAGAAATGTTGCTATTACAACTAGTAGTAACAAAAAAATTGCATAATGGATGATTGCTTTATTGAAGATTATTCTTTTGCCCATAATGACAGTGGTTTATTTTTCTTAGCATGTAGTACCATGCAGGTACATGCATATGTATTTGCAGACCCAACAGCTCATCACCCAACTATTGGGACATGGAACACTCCAGCATTTTTATAGTCACAGCCAGCATCACAATTCATAAGGAGCCTAACACGATTGCAGCAATAGTTGTCAGTAATAACGGCATCTTGGGGGGCATAAACCACATTGTTGACATAAGAATCACTACTCCAGATCTTGACATCACTGTCATTTCAAAAACCCTATTCACTACCGGATTTTGAACCGACAGTGGTATACCGACAGTGATGGGGGTTGACATCACTGTCGGTTCTTGTAAACCGACACTGATGTGAAACCGATAGTGATGTGGACAGCCAAAAAAATATACTGAAAAATAGGGAAAAAAATTAATACCGGGAGACGTCCCACCGGGCAGCTACATGGTCACGCGTCGCAAGTCACAGGTCACACGATTTTTCGTGTGCTTCGCAAGCACCTGCGCTCGAACCCCTGACCTCCTGCTTCGCGACGTGATTTTTTGCGTGAAAAACACGCGCTTCGCGCCACTGGCGCTCGATACTTCGCGTCTTTGTCCCCTAACCACACCACCTGCAAGTTGTATGTGTCCAAAAGAGATTTTCGTCCTAGCCATTTTATATTCATCTGATTTTGAACTGAGTATTTAAGATCCTAACCGAATTCAAATGAAAAAGTTGTCAACTACAAAGTTGTATAACTTTTCGAGATCTACAACTTTGGTTTTGATAGTTTCTCCATCCAAGGTTGTTTACAAAATTTGAATTTCAAATTTAAAAAATTCAAATGTAGTTTTTTTTCTGACAAGATGATTTCAAATGAAAAAGTTGTCAACTACAAAGTTTCATGACTTTTCGAGATCTACATCTTTTGTTTTTGTTGTTTGTTCATCCGAGGTCATTTAAAAAATTAAATTTTAATTTTTTGGAAATTCAAACATAGTTTTTCTTGACAAGATGATTTCAAATCAAAAAGTTGTCAACTACAATGCTTCGTAACTTTTTGGGGTCTACAACTTTTATTTTGGTAGTTTCTCTGTCTGAGGATATTTACAAAATTTGAATTTCAAATTTTAGAAATTCAAACGTAGTTTTCCTTGATAAGATGATTTCAAATCAAAAAGTTGTCAACTATAAAGTTTCATAACTTTCCGAGATCTATAACTTCTATTTTGTTCATTTGATCATTTACTCATCCGACATAGTAGTAGTAACATTGTTCATAAATGTTACATATCCCTCTTATAGTTTATGAAACTATAAGAGAGATGTAAATTTTATGAACAATGTTACTACCATTTTATCGGATGAAGAAATGACCAAAATAAAAGTTATAGATATTGAAAAGTTCTACAACTTATATGTTCATGATTTTTTCAATTGAAATCATTTAGTGTTGCAAAATGATATTTGAAGTTGCCATTTTTTTTAAATTCAAAATTCAAATATATATAACATAGTCACATGAAAAGATGGTTAAAATAATAGCTATAACAAAACAATAAATTGATATAGCATGATTTTAGAAAATTTTAGGAAAAAAATTATCAAATTTAAAGTTAGTATGAGGGAAGTTTTAGCCAGAGATTAAAAGAGAAATCAGAGTTCTTCAATAATTTTAAAATTTAATTTCAATTAGGATTTTGAAGTAGTAAATGATTTCAAATGAAAATATTGTAAACTATAAAGTTGTATAATTTTTCGAGATTTACAACTTTTGTTTCGGGCGTTTCTCCATCCAAGGTCATTTGAAAAATTCAAATTTTAAATTTTAGAAATCAAACTTAATTTTAGTTAGATAGATGATTTTAAATAAAAATATTTGGACATACAAACGATCTCAAATTAAAAAAGTTTGAACTACAAAGTTGTAGATCTCGTCAAGTACTATAACTTTGATATAAAGTATGTCTTCATCGAACATCATATGAGAAACTTATAAAGTTTTCTTGTAGCACATCACTGTCGGTTCAAGCCACGAACCGACAATGATAGTATCAGTGTCAGTTTTTGGCTAAAACTGGCAGTGATGACCCAATATCACTGCCAGTTCTTTGCTAAAACCGACAGTGAAGACCCGAATATCAGTGTCGGTTGGGCTATCAGTGTCCTATCACTGTCGATTTTAGTCAAAAACTGATAGTGATGCGCTATCGCTGTCGGTTTCTCAAAATCCGACGACGATAAGGCCGGCAGTGATGCCAATTCTGTAGTAGTGGATTCTCTTTCAGGATAATAGCTTTTGCTTCCTTGCCCTTCTTTCCCACAAGCTCAGGCTAGGAAAACTTGTTGCCACCTACAAATGTACAAGTTCTGGAGGATTATTCTTTCAACAATTTCAAATTGAGACTGTAACTTAATATCAGAATCAAAGAAAACTGTATGAGTACTAGACAGAACGTAAAAACAAAGTATTACGGCAATTGGGATAGGAAGGAGTATTGGGCTGGCAGACCCATTGAAGATGGTACGACATGGTTGCAAGCTTTACTTGTGCAAGTATTGTGGAAGTTGTGGAGTCAAGGCATATTTATAGTGGAAAATGGTGTGACATGTTAATGTTGTATGAAATATTCAAATGAATGAGTAGGAAATTATATATTTAGTGCAAAAGATCGAGGCAATCGTATAATAAAGTGAATTATAATAGAGTAAATGACACATTAAATCATATTATATGACATAAATCAATTACTTCTTGTGGGTTTCATGTTGCAGAATTTGTTTTATTTGCCCCCTCCGCTAAAAGGAAGTACACAAGATTAATCTTGATATTAGTATTTAGCATAATTATGTATATTTGCGGCCTTAAATGAATTAATCACACATTAAGATTATTCAAGACAAACACAATAAATTCTATTATGCTAAGAATAAATATCGTGAGCATGAATATGAATGACACATTTAACCATTTTTTAGGAATAAACAAGAGAGCTGCCAATCATTTTTTGTAATATTTGTCTGCTTGGCATGTCTAGGAGGGCACAAAAACTATGTAAACTAGATGATACCCCGTGCTTTACTGCGGGTTATTTACATATTACTATGTTATAAATACTTCCAAAAATATAAATTAAATAGCCCGAAGGAGTATGTGTAGAAAAAGAAAAACTAACGTCACCATCAGAACTCAAAAGACAAATGGAAAATAAAAACATACTCATGACAAACGCATCTCTCTTGCTTTATGCTTGATAGTTGATCAGAGCGCCATGTAGACATCTAAGCTTAATAAGTATTAAGACATTAAAGATGAATTTGTGTCTGTACTGAATACTATTGTAGCAGTAAACATTGGAATGCAGTCTTCTCTTTGTAACATCCCAGATGTTAAAATGCCATTAAAAGTTTGGTCATGTTTATCATGAAGCAGAATCACCAAGCATCATGTCAGGAATGCACTCCATGTTTCAATTTTAGCATTTATATGTTGCATATGTTGCATCAAGTAATGTTTATGTTAATGATTAAAGTCATTTATGAATTTATGTATGTGAATTTGCTTAAACAAGTAAAATTTTGTTAGAATAAAGTTTGTAGTACAAAGTGAGTGCCTTCTTATAGAATCAACATGTGATGATGTTTTCAAGTTAAACATGTTTAAATTTGAGCTCAAAGATTGAATTTGGTGCTGAATTTCACACTGCCATTTTGACTAAGTCCCTAAATTTTAGTGTTAAGTTCAATCTTTGGTGATTTATTAAAACAATTTTCATAAATAAAATTTGTCCAACTCTTGTTCCATGAATTGGTGTGATTTTTTAGCTATGATAATGTGTAATTAGTTGATAGGTTGGATAGATGGTTGATCACTAATTAAATGCCAAAGTTTGCTAATAAAAAACAGTTTTACAAACCGTAACTGAAGTTCAGTGTTTCAGTTTACTTGTACCCCTGTTCTTGACCCCAGATCAAGCTATCCAGTTAGAATTAGGGGTGGATCCTTAAAGCAATGTTGAAGACCACATCAAGATGAGCAACTTTTATTAATGAAGTTTTTCAAGTTGCTATTTGGAATCAAGAGAATAATGGAGGAGAAGGGAGAGGTTTCAGTCTGCTACAGTAGGTCGACAGCCGCTGCCACGCAACAACTTGCCGCTGCCCTGTTTTTGCCGCCTCCTCACGCGTCGACACGCAGCTGCTTGCGTATCCAGGCCGAGCAGCTGCTGGCGCATCTTGATGTTTGTATCCAGGCCGAGCAGCTGCTGGCGCATCTCTTTACCACCTATTTACAACGGTTGGTACATTCAATATTTGTTTTCTTCCTCGCAGGGATATTATGGTGATAAATGCACAATTATGCGCTGATGGTGGATGCTAGGTTTCATGCTCTGACGATAGTGCGGTTATGGACCAGCAAAACACTCTACCAGCTGCATTTTAGTTCTAGGTGCCCCTTAATTCATGTACACCCTTATATATAGTGTTTCCATCTTCATACCGGTACCTAGAGGTCCAAAATATCTGAGGCTAGATAAATTTCTATCTAGGTGCCATATAGTCTGCTCTCTTTGTTTTATGTTCGTAGTTGCATGTCCAAAATATTCTCTAATTGTTATAGCACCTAGCGCAAGATGTTTTGGTTCAATATGTTGCTTCCCATCTTCTACTAATGTTTCCAAGAATTTTGAGGCCACACACAGTTTAGATGAATTCATCTATTGCATACTCAGAGATTTCCTTCGAAACTTGACTATGCTGCTCAAAGAAGTGCAATTTTCTACCTTTGTTTTTTGGGTGCAGATTTGCTCTAAATCAGGTTTGTGTGGTTGGTTCCATGACATATCACCGCTCATAATTTTAGCCTGGTACAACTCACACTGCTCTTTATGGTTCTATTGTTCTAGGAAAAATAGCTTACTGAGTACATCGGAGCCATGCTACAAGACTACCTCTACCATTTCTATATTATCATCACTTTGACAATGTTACATTATCATAACCCTGACAATGTTTACTTCTTGTTGCATAAGTTAAATTGGTTTCACGGGTTTGCTTCTTGTTGCATAAGTTAAATTGATTTTCGTGAACACATTCCTTTTGCATGGGCTAAACCTAAAATTAATATAAGTATTATGACCACACCGCGCGTTGTTGCCCCTTGTCGTAGTTTTGGGCTGAAGCAGCCGGTGCTCACAATGTGCTAACTGTGCAAACGAGATGTGCTCCTTTTGTTTACTACAAGTAATGGTAGAATCCCTGGTTGGAAATTTTTTGTGATGTTTAGTTTTTTGCTTTTTCTTTGTTCACCAAATTAATTAATTCTGTAATAAAATCATCTACTTACATGATGTTGTTGTGAACGAAAAATTGGATCAAGCAATTGACTCCCATCTCGAGAATCAGCTCAAATATATGTGCTTGACTGGTTTCGGTACCTGCAGTCCGGTTTCGGTACTTACATTGTTTCTTTTCTGATATTTTTTTGGGTATCACATTTTTGTTTGGTTCAATTTATTTGGTTCTATTAATTCCTTAGCTTCAAACATCGATGCTTTTCTCAATTTCTCTCATACCATGCAATTTCTTTACATCGTGGGTTCAAAATTAGATGTGACTAGCAAGACAAAAAATCACTTAATTGCCACCTCATAGATATGTTCACTTGATACATTTTGTCCAGCTATTTACAAGCCAGAATTCAGACGGGGAACCAGATCGAATATATATGAATCTGGGGCTGCCAGCATGTTGGTGAGTATGTTTATTGCATTTCTTAGTTCTTCAACCTCGAGCTTATCTGGGTAGTGCTTCATGTTCTAAAAAATTGTATGTATAGATTTTCCCCCCACCTCTGGGACGATCTTACAGTGATGTCTATTCCTTTGTAGTATGAACAGCTTTATTAAACAGAGTAAGTGAGAAGTGCATGCCCTTTTCTAGCTCATTGAGATAAAGATAAAATTATCATTCTTTCCTTTATTCTATTCTATCCTAACGAAACCTTAGTGTTGTAAAAAAAAACGAAACCTTAGTGCCTTCTGGCCGGTCCCACCGAACAAGGGAGGCGGCGATGCATGGAGCCAGCTGCCATCGCTGTGGGCGCGCCGTCCAGGCCACAGAGTCAACTATAGTTATGACTACTCTGTTCTCAAGTTAGACTACTCTGTTTTAATCACCCTAACTATAATACACAAAGTAGTGTAATTTACTATACATATTTCTTCTTTTTTCTGAACTTTTTTTGGTACATTCACATTTCTGTTTAGTCCAGCTAATTTGGTTGTGTCGATTCCCCCGTGAAAGTTTATGGTGTGAGTGACCTTTTATTTAGAATGATTTTAGTTATGGCATATATAGATGATTATGGGATATATAGCTGAGACCATGCTATGTTATTTCCGCAATTTTGCAGCGTTGTAACCCAGGAACAGCTCCTGATTGTGGGACCCAACAGCCCAGGCACTGTTGATGTTGCAACACCATCAAAGGGGTAAATTTGAGACGTATTCTACGTGAGTGGTTACAGTGGTTACAGGTGGTCATACCATATCTTCTAATTTACTCTTTTGCCTGTCCTAACTATCCCCATTGCATCTCTGTTCTTGGATTTAGCTACCAGTTCTTATTTTTAACAATTTTAGACATGACATTTGTGCTGAGATAGGAAGAAATGCCTCTTTGCTTGGAGTTATC
Organism: Miscanthus floridulus; assembly: GCF_019320115.1. Lineage (NCBI taxonomy): Eukaryota > Viridiplantae > Streptophyta > Magnoliopsida > Poales > Poaceae > Miscanthus > Miscanthus floridulus. The sequence continues at coordinate 49,125,890 of NC_089598.1, read as the reverse complement.
TGATAATAAAAATTATAGTGATTCCAAATGTAGCTCCAAGTTATCACTATGTTATATAAAAATCAAATATTACCTCCAGGCTATTGTCTAGCCATTTCATCATTGTAATTAATTTTGTAGACCAATGGATTCGTCTCAAACTCAACATGAGCTTGGGGATCCAGAGCACTAAAGGCGGCACTACCCGCAAGTGGGCACATGCAGGTTACAATTTGTTTACAACGTATTATTAATCTTCTTATGATGATCCCACTCTTGCTCTTTTGTTCGTTACTAAAAATACTATTTAGAAATAATTTTCCGTTTTTTCCTTTTCATTTTTCCCGGTTCAATAGTCTCAGCCTATTTGCGTCAAAAATAGTCTCAGCCTATTGACATTACGCACCCGTTTTCACATTTCCCATTCTTCATTTACAGGATGTTTTTTGGCGCTGTCCCACTTGCATTTGGTTGCTTCAACAAGAACTACATGCTCAGCCAATATTTCTGCACCATGGTCCTCTTTAGGTAAAATTACACAGCCTTATGTCCAGTTCTGATTTCTGGTTTCACTTTTTACCGTCCAAGCTATATAGCCGTTGTGCTTGAATAATTCTTCATAGGCCTCCCATCATCACCTGTAATAATCTATTACTACAAACCGTTACTAATCTTGCACTGCATCTAAACTGAAGCTATTGACTTCTCGCTTCCCTTTTAAAATTTCACATTCTTACTTGCCTTTCTGACCATTTGTTCACTTCCTGTGGTTGTCAAACTACCTCTCCCTGCTTTTGCGCGCCACATTGTTTGCTTCATAAGTTTGTACCCAAGACTCCGAAGATCAAGGAAAAGCCAGTAACAGTAGAGCTTCCTCAAACCACGCCCCAAAATAGATAAGGTCTAAACATATGTACACCCTTATAGATGATTATATATTGTATCACCATTTTCTCCAATTTCTGTGTCTGTCATTATTCGCTGAATACATCTGTATGAACCAAAGCAATCTTTCTTGCTCCCCTGTTTTTGTGCCCAACAAACCACACCCCCTACAATCCCTCACTTCACAATATGTACCAATTCTAGGTAACCAGTACTCAAAAGTGAATGTGAGACAGAAAGAAACTCATCAGCCCTATAATTCACAATTATATATCCATTACTGGACTTATTAAATTGAATGTACTTATACAGCCTTTGCCTCCTTCTGCTACACAGGCACATCAGGCTGCATCGTTACAGATTTCTTATACGCAGGCCTGCTAACCACTTTAAATATTAATTTGGTCTCCATGTAGTACTTTCTTCCTGCCTAGCCTACCACTGTATTTTTTCCCAAAGAAAGAAGACAGTTCGCCTATTTCTTCCTATCGTTTATCAATTCATTATCTTCCTCCCTATAGCAGGTGACGATAGCCAACAAGATGCCTGCTCCAGCGTTTTCAACATGCATGGTCACATTTTCTACATTATTAAAGGGACACATCGGTTCCTTACCAGGCTAAAAAAATGGCAGCCTGTTAAAAAATATTGTAATCACTATGCCTTTGTAATATCACTATGTATTTGTTTACTTAACTGTCACTCCGTTCATTCTTCAGCAAAGAACTGCATACGTATCTTCGGATCTGAACTATGTACCAGGATCAATCTGGTATGCTTGTGTTTTTTTTTTAATATATACCCGGGACATCTCTCAAAATCGTTCCTGTGTCCACGTACGCGCGGCACTAGTTATATCAGGAAGGGGAAACTCAGAAGAAGATTGCACTAGTGATAGAGATCACGCTACTTATTTTCCTATGCAGGTTGCAAGCTTCTTGAGGGTGATGTCGAATAGTTTGGTAGATAGAGAATTAGTAGGTGACGTCAATTTGGTGGAAGTGCCGATCAAATAAAATTTGGTGGAAGTGGAAAGAGTTCGCAAACTTGCCTGTTGGTGCATTCAGGACAATGAGTTCGAACGACCAACTATGAGCGAAGCGGTCCAGATTCATAGGGGTGTACTGGAAGTGAATATGCCCCCAAATTCCAAGACTAATCCATCTCAAAACTTTGAACTCGGCAAGACTGTAGCACTAGTTAAAAGGGATCGTTGAAATGATGATGAAAAATTAAATCATTGTAAGTATAACAGTAATTTAAATGTTTAATCTTTTGTGTAGATGTGCATTTCAAAAGCTGATGTAGCTATTAATTTCCCAACACCTTTGTGTATGCACATGCGTGTGAAACAGTACTGGTAGCATCCAAAACGATGATGGAGCTAATTGTAAGCTTTCATGGGTTACTGAAACATAGTATCTGATTTATGCTGCAACTATCATTGCCGTTGTCAATTTTCAGATAACTTAAGAAAACAGGAATTAACTGGACGAAAAGAAATGTCAATATAAGGTGTAAAGTGTCTACTAGGATTTTAAGTATTCACCATCGATGCACAGCTAATTTTGTTCATAATTCATATGGACATATGGCAATTCAATCCACTTGAGTAAATGCGTTCGATGAGAGCGACCCCAGCTGATCAGCCTATGTCCGAGAAGTCCCACGGAAGCACAGTGCAAGCAGCATTAGCCTGTTGGTTTGGCTGGTTCGTATCGTTGTTGCTGGTTCGTGAAGAAATACTACTGGTTGGTTTGTGTGAGAGAAAAATACTGTTCCAGCTAGAAATTTACTATCATTTACGACAAGCCACGGCCAAGCGAACAAGCTGATGGACATGGGAGGCATATTGTCTGGGCCCTAGCAGGGGCTCGCCAGATGATCAGTTTGCGACTGCCATATTGCAGGGGCTCGCCACATGATCGATTTGCGACTGCCATATTCAGAGTTTGGTTTGTAATAAGGGAAATGCATATATCAGGCGCCTGATTTTTTCCTTTCATTCAGGTGACAAATCTCAGCCGATCCAACGCTCCAGACCGTTCCTATTTATCTTCTTCGTTCATCCAGTCCCCCTGACCCCGCGATTCATCTTCTTCGTTCATCCAGTAGCCTGACCCCGCTGTCGGGCGAGCGCATGACCCCGCCACCGCCGCTGCTTTCCTCTCCAACTCCGGCGAGAACGGCCGCGACACCCCCACGCCCCGATCTCAGTAGCCTGACCCTGCCATCAGGCGAGCGCATGACCCCGATGTTGCCGCCGCCCACCGCCGCTTTCCTCTCCAACTCCGGCGATAACAGCCGCGACACCCCCCGCCCTGATCTGGCCCGGCCGCCTCCACCAACACCAGGCCCCGAAGCCACCGGCCACCATCCCCACCGCCTGGCCTGCCTACATCCCCCATAAACCACCGGAGTTGGAGAAGAAAGAAGAGAGGCCGAAGAGACTTGTCAGAGTTAGGGAACACACCTGAGTTGGGGAAGATGCTAGGCGAGCACAGGTGCAGGCGAGGGAGCTGTCGTGTGTTGTAATATAGCCTTTGAATGGCAAGGATCGATCCCGACGATAGCTGCAATTTGCACCCACGACGAATACCAATAAAACCTCAGGTGTTTGGCAACACATAATTCGTACTCACCGAGTTCAAATGGGAATGAAACAAGATTCAGACATGTTGCATGACTGATGGCTGTGGCTGCAGAAAAGATTTGTATCCACAGACCACAATACACAAGTCCAGCTATCTTGAAGAGTTCAAAACCAGCCGAGAACAAGCCTATCGAACTTTGTGCTACAAACTCCCAAAAACACCAAAAATTTGATTTGACGAAGATCAGAACCCTGGCAGATCTACTCGTTGTCCTCCACAAGCTTGGTACTCAGGCCCTTCAGCCCTTCCGGGGGGATCTCAGCAACGGTGACCAGAGAGTAGAGCTCTTCCTTGGCGTCTTCCTCATCATTCCTCTTGCGTGCGATCCTGACGCGGACGCGCCTCGGCACACTCCGGATACCACTGCTCCAGATGTGCTTGTTGAGCTTCACATCGATCCTGACGTCCGTTGTGCCCATTGCCTTCTGCACGAACTTCCTGATTTCCTTGACAGCATTGGGAGCTTTCTTCTTGAAGGTGCTGCAGGAAATCAGGATGAGCTGCCAGTTATTGATAATTGGTTTGAAACAAGGGGCATATCAGCATATATGTAATCTATATGCAGACTGTACAAACATTGTGCAAGGATGGAGAACATGAAAAATCATATCAGAGATAAAGCATAAAAAATTGAACAAGACAAAGGACTAATGAAACACAGAAAGTGAAAGGACATCCAATGGTCCTGTGCTGCCCCTTGTGCTCTACTAAAAGCATGTGCAAGCAACCATCCAGCTTATGAAACACAATTGAAAGGACAGTGTAATCAAGGAACGTAGGGCACAAACGACAGCAGCACACTTGTACAACACAGGATGCGGCTTCAAAGCATGATTCACAATTCAGAAGACCCCACAAAAACAAAACAATGTACCAGAAAAGGAACAACCGAAGCGAGCATCAAATTAGAGATATTTCCTGCCCAAATGGAACACATGGCAGCATGTCAAGAGCCAACACATGTAACGATGAGCAGATTCCACTCTGCCGGGCATGTAACTGTGCACAGCCACATGTTTTAAAAGACAGGCACCTGACTATACCCGGAAACTAGTAAACTACACATTCAAACAAGGAGTTGCAACATAATCAGAGCGCAAGTCCAATTGCAGCACACTAGCTCAACATCTATATACAGGCCAACCAGAATAAAATGTGTAGGTAAACAAAGAACAGTGCAAGATCTGACCTTTGTGCCAGCAGGCATGTGATTTCATTAATATATAAAATATCTTGCTTGCTTGCAGTTTGCTCGCCTAATTGTGATATCCAGAACAAAACTGATAAACCTTATGTATTGAGCACGTTGACAGAATAAGACAATACACCAGCACCTCATCATGGAACAAAAGGCACTTTTTTTTTTTTTTTGATGAAACAGGAGGGGTTTTACCCCCTACTGGAATTTTATTAAAGATAAAAAATTGTTGCTATTTGTATGGTACAAAAGGCACAAATTGCTGCTATTTGTCTTGCTAACAATCTGGGATATATATACCAAGATGCAGCAGGTAGGATATATATACAAAGATGCAACAGGTATCACAACGAATGTAACAGGCAGGTACCACAACGAATGTAACTGGCAGCAACGCATCTTCCATGGGGACACAAACAGCAGTATCATACTTTTACAACAGAAAACAGAAGTCCTAATACCAGAGGTACCTGGACAAAACGTGACAAGCCACTGGGGGCGTTCAATTAGAGCAATTTCCTGCACAAATGTAACACATAGTAGCATTTCAAAGGAGCAACACGTGTAACGATGAGCAGATTCCAATGTGCCGGGTATGTAGAGTGCACAGCCACAAGGTTGAAAGGCAGGCACTGGACTATACCCGGAGGTCGCAATTGTTCCAGAAACAATCAGAGAACTAGACATTTGCAACGTGCTAGCCCAATATGTAGAGATCAATCACACGGAAATGCGAGTTCGCACATGCCGGCACCCCCCCAATCGATTCGTTCCCACCCCAAAATCTACCACCATGAGCTTGCAAGGAAGATCCGGTCGCAGTAAGCGTCGCGAGATCAGGTTTCGGGGGGAGACGGGAGAGGCAAGGGTGCGGAGGTGACGGCAACTATACCATCCGTGGAGGCGCTTGTGGAGGTTGATGGTGTACTCGCGGGTGACCACCTCGTCCTTCCTGGCCCCTCCAGGGCGCTGCTTCCTCTCCGCCATCGCGCTCCCTCCCTCCCTGCTCCTCGTACGGCAGTTGGTGACGGCGGCGGCGAAAGAGTGAGAAACCCTAGGCGTAGCCCCGCGTGCTCTTGTTGGATCGCGTCGTTATATCAGCGCTTTGTCTTCGAATTGGGCCGAACGGATGGGGCTAAGGTCCATCCTTTTGAAGCCCATCACCGGTTGAGCGATGGGTGTGGGTATTTGGCGGTTACTGTACCCAATGGATGCGGTCACCTTCTCCTACAACTAAGAACAAAGCGTGAACATCTTTGGGTGCGACATTTATTTTGGTTCGTCCGTCTGCCCACTCCGTGTAATACCCTGCGCGATAGAAAAAGAAACTGTCATCCCTGTTATCTCCGTCTGCTTTGAAAGAAACAAATCGATCACCTAAGGCCACATGCATGGAAGGAAACAATCATGCATGGAAGGAAACAATAATCATACATGAAAGGAAACAATCATACATGGAAGGAAACAATAATCATGCATGAAAGGAAACAATAATCATGCATGGAAGGAAACAATCATGCATAGAAGGAAATAATAATCATTTACTCTTTTTTTAAATAGTGGTCTTCATTTCGGAGCCCTTCATGTAGTTTAATAATGGCTGGGGAGCTAGACTTACGAGAACTTACTCTTAATTGGGTTGCGAGCTAGGGATGTAGCACTTCAATGGATGTCTTGGTTGAGTTCTAAAATTGCCAAAAATTGATGATGCTGATAAGATTGACAATCATGTAACTCTGCAGTATCTTTCTTTTTTTCAAAAAAAAGGAGGGCAAATGCTACTTATGGTCGAATCCATGTTCTTTTTGTTGTTTTGATTTGATGCTCACAGCCCACAGCCCATATGTTAACTTTTCAGATGTGTTTGTAAAGAATCAAAATGAGTTGGCCTAATGCCAATCTTTCTTGTCGTCTTTTTCATTCTTTATATTTATACTAGGTAGCGTGCCCGTGCGTTGCTATGGGATAACTAACAATTTATACTAAAAACACACGGATCGCACGATAAGATAACAATACTGTAAAAATTAAATACCAACGTTAAAGTGATATTTAATCAAAAAGGCAAAGTTTATGAATTTAACACAGTCACAGAGTGCGCGGCGTCGCAGGCTCACAAACTCTGCTTTATAGACCTTTCTGTGATGCGGCTGAGATAATGTTTTATATTGGCAGAAAGAAATCTTCGATATCCATTTCTTTCATTGTAATCCATTTATCTGGACAATGTTTGAGGTGAGGGCACAGTTACAGTTTTTAGTAGCTTTGCGATATTGTCCGAAGCTATGAGATGATTGATGTCTTGCAATGATTCTTTCATTAATTTAGTTTTCTATGTATGTTTAATTGTTTATTCAGTCTATTTTATAGGCACGCCGGTAGATAATGGATGATAAAATTTAAGCATCAATAATTTATCTCTTTGACTTTGAGCATGAGTTTTGTTTTTATTTTTTAATTGATATATTGTCCTTTTGTTTTTACCGTAGCATTAGCACGGGCATGCATGAAAAACGAAGATGTCTTTACACTGCAGAAATCTTTCAAGAAGATCATGCATAGATTATTCTTGTATTGAATATTATATATATACAATCACCTAAATATTCTAATTAAACTACAAAATTTTGAATTAGGATACGAGGTAAGACATGCAAATAGATATTTCAAAACTGCCTGTAGAGTCCAAAGAACTTAATAAATAAATCCTTCTGAATGCAATGCAAATTCTCTGTAATCTTTCATTTGGTGTAGTTAGTGTTATCATAGTACTCGCATGTATTTATGGAAAATAAATCGTGGACAAAACGTGGACACTTTTTGGTATGATATTCTAATATGGGTCCATCGTCCTGCCAATATCCTTGAGGCAGATCACATAAAGAATGAGAGTCCCTCTATGAGATTGCTCACAAGAGACTCAAACTTATATCTAATCATGGTAATGTTGAATTGCTTTGCATCAAAAGTATCGGCAATGATAAAATGGGGACTGTAGCACCCGGTTTTAAGAACAAAACCAGATACACACCATATGTGAGCCTAGGAAGTCAAATCTCACATATAGCTACAAATAAGGGTAATATCAATAGACAATGCTTAATTACATAACGTATTAGTATAAAGAATATAACCTCAGAGTATAGATAGCGGAAAGACCACTCCGTTCTTCAGGCGAAGACTCCAAATCCACAGGGACAACTGACTGGTTGATCACAAGCCTAATTTCTCCATACTCTAGCAATCTGGTACCCATCCGGGATTTTTATCCAAATAATTGAAAATAAAGCAAGCGTAAGTACATGTCATACTCAATAAATATAACATGGGGTTCATGAGGCTCAAAAGGCTGACACTGGTTTAACTACGATAAGCTTTTAATGAATCATCTTTTAGCCATTGGGTAGCAACAAGTTTTTTTTTATAAGCCCATAAACACATGATCAGATAAACATGAATAATGAATAGCATAAACAGTAATAATTAATGAGCATCTTCATCATCCATATCATTAGTGTCCATCATCTATTCCGTAAGGGTTCCAAGGCCGCTCATGACCGTGAGCATGGCTGATATACCAGTTTTACACTCTATAGAGGTTGTACACTTTCACTGTAAGTCGTGATTTACCCTTTCGCTCGAGGTGATCAGCCTCTTGACCCACTACCAAGGAAGGTCGGCAGGGTTCACTATGAAGCCTTTCAAAGGTTTGTCTAACAAGTTAGGGCCATTAGATTCACTCGACAAACAGATATAGGAACCCTCCTGTCGAATGGCATAATGACACGCAGCCTATACACATATGAGTAGAGGCTGTCCTATATCCGATTCGTCAAGACATTCTTACGCCAATAAAGGTAACCACTAACAAGCTAGAAAAGGTCCTCATACTGAGCTAAAGCCAGAGCCATATAGCCCTCATAGCTGTACTGTAAGTCCCGAATGATCACTTACAGATAAGTCCTTAGGGAGAGGAATCTAGAGCACCATAAAAATAGCCCAATGCTCTAGCCCTCTTATTCCATGTTGCTAAAAAGCATCTTTTAGTGTTTATTATATATACCATTAGTCAAGTTACAAGATCATGGTTGTAGTTGAGCACTAGCAAAGCTACCCAATGCAATACCCCAAAGGTATCAAGGTACAAGTACAAAAGACTAGGATATCCTTAGTGGTAGTCAAGGTAGACACATGCAATATGTATTAAGTGATTAAAGGTGTATAGGACAACAAGGATGGTCCTATGCTATACTTGCCTTAAACACCAATCCTTCGATAAGCTTTAATCTTCAACGTTCTTCTTCTTCTTTTTGATCGCCACGTATATCTCACCGACTGGACATAATCATAAAGCACCACACAAACATCCGTACAATCATACACGAAGCAAACAATATATCTAAATTAGAACAGTACACCAAACATAAAATCAAGATGAAAAGTTCATGAAATAAATCTACGTCTCGCTACGAACACACAGACGCGAAGATCACAAAAATCGGATCTAAAATAGAAAAGATATGGATTAAACAAGTTTTCCTATAGCAAAATAATAAATTAAATCTAAGCTCGAATTTTAGAAGTTGGAAATCTACTTTACAGTAGCATGAATATGTAGATCACTTAATTATGAACCTAACGTAACTTGAACGGATCAAATCGGAGTTAAAACGGAGAAGTTATAGCTAAAACAAAAGTAGTGGCAATTATGTAAATAGCTGAAAACGTATTTTAATCTAACCGAACCAAAATACGCTTTTAAAAAGAGAAAACGAACTCTGTAAACGCGCTTTGGACTGCGGGTTAAGCCGAGAATAATTGTAAGGGCGTATTTGCAAAATTGGCAGCGAAGGGGTATCTCCGGTTTTAGGCCATTGGATTAGATCCGAACGGCCTAGATCAGATCTGGCGAAAGAGAAAAAGAAATTAGGCGGAACAGTGCCGACAGCAGGCTTTCGACGGCGGCGCCATGACCGACCAACCGAAGCTCGCGGTACTCGCTCCACAGTGCACGGTTTAGCAAAACAAAAACTCCGAGAGAGAGAGGAAGGGACGGGGATCTCACCTGAACCGGAATAGGCGAGCGGGAAGCAACGACGGCGGCGCGGCGCTTGATGGACGGCGATGCTTGCGGCGGAGCTAGGGCGAAGCGCTACTGCAGCTTGCTAGGGCCAAGAAAACGTGCAACAGATGAGAAGGGGAGGCGGCGTGGGCGGCTATTTATGAGGACGGATTTACTTGGGCGCGACGGCATCAAGGAGATCGTGGCCGAGGCGGACACCAGCGACGGCACGGGATGGAGTCCGAGCCGGCTATGGCGGAAGGAAGGGGAAGGCCTGACGGCTGGGCCCAGGCGGTCAGCGGGCAGAAGGGAGGCGCGTTGGTCTGCGGGCGAGTCCAGGCTGGGCCTGCGGCTTGCGGTGCGGGAGAGCGTGGGCCGGCACTGGAGCAAGTCGAGTGGGCCACTACGGGGAGAGAGTGACGCAGGCCGGCGTGGGGAAGATATGGGCCACGGCAGAAACAAAGCCTACGGGCCAAAACAGAGGAAGGAGGAGGGATTATATTCTTTTCTTTTTCCAATTTCTTTTCAAAGCAATTTTGAAGGCAAAATTCAAATCAAGTTCAAATTTGAGTTCAAATCAAACCATTCCAAAAATTAATATGCAGCATGAATGCACATTCATGGTTGTTGACCTATATTTGATTTTAATTTGATAAACTTTATTATTCTTCCTAAATTTAAATGCTCACAAAAATACTCAATAAATCAATTTTCCCTATTGTAAAATGTTGTAAAATTTAGGGTGTTACAGGGACATAGGTTTTAGTATGCATAGTGGAGGAAAACTCAACTTTGACCATCTCAGCAGCTTTTCTGAGCCTTTGCTGTGCTAACTTGTCCTTACTCAGATAGTCAAGAGGTGCACCATAAAATTATGCACCACTAAGAAAAGTGTCACCATTGGTTGCCTTGACCTGAAAAATGTGTCGAAATTAAAAATTACAACACCTAATTCAACATCTTGAACAGACACTCAAGTGGATACCTTATTCTATAATATATGTCTGTGTGGAATAGTCCTAAAGCCACACATATTTATACGGTGAGTATAATATACTTTGTTTTAAAATTGTATGAGAGATTTTTTAAGACACGCAGTATTATCCATGTGACAGGCACTAATATTTACATATATACTCGAACCTGTGTGTACAGAATTATATGGAGATACAGCGGAACTTATTCATGGATTTATAGACGTATGAAAGAAATGGATATCGGAGAACTCTTTCTGCCGATATAAAATATTATCTTAGCCATATCACGAAAAAGTCTATACAGTAGAGTTTGTGAGCCTGCGACGCCGCGTTCTCCGTGACTGTGTTAATTTCACGAACTTTGCTTTTTGAATTAAATGTCACTTTAACGTCGGTATTTAATTTAACAATATTGTTATCTTATTGTGCGATCCGTGTATTTTTAGTATAAAAGATTTAATTGTCCTGTAGCAACTCACGGGCACGCTACCTAGTTCAAATCAAAACTAAACAAATTACCCACTCAAAGAAGGTGATTTTGCTGATGTTGCATGTTTTACTTCCTTATCTTTGATGGAATATGGACAGTAGCACACGAGAGCAGTCATCATGGCTCTTGATTTTTGGCTCAACAGTGTCATTACAAAAGTCAGGGTTATGGGTACTAGTGGGAGGGAGGGGATCATATGAGGAGGAGGATAGGTGGATTTAGCTACCATTGAAAAGAGAGGGTGAAACGACCCCGATTTCCGCGAAGGGAAATCCACAGCGTCGAAGTGTAATAAGACCGTTGTAGATCATATTATCCAAATTCCAGTCGAATATCACATCCATACAACGATAATATCAGAGTACAAATAGTGCGGAATTACATAATTATTACATCGCCGCATTGGCGGAATCAAAAGTAGCATTCATTCAGAACAGCTTGAAGAGAAGATCGCCAAACTTGAGCGTAGGAACGAATCCCTCAACCGTCAAACTCCTCGGAGCTATACTCCTCAGCAGAACATGTGTGCCAAAATTTATCAGTACGATTTGTACTGGCCACTCCCAACCCTATGAGCATTGCTTGTGGAAATTGGATGCAAGTTGGATATAATCAAAAGGAACCTATAAGGCTGGGGTTTCCTATTTATTTAGTGTATCAAGTATATATAAAAGTATAGTCAAGTTTTAACACCATTCCCACACACATTCCACCCCATTTCCATTCCAGAGCCAGGTTTCGATCCTGGGATCGATATACCACCATCTCCACACCATTACCATACCATCGCTTAGTCGACAGGCCAACTCCCTCTCGGCACTGTCTCAAGGCCCGTAGCCCCTGGCTACGACCGACACTCTCTCACGGGGGAAGAAGAGGACTCATCTCACTATCTAGTTTAAGCAAAACCCAAGAATGGTCCATAGCCGACAAGTCGGCATATGTATCGATCGATCAACCATACACTCTGCAGAGGTTTTACATAACCACAAGATCTGCCTTCCTCGCTGACCGTCGTCAACTGGGCTGATTCCGGCCGCTTGCTAGCCTAAGATAATGCCACTCTACCATTTAGCCCTGGTACACCCCAAGTCTAGTCTGGGGTGGCTAAAACTGTGAGTCATGAGCCGGGTCCACAAGGTCTCCATGAAGTCTCGAAAGGGTGTGGGGGAAATCCTCTGCGCCCCGTACCTCCTTACACTGTCTGCTATCAACCTAGCAGTAGTGGCAATATCCTACCAAGTAGTCCGGCCGTCCCGCACCATATAGGGCGAGTGGTACGTAAGGCTTCCCGGTGAATATGAGTACTAGTAAGTCCTTAGGGATGACCAAGCCAGAATGTCTCCATCAGGGTTTCCATTTATCATGCCACCACAGCACCTCCATCCCGGGCTCCTCCCATCACAGGTTCACACCCAGGACCACCTCATATACCTTTTACTCACTACAGGTATCCATTTCCAAGGATGCCTAGGTAGCACCCCATGGCAAGACTTGCCTCAGGCTCGTCGTATACTCCAACTTGGTCGACACAACCCTCATCCTCCACACACCCAAGTCACACACGCAACACTCTCCCTATAGTCCAGATAACACCAGTTTCCACCACGCATGTAGTATAAGCGTAGTAGAAGTATAAGTAGTGAAATATATAGTAGTAAGCGTGTGTCTAGACTAATAGCAGGGTATGCAGGGGTAAGGTTGCGTCAAGGTAAAGGCCTTCAAGTAAGCATACTACCATGCAATTCCTATCATAATATGACTGTAGCAGTAAAGTAAAGCAATAGCAGTTCTATATTAGCCATGCGTAATAGGTGCTACGAGATTGGGTGGGACGTGGCACCTTCAGTGTAGTCGTCTCCGTTCCCCTCACGGTACTCATGATCCTCGTCCGTCTGATTCTTCTCTGAATCTGCAAACGATCGCATTAGGGTCGCGTTAGCGACGTCTATAGAATAGCACAAAGAAGCAATGGAAATTCAAAAGAGCCAAATGCACTCAAACATGGGTTCATTGCGTAAAGCTCGATTTTAGATGAATTTTGGTCCTGGTTTCGTATTTTTCCGAGGTTGTATGAATTAGTTATGAATTTCCGAAGTTTAAATCATTTCTGAAAATGGAAAAGGCTGAATTAACCCTGGGCTGACACGTGTCACGCTGTGACTGGTTCACGTGGCATGCTGACGTCAGCATGACGTCATCGTCTCGGTTCCGAGCTGATAGGTGGGGTCCAGCTGACGTCAGCAACGTCATCAGTTCTGGCAGGTGGGTCCAGGGGCTCTTGGGCCACTGACATGTGGGTCTGGTCAAAGTCAATGTCAGTCAACGGCGAGTCAACGGTCAACGGTCTACGGTCAACAGTCAGGGTCACTGACGTGTGGGGCCAGGGCTGCTGACGTCAGCAACTGATGTCATCGTGACGTCAGCATGACGTCACCTTAGCTGTGTTGGCTTCTGACGTGTGCGTCCCGTGTGACGTCAGCATGATGTCAGCATCTGACATGTGGGTCCAGAGTGTCCATGCCACTGACATGTGGGGCCAGGTCAATGGTCAACATGGGCCGGGTCTCAAATGGGCTTTGGTGGGCTCGGGTTGGGCCGGTCTAGGCCGGGCTGACCCGGACACGTGGCATGATGTGGCGCTGCCACGTCACGACCTTGGGCCTCCACTGGGCTGTGGCCTACGGCTCGCGGTCCACGGTGGACGCATGCGCCGGTCTACGGTGGACTGCCTCTCCTTCCGGTGAACCGCGTCCACACTTCTCCTCTCTCTCTGTGGTCCACGTGCGCCGGGCGCATGCGCGTGTGGCCGACGAGGGGAATTCCCCTGCCTCCTCTCCCGCCGTGCTTCCGTCGGCGGCGAGCGCCCGGTGAGCTCCGATAGCGGCGCTGGTGTCCAATTGGGGAGGGGAAAAGCTTCCCCAGGCCACGGCGATCATGATGCTGGGGTCTAAGTGGTGCCCGAGGCCTTCTAGGGCGTTGGCCACGGCGGCTGGCGGCCCGGCGGTGCTCGCCGATGGCGAGGTCGCGCATGCAGGCTCTCCGGTGGCTCGGCTGGGCAGATAAGGGCTTCTGCGAATCCGTGGGTGCACGGCGAAGGCGTCCAGGGCTCAAGGCGGGGCTTCGGGTCCCCATGTGGCCGGTAGGGGCTCCCCGGCGGCCACGGCGATCATGATGACAACGCGAGGCACGCGGGTGCACCACGGGGCTCCAGTGGGGTGGTCACGGCGTGGTTGCGGGTGTGCGCGTGGGTGCGTGTGTACCTAGAGGCCGGAGACGGCCCTGGCCTACGCGCTCTCGGTGTGGAGCGCCATGGCCGACACGGTGCGGTCCGGTGGCAAGCAGGGGAATGACTGGGGGCTCACCGTTGGTGTCGTGGAGGATTGGATGGTGACGCAGTGGCGGTTCGAGGCCATGTAGCTCCAGAAGCCGTGCAGTGCCATGTAGCGTCGTGGCGTCGTCCTTGCTCCGACGGCTTCGGAGGTGCTTCGTCGACGCCTCCTTCTTCTTTCTCCCTCTCCCTTCCTTCTTCCTCTCTTGGCTCTCTCTCTTGGCTCGGGTGTGCAGGGGGTGGCCGCAAGGTGGCGGCGGGCACGGGAATGCGCTAGGGCAACCGGAGCCGGGGCTTTTATAGCCGGAGCTCCAAGCTCCAATGGCGGACGGCTGGTGATCGGCGGATGGGGATCAAGGGTGATCGGGGCGTGAGCTTGCATCCAACGGCCGCGAATGGTTGTGTGGGCACAGCGCCAAGGAGACAGGGCCATGCCCCGGGCGTGACCCCCTGGCCCGCCCCCGCCAGGGCTGTCGGGGCTTGGTCGGAGGCGTGAGCGGTCGAGGCGTGGCGTGGAGAAGATGAACAGGGAAAAGCTGACAGGTGGGGCTCGGCAGGCAGCGACAGCAGGCGAAGCGGAGGGCGCGCGGGCGTGCGCGGCGTGCTGGCTGGCTTGCTGGGCCTGCGCGAGCTCGTGGGCCGGCCTGCTGCTGCGCGCGCAGGCGGGGGCTGCTTGCTGGGCTGCTGCGCACTGGCGGGCCGAGAGGCTGCTTCTTCTTTTCCTATTTTCTTTTTTCTTCTTCTTTGTTTTGATTTCAAATTTGGTTTGAAATTTTGAATTCCAAATTGGTGTACCTTTTAGATATGATGCCCATATCATTTATATATATATATTAGGAATTTATTTAGCTATTTTGTATAACAAAAATAGGTGTAGTTTTGTTATACACAAATGGAAATAGTTTTCTTTTTAAACATTTATCCTTTGGTTGGAATAATATTTGCTTTATGGTGTGTTTCTTTAAAGGAGTTTTAGGCATTACATAAAGCAAATGAAAATCCAAATCACCATGTGAGTTAACAATATATGCTATGTTTCATTTGTTAGTATTTAAATAAACATGATTAACAATGGCATGCCATGCTTGTGTGATGACTTAGGTTGGGGTTAGACCTAATGCATCTCTTAGGTTGGGTTTCTATACATGACACTCATCAACACATGAGAGTTTTTAAGAAAAATTTTGTAGTTGTGATTTTTGGTGTGTGGATTTTTGGATTGTTACAGAGGGCCTCCATAGATGCATGCAAAGGGCAAGGAATGATGCTAGCATGTGGGGCCTGCATGCATATTAGTAAGCCTATCTTGGAAATCAATTTAAAAATGGAGAGTTGTATTATTTGTAGGATGATACAGACATGAGTGCTAGAATTGCATCCTTTTCACGTGTGGACGCCAAAACACACCTTGCATTTTGTTGTTTTGTGTGCGTAAGATCTCTAGTTTGTGATGTGTTTGGTGGCCTAGGATTATAGTTCTTGTTTTGAGTAAGGAACAGACTACTTAACCCCTAATTATTTGCGTTCATCTATAGAACCAGATGTTTTACGCATTAAATTATTTAAAATCGTCCAGGTAAACTCAATATTAGGTTTTGAAGGCGGTTCTACTAGCGTGGCATATTACTTGATTGATGCCATGGTTGTGAGTCAAGAGAAACATGAAAAAATCTACATAACCCCCTGCCCCCCAACTTATCAAGAGTTAGCTACATAAACCACTTAACTATAAAACCTAGTATTGTAACCCTTAAGTATCTAATAACTTTCAAATCGTGCTGATAGTTTTGTAGGGCTATTTTGGCCATAGTAGCATGCCATGTTGGGCCATGCTTGCATGTAGGTTCTTTTATTTCATTTTTACCCATGTTCCCCGCTTCTCTTCACCTCTTTCTCTCTCCTCTCACCACTGCAAGTAGCCTATGATCTCCTGCGTTTTCTCAACTTCCCGATGTGCCTCAACATTTAAACAATATTGACCGCCTTCTAAACCACCCCATGGGATTATTTAGATAATTTTCAATACTTTAAGGATAAACTACTTGGTTTTCTAGGTAATGGGTGAAGTAAGCAGATGCCAATATGGCTAGAAGGGTTAACTAGACATTTTCCTTCTATATAATTAATAGTGTTCTCTCTGATCTTTCTCGAAAACTAAATTAGTTGCATCAACAAAGATGACCAAGTTCTTAGGTACAACATTTCCATTTTGTCTACTAAAAAAATTATAGCAAAACCATGCTTCAATTCAATCTCTTTCAAAACAACATTTTTACTTGGCCTTACTTTTTTTATAGATAATGGATGAAATTTCGGCTTCATCAGACAGTGTGATTTTGATGCATCACATATAAAACTTAATACAAGAATATAGCTACCATTACCAACACCAGCATATATCCCAAGGTACAATGCATCACTATTGCATACAAGATGAACTAGAACAAACAAACAAAAAAAGAAAGGCCCCCCTCCAGTTTGTAGCCAGAAGTAGCATCCTTTGTGGCTTGTTCCGTACTGTCGGCTCTTGATGATCCATCTTTACACTAATTAGGGCATCAATAGAACCAGAGCTGAAGTCAATTCTAACTCATGAGAAAAGTTTTAAGTAAAGGCACATACATGAAACCAACATTCCACCATTGGATAGACCATCATCGATACTTGTCACAGAAGTTGTTTTTGCATTATAAAATAGTAGGATGTTAGCATTTGCGGTGCCTTGACTTATTATACATTGTTTTTGGAACTTTAATTTTATCAATTCATGCTCTCGGTATAATTTTATATTAAAAAAATATAGGTTTAAAGAAAAAACTTCTCATATGCATTCATCTAAGGCTAACTTTGTGTCATATAAAACCATACTCTGCAAAACTGATCCTGTAACACATCATTGGCTGAATGGTTAGGCCTCGACAGCGATCCTAAACAAAGGGTTTATCTTCCTCAGCTGTAAAATTATGTCGGTATTGGTATATATGTAATCTGAGTGAGCACCAAACAGAATGACTGTAGCTTTGGTAAATTAGTCACTATTTGATGTTGTTAAAAAAATTCACCATATTACTCTGACACTCTGGCCCTATCTTTTCCAAATCACTAGGTAGCCAGCCACAACAGGGTATTGGCCGCCACAACAGTCTCTAGCCCCCCCTACTAAGGTATAGCTGAAAAGCTGAGTTGTATTTCAAATTACGACAACAGAATGAAAGTCTCGAGAAATGCAAGGAATCCTGGACCTGAAGTTGCATGCCATGCCATGGTGCACATTATTGATAAAGGCATTTCACGAAAAAAATAGTAAAACTGATCCAAGCTGACTAGCTGAGGGTGTGCATCTTCGCCCTTGTTTAGTTACCCCAGAATCTAAACTTTGGTACTATGCAAAAAGAAGATCTCCCGTCACATCAAACTTGCGGTACATGTATGGAGTACTAAATGTTGACGAAATCAAAAACTAATTGCACAGTTTGGTTGTACTTTGCGAGACGAACGTTTTGAGCCTAATTAGTCAACGATTGGACAATTATTACCAAATACAAACGAAATGCTACATTGTGCTACAGTGGCGCCAGAATTCAGACGGCGCCAATTCGGCCGGCAACTAAACGGGGCCTTCTTTGTGAATTCGGAGCATTCAGAGCTTGTGGCCCACTGTTTCAGGTCTGGCGCTCCATGATCTATTGTTGCAGTCTTGCAGACATGCAGGACTACCCTGTCTCTGTTGATAGACAAGTGACAGTGTTTTGGGTGAAGCATTTGCATTTGGCATGGGCATATAGGGCCGCGTTTAGTTGCCTGCCGAAGTTGGCGCCGCCGGAATTCAGATACTGTAGCGCGATGTAGCATTTCGTTTGTATTTGGTAATAATTATCCAATCGTTGACTAATTAGGCTCAAAACGTTCGTCTCGTAAAGTACAACCAAACTGTGCAATTAGTTTTTGATTTCGTCAACATTTAGTACTCCATGCATGTACCGCAAGTTTGATGTGACGGAGAATCTTTTTTTTACATAGTACAAAAGTTTGGATTTTGGTGGAACTAAACGTGGCCGTCGAGGCACGTTCCATAGCTCCGACACTGCCTATATGATCCACAGCAAATGCAATGAGATTCCACCTATCTGTAGTCTTGGATGCATTAGGCCACTGATGAGTGATGAACTTTTGTCGCCATTCAATTGAATGGCAAAGATTTACCTCGGCTGTACCATCATTCTTGACAGGAATATGTTAACAAGCGTCGAGTGATAATTAAACCAGGTTTACTCTAAGCAGACAAACGGCATTACCATTGGTACTAATGACACTTTTGGCTATAAATAGCCACCAGCAGTTAGATGAGGATGCGCACAAGTCAGTCAGTACTCATTACTCAGTAGTCACTTTCCATCTTCTCTAGAGATGAAGTTTGGGAGCTCTTCCCTTTTCTCATGCCCATCAGCATACCCTAGTCGTCGACCGCCGATTACAAGGATGAAAACGGTGGTCACCTATTATTCCTGAACTCTTGTATGGCGCTATCCCAAATGAGCATAAGTCCAATCTAGATCTGTTCATGTAGCTGATGAATTCACACTTCAAAGGAATCCAAATTGTGGGCTTCAGATGAAGAGTTCATTCTAAATGCACCTTAACCCACTTGAAAAGCCGAAGGGCCCATATGGTCACTTCAAGAGCTCATGGGTCTAGACGATAATATGAAAAAAAAAGTTTAAGAATCTACGGTGCATTTCACTTTTAAACCCAATAGATGTTAAAAAGAAGATAATACCGGTCTTGCTAGGAGGACTAACGCGCAGCTAAAAAAAATGTCTCAGAATGTGTCATGCCAGATTCAAATCTGTTTTTGGTCCAGTTACTAGAGTGCCTTATTTTTCTCCCATACAAATAAGTACTATCAATAATTCTAACTTTTTTAAAAGGTATATGAGGCCTTCCAAGGCACGGTGGCAAAAATATATGATCTTGACAACTTGTGATATTTTTCCTGGCCTGCAAAACGCAAGAACATAACCAGTTCAACATCCGGGCTTAATCAACAATACCGGTGTTCAATAATGGACATTTGGCATCTCAACATATTTGCTTTTTGCAAGGTCAATTTATCCAACATTGTAGCCTTATACGTTTACACTTTGGTTTTCACAGCATAGTGATGTCAACTAGAGCATCGCCCAGAGTTTTTCTAAATCTCACTCTCTAAATCATCATTTGGAGAGCTATTTGCATAAAAATCGATTTCTATATTTTTTCACTCTCCAATAGTTTTTGTATATCTCATGCACACTCTATAGAGCCATTCTCGTCTTCTATTTTTGAATAGCGAAGAATCCGGAATAGAAGATGGCTATATTTAGATGACCATTTAGAAAAGTTGTTGAATGATAGTTTTTCACCAAAATATCTTTTCCTAGCATTTAGGAATGATGGCCGGCTTACCCCATATTCGGTTTGTACGGCTTCTTTTTTCAGCTGGAACAATGTTTTTCTTTCACAACAATTCAGCCGAAACAGTGTTTTTCAGCCAAGTTTCAGACCAGCAAACGGGGCCAAAGAGTCTCTTGGAGATGCTCTAAGGTTCATACTATTAGTTTTGGAAAAGAAAAGACAAGGAAAAAACCAAGCTGGAACCAAATTCAATTGAAAAGATAGATAAAACAACAAATAGGAATGACCACTGATGAAATTCGATATAGAAAATAACAAAGGATCGTACGGGAAGTAGGCAAGTAGCTAATCGTACGGGAAGGGGCCAATTTTTTTTTTCTTCCTTTTGAGGTAAAAATGGTGTCCTGATCAGAGTAGCCCAATTTGCCACCACGATTCCAAACTGGCTGCAGGTGGTTGGTTCAGTACGCATGCAGCCTGAAGCAGAGGCTGTCGGACTGTTCGTTCCAGACTAGTGTCTGGGGCGCGCGCATTCGCGCGCCCGTGAGGTGTTGGGGCAACTAATTGCAGGGATCTAATGTTAGTGTATTTGTGCGAGATATAGGATGGTGGTCCATTAGTACACCGAAGATTAAAAGATATCTATATTACAAGAGTATTTGCTACTATCATAGCACATATGTTCGCGATCACATATAGGCTATATAAAAATTACAATAATTAGAGGCGGCAGTTGATAAACTTTTGGGCTAGCAGACTCTGCTGAAGTAGCCGTTTTGGCGCGTGCGCTTGTCTTCAGAGTCGCCGGCGCTGCCTGTTTCCTAACTGGATTCATCAGTTTCGGAGTTGCGCCTTGGAGTAGCTGTGGCGGACCATTGTTTACAGAGACACAAGTTTCATAACTGTAAATTAGTAAAGAGTTGTATGTGTAAATAAGTATTAGCATGGACTTACGGTTGTAGTAGGAGTCGTCTTCAGGTGGATGGAGACGTGGGCCTGCACAAGTAACTGCGTGATATTAGTGTTTGTGTTAGAGCGAGTCATTGATTTGTGTGCCTAATTATTTTTGTATGCAGATAATGATAGCCGATGACTTTGTTTTGTAGGAGGCATTAGTTTTTTTTAGGTTATGTGGCTGTACCTATGGGATGTGGTAGCAAGTATAAATATAAGGAGCTGTTTTTGGAGTTGATGACTTATGGCTGTACCATGTGGATGAGATGTGATCTCATCATCGGAGTAGGAGTATAGGTCGCGGCGGTCTGACGTATCAAGCACTGAGTCTCCTGTATGAAACAAAAGGAGAAAAAAGAGTTACTGTGATAAAGCAAGCATAGGTAGGTGGACGTAGTAATTCTCGTTGCGCTGTTAATCAATAATTACCTCGAATATGAGAGATGCGTTCCTCTGGTGGAGTGTCCCTGCCTTGCATTTGCTCTATGAGTATTTCATATTTCAGTGCCCAGATATCGACAATATCATTGGTCGCAGGTGTGTTTCTGAAACCTATGTGGGCTTGGAGGGGTAGTGCAGAGAGCTGGGCATGGACTGTTATTTCATATTGGAGAGTAGCAGGTATGAAGTTTATTTCATTGATAGTGCAAAGTCTATCAAACAGGCGGTATATGACTGAGCTGGAGCATAGGTGCGGTGGTATGCCGGAGACGTAGATGATGAGTCGCTCGTATGGTTCATTTGTAGGGGTATCCCTAGCGAGGTGCAGATTTAATGGATTGGATCTGAGCAAATCCTGTAGTGGAACTGAGGTGGCACCGTGTTGTGGTTTCCATGGCATGAATACGAAGCTGTTATTGTTGATCCTTATGAAACAGCTGGTTAGCAGGTGAGTTTTGGCAGCTGGTGTGGGTAGGCGAAGGAAAAATCCTGGTCCATAGTAGGATATGCTTTCGAGGGTTACGGTGATTCCATGATGCTGGTAGATTGCATCTTTGAGCTCATAGGCATTGCATGAGAGTGAATCTGTGTCTGGAGCAGCTACCATGATGGCATTGGCAAAAGAGTTTGTCTCAAGATCTGTCAGGTCTGTGTTGTCGATGATTGTAAGATTGGAGAAAGGGGGTCTTGGCATCTATATATATATATATATATATATATATATATATATATATATATATATATATATATATATATATAAACAGTATTAATGTAATATCTAAGAAATTTGTTGGCATATATTGAATAAAGGCCGTCTTCGTATCTATTAAAAAAAAGGAGCACCATTGTATGTTGTCTGCAGTGTGCAGGGAAGAACTTTACAGTTACATTCCTGTGGTTGTTTTGGTGTCTAAGCACCGGTAGGTTGTCATGGTCTACTTGTGACTTGTAGTATGAGTAAAATGATTTGTGGAAAATTTGGCTTCTTTGTTGGTAACGACGGTAACCATGGGTGCATGAATCGTAATCGTAGATATTAGGCTGAGCAACGAATGAGGGTGAGGCGAAGGATGTATACCTTGTATCCGTGGTGGATAGCAGCTACACGTTTTCTTTTGTCGGAGATAAGAGGTTCGCCGCGTCTTATCCCCGCATCGCCGTGGCCACCAAATTGGGCCAATGTTTTGCCTAGACAATCGCCCGCTGTGTGCTCACCCCGTGCGGTCGCCTCACTTCTAGGTAGGGCCCGCCCTAGGTGAGGTCGCCACGCTTGCCTCTTGCGCCGCCGCGTCTGACCGCTATAGCCAGGGCTGAGGTTTCCTTTCTAGGGGCTGCGAGGAGCGAGCGGCGTGGAGGAGGAGGAGGAGGAGCTGCTGCCTCGCCGCTACCGTCTCAGATGGGAGGAGGAGGAGAAGGAGCAGGGAAGCACAGCGCGGCGGCGGATGGCGAGGTCGGCACCGCTCTGATTGTTTGCTGGCGTGGTCGAGGCGTGGATTTGGGGAAAACGAGCGGTGGGGTGGAAGCCGTCGTCTGTTTCAGATAAGGAGGTTGGGGCCTTTTTTTCTATGACTGGAACGGGCCTATGCGGGCTTATGCATATTTGCCTGATGGGCCTATGCGGGCTTTTTTTGGGTCCAAATGAGTTTTGGTATAATGCTGTGTACATTTTTTTTGTCTGGTTTGACGACATGGCCAAGCATATTTTTGTGGAAGAAGCGTTAAACACCTGAGCCGAGAGAAAAAAAAAAGCAACGGTAGTCACCATGAAATACTAAAGAAACGATGCCGCGTTTTTTTTGTGACCTCCTAACTGGGCTTGAATCAACATAGAGAAACACTAACATGAAGAACAACATTGCTGCACGGTGGTGTTTACCATCTCGGTGGATGAAAACTAAAAAGATTGCATACAGATGCCGCAGCATCATTATGTATACAAGATCATGGATGTATGCATACAATGGTCTATCCCTGTCAAACCAGGATAAGATCAGATGGTCGGTGTCTGGGCTCTGGATACTGATATATAGGCGATGGACAATGGTTAAATACGAAAAGGTTGCTTGTACAGGGCAAGACTCATCCACCGGATCATTTGAAGGAATCCAACATTCAATACGTAGAAATCATGACAGTGCTATGCATGTACTTAGAACGCTGAATCTGAATCGGTGAGCCATCACAAGAGTATCTTACAGTTTTGTTGAAAACAGCATCAAGTTCAGAGAATCAATCTACACCCAGGCTACAACAAAGGATATATAGTTGACAAATGCAAGACCATGCGAGTCTCAGCGGAGCGAACACTTGCCATTTCAGAATGATCATGACAGACTGACAAAAGCGAAGAGGATGCTCTGTTTCGAGCACGCCGTCACAGGCTATAACAACAGTTACAGGCTGATCCATATAGGAACAGCTGCAGTTTGACTGCTATAGTAATTAAACGTCCAATTAAGAATGAGGGGCTGAAGGCATAGCAGCAGTCATAGACTGACTGATAAAGGTCCAAGTTGTAGGACAGATGAAAATACAGCAAATAGTTAACACTACATAATCTGTGTTTCAGCATGATGTGTTTGCCATTGCAGGAAGTTCACATGTTTATAACATGCCATAGTTTAAGCGGAGATAAACTGAGCTGATCATGAGTACAAGCATAGAATATAAAAGGAGACTGGGAATTATACAGGGAAGAGGCTCCTGTTTTAAGTTTGGAGTCGAATTGTTCGAGTCTTGGTGAACATTGTACCATATGAAAGAAGCCTGGGAACTGTACAGGGAACAGGCTCCTTTCTAAGTCCATGCGGCTACAAAACACTGAAACACAGTTTCATAGCATAGACAACAAGAGTTTGCAGCAAAATCTTGGAGCATTCGGTTACATCATCGGCATTACCTGTTTGAAAAAAAAATTAGTTAGTGTAAATGAACAATGCAAGATTTCTTGTTGAGACTGTTTTGTGTGTTATCTGAAGTGAACTGATGGATTGATCCCAACTCTGTTGTCATAAATGTATTTTGCGTGTAGCTGATGTATAAGATTACCTTAGCGATACCAGAAAGGTATTTTAGCTATGGGAGCCATTCTTTGCAGCGTGGTCTTCAGAGAGAGACCTTGCTCTGTAATTTTTTAAAGAGTCAGTAAACAAAGAGAAGTGATATGGGTTTATAAATACGCAAACCATATTAGTGTTTCTAGCATACTTCTTGGATTTTGTCTTCGATGATGAAACATCCTGCGCAGCAAGTCTTTTAAGGTCGTTGATGGTTTGGTCTTCTTCATCGTTCTGAATATTATCATGCTATAATTTGTACCACGAATATGTTAGAGCTTTCTGTCACTATGATATGTATGGAATACTGAATTATATACATCAATGCAACTGACCTTGTTCGTCGAATCTGGGTGGCCGAATAGGTTCCTCTGAGCATGGGGATGAACCGGCGACGATCTTACAGAGACAGAGAATGAAGTATTATTAGATAAATGTATTGACTAAAGTCTGTCGTGTATGGATCATGTAAAATTGCTGGTTAGAGTATTTTTTTAAAGCACCTGGTATCATCATCTTTACAGGTCTCTTTATCAGCGTCAAGAGCTGGTATTGGAGTCTGTTTCATGTCACAGCAAGACAAATATGGCAGTATGTTTATAAACATTGGTGTAATGGAATAAGCTTGTATAGGATCTGGTTACCTGTTGTGTTCCTGACTCAATCAGAAGCACCTCACTTGGATGTTGTGGACTATTGATATCTGTAGAGGCATTTGTTGGGTTCTCTTCTTCATACTGAGACATGGAAATAGTGTCTGTTTCAGACTGTTTTGCTGGTCTTGCTAAAACAGCCTTGACTTGGTATTGTTTGTATTTTGTGCTCTTGCATGAATCATTAGTAAGATCAACAGAGAGCACAAACGTGCTATTAATGATCTTCTGTAATGGCTGAGGCAAGGCATCTCGTGGAGCTAACGGGTTCATCACTAATTCACAGTCTCTCTGAATCATTTTGTAGGCTTCATCATCATAAGCAAAGAACCTAGCTTCACCTGTCTCATCTCTTGCTGTGAACGATATTAGATACCTGTGCAATTTAGGAAACAGTGGATCTGTAAGTACTTAGAGAAACAGTGTGTGTATGCCTGTATTTTAGGCGGAAGCGGTTTCAGCAATACGGACCTAGGAACCATAGTTGTGCCTTGACATTTTGGACATTTATAGCTTCCATCTGCCTGCTGTTTAGCCTTTTTTTACACAGTTTGCAAGACATGTACCACCAGCTGGTTGTGTTTATAATGGAGACAACTGTTACCGTGCACTTGAAGGGTCCCTGTTCATATTATAGAGTTAGTAGATAGGTGTGTTTATAAACTGTTACCGTGTTTATAATGTAGAAAGATGTGAAAAGATGAGTGTAATATATGTGATACGTACCTCTTCATCAAAAGGGTCAACCTGGTTGAGTGCATCTATAGTTTTCTCTGGAAGCTCGATGTCTTCAGCTGGAGAGTGAGTGTCTTCACCTGCTGGTCGATCGATGTACACCGGGGTGTTTTTGAATCTGAGAACGGCAATTTTAGTGTTGCAGCATATGATGGTTTAGTTATATATGAGGTCAGGTCGATGAAGGCTGTACCTAGAGTAGAAAGGACATGCCTCTGGAATGTTGGGGTTGAGGTAGTAGCAGCAGGCTGAACTTCCTGTCAAGCATGGTTTACCTGCGAGACGCCAGAGGCGAACAATTTTCAGAACGAAAAAGTATGTTGGTTTATTATGGCAGATGGGTGTATGCTTATGATCTTTGGTCTGAAATGTAGAAGATAAATTACCATTATTTTTAATATCCTCTCATGGTACGCATCCAACAACAAGGCAAACAATAACATTACCAGCCTCATTGTCGTATATATTGTTAATGTTGAAAGCTCTAGCATGCTCGCTCCACAGGGTAATCTTGATGATATTGTCTCTGGATAGGAATTAATTCTGGATGAATATATATTTTTACATCTGTATAGGCGAGCGGTAAGCGCAAGGTATTGTAGTCTGTGACATAGGCAGTTACATACCTTAGATCCTTGATATAGATCTCTCTGAGGGTTTTTGCCTTTTCTTGGTTCTCTGGCACAAATGTATGTGTTGCTTCGTACTTGACGAGGTAACCAACGACATCTTAAAAATTTAGAGGCCAACAGCACCAGTCAACAAGAAAATGACTAATTGAAAGTGAAGATTAGAGTTTATCTGCAACATATTCTAGACCTAGAACAAACCTGTTAAGTTGTAGACCATTCGTGTTGGTTTTATGGCTGGGAACTGAGTGATCCTATAAATGTATTCAGGAATTGTCTGTGGAGGGTTTTGAACAACCTCAACAGTTGTCTGGGCTGCCATCTCTATCATCAGATCTCTGTCAACTGGCCTATAGCTTTTCTTCGCACTGTCAACGAGAAATTTCTTGATGATATAAACCTTTCCAACTTCAAAAAGAGATGCCTTGGATTTGATTAGGTCATTTGAAATCTCTGCATACATGGCATGTCCCTGTAATTGTAAATATGCAATGAATTGATTAGATGCTATCAATATGAACATGTAATAGCAAAAGGTATAGTATTGATTCTATTGTTTGAAGGCTAACTAATTTTAAGATGGTTTTGACCAAGTCAGGAAGGCACCCGTGCGTCTGCTAGAACCATGCCAACATACAGAGGTGGTCCTTGGCCCATGTTTTCATAGTGTGTCCATTTTCTGATGACTCGAGTAGTTATGCCTTGTGCGTGGCGACCTTTCTACAGATTGCTGAGAAACCTTGGCTGCTGCATGGTGCACCTAGTATATATGAAAGAAGTTGTTATTTGTAGTATGGAGGCAGTTTTAAAATAGCAGAAATAGAAGCTTGCTCTCTTTTTCCATTTTGGATAAGCAATTATTGTTTCATTTCTTAGTTTATCAAAAAAAGTGCAGATGCTGCATTCCTGTACATATTGATAGCACTACCTAAATCCCTCCGTGGAAGGATTTTCAAAAGCATCTATACAGGCCAAATTTTGGCTATGGCAGGCACGCAGGCCTCTTGCAATGGACTGTGCATATATAGGTACACTACTTAAATTATCATGGGCTTAACAGATGCAAACAGAAAGCAAAATACTATTGAAAGCAGGTGGAGTTTGGTACATCAAATGCATAGATATGGCTGGCTTCATCTTTTATCTAGTCTAAATACTGAAGCACTTCTCTGTAGACTACATTCTTGGTCTCATCGGTAGCTTTTCCATCGTCATCTTCGATGCATATCTTGAGACCTTGCTTTGTAGTTGCACGTGATACAGCAACGTATAGCTGTCCATGTGAAAAAATAGGCTTTTTGAGGTAGACGCCAACAGCTGAGAGAGTTTGTCCCTGGCTCTTGTTGATTGTCATAGCGTAGCATACTTTGATAGGATATTGTCGGCGCTGTAGAACAAATGGCCATCTGTTACTTTTTAAACTTAAGGTTATGCGAGGTATAGCGAAGGCTTGATTCGCGTGTCGCCCATTCATAATCTTAGCCTCAATTGTCCATTCTCCAACCGAAGTGACGATCAGTCTTGTACCATTGCAAAGACCAGCCCTTTGGTTGAGATTGCGCAGCAACATTACTAGGGATTCCTGGTTTTCAAAATGATTTTATGTTGTGGGAAATTATTACCATTGATTGAGTTTAAGAACTCAACTGGGTATAAGAGGTCATATGCTTCTTGTTGAGCAGTGGATTTGTCAATAGTATCTGAGCTCAGGCATTCCTTCTCTGTACCAGGGACTAAGGGGATCATGTAATCATTAACAGTATCTGTTAGTTCATTTGTTGGAGCTAGTATAGCTCTCTGTGATAAGTATATAGGGTCTTTGTATCTGGCACGAAAGCTAGGATAAACTGAGTGGACAATAGCTGCAAGCCTGTCCTCATCGGGAGTGATAAGCAGCTGCTGTGGTACTGTAATCCAGCTTGGTTCGTCGTCTGTGTCTCTAGCTATGCATGGTATTTTGCCCTCACCGATGTCCAATATCCACCTACTAAATGCTGCCACCTCTTGCTGTTTAGAAGGATCATCCGGTGAACATACCAATCGCATATTCTGTTTTAGACGCAGGATTTCAACATGGGTCCATAACCGAGACCCGATGACAGCGGAGCTAATGATATCTTCTTTGGTACCACCTTCAACCACAGGTAAGATTTGTCTGAGGTCTCCTCCTAGAACAACAACTTTTCCACCAAATGGTATATGAGCAGCTTCTGGGCTTTTGGCTTTTTCAATATCCCTGAATGTGCGGTCTAAGGCCTCGAAGCATCTTCTATTAGCCATGAGGGCCTCATCCCAGATGACCAGGCTTGTGAGCTCAATAAGCTCAGAAAGCATTGTGCCCCTACTAACATCGCAGACTGTATCCTCTTCTATCTCACAAGGAATTTTGAACCTTGAGTGAGCCGTACGACCTCCTTGGAGCAGCAGCGCTGCTACACCCGAGGAAGCCACGGTCAGTACAATCTTATTCTTTGCTCTAAGATATCCAACCATTCTATTCCATAAGTATGTTTTACCGGTGCCTCCGTATCCTGAAACAAAGAAGAATCCAGGCTGGTTTTGTTCAACTCTCTGGACTATTGTGTTGAAAGCATTTGCCTGATCTTCGTTGAGAGAAATAGTTGGATTATTCATATCAATGGATGGATCCGAGGGATGTGATAGCTCCTCTTCAACCAAACGATTGTATAGAACAGGATATTCAGAATGGGTCTTTGGAGGTAGATTGTAGTCAGCTATGTTCTTACCACTCTGCGAGAATAAAATGGCTAGCTCATCAAGAAGAAAATCTCTAGCCCGTGAATCAGGTACTGCGTAGTTTGGATCACCGACCATATCTCTATATTGATAGATAATGTCATCAGACAGATGGCGCCATACTTTTTCAAAGAAACTCTTTTCGTCACCTACCTCACAGAATAGGATCATGGTAACGAACAAGCTTCGTAGTTGCGCTGAAGTAGCCCAAGCAACCGACTCATCAAAGGCATTATACCACTCTTGGTCATCACCAAGGAGACCATGTGATCGGCATGCCTCTTTAAAAGTGTGATGATATGTTCCATTATGAAATCTAAGGTTTTCATAGCTGGTAGCACCTTTCACTATCAGAAGCAGCATGCAAAGGTAGTACCGCTCACCAGCCGATGGGTGTACATAATGGAGCCTGCCTATCTTACCAAACTTTTGCCTCCGCTTATGCCATTTCCTGTCTCTTTGATCCCATAACCATCTAGAGGGAAATTGCGGATAAGTGAGCGCTCTAGCTTCAGGAAAAATTGCATTACACTTAAACCACTGAGTCAACATTGTTCTTCTCAAAAACTCTGCTGATACTAATTTCTCCATTTTGGTCCTTGCGCTAAAGCTGACAAAATTTTCGTTCGGAAGGTGAACAGGCATTCTCTCTACCGCTGGGTGGTGTTTGTGGATATCATATCCAAATATTCTCCAGCATGCATCTTGTTCACAGATATATCTGCAATCGAGGTATTCTTTTACCTCATTTATAGTGTTTGTTTCGTTATCATATGGTGCTAGTTGGCCTTTCTTAACTCTCTGTAGGTAAGCTTTGCTACAATCTGCTCCCTTGGTCACATATTTGAAAAGGTACTTGATGAAGGTCGTTTTATTGCACCATTCAACATTTATATGTGCCTGGTACTTTTTGAGTAGCAGCATATTATATGGGACAACCCATCTATTATCCATTTGGAAGCCTCCTTTGCGAACAAAAAGTGTATTTGTTTGTCTCTTGTACACTGCAAAACCATTCTTGCTAACCATAGTAGCTGCCTCATATGGCTTGGGAAAATGTTTTGAGCATTTATTCTTTTTCATGCAGGGACATTTTGGGTTGTCTTTACCACAAGGGCCATGTATCATATGTTCGGAGACAAGAGCATAGCCAAGTGGATCTATTTTTGGATCAGGTATCTCTGCAGTGACATATTTGTCAATCATTGCTGCAGTTGGAGTTGATGTATCCGTGGAAGTCCATAGAATAATATGGGCATGTGGCAGTCCCCTTTTCTGGAATTCGACAGTGTGGAGCACTGCATTGGAAAAAGAGGGATCTTAAGAATTTGTAAGAAATAGTGGGTTGTTAGGAAACCGCACGCAGGTACGTACGAATGGAAAGGACTTTATCGAAGCAAGGATAGCAAGACACTATGCATAAACATGAGTGTACCTGCATTGCAGGGTCCAAAAGATATACCAGCTTTGATATCATGCAGAAGTTCCTCTAATTTCATATTAAAGACCCTGACTATCAGATCATTCCTATCAACAGGCTTTTGTCCAGGATCAAAGATGGCTTCAGCGATTTCAGGCCATTTGGGATTGCATGTGAAAGTAACGAAGAAATCTGGAGGACCATATTCTCGACAAATTGTGATCCCATCATGATAATTTTGTATCATGTAACGTCTGCCACCTGTGTGCAACGCTGGTAGCACAGTCATCTTCCCCATCTCGCTGCCCTCTGTGGATCCTCTGTTTACTGCATCACAAATTCCTTGGATACTTTCCATTCTAATATCAGCTTGGTTTTCTACTATGTACCGTAGCCTGTTTTCATCTACACAGGCCCGAGCATCCACCTTAGCCTGACTTGAGAGTGCACCATAACACAAATACGGATTTGGTTCATCTTTCCTATAATGGAACATGTAGCAGTAGTAGTCCTGCATGGTGATTTTTATATGGGCATTGGCTCTTGTCTGTATGGCTCCACTGTAGAGAACCCCAGGTTGCCAACCGCGCTCAGCATATGGAAATAATAAAGGATATTGAAGCGCCATGAAAGCGGGATGCAGAGCAGAAATCTGTTGAAGATCTCCTGCTTGTTTTTGCACAATAATATCCCGCTCAAAGGCTTCGTAGCTGAAATCACCAACTACTAACATAGCCAGCTGATCTGTAGTTGGTAAGCTGTACTAAGGCGGATCACCGTCTCTTGGGCCAACTATGCGAATAACAAAGTCTTCTGTTTCATCATCTGTCAACCGGTCCCTCGCCATCCGAAACTGCTGTGCGAATGAGTTGTGTTGATCAAGCATGGCAGCTAGGGACTCAACAATAGCAGGATCTAGATCCGATCCTGTAGCGTCATGATGACCTAAAGAAGCAATTCTATTTTGCACCTCGTGCGATGTATCATACACATATAGTTGTATGAACTTGGTAGGCTCATCATCCGGTGGCAGCAAAGAACCTATGTGGTGATGAATTTGTCCACAAATCTTAAAAACCGGAGGACCTCCACCATCATTCATGGATCGGTCTATGTTTGCTCCCATCGAAGTGAAGGCAAAAAGGCAATTGTACTGCCTGATATTTTTCATGAATTTATTAGAGATAGGACCACCGTCAAATCTCGCAAGAGTTGCTAGAGGCTCAGGTCTTGGCAGGAACCGCGGAATGGCGACTCTGCCTCCTTTGCAGCACCTATTGTAGATAACTGAGCCCGAAGAACCCTGGGAGTCCTTGCCAATCCTTTCAGCGTGCCAAAAAATGGCTCGGCAGTTGCAGCATTGCTGATCAGGTGGACCATAATATGATCTTCCAGGATATGAAACTGATTCATAGATATGGAACAGGCAGATGCATAGTAAGAAGCTCATTTTTTTTTGGGCCTGGGCTGTGCACCGTGCTAAAAGTAAAAGCACATGTGCTATGAAGATATGGAATCAGTACCTTTGAGGGCTTCTACGAAGGCCTCATCAAACTGGCCACAGTCTAGATCAGCACTGTGCCTAGATGCAGCACCTGTACAGGTACTATAGGTCTTAGGAATATGGATATGGAAGGAGATAGATAGAGACTGTGTGTCTAGTAGGTCTAAATACCTCTCCAGACAAGGCGATGTTGGTTTAACAGTTTCCTTCTTTTGCTCCTACATGCAGCAGGATTGGATGTTTCTAGAGGACACGAAGTATTATTTCCTGAGTAGAAGAATTGTAAGGCTAACGCAGGAACGGCATGAATATAATGCTGTATGTACACATGGAGGGCTGTACAGCCGATGGCACATACGTGGTCTCGCGCGGTGGCCTGCCGATGTCGGTATACCGGAGCTCTCTGCATGCACAGGAGCCTCCACTGCCATATATAGGCATATACTGTTAGGCTAACCAATATAGACAAATATGCAGTTCTCGGGAATTAGTTCCAGAGATCTTTTATATAAAATAGCGAGTAAAACAAAGTGCGTTTTACATACATGTCTGCTCTGCAGCCATAAGAAGCGGCTACTCCATGTGGTTTCGCTGGCTGTGCATCTTACTATGAAGAGACATAAACAGTTTTTTTTTTGTTTGTGTGAGCAAAAAAAATACATGATCGATACATAATATGAGTAATATAGAGAGATAAGAGTTTTGACATGGGAAAAGCTATGAACCAGGTACTTGGAAAAAAGGTAAATAGCCATAAATGGCATGAACAAATTGGCTGTGCAGTAAAAAATCTTGGACACAGCTATAGGCCAGGAATCTGCGTCTATATGGCAGAACGCGGTCATACGACCATAGTTTCAGTGCCAAACAAGATGTAAGTAACGGAACGCGAAAACATAGTTCCACAATTGAATCTGATTTATTGCTTTAGGAAGTTGTAATTACAATAGAAGAAAAAAAATATTACAGAGAGATAGTCTAAGAAGACACAGGCTAGAAACACTAAAGAGTAGTACCGTGCGGAATAGCCGCGACCTCATCTAACAGGAGCCGCGCACAAACTTCGAGCGCAGGCAAAAGCACATTTGGGTGTTCTGAGGCTGCTATCACCAATCTAGCAAGTTGTGTACCCCTATTTGCAATTGGGAGGAGCCGCTGGGCAATAGCTCTATACATATGTAATCCATGCATACTGCAATCAACAGCAGGCAAACCATATAGCCTTTGCAAAGCAACAATAGCTTGGAACGCTGCGGCCTCATACATTAAAGCCTCATCTAAATGTGGATGACCCCAAAAAAATAATGTGCGGGGGCTGGCGTGGAGCACACTGGATGGTAGTTCAATCTCTATACCATAAAGATGTGTCCCATCCTGTATCACCTCATGTATACAAGATATATAAGGTAAGCAACATTGCTGTGCAATATCTCTCAAAATAGTTATATATGATAAGCTGGAAGAAAACATGACGTCAACGCTGGGTTTGCGAAAAAAAAGTTTGTTTCCCCAGAAAAAAACTTTTGGCGGGGATTTTGCAGATGAGAATTTTTTTTTGCAAAGTCTCCGTGCGGAGCCAAAACTAAAATCAGCGTCGATATCCAGACAGCCGTAAGAAGCGACCGCGTCCCTCTAATGTGTTTGCAGAACCCAAAAGAAAGCAGACTGATATTAGCTTACTTCATCATAAGAAGCACTGTTTTGGAGAATAGGTGTGCATATAAGGATGAGTCATTCTTACGTGAGAGGAAGCAGGAATCAAGCACAAAGGATCTCGAGGAACACCGAACAGCTATCCAACTGAGCACGGCGTAGCAGCCTTTGTCTAGCAGAGTGAAATAACCCAACCCAGGACAGTGATGCACGCCGAGGAACCTGTATTATATCATAACAATATCAAAAACAAGAGCAAATTAGGTCATTACACAAAGGGTATGAATCATAAAACAAAACGGTGTGTGCAGCAACATATGAAGTAGTTTAGGTGAAACCCAATACATGACAGAAATCAGATTCTAATTTTGAGGAACACCATATAGAAAAGAGTGGCCTAATTTCCCCAAAAATATATATATATATGGTTAGCAAACAAACAGCAAGTAAAAGATAATGTTACAGTACTATCGCTTATTGCTCCCTATACATAAAAGATGTTATTCTGAAATGGCTGATCCTGCATCAAATAAATAGCGTTGATTCAGTCAGCAAGGAACGACCTGTAACCCAAAGGCATGTCTTTGGCTTACCCAAATATTGGCTAACTCATCGTTACACTACTATCACCTATCGCTCCCTATATACATATGTGTCAGTAGGTGAAACCTGTTTCTGGATTCTATGTGTTCAGATTAGATTCTAATATATGTCGCATGTTCCTCTTATACATATGTGTCCAGACTCTAATATAAAACTCAACCTGCTTCTATGTGTCAGTAGGCGAAACCCGATAGACGACATAAATCAGATTCCAATCTGGCCCCTATATACATATTGGTTAGCACTAAGAGCCTTAGATGTATAAGAGGAAAAAACTAATTTTCAAAGCAGCCCAAATAATTTTTATAACTTATAATGTCCAGCTCGTCCTCACCCGCGGCCCCTGGCTGTGGTACTCGTGTAGAAAATCAAACATAAATGATACGGTACCCCAAGTGTTGGCATGCGGCAAACAAAAGCATCAATTGACATACAATTGAAAAAGAAAGCAGTGAATCCATGTATAACAGGGAAAAACTAATTTTGAAAGCAGCCCAAATAATTTTTATGACTTATAATGTCCAACTCGTCATTAGCAGTGACCCTCGGGTGTGTTACTCTTGTAGAAAATCAAACATAAATCAAGCATGACGCCAATGCTGGGTTTGGCAAATAAAAATTTTGTCTGCCGAGAAAAAAACTTTTGGTGGGAATTTTGCAGATGTAAAATATAATTTTTTTTTGCGCAAAGCCTTCGCGCGGAGCCAAAACTAAAACCAGCGTCGATATCCAGATAGCCGTAAGAAGCGACCATGTCCTTCTAATGTGTTTGTAGAACCCAAAACAAAGGAGACCGATATCAGTTTACTTCATCATAAGAAGCCCTGCTTTGCAGAATAAGTGTGCATACAAGGATGAGGCACTCTTACCTGAGAGCAAGCAGGAACCAAATACAGAGAATCTTGAGGAACACCGAACAGGTATCGAACCTTGCACGCTGTAGCACCTTCTGTCTAGCAGAGCGAAATACCTCAACCCAGGACAGCGATGCACGGTGAAGAACCTGTATTATCTCATAATAATAGCGAGAGCAACAGCAAATTAGGTGAATACACAAAGGGCATAAATCATAAAACAAAACGGCGCGTGCACCAACATACGAAATACTTTAGGCTAAACCCGATAGATGACAGAAATCATATTCTAATTTGGCCCCTATATACATATCGGTTAGCACTAAGAACCTTAGATGTATAAGAGGAAAAAACTAATTTTCAAAGCAGTCCAAATAATTTTTTTGACTTATAATGTCCACCTCATCCTCACGAGCGGCCCCTGGCTGTGTTATCCGTGTAGGAAACCAAACATAAATCATATGGCACCCCAAGCGTTGGCATGCGGCAAACAAAAACATGAACTGGCATACAGTTGGAAAAAAAAGCAGTGAAGGCAGGCAGCAGCATGCACAGCCAAATCTCATTCCACTAATACCGAAATCATTTTGGACGGGTAAATGCAAATTGGAACACAGACTTTTTAATATAAAACTCAACCTTCTAAATTTTTCAACACAACCCAGCCCATCCAGATTCTAATTTGGCCTGTTTCTATGTATATGGAACATATATGTCCAGATTCATCATAAGAAGCAATTGAACAGCTGCTTCTTATCAGCTTACCTCTGTCTACTTCTAAATTTTTCAATACAACCTTAAGAGACATTTGATGGAGCAATCTATAACAATAAAATTTAATATAGGCAATCATTCTAAGCCTACACCGCACGTTATCCTATCTCTCTCCTAGATCAAAGGGCGCCGGGCATTTTTAATCTTGGATTCAATGAACACCTGCCTGCCACATACAAATTCCTAGAGTGCTCAAGTGCCGATCGCACAAACCTTTCTCCACATCAAGCTGCACGCATAACATGGCCGCAACCACTGTACGGCTGAGCAGACAGCGGGCACGCCTGAGTAGACAGTGGGCAGCAGCAGTCCCAGACCAACCGCCGACACGGCAGGCCGGAGCTGCCGGCGCTCTACGCTCATGCTAATCAGCGGGCAAGGTTGCACAGGCCGCCATACGCCGACAAGCACAGATCCTAGAGCCCATAACGCTGCATGACGCCCCCGTGTCGCATCCGTGAACGGCAGACACAAATCCTGTGGGGGAACTAACGGATCCGGCCATGGAGCCGCTGGATCCGGTCATGGAGGCCCCGGATGAACCCTAGCAAAAGCGGCCGAGAAGATTCCCGATTGACCTAGGCGCCGGAGTGCGAAGGAGACGAGGAGCAAGGGAGGGAGGCCGCCTTTACTTGGGGCTTGGTCGCGGCGGGTCGTCGCCGAGCCACCCGCGCCGGCCTCCACGCCGGTCGCCGGCGGCGCTCTCGGCAGGCGCGCCGGCCCGGGGCTGCGCGCCAGCTCCACCCGCGACCAGCAGCGTGGCCGTAGCCGGTGCGTCGCCGTGTGAGACAAGGAGACGAAGGGGAGGCGCGAGCAGCGGCGGGAGCGGCAGCGGGGGCGCGAGCGGCGGGTGGGCGGCGGCGGCGTCCGTGCGACCCACGAGAGGAATGGGGTAAGACGCGGAAGAGATGAGGCCGACTGTGTGGACCCAAAATCGAAGCCGCGGTATATATTCGGTGGGCCGACTCCGGAGCAGAAGCCGGACTATGCTGAGAGAAGCCGGTGCAAGCCAATAAGGAGCGGCGGAAGCGGATTCCAGTGAAATTCAATCGAAGCAATCACAGCCACCCGATTCAAGATCAGACGGCTGGGAGAATTTTGGCCGACGTGGATAGGCTCCCTGGCGGAGGAGCATGTCCGGCTTGTCTGTCTTAATTGCAATCTCCTCCAGCTTTATATTCTGTGGGTCCATTGAGGTATCCATGAAAACACATTCGCACGCCTGTTGCATTGTTAAACACATGAGTTAACCACCGATTAGTACCATCTCTACTAATCATGCTGACAGCAACACATACACATCCATAGCTAGCGAGAGATTCCTAATTTGTCCATGGAAGGAAGGCAACAAACACAACAGGACACTATCTGTACTCCTCCTAGAATGAAAACTATTACAATCATAACACATTTACAGGAAAATGAGAGAACAAAGAAAAGGCGTCTGCAGCTCAGCTTGTACAGCTCAGGGTGGTTGAGTGGCCAACCCAATCAGATTTTCAGTCTGGATGGATGAATATGGCAGAGCAGGGTGATTCGCACTGTGGCTGAACAGATTCGGACGCCGATGCTTGCGCCCCTAATCATGCGCATAACTGACATTGTTCTATTACAGTTGAGGTCAACATTGATCCATTATTTGCTAATAGTTAGTCGATAAGACACGACTGCCGTAGATACAAAACAAGCAAGTGATACTTCGCCTCCGTTTACAAGGATCGGGTACTCGGCTTCGTGCACATTGCTTATTTCGTGAGTTGAATCATAAGCATAGAATGTGACGAGGACATCACTTCTTCGTCGCATACAAGCCAAGGAGATAAGGAGAACCAGCTTGGACTTCCAATTCATCTTTCTCATGGTGGAGGCCTAGTTCAACTGAAGTTGGAGCCCATTTCGGGTTCCAGGACCAGTCTTCCTTAAATTGATCACCCAGGACGCATCCGAACTCTATTTTCGATGATCCACATATGGTTGGAAAGCTAATTTGATAAGGAAGTCAGTTCAAGTGGTCTCACGTCAAAATACCTTCGGAATCAACGGGAATTGTCGGAACAAGACAGCGTCTAGAATCTACCAGGGTGCTACGACACCGTCTTTTAGTCCGTTGGACCGTGTATCGTGTTTGGGCCCATTAGGAGGCGCGTCCAGAGGAGTGACGCCCAATACTCTATAAATAGCTGCCGTCGCTCTTCTTAGGGTTTATGTTTTGTTTAGTTCTTAATTTCCTCATGAAACAGACATCGTTTTGCTGTAACTGTGCCACCAAGACTGCTTGCTGTGAACCAGATCCCCAGTTCTTAATCTTGTTCGTCTGTGGCGATTAGTCCTTTCGAATAAAGACTTACTCCTTCTTGTTATCATAAGCCTCATATTTATTTATAATTTTAGATTACGTTCATCCCGTTCTATTTTGTGTTCTCGATTCGCTTGTAGGAAAGCCTTCTCGGCGAGGTCAATCGTGTTCGCGTGGTTGATAACCAATGGAGCAGTGGTGTAACGGTTGCGGGGGTCCGAATCAGTCTTGGTTCGAAGCTTAGATCATGAACGTCGAGTCTCCATCAATCGACGCTATTATACCTTTCGGAAGATCGGGCCTAGTCTACATCAAGTAGTATAAGAGACCTTATTGCTCTTTAGGTATAACTTTGTTTTTTCTCTTTAGATTGTTACTGTTTTTGCATTACCTATAGTCCATAAAAAGCCAACAAAATATACACCGCCACATATTCCCTGTCCTATAGCCTCGTTGTGCCGTGCAATTTCGTCTCTGTGTCGCGTGATTGAGTTTGTGCCCTAGGTCAAGCTCTGGTTGCTGGTTTTAGATCGTTTTTAGTTCAGTTTGTGTTTTTCCTTTTGTTTTTCATCATAATCCATGAAAACCTTCAAGTCTTGTTGTGTTTCCTTTATATCCATCAAACCCTAGTCCACGCCATCTAATTTGTTATACTTGTCTTCACTGTTTCTATTAAATCCTTGCTGCCGTGACCAATTTTGCACGCATTGTTCCTGTTTTGTCCTCTAATTCGGAGTCAGTTCGTAAAACTGGTCTAGTTTTCGCATACGAACTTGGATTTCGACGTTCCATATATCAAAATCGATTCGAATTTTTTTTTGAATCCGTCCATCCCCCACTCTGATGGGGTTGGAGATTTTTATTTTGGTCAAAAACTGGTCACAAAATCCTCTTTTCGTGGCCACAAGCTTTTTATCGATTTTGAGCACGTCTTCTAAATTTTTCACAGGCCATGCCTTTCACTTGTTTAAGCTCATATATTCTATGGTTACTTCTTTTGTGCTCCTAAGTGAAGAAAAAATATAAAAAAATAAAAAGAAAAAGTCAAAGAATCCCAAAAAAACAATGACACCCAAAAATAGAGAAAAAGAGAGTAGCAAAAGTAGAATAATATCTAGAGAGCACATAGAGAGCGTCATTTGAGCTGTGTTTGCGTGTGCTGATTTCTGCCTTGTTCCTAATCATATTCCTGCTGTTCACATCACTTGATACATCTGGTACTTGGAATGTGAGTAGGCCAGCAACTAAGACAAGTACTTGGGATACTTATTTATCTTTGCTATTCAGTTGCAAATTTTGCTATTCCTTGCTACTATATTGTGCCTATCCAAGCTCCACTTTTTTCTAACCAAGTACAGGTTCACCTTGCAACTGTTACACTCAAGCTACAACGGTATCATAGTCACCGACCGATTGCACCGCCTGTTGCTTTGGTAAGAACACTTATAAGACCGTGGTAAGACGCTTGAGAGTTAAGTGCCTTATTTTTTCTTGTCCATAACCTTAAGTAGTTGGTAGGAATAATACTATTTGTGTTGTCTTCTTCTTTCTATTAACCATGTCAGGAAAAGCGGAAGGCAGCGGCAAAGGAAACGGGGACACACATACAGATTTTAATGACTGTGTTTCTAAGAATGAGCTTCGTGCCGTTCTTGATGACAAGTTCAATGAGATCATTCAACAAATCACCAACTTGGTCAAGAGGATTGAATATGTTGAACAACGACATCCTGGACCACGTCCTAAAGATGATGATGATGATCTCTCTGAGGAGGAGGATGACGACGCGGAGGCTAAAGCCGAAGCTCAACGACGTGCTGAGGATGCACGTAACCGTAATCGGTTGAACTTTAACCGACGCGGTATGGGAGGTAATAACCAAGGTAATAATGATCCTTTCTCTAAAACCAAGTTTAAGATACCTTATTTTTCTGGTTCTGCTTATCCTGAAGCATATTTAGATTGGGAGATGGTTGTAGATAAAAAATTTAGCTCCAATTAAGTGCCTGAAGAATATAGAGTTGGACTTGCTACTAGTGAGTTTACTTGTTTTACTCTTTTCTGGTGGAATGATATTTGCAATAATGTTAATGCTAATCCTAATGCTCAAATACCTCAAACCTGGACTGTACATAAACGACGAATGAAATCGAGATTTATTCCTCCATACTATCAGCGTGATCTGTGATTAAAACTGCAACGTTTAAATCAAGGTAGTAAGACTATTGAGGAATATTATCAGGAGCTTTTAATTGGTCTAGCATGTAGTAACATACAAGAGGATGAAATGGATAAGTGTTCTAGATTTTTTGGAGGTTTGCGTCGTGAAATACAGGATGTTCTTGACTATAAAAAATAGACTAGATTTTCCCAATTATATCATTATGCTCTTAAAGCTGAAAGGAAAGTACAGGGACGACAACCTAGACGTTCCACGACTCCGTCTACTTCTTCACGTCCAACCGAGGTGAGTAAATTTTCTGATGTGCAGACACCACCAGCGCCTGTAAAGAAGAGTTCTTCTATCACACCTTCCTCTAGCAGCTCTTCTAAAATTGTTTGCCACCGCTGCAAGGGCATGGGACATATTGTTAAAGAATGCCCTAGCAAACGCGCATATATTGCTACTGATGATGGTGGGTATGCTAGTGCTAGTGTTGAAGAGAATAAATTTGCACTTGCAACTGATCTTTATGCAGATAAATTTACGGATAGTGCTGAAGATCCTGATGAGGTAATTGATAGTGTGACATGCACTGCAAACTACAAATCAATCCTTATTCAGCGTGTTTTGAGTACACAAGTTGAGCCAGTAGACAAGCTACAACGCCATAATTTATTTCAAATGTTCCTCATTGTCAATAATTTCCGTGTTCATGCTATAATTGATGGAGGGAACAGCAATAACTTGGTAAGTTCTGAGCTTGTCAAGACCCTTGGTTTATCTACACATGCTCTTCCACATTCATATCATGTTTCGTGGTTCAACAATAGTGGTAAGGCAAAGGTAACACAATCTGCTCGTGTGCATTTTTCTATCGGATCATACCATGATTATGCTGATTTTGATGTCGTGCATATGCAAGTTTGTTCACTTTTGTTAGGCCACCCTTGACAATATGATAATAATGTTCTACATCATGGTAGGCAAAATAGATATACTTTTATATTTAAGGGAAAGACCATTGTTTTACTTCCTTTAACTCCTACTAAAATTGTGCAATATGAAAAGGACTTGCTGAAAAGAAAAAGAAAGACCATGATAAAGACTTTAGCAAACCAATAAATGAACCATCAAGTAACATGAAAGAAGTTTTATTTGCTCTTAAATCTGTTCTTGCTGATCATGATGAACCTTGTTATGCTTTAACTTGTACATCATCTATATGTCCACTTGGTTCTACTTCTAGTGCTATGCCTCTTGTTGGTACTAACCTTTTGGAGGAGGAGGATAAATTCCCAGCAGGGAAGCCACCATGACAGCCATCTTTGCGAAGGATTGGGTGCCAAGATGAACGTCTTCTTCCGGAGGCATCGTTGCTGTCATCCAATGGAGGAGACGATCTACTTCAGTCGAGGACGACTTCAATTCAAGAAAGGGAGGATGATGAGGACATCACTTCTTCATCACATACAAGCCAAGGAGAGGAGGGGGACTAGCATGGGCGTCCAATTCATCTTTCTCATGGTGGAGGCCCAGTCCAACTGAAGTTGGAGCCCATCTCATGTTTCAGGACCAGTCTGCCTTAAACTGGTCACCCAGGATGCATCCGAACTCCGTTTTCGATGATCCACATATGGTTGGAAAGCTAATTTGATAAGAAAGCCAGTCCAAGTGATATCACGTCAAAATACCTTCGGAATCAACAGGAATCATCGGAACAAGTCAGCATCCAGAATCTACCAGGGTGCTACGACACCGTCTTTTGTCCGTTGGACCGTGTATCGTGTTTGGGCCTATTAGGGGGCGCGTCCAGGGGATGACGCACAAGACTCTATAAATAGCAGCCGTCGCTCTTCTTAGGGTTTGGGTTTTATTTAGTTCTTAATTTTCTCGTGAAACAGACGTCGTTTTGCTGCAACTGTGCCGCCAAGGCTGCTTGCTGTGAACCAGTGCCCCAGTTCTTGATCTTTTTCGCCTGTGACGATTAGTCCTTTCGAATAAAGATTTGAACTCCTTCTTGTTATCATAAGCCTCATATTTATTTGCAATTTCAGATTACGTTCATCCCATTCTTGCTTGTGTTCTTGATTCGCTTGCAGAAAAGCCTTCTCGATGAGGTCAATCGTGTTCGCGTGGTTGATAACCAACGGAGCAGTGGTGTAACGGTTGCGGGGGTCCGAATCAGTCTTGGTTCGAAGCCTAGATCGTGAACATCGAGTCTCCACCAATCGATGCTATTATACCTTTCGGAAGATCGGGCTTTCAGAAGATCGGGCCTACTCTACATCAGAATGATCTTGATTTCTTGTGATATTTTAATGCTTAGGAATATGGAAGATCTAAGGATAAGTCAAGTCGTGTTGAGCTCAAAATAGTTTTTTTACTTGAAATCAAAGTTCGGTTTGGAGTCAACAGACAACCATGAGCTAAATAATCGGTGATGATAACCTTATACAGAGTCCAACCAAGGCATTCTTTGGATACATCGTTTTGGTTGGGTTCCTAGCTCCAAATTCATCGAGAAACTTTTCTGAGTCATTAAAGCAATGTGTTGTGTCACAGTCTATGCCATGAGCAATACAATATCTAGTGGCGGCCTGTCAGTGCGTCCAGAGCAATACAATACAAAGAGTGATGGCAATGAGAGCAATACACCACTTACGGCAATGCACGCGGCTCCATATGCAGTGACAAAGCGAGAAAGTTTTAGGAGCATGGGTAATTCTTGTTTATGCAGAAATGTATGTGTAGAAAAATATAGTATTTCTCGTTCATACAGAAAAAAAAAAGATCTTGGCACTCTGTCGACCAGCACGGTCGTATGCGATTGCCGGGTGGCTTCGCCAGCGGCTCCATGACTCCATCCACTGCGGCTAGAAAATTCAGTACATGAGGGTAGGGAACCCACGTTGGAATTATCGCATAAATAACAAGCAGGTTTTGTTCGGCTGCTCTTATCTACTTTATTGCATATTTGTTAAGGTGGCCTGAGATTAAAAAAAAACTAATTTTCCCACTAAAACACACGTGGAATGAGTTGAATACCAAATGTAGTCAAATAGGACTGCAGGTAGCCAACTGGCCATCAACCTAGCTTAGGCTCCATCTAGGTAGCTGTAGCTGCGGAGTCCACACCATGACCGGCAAAAAAATTGAGATTCATACACGGCCATAGCGTCTCCGGGCGCATTGTCTCCAACAGCATCTGCAGGTACGGCTACGGCAGAGGTAGCCGAGCGCAGGAACAAGGGTGGGGCGTGCGCATGAGCTTGGGAGTGGACCCAAAATCAACCCCCACCCCCGAGCTCTCCCCAACCGGCGACTTGGGGGGGGGGGGGGGGGGGGGGGGGGGGCTCGCCGGCACCGTCGGACCCCCACCCCACCGACTTCCCCTCCGACATCGCACCCCCACCACACCTCCTCTTCTCTATCAACTCCGGCGAGCTCGAGGCGGTTTTGGAACCTCCATGGCTGGATCTCTCAAGCTCTGTTGCGGATCTAGTGTTTGTCGTGGTTCCTGGCTG
This sequence comes from Miscanthus floridulus, assembly GCF_019320115.1. Taxonomy (NCBI): domain Eukaryota; kingdom Viridiplantae; phylum Streptophyta; class Magnoliopsida; order Poales; family Poaceae; genus Miscanthus; species Miscanthus floridulus. The sequence continues at coordinate 49,081,903 of NC_089598.1, read as the reverse complement.
GATCTGCGCCTCCCTGCAGCTTTTGGGGCGGGTCCACTCATTCTTTGCGCGGCGTTGCCTCTCCTCCGCGCGGGGTGTGCGCGGTGTGGCCGGCCTGGCGCTGGCCGGCCCGTGGTTGCCTGGTGGCTGACCTGCTGTGGCTGGGGCCGGTGCTCCACTGCTGCGCCACGGTGATGGCGGCTGGCCGGTGGCCTCCCCTCTCTGGTGGCGTCCAGGGCTACGACGGTGGTGGGCGGGGACAGATATGCCTTCCTCTGACGGTCGAGTTGCCGGCGGCTGGTGGGCTGCTGGCAAGTGCTGCGGTGGTGTGCCGGCGGCTTTGGCTTTTTGCCGTCGGTGCTGTCACTACGAGTGCCACGAGTGGCCTGCGTCTGCAGACTCGTAGAAACTAGGTGAAAACCTTGCCCGTTTCCTCCGGGCCGGCGGCGGTGGCGCAGCATGTGCCATCTACCTCCTTGGAGGCCTCGTCGAAGTTTCGGTTCGTCGGGGCCAGGCCGGGGTCGAAAGTCCTACTTGTGTGCTTCTTCCAGCGTTGATTGGCGTCTGAGGACGTCAATTTCCTTCCTGAAGGCGTCGCTGGAGCACTGCTGCAGCCCATCTCCCGTTGCTCTCGCCGGAGTTGCTCTCCTTGTGTTGTGCCTGTGTGTACTTCAAGCTACTCTTCGCATGGATCTGTCCAGCTTGCCAGGTGTTGCCACAGTCGTTAGATTCTTCGCAGCGGATACTTTGCCGCTGCTTCTTCGGATGCTTTGGTGTCATTGTTGTTCGGGCCGATGCTTTGCCGCCGACGTCACTTGGGCTCCGACGTGTGCGTGATGCCCTTCTTGCGGATGCTTTGCCGCGTTGACCCTGGCGGATGCTTTGCCGCCGTGTGTGCTTGGGCGGATGCTTTGCCGCCGTTCTCCTCTTGGTGGATGCTTTGCCACCACGGCTTCACCTCTTGTGTTGGCAGCCCAGCGATGTTGTATTTCTCCTTTGCAGGTCCAGTCGGATAGGGTCGTGGTGGACGGGTCTCCCCTTTCGCTGTTCTTTCTGTTCCGTTTGTCGCTTAGGTTTCTAACCACTTTCTTTGTAGTTCTGTAACTGGCACTATGGGTCTGCTCGTAGTTGCGTTGTGTAAGCCGCTCTTTCGGTACTCTTCTTCTGAGTGAAATACGCGTGAAGTCGTGTTGTAGAAAAATGCAGGAACAAGGGTGGAGCCGTGGGGGAAGGGAGATGCGGCTCGTATAGAGAGCCGATCCTCTAGCTCGCTCGCTTGCATCCTTTCCTCCAAAGCCGGTGCGCGGCTCGATGTTCTTGTCTGAGGCTAATGCATCGAGATTGGTGAGGCCGGCGCGTGGACGAGGACAACTTGGCCATGGTGCGGCGCGGGAGGCGGCGGGCGTCACGAACGCGTGGATATTTATGATACGAGTTCGTTGTGCAACAGCCGCTCTCAGGTTCTTTTTTTTTCTGAAAAAAAAAACCACGGTCCACGATTGTTCGATTCTGAACCTCATGCCACGGCAGGCGTCATCGTCTCCTGCCAGCCACTCTTCAGACCAGACTCGGCGGCAGTTGCACGCGCGCCACGCGCCGTCGGCTGAACGGCCGCCGGAGATACAATCGAGACGCATGCCGCATCCATTCCGTCGCGTGTACCGCCGAGCGTCGTCCAACCGTGAACTGTCCGAGGCGGCTTGCTTCGCTGCCGGCCGGTCCGCGCGCAGATCTGTTGAGTTTTGACTTTTGAGTTGATCGATCAGAGCTCGTTTCCCGTTGGATTGATTGTCCCGTCATCCCGTGGCTCGTGTCAACAAGTCCGGCCCCAACTTGTCACCGTGGCAGTGGAGTTGCATTGGTTTGGGAGGATGCATGAACCCAGGTAGCCTTGCAGTCGCCAACTCGCCATTGATGATGGATACACGGACACAACTGATTTGTACGTTTGATTTCCATGGAGACCCTAGCTAGCCGAGCACTTCGATCAATTACGTGACATGTGGCATTGGAAGTCGTCGTCTGTTCGTTAGTTGACCAGATAGAGAGAGGCATGGGGAATTTGGAAATCTACATGTATATTATTTATTATGGAATATAAACTGCTCCTCGAATAGGTACATGCTGGAAGAATAATCGAGCGGTGCACCAGATCGAACCAATGGGAAACGTAGTTTGACCACGGGGTTATTAATAGAATAGAATAGAATAGAACGTGTTCGGAATAGTTTGTCCATGGCATGCCGTGCCTCACAATCCATGGTACATTTTTTAATTTCTTGCAGGTACAATTTTTTCGTTGACCGGCCCTTTTGTTTTGGATCCTTTGTTATTTTCTATATCGACTACCATTCCTAATATTCCCTCGTTACCAAATATAAGTCAACGTATCAGAGTTGTCTTATGTCGACCCTTTTGTATCTTATCATATTACTGATTTTTTTTATTTATAAAAAGGAATATCAACATCTACAGAATGAAATAAGTATACTATGTCATGATATACATAAACTTTTGTGGTTTTCTATAAACTTCGATAAATTTACAAAAGTTTAATTTAGAATCTCCTACAACTAAAAAGAACAAAACATGGACATCTTTTGGTGCGACATTTGTTTCGGTTCGTCTGTCTGCCCACCCCGTGCGATACCCCGCGCGATAAAAAAAGAAACTGTCATCCCTGCGATCCCCGCCTGCTTTGAAGTAAACAAATCGATCACCTGAGGCCACATGCATGAAAGGAAATAATAATCATGCATGGAAGGAAACAATAATCATGCATGGGAGGAAACAATCATGCATGGGATGAAACAATAATCATGCATGGAAGAAAACAATAATCATGCACGGAAGGAAACAATCATGCATGGAAAGAAACAATAATCATTTACTTTTTTTTAAATAGTGATCTTCAATTCGGAGCCCTTCATGCAGTTTAATAATGGCTGTGGAGCTAGGCTTGCGAGAACTTACTCTTAATTGGGTTGCGAGCCAGGGATGTAGCACTTCAATAGATGTCTTGGTTGGGTTCTACAATCGTAAAAAATTGATGGTGCTGATAAGACTGATAATCCTGTAACTCTGCAGTACCTTTCTTTTTCTTTAAAAAAAAAGAGGACAAATGCTACTTATGGTCGAATCCATGTTCTTTTTGTTGTTTTGATTTGATGCGCACAGCCCACAGCTCACATGTTAACTTTCAGATGTGTTTGTAAAGAATCAAAAGGAGTTTGCCTAATGCCAATCATTCTTGTCGTCTTTTTCATTCTTTATATTTATACTAGGTAGCGTGCCTATGCGTTGCTACGGGGTAACTAATAATTTATACTAAAAACACACGGATCGCACGATAAGATAACAATACTATAAAAATTAAATACCAATATTAAAGTGACATTTAATCCAAAAGGCAAAGTTTATGAATTTAACACAATCACGGAGTGCGCGGCGTCGCAGGCTCACAAACTTTACTTTATAGACCTTTTCGTGATGCGGCTAAGATAATGTTTTATATTGGCAGGAAGAAATCTCTGATATCCATTTCTTTCATTATAATCTATTTATCTGGACAATGTTTGAGGTCAGGGCACGGTTGTAGTTTTTAGTAGCTTTGCGATATTGTCCGAAGCTATGAGATGATTGATGTCTTGCAATGATCCTTTCATTAATTTAGTTTTCTATCTATGTTTAATTGTTTATTCAGTCTATTTTATAGGCACGTCGGTAGATAATGGATGACAAAATTCAAGCATCCATAATTTATCTCTTTGACTTTGAGCATGAGTTTTGTTTTTATTTTTTAATTGATATATTGTCCTTCTGTTTTTACCGTAGCGTTAGCACGGGCATGCATGAAAAACGAAGATGTCTTTACACTGCAGAAATCTTTCAAAAAGATCATGCATAGATTATTCTTGTATTGAATATTATATATATACAATCACCTAAATATTCTAATTAAACTACAAAATTTTGAATTAGGATATGAGGTAAGACATGCAAACAGATATTTTAAAACTACCTGTAGAGTCTAAAGAACTTAATAAATAAATCCTTCTGGAGGTAATGCAAATTCTCTTTAATCTTTCATTTGGGTGTAGTTAGTGTTATCATAGTACCCATATATATTCATGGGAAATAAATCGTGGACAAAACGTGGACACTTTTTGGTACGATATTCCAACATGGGTCTATCGTCGGGCCAATATCCTTGAGACAGATCACATATAGAATGAGAGTTCCTCTATGAGATTGCTCACAAGAGACTCAGACTTATATCTGATCATGATAATGTTGAATTGCTTTGCATCAAAAGCATCAGCAATGAGAAACGGGGACATAGATTTTAGTATGCATAGTGGAGGAAAACTCAACCTTGGCTTTCTCAGCAGCTTTTCTGAGCCTTTGCAGAGCTAACTTGTCTTTACTTAGATAGTCAAGAGGTGCACCATAAAATTATGCACCACTAAGAAAAATGTCACCATTGATTGCCTTGACCTGAAAAATATGTCGAAATTAAGAATTACAACACTTAATTCAATATCTTGGAACAGACACTTAAGTGGATACCTTATTCTACAATATATGTCTGTGTGGAATAGTCCTAAAGCCACACATATTTATACGGTGAGTATAACATACTTTGTTTTAAAATTTTATGAGAGATTTTTTAAGACACGCAGTATTATCTATGTGACAGGCACTAATATTTATATATATACTCGAACCTGTGTGTACATGATTATATGGAGATACAGCGGAACTTATTCATGGATTTATTAGCACATGAAAGAAATGGATATCGGAGAATTATTTCTGCCGATATAAAATATTATCTTAGCCATATCACGAAAAAGTCTATACAGTAGAGTTTGTGAGCCTGCGACGCCGTGCTATTCGTGACTGTGTTAATTTCACGAACTTTGCTTTTTGAATTAAATATCACTTTAACGTCGGTATTTAATTTAACATTATTGTTATCTTATCGTGCGATCCGTGTGTTTTTAGTACAAAAGATTTAGTTGTCCCGTAGTAACGCTCAGACACGCTACCTAGTAACTATAAAAGTCTTCCCACCCTTTCATTAAAGCGACGTGGTTTGGCTTGGGCAATTGGGTGATGTCTCTTTGGAAAATTTCCAAGGACCACAGCGGCACTTATAAAAACAGAAATTGATCCCTCTAAAAATTATACTGATTTGAAAATGTGTTGGAGAAGAGAAAATAAAATAACATAAAACTTCTCGGTGTACCGCTGTGTTCATCGATACAGTTATGCTTTTTTTTATAAACAGATGTAAATAGTAAGTATGTTGTCACTTTGTTATCCTTAAATATTTTTTCGACCAATTGTTATTCTTAAATCTGAAGGTCCAATGTCCGCTAGGTGTTTATTGGGGCAGGCATTATATGTGTGCTGCCGTAACTATACGTGCTACTGTGCTACACACGGCAGTGGCACGTGCAGTTACTACGGCGCCGTTCGGCACGGCTTTAGGCTGTCCGCACCGCAGAGCGCTAAAGCGGCCGGTACGCTAGTGGTGGCGTACTGCGCGCCCGCACCGCGCGCCTGCAATGCGCGCGGTAGCATACCGGCTGTACAGGAAACCGCTAGAGCTAGTGCACGCGAGAGGCCACGCTAAACAGAGGTAGCAACACTGTAGCGAGAGAGAGTTGGTGAGAGAGAGTAAGGGGGGGAGGTGAATAAAATATAGAATAGTTGATATAGAGTATGGGATAGAGATAACACATGTGCGGAAGAAATGGATATAGAGTAGAGAATCTCGATGACTAGGATAGAATATTCCTTTTAAGAGATGGAAATAGAGGTGGATGAGTGCGGATAGCCTTAAAGTTGTCCTAAGCTATTTTGTACCTCACGGAATAAAATAAAATATCTTTATCTAGAAAGCTCCTTAAATCATGCTCTCATAGAGGTTTGAGGCAGGATGATGACAAAAAAAATAGTGGCTCTACCCGGTTTTACCTCGTCCTGGTGGGCCCTGCATAGTGTTGTGTGAGAGCATGCTGTAATAAGCTCTATATGTGGAGCTGTTTTGCCAAACAGTTTACTAGAATGGCTCCAACTTCACCGATGGAGTTGTTCATGGAGCTAAAGCACAAAAAATGGCTTCAGTAATGAAGTGGAGCCGCGCCAAACGGAGCCTACATGTTGATCTCTATGCGTACAATGATTGTATATGTTTAGTGTTCAGAGAAACACATTAGTTACGCCAGTGGGCGCAGTTGCAACAACATGAAGATAACAAGAAACACAACTTCCAAGTTTATCGATCATTAAAGACAGACGCAACGAACTTCTTTGTCTACTTTGGATGGCCAAACAATTTTAAAATTGATATTTGAGTTTGACACTTGTGGCTTTTTGTTTTTAAAATCATAATAATTCGTGTGAACCATTTGGTTTTAAGAGATGAAGCAGGATTTGGGTTGGCGGTCCTTAACGATCAAATCTGACAACCAATTACTATCCAAAGCGGGAGTAATAAACAAATTTTTGGCACATTTGCTTTTACTATTAACCTAGTTCCACTTGTATTGGAAGAAACATGTTTTGTAGGACATACACTTGAATACAAGTGGAAAACAAGACAAAAGATGTAATTCAGAAAGCGTAATGCAGAAATACGCAATGAAACAAATGGAGAAGCCCACCTTCACAACAAAACCTAGGCCGAGCACCACCGGGGGAGTAACCTAGGCCTAGCCAGCAGCCCACCAGAGCAAGGCGGTGGCCAGCAGGGCCAGCCTTGGTGCAACCGCACCAGGGGTGCGCCCGCACCCCAGCACCGCCTCTCGGGCCCACCTTGCTCTAGCGGTTGCATGGTGGCATGCTGAGGTGGCTCTCGGTGGTTTCTAAAAATACCTACGCCAAACCAACCATGGATTAGTATAAATAGGAGGATAGAGCTCACCTTCAAAACACACACCATTTTGGAGCTAAACACCTCACTACCACCTCTTGTATTTTTACCTTTAGTAGTCTTTTGTGAGCTAGTAAAGCTATCAATGAGAGCTTGGCTCCTTAGAAGAAGAGACATCTCGATATGAATACTATGAAGAGTTCTTTTAAAGTTTTGCTCTCATATTATATAGTTGTGCTATTGAATTAGAGTATAGTTTACATGTTATAATCATGACATATGAACTAGAATATAGTTTGAGTGTTATGATCTTATCATGTGCAACTTTATGCTTAACCATTAATATAACTTATATGAATATAATTAGGGCTAAGTTGAGATGGCGGTTCATTGTGCCTTTGGGTGTGCCCATGTTCTATGCTTGTTGATCTGTAGGGTCGGAGTCCCGAGGGGGATGTGGGTAGTTTCTGTGTAATCGGGCGCGATGCCCGGGTACATAGGGACAGGTGAATGCATTTCCTACTCCACGATTGAGGGATAAGCGGTAGGTGGTGATAGCCCTATCCATCCCTCGTAATCCCCCATATTCGGGTAGGTGTAGGAGTCTAAATGGTCACATGAGGTTGCTGGCAGACCAGTACTAAATGGCCTCCCAACCTATCTTACACTTAGTTCTAACTCTAATCATGTAATTTATATGATCATTAACTGTTCTTTGCATAGCTATATTAGAACATGCCTGCTCCACTTAGGATTATTGTTTTATTCTTTATTTTCCTTTTATCCTTGAGCTTGGCCCAAGTGTGTGTCCACTATCCTGAATATACCATTTTTACCCCTGTCATATACTAATGGTTTACTATGCAAGTATGTAATCTTGTTCATATCTTTGTTAGACTCGTATACCTTGCCCTCCTTTGGGAAAATATAAATAACGATACCCTGAATACTTTCGGGTGAAATGCTACAACGATAGATCCGTGCGCTTGCGGATATTACTTTTGTAATCGTTAAGAACTATCGTGGTTGGTGCTTATTAGTGGCATTGCTAAGGTTTACCAAATCTTAGTGATTGTGTTAAGAAACGCCAACAAGCATTTCTGGTGCCGTTGCCGGGGATGGACTTAAAAACTCCATACTTGGTAATTGCGTTTAGAAATGCCAACAAGCATTTTGGCGCCGTTGCCGAGGAAGGCATAGGTTAAAAGAATCTAGAATGACATGATCATGATCACATGCATGTATGGGTAGCCATTGTTTATATAGGCTAACTTTGCTTGTTTTCTTTCTGTTGTGGATGAAAATAGGACAGTGTATGAGTGGTTTCGACCTGTCGAATAACTACACAAAAAACCCAGAGGCACTCCTATGGAAGAGCCTGTTTCGTGCCGTTTCTTCTTCTATACTCCACTGGCAAGTGAACCAGTCACCTCCGTACCATCCGCTACTACCGCTATGGCCAAGACACTCCGCGACTACTCCACCCCCACTGTTGCCAATGTGCCCATTGGGCTCGCTGTCAACACGGGCAATGGAAACTTCGAGCTGCGCACTGGCCTGACCACCATGGTGCAGGCAAACCAATTCTGTGGTTTGCCTAGCGAAGATGGAAGTGCACACTTGCAACACTTCTTGGAGCTATGCGACACTATTATCATCAAAGACGTCGCACCAGCTAGCATCAGGCTCTGTTCGTTTCTCTTCTCCCTCACGGGGAATGCGAAACAATGGTTTTACAAGGAGAAGGAAGCTGTCAACACATGGGACAAATGTTTCACGACGTTCCTCACGAAATTTTTCCCCATGGGCAAAACCAATGCCCTGAGGGTGAAAATTTTAATTTTCCAGCAGACTTTAATGGAATCCATCCCGAGGCATGGGAGAGGCTACAGGATTATATCCAGACATGCCCGCACCATGGGATGGAAAACTAGCTCATGCTCTAGAACTTCTATGAGGGGCTTACGCCCATGTCGAAGGGGCACGTAGATGCCGCTGCTCGAGGCACGTTTCTTTCTCTCACCATCATTGGAGCCACGGCTATCTTTGAAAAGATGGAAGCCAATCAGAGTTGGGGGAAGAAAGAAAACAACAAAAAGACATGCATACCATGAAGGAGGCGGATATGCTTGCCGCAAAAATGGACTTGTTATTAAAAAGACTTGACGAGCGTGCCACCGACAAGGAGACAATGAAAGGCACTGTCAAGGCCATGGACTCGCAAATGACTTGCGAAGTCTGTGGAGAAGTCGACACTCGGGGAATGATTGCCCCGAAACTCGTGAAGACGCCGCAGATATCAACAACGGGTTCGGATAGCAAAATAATAACGGGTGGAACAACCAGTCCCGCCCACAAGGAGGTAACAATAATTATAATTCAAATTTCAACTCAAATTTTAATTCAAATCAACCTTCCTTGAAAGACCTGGTCTTAGGCCAGGCTAAAATTAATGAAAATATCACTAAAAAGTTGATGTATAATGATAAAATGATTGAAAATATTAATTCTAAAATTAAAAGTTTATCCTCCTCCATCAAGAATCAATTAAGTTTTAATAAAATGATTGAAACTCAAATTGCTCAAATAGCTGCCGCTATTCATGTCAACCATTCGAGGAAAATCTCGGGGCAACCCGAGAATTCCCCCGAGATTGTTCATGCAGCTACAGAGCAATAGAGGAGGAGAAGTCTTACCAACGGACTATAAATGCCGAGCCCTTGCTGAAGGTAAATCGGTAGTTATCTTTTAAAAATTAAAAAAATTAAAATTTTCAAAATTCAAAATTTAAAATTTTACTTCAAAATAAACTTTTTAGAAAAGTAAAATAAAATCATTTTCTAATAGTATAGATTTTTCTCTTATCATTTCTTATTTTTAAAATATTTATGTAAATTCAAAATATAATAAAAAGCTTTGTTAAAAAATCAATTTCGTGAGCAAAATTTTGAAACCAAGGGAAGCACCAATGGCTACATCTTCAAAATGGTCGTTGGGAGCAACCTGCCAAAGGAGGGATCGAGCGGGCACACCAGGGGTGTGGGTGCACTAGGGGTGCGGCCGCACCCTACCTAGCGCCGCTACAGCTGCTACTGCTCCAACGACTCCTAGCCGTTGCATCCTCGCCCTCTCAGCCGGTGCTCCCTTTTATAAATACCGAGAGCTCGGGTTGAGGCCCTGCTCATCCTCACACTGTCCATTTTTCACTCCCTCTCACTCTCTTTGCTTCACCACTTGCAAAATATTTTTCCACAAAGCTTGAGAGCAAGGAAACTCTACTGAAAATTCCTAAACTCAAGACCACCAAGTCAAGCTCGTGGGCTGTTTGATTTATTTTCGCTAATGTAACCCATTTTTGAGCTTGTTGTGTTGTTTTTGCCATGGGCAAGTTCGGTAGGAAGCTCATCGGTGCTTTCAAGAAGGTTGTAAGAGCAAGCTCAAGTCGCTCCCGTGAAAGCTCAAGCGCATGCTACACCGAGCCTGAAGAGAGCCCGATGCATGAAGATAAAGAAACCAAGCCGCCGAAAGAGCAAGAGCAACCAATGGAGGAAGGTGATGATGATCCACACCTTGATTTGGAGGGAGATCGGGAGATGCAAGCGTAGAACCTCATCAAGAATCATGAGTTTGTCCACATGCCTGCATATGATCCCGACCTTCTCTAAAAGATAGGTATGGACACCGAATTCATTACCATCTGGAAAGCCATTGGATGGGAGAACGCTGCTCCCATTGACGAGCTAGGTTCTCAGCTCCTAACAATTCAATTCTTATGCTCTTTGCAAGAAGTTGAGGGTGGGATTACTTTCTATCTTTTTGAGAAAGAATATTATCTTACATGGAGGAATCTCAGTTCTCACTTAGGCTTTAGTACAAAATGCTCAATTGAGTTAGATCATGCTCTCAAAGGTTTTAATCGCCATGAATTTTGGAGAGTAATTTCAGGTCAAAACGTAGTTGGCAAGTTTCAAACTCGAAATATGAATATTCACCATCCTACTTTGAGGTTCATGCATCGATGGATTGCCATGACTTTGTTTGCTAGACAAGTATTCAATTTGTTTACCATGCGGAAATGCAAATTCTCTATGCTATGCTTAAAAAGACTTAAATTTCTCCTATGAAATAAATTATTCTTAAACATTGGTTAGAAACATTCAAGGCTTCTACATTTATCTCTTGCACGTCCCTTATGACTCGTATTGCCGCTAGTATTGGTGCATTGGATGGACAAGATGTGACATACTTCTCTACTCCACGCATCGATATTGATGAGCACTACTTGATGCAAGGGCATCATTTGAAATATGATGATACGAAATATGATGATACAGGGAACCTTGTGTTTTTCTTCCCGGGGTATACAAACGAGATTCTGTTACCGAACCCAGAATTCTCTTTGTATAAGTCCTCGGAGCTAATTTTCACTCTTGTCGAGCAAGAGGAAGCATGTAGGAGTTCTATTTCTCACAGGGCAACAAGGAGCAGGACTAGAAACGAAGCAGGCGGCTCTCAATAGCCACCGCCAACACTGATGCCACTTGTACCTCAGGCGTACCATGCGGAGTGGTTCCTTGCCATGTAGATGCCTGGGTTCACACCCGAGTACCAGCCTGGCTAGGGGCACACCTGAAAGCCATAGTTTGGTTTTGGATAATTGATGAAACCTAGGACTAACCTTTGATCTAAGTGTGTGATTTAGACAAGGTGGTCCAATCCAAATTGTGGAGCTAGAAGATGGTCATGGTGAATGAGATGGCCACATGTGATGATGATCAAGTGCTCAACTTGAAAAGAAGAAAGAGAAAAACAAAATCCAAGGAGATCAAGGCAAATGTATCTAATATGATTTTGTTTTGGCACTTAAGACACCATAGAGGGTGCAAGTGCATTTAGGATAGATAGCCGTACTATAAAGAGGGGAAATCTTTGGCAAATCGGTTTATCAAGTGCCACTAGGTGACATGATTCTTGTATATGCATTTAGGAACCTAGTGTGCTAACTTTAACCCATGTAAAATGCTTTGAAAAATGCTAACACATGTGCACACAAGTTCTACACCTTGTGTTTAGCAAGTTGGAAGCAAGGGTGAAGTGGTTGTTGAGTTTGAAAAAGAAAAGTAGAAGAGTTAGGGGCGTCGAACCCTAGCTCAGGAGACATTGGACCCTGCCTGGTTGGGTTCGATGGTCTACCCGAGAGCGGCAGCTTGAGTGCCGCAGCATTGGACCCTCCCGATCAAACGCGTTGGACTGACCGCGTGCACTGTTCAACTTCGTGGGAGAGAGCGAGGCGCGCGAGGGTGTGACGCATGGTAGCGTCAGACCGCCCCTGGGTCCAACGAAGGGCGTGGGACCGGTGTTCGACGAGTTTTGCCCTCTCTAGACCTTATTGGACCGCATCAGACTTGCTTGGTGCGTGGTCCTATGGTGGGTCCGAGGCTCAGTTCGACAACAGCGATGAGCGCATGACAGAGAGTTGTTGGCAGCAATGGTCGTCTCAATTGAATAGGGACGCGTGGCAGCTCAGGAGTGGCCGCGGTAGGGTGTTGGACCCTGTGTTGGATAGTCCAACGCCCCTGCAGGGATGGTCTGATGGTCCTCCATGAGGCATACTGGCTAGTGGAGCCTTGAGGGCTCTATAAATAGAAGTGGCTCGGCTTTGGCTCACTCTCTTGCACATTTTGACCTGTGATACATCCTTGTGAGCCTAAGCAAACACCTCCTACTCATCTCCATCTTTGATTCATCATCATAATGAGATTGTGAGTGATTCCAAGTGCATTTGTTTGAGTGATTGTATCTAGTGGCACGTGGGGATTGTTGTAGCTACAGATTTCTTGTTTCTCTTGGTGGTTGCCACCACCTAGATGGCTTGGAGCAGCGAAGAAGCTTCGGCACATGTTAGTGATTATTCGTGGCTGGCTTCGGTGATTGTGAGGGGTCTTGTACCTTCCCCGACGGAGAGCCGAAAGGTAACTCTAGTGGATTGTTCATGTCATTGAGTTACCTCACTTGTGGATAGGTTCTTGCAGTGTCTATTTGTTGGACGAGGTTTGTGCAACACCTCTTGGCCGCCGAACCACCAAGTGTTGGTCGACACAACGGGGACTAGCATGTCGGTAAGCACGTGAACCTCGAGAGAAAAATCATGTGTCATTCTTGTAATTGAATTTCTTTCGGTGATTGGTGGTCATCATATTATGATTGGTTCATTCCTCGGCACAGCTGTATAATCACCCTACTCACTCCTTTACATTCCTTGCAAACTAGTTGTCAAGCTCTTCAGTGTAGTTAGTCTTTGAGAGCTTGTTAGTTTGGTTAATATGGCTCTTTAGTTAGTCTTTTAGAGCACACTAGCTTAGTGAGCAGTGACCTAACTTGTTGTGTGCCTAGTAATCATAGCAACTAGAATTGTTTAGATAGGTGGCTTGCAACCCTTGTAGAGCTAGAACAAAATTGCATTAAGCCGTTTGTTGTACTAATCAATTGCTCTAGTGCTTCATAGAATTTTTAAATAGGCTATTCACTCCCCTCTAGCCATATTTGGACCTTTCAACACCCCGCAACCACACGATGCCAGTGGATCGAGATGGCACAAGGCCAACGATGCAGCATGGAGACATGCTCACTCCTCCGATTCCGAGGGACTACCACCACCTATCCAGCCACCACAGTCTACTTCGGATCGTCGCGAGCTAGACGGCATCAACACACGCCTGAGAGGACTGGAGATCCGCATAGGTGAAATTTAAAATACATGTGCAAGATATGACCTAGTGGCGGCTTCAGTAGCAGCAACAGATGGCGCAAATGAACGCGCTGTTGATGCAACAGCACGACGCGTAGGTGGCCTACTGGCGGTCCATGGGATACAATCCTGGACCATAGGCCATGAGCTAGCTTGGGGAAAGACCCCTGCTGAGATAACTTGTATCTTTTATTTTTCGTATTTTAAATTTTCGTATTTATTTTTCTACATTTATTTATTTATTAGCATTAAAAATTGAAAAAATTAAAAATACCAAAAAATGAAATATGATAAAAATACCAAAAATATGAATTCCACTCTTCATATGTGTTTTAAGAATTTTTAGTTTCTTCTAAGTTAAAATGATAAATAGTTGCTCTGTCTATAATTCATCTGTGCCTAGGCTGTAACTTAATATTCCCCAAGATTTAAGTTTGTTAGCTAAAAATGACTCATCCTAAAAACTTGAAAACTTATGAGTTGCTAATGCTCCTTTTCTAAGTTGTTACGAGTTATGATATGGTACAAATAGAATTTACTATGATTTTGTTCTAAGAGAGACTAGACATCCGGAGTTTTAAATTTCAAAAATGCTAAAATTCAAAGTTCCTCAATCATTATGAATACCTACCAAGGCCATATGACATGATTCAAATTCAAACCTTAGTCATATGCTACTTGTTTGAGCATTGAGCTTTGTCAAATTGTTGTGACCCTTGTTGAGATTCTCATCATGCGTCCATGATCAAGACACACATACACCCATAAATAAAATGCTAACTCTTACACTGAGTTACACAAAAACATACTTTTTCTGTCCACCAAAATAATTATTCTATCCATTTATCATGAGTCTCTCTTTCTAAAGTTTCATATGCCAAAAGAATAGTATGGGCAATGCTAAAAAAATAAGAAGGAAAAGAAAAGAAAAATATCCATGCCAAAAGGCATAAGAGAAAAAAAATGCATGCCAAAGAGCATAAAGAAAAGAAAAGAAAAAAGAAAGAAAGAAAGATAGCCCATACTTTCAAATAAAAGGCATTTATTCAAAAAGAGAGAGATTTATGATTCGAAGGAGTACAAAAAATATTTAGAATTAGGAAATTATAAAAATTTCACACACTTGCACGTCTTGATCAATGTGTATGACTTGCATCTCCTTGAGGTTCGGTTTTTGACTTTGCAAAATATATGATGCAAGTATGCCTCAATTTCATACCTACCCAAAACTCCACGAAAAAGCCTTTAGTGGTAGGATGAAAAGAAGGCAATATCAAAATGTCTTGGTGAGGTTTCATACACATTGAGCGATCAAGAGAATCATTTGAGGAACTTACTTTTATTTTACAAAATTCATAAAACTTCCAGATAGATGGTTAATCGAGGAATGAATGATTGGTGATTCTGTTACAACCGTTCTATCTTGCAACCGCCCGAGAACTTGGAAAAAGCTATATGCCCCACAGGGATCAAGGTAAAAGGGTGGATAAAAATGCTGACTTATTTAAATTGCAGAAGAATACTTTGTTATAGGCATAGCACTTGTGAAATATATTCGGCATAGTAGCAACTCCTGATCAACAACCAAGTACTTAGCTATTTGCTCGGGACAAGCAAAGGTTAAGCTTGGGGGATTTGCTAGCGGTCCTTCACGATCAAATCCGACCGCAATAACTATCCAAAACAAAAGAAATAAACAAACTTGTAGCACATATGCTTTTACTGTTAGCCTAGTTCCACTTATATTGGAAGAAACATGTTTTGTAGGACATACATTTGAATACAAGTAGAAAACAAGAAAAAAGGCGCAATTCAAAAAGCGTAATGCAGAAATACGCAATGAAACAAGTGGAGTAGCCCATCTTCACAACAAAACCTGGGCCGAGCACCACCGGGGGAGCAACCCAGGCCCAGCCAGCAGCCCACCAGAGCAAGGCGGTGACCAGCAGGGCTAGCCCTGGTGCGGCCACACCTGGGGTGTCCCATACCCCCCAACACCACCTCTCGAGCCCACCTTGCTTTGACAGTTGCATGGCGGCATGCTGAGGCGGCTCCTGGTGGTTTCCAAAAATACCTGCGCCAAACTGACCATGGATTAGTATAAATAGGAAGATAGAGCTCACCTTCAAAACACACACCATTTGGATCTACACACCTCACTACCACCTCTTGTATTTTTACCTTTAGTAGTCTTTTGTGAGCTAACAAAGCTATCAAGGAGAGCTTGGCTCCTTGAAAGAAGAGAGACATCTTGGTATCAATAGTATGAAGAGTTCTTCCAAAGTCTTGCTCTCATATTATCAATATAGTTGTGCTATTGAATTAGAGTATAGTTTACATGTTATAATCATGACATAAGAACTAGAATATAGTTTGAGTGTTATGATCTTATCATGTGCAACTTTATGCTTAACCATTCATATAACTTATATGAATAGAATTAGGGCTAAGTTGAGGTGGCGGTTCATCGTGCCTTTGGGTGTGCCCATGTTCTATGCTTGTCGATCCGTAGGGTCGGAGTCCTGGGGGATGTGGGTAGTTTCTGTGTAATCGAGCATGGTGCCTGGGTACATAGGGACAGGTGAATGCATTTCCTACTCCATGGTTGAGGGGTAGGTAGTATGTGGTGATAGCCCTATCCATCCCTTGTAATCCTCCACGTTCAGGTAGGTGTAGAGTCTAAATGGTCACATGAGGTTGCTGGCAGACCAGTACTCAGTGGCCTCCTAAACTATCTTACACTTAGTTCTAACTCTAATCATGTAATTTGTATGATCATTAACTGTTCTTTGCATGGCTATATTAGAACATGCCTTGTAAGTGCATCTAGCCCTTTAGTGGGTTTTTGTGAATTGAATGACAACACCATTAAAGGTCTAATAAGTTTGTAAAGTGTTAAACAGGAAATTGTGTTTATTGTATATACTTTGCATTGTGGAATGAGAAGGGTATATAGGTTCAACAAGAAGGCAAACTTGATGATGTTTCACATAATGTTCAAATAAAGGCCAAAATTGTGTATTGTTGTGTTGGAAGATCATAGAAACAATATAGTTTAAGAGAAAGACAACAATGCAAATGGAGTTGTTGAAATGGTTTCTATATTGTGGGGTATCATAGTATCATGAGAAAACAATCATATTTGGCAAATGGTTAATGAGACATGAGTTGATGATTTTGGATTGGTCTCAATAATGGCTTGCTTATTGTGAACAAGAAGAGTTTGATAGTGGATTAGCTTTGATCAAGGATTGAAGAATGAGACAAGAATGCATAAATGAAGAAATACCAAGCAAAGGTTAAATGGCAAAGGACACAACTCATATTGGATATAAGTCGGTCTCTATGTTGGTTTGCTTGTATGGATAAAGATTTGGAAAGATCACTTTGCATTGATTTGATCAAGCTAGAAGTATGAAGATAGAGATTGAAGTGAGTGTTTGGAATGTCAAGCCAAAATAAAGACGAGATAAGGAATCATGAATTGGCTTGACCACATTGATGTTGATCCATATATGTCTCTATGTGAGTCTAGTTGAAGCTTGATTGATCTGAACTTTCATATCTAAAAGATATTCAAGCAAGGATCACAATATTGAAAAAATGGTTTTTCAATGTATGCTTAGTATGATGTGACTTGAGTATGGCTTGATAAGGTGAAGATAGCAAGGAAAGGGCTTCAAGGCACTAAGCGGAGGTGAAGAAGAGAGTACTTGCATTGAATTGAAGAACTAATCAAGTTATGTGGATTCATATTGTGTTAAGAATCAAATAATTAGTGAAAGTGACTTGAAGCAATGGACTGAGCTCACATGTGTTGGAAAGATTCAAGTAAAAAGATCAACATGTGTTTGCTCGAAGAGATGAGACAAAGATAATTGCAAACCTTATGAAGTAATATTGAGAAAGAGGACAATACATTCAATGGTGGAGCCCCCAATTATAAAAGGATGCGGTGACCAACTCAAAGGTGTTTAACTTCCTTGATATTTTGAATTTAAGCTTGGGAAAAGCCATACTATAAACAAGGATACAATGCACAAGCTTTAATGCGCAATCAAGTGCTCATTTACCCAGCATATATTCTTAAAGCCTCAGCCAAGACAGCAAGCTTTGCAATCCTATCTTTTTCATTTGCCTGGCTTGAGCGGCATTGCCGCTCTCCAAGCGGCACTGCTACTCGAGCGGCACTGCCACGCGTGGAGCGGCACTGCCACGACTTAAAAGTTACCATTGGACAGCATGGCGTATGTCTATCTCCTTCCTACTTCCCCCCAATGGTTAGCTCGACCATTTCCTTCCCTAGTGCGACCAGAGCAGCTCTCTCTCCCCCACTCACCATTGGAGCCCCTCAAGCTTCTCCTTTGCTCCCCTTACAAATCCATGAGAGATTGAGCCTCCAAACTGCATTAGAGATCTCACCAATCTATTCATCTCCTATAGCACTTGGTTCACGTTCAAGCCGATGGATTGTGTTTGTTACTCTTGGAGCTTGCTCCTAGCTAGATAGAGCATCGCCCATGGAGCTTGCCAACTTGTGTGGTAGCCCCAATAGGTTTGTCATCATCCCAATCGTCTAGTGAAATCACCCCTCATCTCAAGAATTCATTCTCTTGACTTGAGAACGAGGATAAGGTTGAAAGAGACCAAAGTCTTAGTGGCTTTCTCAATAACATGGACATAGGTAAGCCTTGGTGGTGAGCTAAACCACAAGATAAATCGGTGTCTCACTTGTGTTCTGGTGATTTGCCTTGCTATATTTGTGTTTGTGGTGATTCTAGGGTTTGGTCATGATCTACTTGCTCGTACACTTCTGCCAACATCTAGGTGGTGGAATAGGCTCTACACTACTCTAGAAACATCAGTAATTTTTGCTCGATCTATTTTTCCTTGGGCAATTTTTGAATTGTGCTTCCGCTGGTGTCTGTGCACGCGGCAGTGCCGCACGTGTGCCCAGCAGTGCCGTCACAGAGCGGTAGTACTGCTCTAGAACTGACAGCAATTTTTGAGTTTTGTTTTAAATAGGCCTATTCACCCCCCCCCCCTCTAGGCAACATCAAGGTCCTTTCAATTAGTATCGGAGCTAGGCTCTCAATTTCAAACTTAACCGCCTTGAGAGACGATGTCGACAATTGAGGAGGTATCTCTATAACTTCTACTTTTAGATGGTTCAAATTATACATCTTGGTCTGCTAGTGTGCTTACTATTTTTAGGGACATGGGTCCTCATATTGAGCGTATTGTAGATGTGAGCATTTCACCTCCTAGTGATGATTTGGCCATTTGATCTAGAGAGGAAGTGAAATGCTTACAACACAATGCTCAAGCTACTAATGTCTTATTTAGTGCTTTGAGTGAAGATGTTTATAATGCCATCATATTTGAAGATGGTGAACCGTTTGATGATGCTCATCTCATTTGGACCATGCTCAAAGAAAGATATGACAAGTCCAAATGTGATGAGAAGTTGCTCTCATTGAAGAAACCACTAGAGGAGTGTTCAACTTCACCGACAAATGAAGAGGCTCAAGTGATTCTCCCAAAAGGCCTAAGTGATTATGCCACATCCACTTCCTCACCAACATATGACTTAATGGAAGGCCATAAAATGGTTGGTGAGAATAATGCTTTTATGTGTGCTACTTCTACTTCCTCTAGTTTTTGTGGTTCTAACATTTTGAAGGAAGAAGAAGCTTGTGATTGGTGGAGGCCAAATGATGAATCCACCTCATCAAGGAGCTCAACTATCTATGCCACTTCTCATGTGTGTCTCATGGCAAAGGGTGAGAAGGTAAAACTCAAATCCAATCCTAAACCTTCTTCCCATAATGACATCTCTAGTAGTGATACAAGTGATTACTCTAGTGATGAAGAAATTAATAACATAACTAAAAATTTAGATAGCAAGACCAAATTCTTCATCACTAAACTAATGGAAGAATTAGAGAGTACTCAAGCCGAGCTAGAATCTAGAGAGGACACTCTTATTAAACAAGAAGATATGTACATTGCTAGCAAGGAAGCTCTTACATTGGAGAGAAGTGAGGTGGACACCTTGAGCAAGACTTTGGCTAAAGAGCAAGAGGCCCATGCTATCACAAAGAAAGCACATATTGCTCTCAAGGAAAAGTATTGTATCTTGGATGGAAAACACAAAGAACTTGAGGAGCAATATAGCATTTTTTGGGATAGCAACTCACATCCCTCTAAGAGAAATGATGCCTCTACTCCTTCCACTAGTCAAGGTTGTGAAAAATGTTATAATCTTGATATGAATATTTATTCCACTAACCTTGCTAATATGGAGGCCATGAGAAAAGAGATTGCTAGGCTCAATGAAATGATAGCAGGAGGATGCATGGATGACATGACTCAAAATGGTGGCAAGAAAATTGAGGAAACAAAAAGGCCACAATACAAGAATGGGTGTCATCCCTCAATCAAAGATAAGCTCAGGCACACAAAAGGAGCCATGACAAATGGTAGGAAACTGGTGAATGGCTTTGAATGTGTACATTTTAAGAGGAAGGAACAGATGGGTACAGTTCAACCAACATAGACCGTGGTAGTGCTGCATCCCAAGGGCGATAGTGTTGTGCCCCGCAAAAATAGGAAGGCTACCAATCTGACTCTTGATCAGACTAAGCTCATAATGAAGATGCCTAGGTAGAACAACAAAGCTCCCAAGGCCATCAAGGTGCAACTTCAACCAAAGAAGACTCTCATCACTTATTTTAAGTGCAAGAAGGAGGGTCACCATGGAAGAGATTGCTCCTTGAAGAAAAAAGAGAAGGGCATGAGTAAGATCCAAGAGAAGAAGAAGATGGCTCATGTAAAGTGCTCCAACATGGGACACAATGCATCTATGTGTTTCAACAAGGTTGATGACCAAGCCACACATCCAAACAAGAAGACAAGAAAAATCAATAGAAAGTGTTATGGATGCAATGAGAAGAGACATAAACTTGGCTTATGTCCTAACAAGAAAAGTGAAGGCCTTGTGTCATCAAGAAAGAGGCTCATCGATAAGGAAGCAAACAAGAAGCTAGAGAAGAAGATTTCTTGCAAGAACAAACACCGCATTTGCTACACTTATCGAGGAAAGGGACATCTAAGTATGGATTGTCCCATGGGTAACACTCCTAAGCTCAACTCATTAATTGATTCAAATTTGCTTAGGAGGCCCAAAAATGACACTTGTGCTAGAAAGGTGATTGGTTCACCACGCGTTAGCACAAAGGCCATTTGGGTGCCTAAGTCTCTTGTGACTAACCTTGATGGACCCAACATAGTTTGGGTACCAAAGTGTGCTTGATGAGTGTTGTAGGTGCTTGAAGGTGATATGAAGCTTTGGGGTACTTGAGCAAGTTTATTGAAAAATATGATTTCAAGCTATCAATCTTATTCATATTGTTTATTCTCTCAAGATTGACCCAAGGACAAATTGATGGTTATATTTCTAACTTCATACTCACCTATGTAATTAGTACCTAACCCTTGCTAGCTAGCCACTTAACTTGTGTAGTCTCTAGTAGTTCACAAATATGTATGTGTTTGTGAATTATTAGGAGTGGCTAGAGTACTTAAAGTTTAAATGAATCATTTGCTATATGATGCTTTTAATGCTCTCTAGTAGAGCATGATCTTATTCATGTTGTAGGTAATGAGGAACCACCTTGTGAGGCAAACAAGCAATTAGCCATTGGTGATATAAGACCACAAGAAGCACAGGCTATAGAAGTGGAAGCTCCTCATGTTGCAGCTGATCTGCACCTGCTGCTGAAGTATGAGCAGCAGTGCTGCTCACACAAGCAGCAATGCCACACAGAGAAGCAGCACTACCATGCCTCTACAGACAGCAGCAGCTGACAATAGTCCAATTCATGGACAAAACCTACAACATGATGATGAGCAAAGTGAAGATGAAGAGACCACCTCGTCCATTATATTCAAAAAGGGTGGTAATAACAAAATCTCAAGTGCATGCTATTATCAAATTTTACTCCTTTGTGCCTCTTGTAGCCACTTAGGAAACTGAAGCACTTGAGGATATACATTGGTTGTTGGTCATGGAAGATATGTATGGTTTCAATTGAATTGATCATCCACAACAAGCAACATACATGACTTAGGTTTCCTTTGTGGACTTCAAACCAAGAATTTCAAGAAAGACAAGAATAAAGAATCAAGCTCAAGTAGAAGCACTTATCACTCACAATTCAAGAACTCTCTACTTGATAGAATCTTGTCTTATGGTAGATTGCCAAATTCTCATTCTTATCTTATGGGCATCTACATGCTATAATGGTTGTAAGTATTTCTTGGCATAATTAAATTTGATAAATGTATTGTTGCCATGACTTAGACATAGAGTGAAATCCCAAGTTCTTAAGTGAATAAAGTGCTATATGAGAAATTCAAATACTTAGAGCACTTACTAAAAGGGAAATTACTCTATGACTAGAGTTGTGAGACTAACCTTTCTCCAAGTGATTTGTGCAGTCTCACTAAATGCGAATGTGTTTCTCAAATGGAGTGTGCTATCATAGGAAGATCATCAATCCAACTATGTGATGTACTCTCTCTCTAGTTAATTTAGAATTGATTCATCGATGTTAGCCACTCGCCATAATATGGCTTAAATATACCCTTTGGACTTAATTGACCAATCATGTATATTCACATTTCCATTCCACTCAAAAGCGTGTGCATGAGGCATCAAGGGAGATTTAGTCCATGTTATGAGGTTTCTATTTTAGTAACCCATTTGCCTTTCACACATAAAAGGTTACTAAATGAGAAACTAGTGCTTGTGTTACTAATGCCCTCTTGTGTTGAGCTTATTTATAGAAAATCAAGAAGAAGAGGTTGTGCTTGTTTAACTGAATAAATCACAAGTCTAAAGGTCACTCTTCACCTAAAGTAAGATGAGGGTGTTAGAGGCTAAAGAGACCAAATTCTCAAGTATTGGATAAAATCAAGTTTAAGGTTGAGTTGGATAAGCTATATTGGAAGAATTCACAAGATTACAAGTATTAATAAGAGGCCTGAATGGAAATAAAGTCTTGGAGGTATTCTCAACCAAATTCACCTCAAGATTGGACAAGAAGAAGAGAAGAATTGGGAATTATCAAATCTGTCCAGAAAATTGAAATTCTGAGTTGGCTGCCTTCAAGCATGGATTTGGAAGTTCAAATACTGATAAATTGGGATGAAACTTTGTGAGCATGCTATACACATCTAATACTTATTTCTGTACAATTGGCATGAAGATTGGTTTAGAAGAAAGTAAGTTTTGAGATGAATTCTGTCAGCTTTAGCATTGCAGTTTCAGACTCTAGTAGTTTTGGTAGAAAATTAATTTGGCTGATCAAATAGAGTCCAAATGAGCTGAAATTTTTATAACAGTTAGAGGACTTATATGTTCACATATCTACCAAATTTCATGCATATTGGACTAGTAGTCTGGGAGATAAGAATTGTGCTTCAAGAAAGAAATAATCTGAAAATTCACTGGATGAAATTGGATGGCATTGTATCAACAAGATTAAATTGGCTCTCAAGTTGGTTATGAAGAATCAATAAAAATGAGATGCATCAGTTTGGTCTAAAGGAGTTGCAATGAAAGAGAAAGACTCATACAAGGGTCTAAAGGAGTTGCAATCAATTACAAGTAGCAGCAAGTAGTTGCAACTAGTTGGAACTAAAAGAAATCAGTTGCAGGCTTTTAGAAATAGCAGCTGAAATCAATTGAAACTAGACGAAACTGGTTGACTTTAGCAGTTACAAGTAGCAGAAATAAGTTACAATCAGTTGGAACTAGCTGAAATCAATTAGAAGCAACTACAACCAGTGAAACTAATCGGATTGCAAGCAGCTTGAAGGAGTTTGAATCAGTTGGAATATAGTGTAAACTTCTCCCTTGACCTCATAGTATTGATATGCATGAGCATACTTTGTGTACTCTTGTATGCATAAATTGAGGAGTTTAGCTTATATCTTATGAGACTAATGGCTTCTTTCAAGTTCATATTGAATAGTCTCACACATTGGAGAAAGAAGAACATCAAAGGAGGATGGATGGTTCCAATGGAATCTTTGGGTACTCCAAAGGTTATTCTAGGAGGTCTCGGTCTTTATAAACCAAGTGCTTCTAATCTAGTGTCGGATGCCCTAATCCTTTAGTGGAACCAAATCTGAATGAGTTGGAGAAAAGAATTGAAGAGTGGACTTTCATTGTTATTTCTCCTCTCAAGAGCTCATCAAGTGCACATGATCCATCCCATTGATCACCCAGGATCTTGTCAACAAAGAGTGGTAACTCCTAGTTTACAATTTGCAAATTTCATGAATTTTACCTTTTTGCTCTCTATGTGGGTTGCCTTAGGTAAAGAAATAACTAGGAACCTAATATGGATCTTGGATGATCACAAGAACTCAATTTCACCACATTTCATCAAGTGAGAACTATGGCCATCCAAATCATTGAAGTCTCATTTATGATGGTCATGACAATCAAAATTTGTGTGCTGATCTATCTACCTTGGTGGTGGTATGTTCTTTGGCATAATTTCAATTATTGCAAATTTGTTATGCCTTGACCAAGATATAGGATGAACTCCTCTAGACTCTTAAAATGATTCAAGTGCATTTCACAAGTAATTCGAGTATTTGATGCACATATTAAGGGGGATCCCATTCTATGTCTCGTGTCTTTTGAGACTAACCTTTTCTTCTAGTGATTTGTGTAGCCTCTCGGTGAGAATGAGTTTCTCATGGGTATGGTACATTGACTCAATCCAAATTGGTAAAGTTATCTCTCATATTCATTTAGATTGTATTTTTATCTCTTAAGTAGCTACTCTCCATAATATAGCTTAAATTCCCTTGTTTGGACTTAATTGACCAAAAGTGCATATGTTCTTGCCTTCCACATATATATGTATGCATTATCAAAAAGGGGGAATTTAGTCTATGTTATGAGGTTTTGCAATTAGTGACTTACATGCCTTCCACATCTAAAGGGTCACTAGTTGTGAAACTATAGCTTGTGCAATTTAATTCTATCTCTTGTCTTTGTGAGCATTCCCTAGGTGACATTATGAGATACGAGCATTCTTTCCAATTGGCATCAACTTGTGAAGATTCCTTTATTTGGTGTCAAAATTATGAAGATAATATTTCAATTGGTACTGGTGGAAAATCTTTTAATTTGGTATATCAAGAAATATGTCTTCAACTGGTACCTCAAAATGACAACAAGAGCTAGCAATGGACTTTCCACCTAAATCAAACACAAGATCTCCTTGAAGATGATGATGAAGAGAGATGGGCACAAATGAAATCTTTTTGCATAAAGAAGTGCTAAGCCCATCAAAGCACTAAATTGAACTAATGAAAATCATTATCATGGTGGAGATTATGAGGCTTAGAACGAAGGTATATCGCTCCATGAACTCTTGTATTACCTTTGTGCATCTAGGCCCCTTACATGCTAGTGTGTGCATGTGTATGCAATACACTGGGTCACACCATGAGTTTGTTCTTATGGTGACGATTAAAGAATGAGTTAGTTATTTGGTTGATACCTCTTGTGGTGATGGTGTGAGTTAGTCTCATGTTAAAAGTGTCATCTAGAGTGAGGTATGAGCTAAATATGCTAACTTCTCAAGAATCTTGACTTAAATGATTGCATACTTTGTTTGGTAGAAAACTCAAGAGAGAAATCCTATATGCTGAACTTTTACCAACCTCTTGTCCTCACTTGTCTACCATTATTTCTTCCTTTTGGTGGAGAGATCCTTTTTGGAGATTAATGCCAAAGGGGGAGAAATATTGGGGGAGAGTGTAAGAGAGGAGAGATTGATGTGTGGATTTAAAGAGGTAAAAGAGAGGCATATAAGATTTTTTAATTTTTATTGTGTGGTGTGTGCAAAGATAGTTTAAATTGATGCTCTTGATAAGGATCATTTATGCTAGTGTGTGACATTCATGCCTCGAATGTTGTATTGTTTATTTTGTCTGACTGCCACTGTGCGGCAGTGCTGCGCTCACTAGCAGAAGTGTCGCACATGACAGCTTCAAAAACTTCTTGAGTGCATGAACTGCCATGAGCATCACATTTATCATGATGACACCTTGCACCACATGGATGCTAACATATAAGAGAGTTCCTACACTTCATCTTGAATATGTGCATTTGGCATTTGAGGACAAAATTTGAAATTCTATTCTATGCACACATTTAGGGGGAGCTCACTATATCATAGGATTCAAAATCTTATTTATCAATCTCATGTAAGCTTTAATTGTGTTGTCATCAATCACCAAAAAGGGAGAGATTGTAAGTGCATCTAGCCCTTTAGTGGGTTGATGAATTGAATGATAATACCATTAAAGGTCTAACAAGTTTGCTAAGTGTTGAATAGGAAATTGTGTTTATTTTATACACTTGTGGATTGTGGAATGAGAAGGGTATATAGGTTCAACAAGAAGGCAAACTTGATGATGTTTCATATAATGTTCAAATAAAGGCCAAAATAGTGTATTGTTGTGTTGGAAGATCATAGAAACAATATAGTTCAAGAGAAAGACAACAATGCAAATGGAGTTGTTAAAATGGCTTCTATGTTGTGGGATATCATAGTATCATGAGAAAGCAAGCATATTTGGCAAATGGTAAATGAGACATGAATTAATGATTTTGGATTGGTCTCAATATTAGCTTGCTTATCGTGAACAAGAAGAGTTTGATAGTGGATTAGCTTTGATCAAGGATTTAAGAAAAAGAATGCATAAGTGAAGAAATACCAAGCAAAGGTTAAATGGCAAAGGACACAACTCATATTGTATATAAGTCGGTCTCTATGTTGGTTTGCTTGTATGGATAAAGATTTGGAAAATCACTTTGCATTGATTTGATCAAGCTAGAAGTATGAAGATAGAGATTGAAGTGAGTGTTTAGAATGTCAAACCAAAATGAAGAGGAGATAAGGAATCGTGAATTGGCTTGACCACATTGATTTTGATCCATATATGTCTCTATGTGAGTCGAACTAAAGCTTGATTGATCTAAACTTTCATATCTAGAAGATATTCAAGCAAGGATCACAATATTGAAGAAATGGTTTTTCAATGTATGCTTAGTATGATATGACTTGAGTATGGCTTGATAAGGTGAAGATAGCAAGGAAAGGGCTTCGAGGGACTAATCAGATGTGAAGGGCAAGCGATGGCTTAAGGACCAAGGTACCATGGCTAAGGTGAATAAGAGAGTACTTGCATTGAGTCAAGGAACTAATCAAGCTATGTGGAGTCATATTGTGTTAAGGATCAAATCATTAGTGAAAGTGACTTGAAGCAATGGACTGAACTCACATGTGTTGGAAAGATTCAAGTCATAAGATCAACATGTGTTTGCTTGAAGAGTTGAGACAAAGATAATTGCAAACCTTATGAAGTAATATTGAGAAAGAGGACAATACATTCGATGGTGGTGTCCCCAATTATAAAAAGATGCGGTGACCAACTCAAATGTGTTTAAATTATTTGATATTTTGATTTTGAGCTCAGGAAAAGCCGTACTATAAAGGGGGATACAATGCACAAGCTTTAATGTGCAACCAAGTGCTCATTTACCCACTATATATCCTTAAAGCCTCAGCCAAGACAGTAAGCTTTACAATCCTATCTTTTGAGTTGCCTGGCTTGAGTGGCACTGCCGCTCTCCAAGCGGCACTACTGAGACTTAAAAGTTACCATTGGACAACAGGGGGTATGTCTATCTCCTTCCTGCTTCCCCCCAATGGTTAGCTTGGCCATTCCCTTCCCAAGTGTGACCAGGACAACTCTCTCTCCCTCACTCACCATTGGAGTCCCTCAAGCTTCTCCTTTGCTTCCCTTGCAAATCCATGAGAGTTTGAGCCTCTAAACTCCATTAGAGAGCTCGCCAATATGTTGTTCATCTCCTATAGCACTTGATTCATGTTCAAGCCGGTGGATTGTGTTTGTTACTCTTGGAGCTTGCTCCTACCCAGCTAGAGCATCGTCCATGGAGCTTGCCAACTTATGTGGTTGCCCCGAGAGGTTTGTAATCACCCCAATCATCTAGTGAAATCACCCATCATCTCAAGAGTTCATTCTTTTAACTTGAGAACGAGGATAAGGTTGAAAGAGACCAAAGCCATAGTGGCTTCCTCAACAATGTGGACATAGGCAAGCCTTGGTGGCGAGCTGAACCATGGGATAATTAGGTGTCTCACTTGTGTTCTTGTGATTTGCATTACTATATTTGTGTTTGTGATGATTCTAGGGTTTGGTCCTGATCTACTTGCTCGTGTGCTTCCGCCAACATCCAGGTGGTGGAATAGGCTCTACACTACCCTAGGAACATTAGTAATTTGCTCGATCTACTTTTCCTAGGGAAGTTTTTGAATTGTGCTTCCACAGGTGTCTGTGGATGCGGCAGTGCCGCACGTGTGCCCGGCAGTGCCAACAGGCATTTCTGGCGCCGTTGCAGGGGATGGACTTAAAAACTTTATACTTGGTAATTGCATTTAGAAATGCCAACAATTTGTTTCCTTCGTCTAAAAGACAAAGAAAATTAATTCAGGAAGCATGCCTGCTAAGCACGTGTTTGGATGCCTAGTCTAAAGTTTAGTTGAAAGTTAAGGGCCAAATTTTATTCCACTTTAGCTCCCTTGTGTGATCTAATGAAGATATTTTTTAAGGTTGGCTAAATCTTAGACAACACCTTTTTTGTTGAATACACAAAAGGTTTGCGCATCTTTGTACTAAGAACAAGAAATAGTGAAAGTTACAACGACGCGCCATGAATGGCACACTAGGGGGATAGTGTTGTACAATCAGCTTTGCCCTCCCAGGCAGAAGGATATCATAGCCTATTACTCAGTAATCATGCTACCTATCCATCACTGACGATCAGACACGCTGGCCTGCGTGGTGCCTCGACCACCTCGGCTGCTCTCCCTGTGGGTCCGGGAAGAGCTATCTCATTGCCTCAGCATGCGAGGGGTTGAGTTGGTCAATGAAGATGCTATCATAGGCATTCTGGTCTGCCATGGAAGGTCTCGCCTGTTCATCGATGAAACCCATCCACTTCATCATTAGTACCTCTCCTCGCTTAGAGGCTGGGACGCATGAGAGCGCCTATGCGGCAATCCTTCTACTACGGGTTGGCAACTTTGGTTGTACCTCCATAGTTGGTTGAGGCAGCAACAGCGATGGCGCCTTACACAGGATCTTGTTAGTGAATCGCTTTAACCTCTTGGCGGCAGAGTCTCCTGATCGTGGAGGGGTGCCTGCGGGGGTGGCGCTGGTGCTTTGTGCATGTGCCTCGGCATCCATGACACTATTGACGAACCAAGGTCCTAGGGGTTCCCCATGGGGGTACTACTTGGATGGGCCCTAGGATGGCCCACGATCTGTTGAAGGACGCGAGACAAGGTGGCGTAGACTGCAAGCTATTCCAGATCGACTTAGTCGGCTTACTATGAAAGGTAGATTCTGTAATAGGACTAGATACGTGCCCTTACCTTCTCCCTTATATAAAGAGAGGTACGGCGCACCCTCTTATAACCCTAACAATCATACAATCAATCCAATGCAAAAGGCTATACACCGACTGGACATAAAGGCTATTACTTGACAAGAGGGCCCGAACCAGTATAAATCATTCATCTCTTTGCATTTACTATCGAGTTTTGCGTACGCCGAAGCCCTTCGAACCTCATCCCGGGTAACCCCGTGATGAGTTGCTAGTCATCAAACACTGACAGCTGGCGTGTCAGGTAGGGGCTTTCGGTGACTTCGTGATCGAGATCTTGGCGGACCTCAACGACATGATTTGCTTGGTGGGTACCACCTTTATGTTTGGCTCCTGGATTTGTAAGGCAGATGACAATGACAAGCTCCAAAGTCATCTCATGGAGATCCTGACGCCTCAAGCTTTACTAGACGTCTCGATAACCACGCTGGATCAACTCACCGAGAAGTTTTTGCACCTCTCAATCTCTGATCCAACTCAGACTTAGGAGGTCACCATCAACCACGACTCCCACTCGGACACATCACCTTTGTCCGGGCTAGTGATCCCATCTAAAGTCCAACATGAAGACCCAGTTCATTTTCCACTCGGACTCAAGAACTCAGCTTCAATCTATTAAGATACGATCAGCTACCTTATGCAGTCTAAGCAAGAGATCCCTCTAACGGGTGCCTAGAGGGGTTTGGTTCTATCCATCACACCCAAAGGAGGCATCGTCCATTGGCCAGGTGCTCCTTTAATAGATCCATCTCATCTAGTCAGTATGGTGGAACTCTTGCCTTATCAGGACAGCAGAACTCTTCCAGCGGACAACAACGATCATGGTTCTACAGAGATCTTGGACAGTGCGACAACTGCAGAATCTAGAACTCACAAAGAAGCCTTTATGGATGGGCAACCACCTCATATCCCTATGCCTAACCCACCAGATATCCAAGATGGAGAGGAAGCCTTGTCCGACATATCCTCGGACACTGCGCCACCCAACGGAGAGACGGATGAGCAGAAGACAGCTAGGGAAAGGAAGAACAGAGCTCGATAGGCTCAGCGCAACCATGCCCAACACCACAAGGAAGAGTGGTAGCGGTATTAGTCGGCTTGTTGAGACATTGAACAATGGTGCTTGGCTGTAGAGGTAGCATATGAACAGCGTCTACGGGATGAGGAAGCAGAATGACAGCGCCAAGACCATGATGCTGTCAGAACCTCTACATCACACAACCTTAAGCCTGAGTTCATGGAAGTAGCTAGCCATAGGGTCTTCACTATGCCTTATGCCAACGTCCATGCCTGGTAGAAGAGATGGTGGCCATAGAAAACCCTACTCTAGATCAGCAATGACTCAAAGTCATTCTGGAATCCATAGCCCTTCAGATGCAGGCTACAAAAGCAACATCCCAAGCTAACACTTCCTAAGGACTAGAGGTGCGGCCACCATCCCACTCTCATCTGGGACCATAGGGTAACCAAGGAGGAGGACAGTGAGTACTAGCTCGCTCCCATCTAGGGCCGTAGAGTAACCAAAACAAGAATCAGGGTGCCGCACAGTCGGCCTATCATGGGCACCAATATAGTAATAGGGAAGGTAGAGGCGAGTATAAATACAGAGAGGTTGGCATCTCACCGGATAGGTTCCCATGTTTCTCTGATAGACTACTCTCTATCTGGCTTCCCTACAAGTTCAAGCCGTCCAACCATACCAAGTACGATGGGAAGATAGAACCCAACTAATGGTTGCGCATCTACTCTCAGTCCATCGAGTTGGTAGGCAACGACGATGACATCAAAGTGTTATATTTTCCCATGGCACTCGACACTATGCCTCTTGCCTGGTTTGATAAGCTATGAGCCAACTCCATTGATACTTGGGAACAGCTTCAGCATAAATTCTATAAAAAAATTTGCGGCGTCCTCACCCACCCAAGTACTCAGAACGAGCTCAGAACTTGCAAGCAGAAACCAGATGAAACCTTCCAACAATATTATTGCCGCTTTGCTAAGTTACGAGCCCAAGTCTATGATATCATAGACAGGGAGGTGATAGATCACTTCGCCAATGGGATCAAGTACAAGTGGTAGTTTGAAAAATTATGCGACAATAATCTACAGACCACCAAGGAATTCAAGCATATAGTACAGAAGATGATTGCATCTGAAGAGCGTACTCGTGAACGATTCCCATGCGGCCAAGAAGACAAAGGTTACGACCCTAGAAGCAATCAGGGTGGACAGGCCGGTAGAAAGAGTGGACCTGACAACACCCTTGCTTCCATGGACACGTCCAAGAAGTCTAACAAAAACAATAAGAAGTTCGAAGACCTCAAGAACTTACCCTGCCCTTTCCACAAGAATGACAAGCACACGCTAGCCGAGTGCAGACAACTCTAAGAACTAGGTTTCTATGATAAAAGCAACAAGGGCAAGGGTAAAGCTAATAACAACAAATATGAAGATGACAATGCTAACCCTGGCTTTCAATAGTCTAAGGGCCAAATAGTAGTAATCTTTCTGGGGCTACTGACTTCATCAAACAAGCGCTCAGGGAAGTTGGCTCTTCAGGACATCATGGCAGGAGAGCCCTCAACACCAAAGTACCTTAACTGGTCCGAGCACCCGATCCAATTTTCCAAAAAAGATCAATGGACTAGCGTGACTAACGTTGTCCACTATCCACTTGTCTTGGGTCCAACAATAGCTGGCATGACAGTCCCCAAGGTCCTGATTGATGGCGGCACAGGATTGAATATAATATTTGCAAATACGCTGAAGAAGATAGGCCTAGACTTTACCAGCCTACTCACCCCCACTGACATCCCTTTCTATGGGATAGTACCCAGCAAGGCTACCATGCCACTCGGACATATCATGCTCCTAGTAATGTTTGGCAACCCAAACAATTTTCCAATGGAGTTCATCAAGTTCGAGGTGGCTGACTTTGAATCATCATACCATGCTATCTTTGGTTGACCTGCTTTGGCCAAGTTCATGGCCGTTCCACATTACCCGTACCTCTTGTTCAAGATGCCAGGTCCTAATGGCGTACTCTCCTTCTGAGATGACCTCAAACGCTCATACGACTGTGACACGGAAGCCGTCCAGATTGCAGCCATAGTGTAGCAAGCCTATGAAGCACATAAGATTGCCAACATTGCACAGCAAACTAAGGCAGAAGACATGGAGATTTCGACTAAGAAGGTGGGAATCATTGCACTACCCTCTAAGATGGATACCATCGAGATTGATCTGGGTACTAGTGATCCCTCTAAGATAGCTATCATCAGCGCCCACCTCTCTAAAGAATAGGAACTCTCGCTCACCAATTTTCTCAGGGAAAACAAGAATATCTTCGTGTGGATGCCGACTGATATGCTGGGTGTTCCGAGAGAGTTGGCTGAGCACAAATTGGATTTAAACCTCGGCTCAAAGCCAGTCAAGCAATGTCTATGACGGTTCTCACCAGATAAGAAAGCAGCAATCAAGAAGAAAATCACCAAGCTATTGGTAGCCGTGTTCATTAGGAAAATCCTTCACCCTAACTGGCTAGCCAATCTTGTACTTGTCTAGAAGAAGAACTCAAAAGAGTGGCGCTTGTGCGTCGACTACACAAATCTCAACAAGCACTGCCCAAAGGATCCCTTCGACTTACCTTGCATTGATCAGATCATAGACTCTACGATCGGGTTGGCTCTTTTATCCTTCCTTGATTGCTACTCGAGTTACCATCAGATTGCCCTCTATAAAGAAGATCAGAGCAAGACATCCTTCATCACTCTGTTTGGTGCCTACTGTTACATGATCATGTCCTTTGGGTTAAAAAATGCTGGTGTAATCTATCAGCGGGCTATCCAGGCATGCCAAAGCGAATAGATCGGTCATAATGTAGAAGCCTACATGGATGATGTCATCATCAAGACCAAGGACCCATCTACTCTGATCGCAGACTTGAAGCAAACCTTTGATAGTCTTCATGAGTACAAGTGGAAGCTTAACCCAACAAAGTGTGTGTTTGAAGTTCCTTTTGGATAGCTATTGGGTTTCCTCATGAGCCATCGGGGTATCGAAGCTAGCACAAAACATATTCAAGCAATCACTCAGATGACTCGACCTCACTGCATCAAAGATGTTCAGAAGCTGATAGGGTGCATGGCTACCCTCAATCGTTTTATCTCGCGACTCGGGGAGAAAAGTTTGCCCTTCTTCAAGTTGGTGAAGAAGTTGGGCAAGTTCAAGTGGACAGCTGAAGCTGACAAAGCCTTCCAGAAGCTCAAGGAGTACTTGTCCACCTCTCCAATACTTACTCCACCCGAGAAGCACTAACCACTCCTACTCTACATTGCAGCTACTACTACGGTAGTCTGCATGGCAATAGTCATGAAGCAGGCTAAAGAAGGGCACGTATATAAGGTACATGACCTATCTATTATATTAGCAAGGTGCTATCAGAATCCAAGGCCAAGTACTCACATGTGCAAAAGCTTCTCTATGCCCTCTTGATCACTTCATGCAAGCTGCACCACTACTTTGCTGAACACAAGGTAACAGTGGTATCTAACTTCCCACATGGCAATGTCCTATGCAATTAGGATGCAATAGGATGCATATCCAAGTGATCAATCTAACTAGGAGCTCAGAACATCAAGTTCGTCTCTAGCAAGGCTATCAAATCTCAAGTCTTGGCTGATTTCATAGCCGAGTGGACCGAAGCCCAGCAACCTACTCCGATAGTTATCCTCAGGCATTGGAAGATGTATTTTGATGGTTCCTTCAAGCTAGGAGGTGCAGGCACTGGCGTTCTCTTCATATCTCTAGATGGAAAGCAGCTTAAATATGTCCTACAAATACTTTGGCCTGCTACCAACAATGAAGCTGAGTACAAGTCCCTCCTTCACGGCCTCCGAGTAGCAGTCTCACTCGGCATCAAGCATTTGCTCATCTATGGTGACTCCTCAGTGGTCATCAACTAGGTCAACAAGGATTGGGACTGCACCAAGGAGACCATGGACGCTTACTGCGTAGAAGTCCACAAACTTGAGAAACACTTCCAAGGTCTAGAAATCCTCCATGTTATGTGAGATTTGAACGTTGCGGCTGATGTTTTGGCAAAATTGGGATCAGACAGAGCCAAGGTACCCCCTAATGTGTTTGTTCAGGAACTCCAAGTCCCTTCAATCAAACAAGAAGCCTCCACATCCACCAGTACTCTGACCCCTGATGTCTAGGTACTAGTGGTCAACCCGGCATGGATGCAAGTATTTATTGATTACATCCAAGACCATAAGCTGCCTAACGACAAGGTAGAAGCAGAGCAGATCACACGCAGAAGCAAGAATTATGTCTTAGTCGGGGATAGGCTCTACCGACGGGGTGCATCATCTGGTGTTCTCCTCAAATGCATTACACATAAAGAAGGGCAAAAGATCTTGGAGGAAATTCACTCTGGGTGTTGTGGCAACCATGTAGCCTCTAGGACCTTAGTCGACAAGGCTTTCAGATCTGGGTACTATTGGCCTACAACATTGAAAGATGTAGAAGAGTTAGTGCGACACTACAAGGGCTATCAGTTCTTTGCCAAGCAAGCCCACGTCCTAGCTCACAACCTTATCTACATCCCTCCACCATGGCTTTTTTCATGCTAGGGGCTCAACATGGTGTGACCTCTCAAACGAGCATCGGGTGGTTTTGAGTACATCTACATGGCTATTGACAAGTTCACTAAGTGGATAGAGTATAAGCCACTCGTCAAGTTCAATGCTACAAAGGCAGTCGAGTTCATACAAGACATTATGTACTGGTTCGGTATGCCCAATCAGATCATTACAGATCTTGGCTCACCCTTTATAGCTATCGAGTTTAGAAGTTGCGCTCAAGATTGCGGCATCAGCATCGGCTATGCTTCCGTAGCTCATCCTCAAGCGAACGGCCAAGTAGAGCGGGATAACGGGCTACTTCTAGCCAGACTAAAGCCTAGGCTATTCGACGAGCTTAAAGACTACGGTGGCAAGTGGATATATGAGTTACCCAAGGTAGTTTGGGGACTGCGCACTCAGCAGAGCAGAGCGATATGGTACTCTCCCTTTTTCCTAGTTTATGGCTCAGAAGCCATCTTACCAGCAGATTTGATATGGAACTCTCCCAAGGTTGAATAGTATAATGAAGGCGAAGCAGACAAAACCCGGTGGCTAGAAATTGATAGTGCCGAAGATATCAAGCTTAACACACTCTTCTAGTCTACCAGGTACCTGCAAGGCCTACGATGTCACTACGACAAGAACATGCGCCCCCATACTTTTCAAGTCAGAGATCTAGTCCTCAAGCATATCCAGAATACCTTAGGATGACACAAGGTACTCAGCCCCTAGGAAGGCCCCTTCATCGTCTCCAAAGTTACTCGGCCAGGCTCCTTTGAGTTAATCATAGAGGACAGCGATCCCGTGCCTAACTCTTGAAACATCGATCAGCTATGGAGATTTTACGCTTAATATTATTAAGTAGTTTTCTTATTTAAGTAAATTCAGTGTTCTAGCTTCTATACTTAAGATTCTTTGTTATTAATATAGAGTCAATGTTCTTCTCTAGATGAATCTGTCTTTTTACTTTTGTGCAAGATACACAGCTTTACAGTTGTCTCTTTTTGTTGTAGCCTTTGTTACATCATATACAAGATATACAGATGACTAATTGCGTGGCTACACATCTCTCAATACGATAAATTTACTCGACACACAGTTCTTATTCTATATATCGAGTATTGTGCTATATTATATGAGATACGCCTCGTACTCAGATGGCTTACATATCCTTGGCTGGGAGCCAATTACCGACATTTAGTTTAACTATTGCATGTCGTCCTAGGTAGGGTGATTTCTAGAAGCAAGTAACCTAATTCATTGGTTACAGGACGGGATCCTAACAGCAAACAATCATTATAAGGGTTCCTTAAACAAGTGACTTCACGCACTTAACATCGAATGAAGGGTCTAACATGATTATAATCATAACCGACTAGGTTGATTATGTTTTACTTACTCAGTCTTATGTGCCTTTCTAAAGGGATCCACAAGACAAACTTATAGCCTAAGCAGACTACAATCTTACTTAAAAGATTATCAAGTGTAAAAGATGCTAACTTTGCACAGACAAGTTAGCTGGAATAAACCATCTTTGGCGTTTAAGTACCTCAATAAGATGCATTACTTTTGAAATTTATAGGCCAAGTTTTTCATTCAACTAACAGCCTATGCAAGCAAAAGAACATTGTTTCTTACAACGTGCCTCCCAGCACATATGCTTAACAAGTTTTTTCCAACTTACACAACCTATTCGTCAGGCTTCTCCATCCTAAGGTCTAATTCATTTATTTGGTGGTTGCGAGTCCGTTGAGTTCCTCCTCAGCTCTTTCCATAGTAACAAGATGGCCTTCATCATCATAGTCTGTTGCTACCTAATAGAGATCCATAGCTGGGTATAGCACTTAGAGCGTACCGAGTACATTCCAGATGCAGACCTTGGTGGCTCCATGTACATAGCTCTCGAAGCGGATCGGGATTTGTTTCACTATATCCACCCACCTTCTTTTACCATCTTCTAGCCTATGGAAGAGGAGGGCGAGTGGCTTCACAGCTTCCCAGAGCGTGTTCCGCTCTAACTGTGCCCTCTTCAACTAGGCCTTCATGTTGGTCACCGACTTCAGAGCCTGCATCACATCATGTTCAGCTCCTTGCTTTATCAGCTTAGCTCGAGCGAGTTCTTCACTTGCTCGTTCTATTACCTCTTCAACCTGATTGTGATGAGTCCTTAGGGCTTCATTGAGATCCTTCACCTCGCCCTCTAGTCACTGGGTTTTGACCTGCTCGTCTACAAAGAGGAATACTTACGATCATTATCATGATCACCGAGTACTACATTCAAGAGTTATAGGGAAGCCGTATAGTTTTCTTACCTTTCAACTTGGTATCATAGAGCTTGGCCTTCTCTATCATCTTCAATAAAGATTCGAAGGCCTCGCCCTTCCTCTTCTCGGCAGCCGCCTTGTGACGCTCAGCTTCACCAATCTAAGAACGAAGGATACAAATGGTCTCTTCATGGCTCTTCTATGTAGATTCCCACTCGGCCTCCTTCTTGACATGCTCCTCCTTTAGCTTGACGAGCTCTACCTAGATTTTTTGGATGTTGATAGAGGCCTTTAGCTCTGCACCCTGAGCATATGACTATTTTCGGAATGAGAATTTGGAAGATATTTACAATAGGAAATGACAAAATGCATTTACTTACCCTTAACTGTCCATCGAAGATAGAAGCTTGGTTTAGCAGTCTGGACCACGACCTCAACCCAATGAACTCTAGACTATATGCCTGGAGCTGGGTACCCAGTCCAGTAACTAGTGAAAGCTCTAGTTTGGTTTTGGTGAATTGATGAAACCCTAAGTGCTAATCTAGTTTATCAAAGTGATCATGAGATAGGTAGCACTATTCCAAGTGGTGGAGCAATAGTGAAGATCATGATGATGGTGTGGTGACCATGGTGATCAAGTGCTTGTCTTGGAAAAGAAGAAAGAGAAAAACAAAAAGCTCAAGGCAAAGGTGAAATTCGATAGGAGCTTTTTGGTTTGGTGATCGAGACACTTAGCGAGTGTGATCACATTTAGGATCGATAGTCATACTATTAAGAGGGGTGAAACTCGTATCAAAATGCGGTTATCAAAGTGCCACTAGATGCTCTAACTCATTGCATATGCATTTAGGATCTAGTGGAGTGCTAACACCCTTGAAAAAGTTTGTGAAAATATGCTAACACACGTGCACATGGTGAAACACTTGGTGGTTGGCACATTTGATCAAGGGTGGCAAAGTTCTATAAGTAGAGGGGCAGTCTTTCACTGATCGGACACCAGTTTTGAAGTGACTGGACTCGCTGGTTATGCATCCGGTCAATTATAGTGAAGATGGTGCGCTCGGGCTTGGTCTGTTTAGCGACCGAACGCTGCACAGTCATTGTGACCGAACGCATAGGGCCTACGTCCAGTCAGGCTATGACGTATGTTGTCGCAAAGCAGTTGAGCAAACCATAAGAGGACCTCACGCTGGGCGCGTTCGATCGCTCCTGATCAGACAAGTTTGATCCTCGTTTTGCCGCTCGAGGAGCTCTCTAGAAGTGAACTGACGCTGAGTCACCATGTGGAGCTGCATGTACGATGAGGCCTTCATGGCTTTGGAGCACACGTGAGCAGTGTGAGCACCGGCACGTCCGATCGCCTGGAGAGGTGCGTCCGGTCTCACTTTAACCACGTTGGCATTGGAACTCAACCATTGGGCTTAGTTGGTAGAGGTTTAAAGCAGGGGACGCGTGGCGCACATTCAGTGACCAAATGCTGGGGGTCTACATCCGGTTAGCTTGACCGGTGCATTCGGTCACCACGAGGAAGCCGCAGTAAGGAGCCCAATGGCTCTATTCATGGGGGCTCTCTATTTAAGCCCCTTGGCCGGCTCAAGCTCACTCTCTTAGCCATTTGCATTGACATAGCAACCTTGTGAGCTTAGCCAAAGCCCTCCCACTCATCTCCATCATTGATTCATCATCTTTGTGAGATTGGGAGTGAATCCAAGTGCATTGCTTGAGTGATTGCATCTAGAGGCACTTGGTGTTCGTGTTTTGCTGTGGGATTTGCTTGTTACTCTTGGTGGTTGCTGCCACCTAGATGGCTTGGAGCAGTGAGGATCGTCGAGCGAAGGAAGGTGCTTTCTCCGGCTCTGATCGTGGTGATTTTGAGGGGTTCTTGACCTTTCCCCGGCGGAGAGCCAAAAGGGACTCTAGTGGATTGCTCATGGCTTGTGTGATCCTCATCTTATGTTAGTTGTGCAGCACCCTATTGAGGGTTTGGCATGTGATGCCAATTAGTGTGTGAACCTCCAACTGAGTGAATTGCCACAACGAGGACTAGCTGCTGGCAAGCAAGCAAACCTCGGTAAAAAATCTTGTGTCACCTTATCCGAGGATTTCATTGGTTATCTTGTGATTGATTGATTGGCTCCATCTTGTGATTGGCTCATACCTTGACACGTCAGTATAATCATCGCCATCCTCTCTTGTATTACATTCCTAGTGTGTAAGCTAAGTTCTTTAGTGTAATTAGTTTTGAGAGCTAGCTTACGTCGAGTCTAGTGGTTAGTGAGGCTCTTTAGTTAGCCTTTGAAATATCACTAACTTAGTATAGTGACTTAGTAAATTATGTGCTTAGTAATCATAGTCACTAGAATTGTGGTAGGTGGCTTGCTCTTTTAGTAGGCTAGCGCAACACTCGCTTCACCGTTTGATTGTCTAACATATTTGCTAAGTGTTGTTGTAGAAATTTTCAATAGGCTATCCCCCCCTTAGCCATTAGGACCTTTCAACTAGGACCATGCCATCCTCCTCCGCTTGCTGGGCGCTTGTTGACGGCACATCTAGGGTAGGAGCACTTGGCACAGCAGCGCTTAGGTCAGCCCTCGCGCTCCACACATCTTCATCAGCAGTAGCCTCCGTAGGCTCTAGCCCCGGTGGCTGGTGCGCTTCATCATCAATAGGCACCGCTACCTGTGGTTGTGGCACCTCCACACCCTGTGCAGTACCCCACTTCACCATCAGCAGACATCAGACCCTGCACCCATGGTGTTTTAGTGGACCTGGGTGGACACACAGGCCCGCTTGACTAGCCTTTTTCCACCCGGTCACCATCAGTACACGGGTTCTCTTCAACCCAGGGCTCTTCACTCTATGCCTGGGTACTCAATGCCTTTTGTACCCTGGTATGAGTAGCAGTCAAGTACTTTGGCATGTACTTGGCACTGGATCTCTTCTTCAAGGTGGGATTTCCTAGTGATATACCACTAAATGATTGACCTAGCTCCAGGCTTGATACTGATGCTAATAGTACTAAGTCCTCCTGATGACTCACAGTGCTAGCATCCTATCCAAGTGTGATCCCATCACCGTGAGTTGGCACTCGGGTGCTCAATAGGTCTGGTGGCGGCATCCTGCCAAGAGCAATTCAACGTCACCAAGTATATCTATGTCAGAATTTAGTAATAGAATTTTACTCGGAAAGAATACTTGCTGTCTGACAGAATACGATGTGTCTTCCTCCTCCTCTTCTAGTTGTTCCTCCACAACATCATGTGTAGTAGCTATTCAAGAATTGGATTTAACACAAGGTAAAATTCAGAGTACATGGAGATAGTTCAGACATCTCTTACTTGGTCTTAGCGTACAAGATCGACGGGGCCTCTTTGGTACTGACCCACTCACGCTAGCGGTGACATCGGCCTCTAGTGACCGCTTCCCGCTAGCAGCTGCCTTCCTCGCCCTCGGATTAACCTAGACTATGAAATCGTCCGGGTTCCCTGAGTCGCTAACACCCTCTTGCTCCACAGGGATGGTGGAGGCAGCGCTCCCTTTGTCTGCTCCGCCGGACGCCGCTTTGCTTCCATCAACTCCTCTAGAGTCGGGACGTGGAGGACGGGTGGGAAAATCATTGAAATTTTGCCCCAACTCCTGCATCAACACACAGGAGTCAGTTTTTCACAGTATTAAGATATTTACAGATCACAATGTCAATATACTTATAGCGGCTGGTAGATTCTGATGATCATGCTCTGGATACTGGTATGACATCACCTGTACTGACCCAAGCACATTCTGAATTCTCTCTAGAACTTCATCCTCCGTCAGTTCATCAGGTTCCGTCGCATTCAGTGTCTCTTTATCCTAGCGGTTGTTGGGTACAGGTGCGGTGTTGCTATGCACCTCTAGGGGGGCCGCATGTTCCCTGCATAAAATCACTCAGCCCTCTAGTTCTTTACAGAATCAACCAGGGTATAGTGGACATACTTGTTCTTCCTTCGCACGCGGAATTGAATACCAACACCCCCAAAACACATGGATTTGTGGCGTCTGGGTGTGGTTTCAGTTTGAAAAAGTAGCAAAAAAGAGTGATAGATGGGGGGATGCCAAGGAAAGTTTCACAGAGATGAACAAAGATTGAAAGATGCAGGATGGAGTTAGGGTTCAGATGATTCAGGGTTATGCCATAATAGTGCAAAAACCCATGCAAAAAAGGACCTGCTGGCAATCCTAACCCATGCTCGATGAATGGCATAAAGAGAACAATCTCACCCAACTCAAGATTGGGAATACGCTACTCTCCAGGCACCTTCCATTCCCCAAGTTTCTGCTCTGGTAGATAGCCCTATTCGTGGAGCTTTAGGAGATGCTTTGGCTTCGTGGTCGACACTGGCTAGATCTGAGCAGCGGCGGCCATCTCCGGCACCTCCAATGCCCTCTTCTCAGCAACTTTCTTAGTGGCGGTGCTTGAGTTCTTGCTCTTGCCCATCACATAGAGCTTTTACAGATCTAGGGTTTTAAGGAGCAAGATTGGGGGCGCTCATAGAATCATGGGGGCTTAAGCAGAAAGCGAAATGAAGCAGAGAAAGATGCCACCCAGATTGGTTACCTTTTATATAGGATTCCCACTACCATGTGGCCTGAAAATCATGCCAACGGGTGCAGCGCTTCGGTTTCCCTACCATTTTAATGACGTCGCGCAGATTGATACGACAGCTACACGGCTTTTTAGGATTTTCAACGCGTCACAATGTGTTCAGACTTATCCTTTGGATTCATTCCTTTCGGGTACCTGCCACACTACGACCATTATCTATATGGCCACATTGTGAAGTACCCGGATGATTGATGTAGTATTCGGGCAATCGCTTGACAGTATGCACTAAAAAGCGCAGTACTAGAATGAAGATTTTTATTTAACAACCGTCCATTGGATATAGAGTTGCACACTTTACAAGATTCAAGAACACTCAGAATAATGAGCGACTATTTATTTAGAGAGTTAAAAGTATTGGATACAAGATCTTTTTAGTCAATAACAAAGACAACACCTACTCAGATATAACAGAGTACTCATACTCTAAGTGCTTCTCAGTAAGTACTTTCGTACCTGATGCACCTGAATCCAAGAGGAGAAGAGTAATGCATCTGGGTAGATAATAGAAGTGCAGTGTGTCCTAGCCTAGAACCTTGGGTAGACTGCCTGACTATGAACATTTGTTGGCCAACTACCCTTGGGAGCATAGCTACTGCAAGAGGAAGCCGCTGGCTAGTATGCAGGATGAGCTACTCGCACATCTTGCCACCCAGCCGACGCCATCTGTACACATTCGGGTTCAGGTATGACCCTTCATGGACAGACGTCGACAGGCACCCTAGAAGAACTGACATGGGACTACTAGATGTGCCACTCTATCAGCCGTCACAAGACTTCTTCTAGTTGTAGCTCCAGGCTACTCTACTATGTACAACTGCAGGTTTAGCCTACCTCTAAACCCTCTCCCAAGAATTCTTCTAGTCACTACAGCTCTCGGTTATACCAACCGAGTACTCCCGGAGGCTGGTCTACTTCACTCAGCACCAAATTTGCAAACTTTAAACTCAGAGCTACCTTGCTTCTTCTACAACTGAGGTTCAAGTGCTCGCTAGGAGGGTTTTTATAGGCGTTTTGGTTGTGTTTGTGAACTAGGTTCACGAGGAGTACATGGACAAGCTACTGACTTCCTTAGAGGTCCATGTGTGACACTACAAGGGTCCAGTGCGTCCCACTACACCTTTTCAGTGTACCAACGGCCTTATCTCAACTCATGTGAAGTAACAGTACACCCAGTAGCACCTTTGATGGCATATTCCCACGAATATCCTGAGCATCTTTGGATTAACTATACTAAAGCTTTGCATGTGACTTTGACACGTCTTACCTGCTTCTGTACAAGCAGACAGGATAATAATTTTCGCTGACACTCTCATCCTCGAGTACATTCTTTTCATATCCTTATCTCGAGTACAAGTACTCGGACACAGGCTCGGGGGTTGTAGGGTACATATCCTCTATGGATGTTTTTTTCTTTTAGACCCTCTAACTCTTTGTTTTGCAAATAGCAAGAGGCTCGGGGGGCTACACTCATTGAGTATACTTTTCTGAAAAGTGCACGTCACCTGGAGGCTTTACAGAGCACCTCATGGCTTCACTCACGAAAGCACTCGGACAACGCTTGTTTCTACTTGGCAAGACCAGGAGGAACAAGAAGGCTTTCGAGTTCAACCATGACACGCTCGGGGGCTTGACGGACAAGGGTCCTAGAGGTTTTCCATGGGAGTACTACTTGGATGTGCCCTAGGATGGCCCACGATCTGTTGAAGGATGCGTGACAAGGTGGCATGGACTTCAAGCTATTCTAGATCGACTTAATCGGCTTACTATAAAAGGTAGATTCCATAATAAGACTAGGACTCTTCTCTTGTAACCGACTATGACTAGATACGTGCCCTTACCCTCTCTCCTATATAAAAAGAGGTATGGTACACCCCCCTTGTAACCCTAACAATCATACAATTAATCCAACGTAAAAGGCTACATGCTGACTGGACGTAAAGGCTATTACTCGACAAGAGGGCCCGAACCAGTATAAATCGTTCGTCTCTTTACGTTTACTGTCGAGT
Source organism: Miscanthus floridulus (assembly GCF_019320115.1). NCBI lineage: Eukaryota > Viridiplantae > Streptophyta > Magnoliopsida > Poales > Poaceae > Miscanthus > Miscanthus floridulus. The sequence goes on along the minus strand of NC_089598.1, from coordinate 49,038,189 downwards.
TCTGCGTATGCCAAAGCTCTTCGAACATCATCCTAGGTAACTCCGTGACGAGTTGTCGGTCATCAAACACCGACAGCTGTGCTGACCTCCACTAGGTGGCGAGCTTTGTAGGCACGCCTCGGCATCCCTGATGCTAGGATGCCCCTCTAGTGATGATGTGAAGTCCACCATCGGTGCTTCCACTTCCTGAGGGGTAGTCGCCCCTGCTGGTCGGCTCATGGTGAGCGAGGCGGTAAGCTCCTCCAGCATTGGGTCGACCCACGCGGGAGTCCCTGAGCTCGCGCATAGCTCCAACACCAGCGGGTCTGGCCCGTGGAGGTAGTGGGTAGCATCAGAGGCAACGGCATTGTCAGCATAGTCAAACGTGTCCATTCTGGTGTCCCTCGCCGGCTTACTCCGGCGCCGCCAGCGGTGTCGTCGGGTTTTGCCGGTGCCCCTCGCGGCACCCTACACGGTCCCAGCCGAGCTCGATGAGCCGCTGTGGGGCGTGTGCTGGGGGCCGATGGGTCGCCGCCACACGCAGTGATCCGTGACAGGTTACCGCCCTTCGCCTTTGTCATCGAAGCAGACCTAGGATGCTTGCAATCTCTGGCAAGGTGACTGAAGCCACGGCAGCACGGGCAACACCGAGGCAAACGGCAAGTCGCTACTCGATGCGAGTAGGAGAGACAATTGAAACATCTGTCCCAAAGCTTTGCGGAGATCATTTGGGCCTGCGGGAGCCGCTCTAGGCGAGGCTCAACCAAGGTGGCCGCCGGTCGTGTCTCCGGACGGAGAAGGATCTCCCGCCACCCATCGGTGTTGGGAGCGAAGATCCATCCACGTCGGCTGAGGCAAGCGACCTCTCGTTAAGAACTAAATTTTAGACCATAGATCTAGGGCCTATCTAGTTGACACTCGTGTGTTTTAGCAACAAGCAACACATATGTGTTTTGTAGCTCCAAAACACATGAATTCCATGTCCCAACAAAACCGTGTATTTTTTTTGAAAGGTAGCACACGTTTTTTGCTGCCCTGGATAACACGCGAGTTGCAGCAGAAAAAAGGAAAACCGTGTGTTTTTCCCTTATTTAGCACATGAATTCCATTAGAGGAAAAACCGTGTGTTTTAGGAGCAAGTAGCATATGGATTTTGTGGCAGTTGTAATATGTTCCACTTTAGTCTGTCAGAGAAGAAGAAACAAGGCCCACGAAGACAAAAATTTGTTGCTGTTGTTAGATGTAACTTCTGTCCAAATGAAGAATAAGATAGCAGAACCCAGTAACTAGCAAAATAGAGAGACCTACTAAAGATGTAGCCGCCCATAAACCCAGCAACAGAAATCTGTATAGTTGGGAAAGAAGCATCAGATGGAAGGAGAGCAAACAGGGGAAATGATCATATCTCCACTGCGTGGGGGCTGTGCTTTGCTCACGCAAAGCAGGGGAAAGGAGCAAAAGCCAACAGATCGAAGAGGAAGCACTAGCCTCGACAGACATGGTTAGCACACCCATCATTTGAATCCCATCTGCTTGTGTTACATCCATGGAATTTGTGGTCATAAGAGGGCAAAAAGATGGCCTTCAGCATCAACACTTGTGCTTGATCCAACAACTAGGCCTGGTCCTAGTTCCTCACTGTGAACAAGGAGAGGATCCAGCATACATTACGTGAGATAGCATAATCTCATACACACAAAGAGAAAATCACATAGATAACATAATCTCTCACACACCGAGAGAGAAAATCACAATTTTCTTGGTCAATCTCTATAAGTACTTTGCAGGCACACCATAAATATTTGTTATGCATTTGCTATATTATTTTTGTAAATAAATTACAAAATACAAATATGGAAATTGCACATTTCACATAGTGCAACTTGTATTTGCTTCTAATACAAATATAATTTTTCTTCATGCTGGACTAGTCCGTATGCAGATCCCCATTTCTTTGTGTGTTCAGGGCATGCACAACGAGGATATATTCTTGTTACCTATTAATTGCTTGAAGAAACAACCAAACATTAGTTCTCTAGCTCTCATCAACTAACTGCACAGAAGATTATCATGTTTTTAATTTCATGTTCAAATAGGAGATGAGACAATAGACCATCCCTTTATAACAACACTAGGTAAAATAAAAGGAGATAAATACTAACATTTTTGTAGGCTCGGACAATCTCTAATTCAAGATCTTGCCTATTACCACGAACATCCTGAAGCATCACAAAGAAACAACCCTGAGTAATAATCTTCTGTAAAGAGAGGGGAGATCAGCCAAAACAATGCAAAGATTACTCACAAGTACAATCTAGCCTTTTCACATAGTTGAGCAATAATAGTCTTTCTAGCTCCGAAATATGCTTGAGCTGAGGAAGACATCAATCTTGTAGATCAGATTACCCTTGTCAACAGTCTCATTCATCTCCAAGTACTCTGCAACATAGCGGGCTGCAATCACATTGTAGGCATTGAGTGTGACAATCATGCCATATCAAAACTTGGCACGGATCTCAAAAGCCTTTGCACCACCCGGAATATCATGGATGTGGATCTCAATATTTTCATCACCAGCAGTTGGAATCAACTTCTAAAAGCGAGCACACTTGGATAGCAGAGGAAACTGCGTGATTGGAAAATGCAGATCAGAATAACAGTTATAGATGTGCACACTAAATCAATTAATTTACTTTGGATGGAAAACCATGACTTATATGACAAAAATAAGTTAATCAATGGTCAAGAAGAATCTTTAGCACAGAGACAACTTTGGTAAGAAAATATAAAACCAAACATGGACAGAAAAACATGATCTCCAACAGCATATGTACTTTGTACTATAGTCTCACAAAGAAGCACTGTCATATGAATGAAGATAAAATGTCACTTACCTTGTGAAGGTAAAACTTTGTAGTCCCTGCACGAACAGTGATGTCGCTCACCAATTCAGATGCTGCAATACTGCAAGGATAAACAATTCTCATTAGTAGAAGAGTGGAAAATAACAGGAATGTAAAAAGAACACTATGCTGATAACTTGAAAAACAGACTTTGGATTAGTATGCAAATATGATTTTCTTGAGAACCTATGAGCATTAGGATTCATTACATTGTACACCATGAGAGACATAGTTAAATTGATAAAATAAAATACAGTAGTACACCATGAGGACTCAAAGGCAGCATAAAAGAAACAAGGTAAAAGAAAGCAAAAGAAGCGATCGATCACCTGACTTCATTCCCATCGTCCTGAAAGGTATCCGGATTCAATCCAAGCTTCATGAACTTCATCTTGAAGATGAAATTTGAGCAGCACAGCTAGCTTTCCGCTCCTCTAGACCAAATGTTCACACAGAGACCAGACCACTATCACCACCACCACTTGTAAGAAGCAAGAACTGCACAGCACAACATCGCTATCCCATACTTGTCCACAGCAACAATGGCAGCAGAGAAGCAGGGTACAAGAACAAATCGTCGAGAAGACCAAATCTTGCAACGTGCAGGAGCCGGCCAGGAGATCACTTGCTCGTACAATGAAAACAAACAAATAATTTGATATGTTCTGATGCAGCTCCTGCTTGAAGCACTCCACTCCAGCCCATGTGCCTCTCTCTCAGCGCCTCATTCAACACCACCTGAGACACATAAATTGTTGTTCAGACTTGAGAGGGGGAAACAAATACAGAATGTATTGTATACACTCACAAAAACCAACAGACTGTTGAAACAAAGTGGCAACAAAGGTAGTTTTGACCATAGAACAACACCGGCTCAAAGTTTGAAAAAAGAAGTATAAATCATAACTTCCCATGGAAATAAATCTGGAAAACAGACATGTTAGTTTTGACCCACTATGACCCACTACTATCTCAGTTCTTGGAAAACAAAAAAAATGTATGCCGCTTGAACAAAATGATACTCCCAAAATCTGGAAGGATGTAAGCCAAAGAAGTAGGGCTACATAATGCATGAGAGGCATAATCTAGTAACTTGAACAGGAACGAAATACTGAAAGGGTTCAAGTTTGAGTAAACAAATAGAATTACGAGTTAGCTAAGAATCACAAGGACAAGGACAAAATCTAGAAGGACAAGAAATACACAAATCAAAGAAGACAAAAATGACAGCTTTGTGTTGACCCAAATCATAAAATACAGATTTAAACATGTTTTAGCACATATCACAAGAGACATTTTTTCTATGGAAGGATATCACAATTTTTTCCCTATGTAAACACAATCATGGATCACAAGAGACAATTTTTTTCTATGGAAGGACAAATCATAATTTTTTCCTATGGAAGCACAAGCACATATCACAAGAGAAAAATTTTCTTCTATGGAAGGATAGAGCACAATTTTTCTATGGAAGCACAATCACAGATCACAAGAATTAATTTTTTCTAATGCGTTCAAGGCCAATCTACAACTACCAGAATGGGAATGTATGGAAAAATAGTTAAAAACATTCTTGTGGATTAAAAAATTTATAATCAGTTTTTTGGGTAGACCCGAAAAGTCTTTAGTGCTCATTTCGCGTCCTTCAATTCATGCTAGTCGTTGAGAACTCCCTCTTAATAAAACACTGAACTATCCCATCTTGAGGCCCAGGCTATACACAGAAGAGGAATAGCAGGCATGAAATTGGATGGAAAGGTAGGAATCATGGAAATGGGCAAAAAGGGTAGGAAGTAACTAACGGTTATGAGCCAGACAGGACATCAAATTCAGAGTGAAAGGCAATTCATTCCTGCAGTCCAATACTTGGCAAGGCATGTCATCGAATTCTCCTTCCTGTTACTGCAGAAAATGCAAAACAAACAACCACTTAGATCATCTAGCAGAAAAAATACAAAAAGACAAGGAAAATGGTCCAACACCAGCATATTGCATATACTCAAAACTAAAATTGCGCGGTTGGATACTTGCAATTTACATTGTAGCTTACTATGATTATGTAACTGAACCTTTTATTTGATTAGTTTTCACGAAAGGTTAATAGGAACAAAGCAACACTACTACTATGTAGAAGAAATAAAGGAACTAAATGAATAAGCACCGAAACATATTGTGCTATCTAACAATAAAAGTTGTGGTGTGTGCTAGAAAAAAATAGGATACAAATTGATGCTTACGGTCTCAGCATATATGATACTAGCACCACCACCAGCAACCATTGTCCAGATACGACCTTTCGGTTTCAAAACTGTGAACTTCAAAGAGGCACGTGTCTGAAATAACAAAGAAGGCGAATTAACACACAAATCAAAAAAATGTATTGTTGATCCAGTATTTCTCATGGAAACTGATTATTTATAGGTGATAGACCTCAGAAATAAAAAGGAGAGATAAAAATGTAGCCCTGAGATCAATACCTTCTCATCTAGTTCATGGATGAAACTTTCTATAGGGCTGAGTACTCTTCCAAAAAAGGTAGAAGGAATTCTATACCTCCCCACCTGCACAATTGATAAGTAAGAGAAATTGATAAGGACAAGGACAATTACATTATGCATGAAAACAAAGAATATCGATAATCCCTGACCGACAACACAACTTAAATCAGTTTTATTAGATACGAATGTTCTAGTTTCTATGGGAGAATCAAGACAGTGAAATAACCTAAGTTCATCAACAAAATGTGCGTTCTTCTTGACCTTGGCCACACACAGAGAAATTGCTGCACCGCAGAGAAATAACACGATAATCTAATTTAACTAATCAACTTGTTGAAAGCAAGAATAGTAATCCAGAGTACATGAGAGTTAGATCAAGGCACAAATACATATCTAAGGTGTGCTTACAAATAGTTGGTAACACCAGCATGAATGATCACAAAACATATGAGAAATAATTTAAAAGTGCTCGACTACATTCAATATTTGGGTGGGGAAAAAGAGAGCCGGACAATTATATAGGTCCAGCCGTCTAGGCAAGGACAAAAATCACAAAGAACAGAAATACAAGGACAACAACATATCTATTGATCATCAAACCTTTCCAACACAAATACACAAGGACAAATACAAATATCTGGAATGTGCTGGCACAAATCACAAGAAACAAAACTGAGGTGTGTGTGTCAGCACAAAGCACAAGTAACAAAGATGTATGTGCTAGCATAGATCACAATTTACAATTTTTTCTATAAAAGGACAAGGACAAAAGTAACGAGTGTGTCAGCACAATCACAAGAAACAATTTTTTTTCTATGAAACAACAAGAACAAAACTGAGGTGTGTGTCAGCACAAAGCACAAATAACAAAGATGTGTGTGCTAGGGCAGATCACAAGTTACAATTTTTTTCTATGAAGGTCATCATGCTGATGCTGATGCTGATGACCTGCAAAAATATCGGTTAGAGCTAATAGCAGAAGTGTGTTTTTTTCAAGAACATGCTAGCAAATATGTTCCTCGGCTAGGCATGATTCACAAAATTAGAAGCCTACACTTTCTACAATGACTATACATATATTGGGATTCTCGGTGGTCATATTTTCCACCTGTTAACTTGTTGTTAATGCAATTACACTACATACGATCTTCAAAAATTACAAAACACATGTATGAAAATTGCACGGTTCAAATAGTACTTGTTGTTAATGTCATTATACTATATATGTATATAAATACAAAACCCGGGTCATGCATGCCATCTTTCTCTCACATAAACTAGATTGGTGGAGCCATAACAGAACCAAAATACAACTAATCGAACAAATCGACACCACATTAGGAAACGAGATCAAATAAATCAAGCAACAGATGAGGAACACAGATCAAGGAGCTAATCTAACATGATAACTTTATGGAGTATCTTCATATACATTAGCATTTCTCTATTTGTTATTTTGCTAGTGTTTAAGAACAAAATACCTTTGGTGGAGCCATTGGATAGTCTTTAGGCAAGGATAAATCAAGCTTGAAAACTTTGGTGGAGCCATTGGATAGTCTTTAGGCAAGGATAAATCAAGCTTGAAAACTTCTCCTGCAAGTAGTCCAATCAAAGTTATTAGAAACCATATTAGAGAGCACAAAAATGACAAAAAAACAGCAAGTGTACATTTGGATGCAAAGAGGACACATGTCTGCACAAAGGCAGAAATGAAAGAGGTGAGTTGCTGCTCAAACCTACAGAAAATAGAGCTAAAAATAAAAATTATGGTTCAATACTAAACAACAACCGTACCTTTGGGCTATATATAGAGCAACATTAGCTTCCTAGACGGGAGGTGGATATAGGGGAATCATAAATCACTTAATTCTATAAACATATAGGCATCTGCACTTTTTATATAGTTTTCGAGAAATGAGGGACAAAAGACAGTTTACTGAACCTGCAGCTTACTGAATTATAGTAACACAAAGCAGCATTCAGAAAAACAGAAGGCTAAATGGGCATTTCAACTAGCACCTAAATAATGAATTATAGATTTCAAGACGCGCCAGCAAGACGTAAGTATGGTCATGGTAACGATATAAGTATGGTCATCTTCAGCATTTTGAGAGCAGCAGGCATCCAACTTAAGAATTTCAAGTATGAACGCAAGTCCAAATTGACACAAAATAAAATGTGTAAAGTATACGATCAATCGCTTGTGGCTAGTTTAATTAATGATCGAGTTCCTTCAGATTTTCAGATAATGTGCTCCAAGACATAAGTATGGTCATGGTAACGACAAACAATATAAATTAAAAGAATCAGCATGATGCAACAGACACAACTATACTCCTAGCATCGACCAGCTAAACTAAAATGACTAGCTGTCCAAACAAGTAAAAATACAGGGAACAAAGTTCCTGTTGTCTCAGAAAAACCATGCTAATTCGGACAGATTGGAGAGGTCTGGGGCTGAGCTTATTAACTAACGACCTAGCCGGACACTTCCTCGCAGAAGACACTTCACACGTTGTGCCCAAATTGTATCACATAAAGAACCAAATTACAGATTAATTAAAAACCAAGTTCCTACACTTCTGAAACAAAAGACAAATGTCAAATATTTGAAATGTAGGCACAAACAAAATGTATTGCAGATTAATCAACAGGTTAGAGCACATAGATGGCAATATAATGAGCAGTTGAAAATCTAAATTAGCTTGCAAAACCACTTTATTGAGGTAAGAATGACATCATTGCCTAAAAAATGGATTGATCAGATGATGGCCAGACAAATCCTATGACCAAACAATTCCTCAAAACACACTCAGATTATTTCTAACAGTGGTATTTTTGTCCATCACTACACTGTCAGATTTTGGTATACAGTAACAAATACACGGGCATATGCAAACAACCCCTACTATGTTCATGCCATTAGAACATCAATTACCTAACCAGTAAGGCAAGAGTTTAAAATACACCATAGATAAACAAGATCTGACGAAATGAAAAAGAAAAAAACACAGCATGAACATAGATCTGTAAATTGGTTGCAGTGAACCTGAATCAGATGTTCAGGAACCTGAAACAAGTAGCTAAGCTATAGCCCTAAAACATGAATTCAAATCAGATGTCCAGGGATCTTCCACTTCGAGCTAGCTACACTCGTACAGTGCGCCCTGCCTGATGCACCGGCTGTAGACATTGAACAAGCACCCAGCGGCCCCATGCCACTGCTTGCCAAACGCGCGCCCGCCGGCAAGCCCCACTTGGCCCACGCACTCGTCGTGCCTACCGTTCGAGCAAGGAACCACGGCCGCAGACGAACATCTGCCAGCCTGCGAACAGAACTGATGCGCCACGCACCCAACTACCGCCCCTGCTGCAACCAAATCCACAACCACAAACCAAAATCTCCCAAATCCAACACAAATCCCCCATCTACATCCAAAAATCCTCCACCCAAATCTCAATCCATCAGGCAACAGATGAGGCAAACTTATCCAGGGATAAAAGTGACGAATGCAGGTACCTCCAGAAGTCTAGGAATGGCAGACGAGGAGCGAGCAACTGCTTCGGTGAGGGAGACGCCACGAACAGAGATGGGGCGGGGCGGAGCGGTGATGCCGCCTCTCGAATCGCCGTGACGCTGACGGGAGCAAATCGCCAGAGGAGCGCGAGCCGCCGGAGCAAATCGCCGTAGCGCCGGGCGCGTCGCTCGACAGAGCGTCGGGGTCGGGGGAAGGAAGACAAAGGAGAAATGGAATGCTTACTGCTTAGAAAGGAAGAGGCGCAGGTTGGCCCTAAAAATCAGAGAAACCAGCTGCGGTGGCAACGAGACACACACGATGTCAATCCAACGCATCAAAAATTCGTGTGCCAAGACAAAATAAAACACACGCGTGTCCTTTAGCATTTCTGTAGATCTAAACATGGCATAAATTGGTAGATGAGGAAGTGGCCTGAAACTTGCGCCGTAGTAGCAAGAATATTTGTCCCGCACAAAGTATGCGTACCTCCACGGAATCACATATAATGCACCTTAACTTTTACGACAAGTGACGTGACGAAGTGCGCCATTTTTGTTTTCACCCGATGGTAGTGTCTTTGGATTTGTTTTTCTCTGGTGGATTCAGCGTCTTCAGACTTCACTCCCGCTTTGCAAAGAAAGTGAAGCTAGTGCGGCTTAATAGTTAATTGTCCGACGCGTTCGGCTTGCCACCACCACCGGGTCCGGGGTCCCTGTGGATTCAGCGTCTTTAGACTTCACTCCCGCTTTGCAAAGAAAGTGAAGCTGGTGCGGCTTAATAATTAATTGTCCGACGCGTTCGGCGAGACACCACCGCCGGGTCCGGGGTCCCTGGACCCTGCTGCAACGCGCTGCTGCCGTTGTTGGCCTGACGCCACCGACCCGGGCCTCACGGCGGGAAAGGGAGGGGCCGCACGGCGGGTCACGCGTGCTGCGTCGTGGTCGTGGCTCGTGGAATTTAGGCACGCCTGGAGAGAGGACCGGTAGCCGCAGTCCAGGCGGCGCGGCCGCGCGAGACCCGTGGGCGCGCAGTCCGCGTCAACCCCTCCCCACGCCACGTGGAAACTTGCCGAACGGCCTGGCGTGCGTTCCCACGCCGTGCGCGCGGCCGGACGCGTCTTTGTCGTGCTGTTCCGTGCCGCCGACGCATTGGCCCCTCCTTGGAACGCAACGCATCGCGAGCTGGCGGGCGCGGGGAGAGAGGAACCCACGGCTGGCGGCTGACCACTGACCACGGGAATAGTATGAGCCTAGCTCCACTTTGCCGCGTGCGACGGCCTATAGAAGCCTCGTCGCAGCAACCCCTCTCCTCCCCCATCATCGCAGCTTAGCACAAACAAACACCGCGGCGCCGCCACACGGCTTTGCAAACAGCAGCGAGCGAGCCCGGCCTCCAGCATCCGTTTACTCTCTTACTGTCCAAGATCCTCATCAAGGCCCGGCCTGATGGCTCCCCGCGTCGTCGCCTCCGTTCTGCTCTTCGCCATGGCGGCCGTCCTCGTGGCCTCCGCATCGGCGCAGGAGTTCACGGCGCCTGCGTCTGCGCCGGCGCCGGGACCAGTCGCCGGAGCGGCCTCCGCTCCGGCCTCCGCTGTCGCCGTGGTGTCGTCCGCACTGCTGTCCCTGCTTGTGGCCACCCTGATGCAGTAGAAGCATATATATCATCTACCGCTTATGTATGCTATATACATGGTCATGGACATGACATGGAGTAGTAGGTTTTGTTTCTAGATTTGATTTGAGCGGGAATTTGATCTGAGTGTTGCTGTTCCTCGTTCTTTTTGTATCATATATATCTGCGACATTTTTATACATATGAATAAAGTTGGATGATCTATTGCATACTTTTTTATGGATCATTTCTTGGTCTGTTACGAATCATAAGCTTTTTTTTTTCTCTGCTCACCTTGTGCTGCCACTGCTAAGTTACCACAGGTTATGTTGTGCTGGCTCACCTTCATGAGGTCGTTTGGCTGGATAGTAGGTTGCATTTTGATTCACAATTTTTTCATAAAAAATTAATATAAATGAAAATATTCTTCAAAAAATCAGAACTATTTGCGGTTAAAGAATAACTTAAATATAACCCATTTTAACTCGTTTCATCACTTAAATATTCTTCAAAAAATCAGAACTATTTGTAGTAGGTTTTAACTCTTCTTCTTAATTACAATGATGTGCAAATCTTTTACGTATTCGAAAAAAAACTTAAAAAATAAATTAAAATTTATGGTTGCTAATACAGAGGGGCGGGCAAGAATTAGAATCATGTGAAAGCTAGCTAATTGTCTTTTCTCCTTGATAGACATAAAAAAAAAACAAGAAACTAGAAATTCTCTAGTTAAACATTTCTCGTCTAAGCCATTTGCTAGTGATTCTACCGATTATTGTAAGAATCGTTTCTGGTTGTCAGGCAGGCGAGTCAGATTACGTATCAAAAGCCTTATCCTCATAGGGAAGGAATAAAATCAAAATCTGCTTACGCAGGAAAAGAAAGCACAAATCGTTCTGGATATGGAGAGTCGCAGGAAAAAAAAGCACAAAAGGAAAATAATCGATTTGGACATGGAGAGTTGGTGTCCTATTTCTTTTTTTAAAGTAGCTCGTTGATTGAAAAAGGAACAAAATCGTGATTTTTTATCAAGAAAAAAGAAAAAAAAAACGTTTAGCTATGTGACAACTATACGAATTTTTTTAAGAGCTAGAGTTGATGTTGCAAGCAAAAATAGTGCCAACGACTTGGCCAGAGACCAGAGTCAACTGAGAAACTATGCAATCGATGACCGCATTCAATTATCATCCTCTGTTCATTTGCTATTTTTCTCGTACATTTATGCTGTACGTAAGCAAAAAAAATGTTATTCTTCTCGTACATTTATGCTGCATATAAGCAAAAAAAAATGCTCTCAGTTCATCTGCTACTAAGAGGACCTTCCTCAGCAGGTCATCGATGAAAAGCACCGCTCACGCTCACATTCAACAATGCTGCATTACAATTGTCATTCTGTGTTTCATCTGCTATACCTTTTTTTTGTATATTAAGTAATACAACCAAATGCCTTATTCGACCTATTGGTGCAGTACCCTTCCACAATATGAGAAGAACATTAAGGTAAAAGGGAAGTAAACTTATACGCTTGCCTTGTATTCATCGGCCAGGAACCGCTACGGAAATGTTCCGCTACTCTCTGGTGGCCTAGAAGACCAGCAATTGATACATACAGCCACATTTAGTGAAGTCTATAAACAGTATTACTTCTGTTTTGGTATTCAAGCACAATTGTTTACTTCTTTCCATTGTCCTCAGGTCAACAGTGCTTTGAAAAGCTAATCCCAGTGTCTACAGGACCATAGAGATCTTCAAACTTTCTGCATTGAAGGGAATGCTCAATATCAGGCATGTAACAAAGAGAAAAGATTATGCAAGTGAATTATGCAAGGTAAAAGAAAAGGAACAGCGAATTTTTATCGCACAAGGATTGCCTTATTTTAACTGGCGACAAAGCAACCACCACTAAATGGAGACAAAGCTGTACTTTCCAAAGATGCCTCAAGCGCTCTTCAGAATATTGTAAATAATTGGTGGATAACGATATCCCAGAAAGCCTGGTTGCAAATGTTTCAGTTCACTTGATCAAATGATGAGGAAAATGATTTTGTAAGAATGAAACACCAAATGAATGAAAATTCATGAGCAAAAGAAAATGAATGCAAGACCAAGTGAATATTGATGAAGAGTTAAAGGCATGGTTTTTGCAAAAAGACCCTAATACACCTACTACATCGAATTGCAAATTTGGAACTGTTCAATGATGCCGCAGAACTATTACTGAACTCCTGCATCAGAATATAAAAATGGCATTTCTACGCATGCATTGCATATTGGACTATTTGGCCAGAAATATAATCTTAATGCAGACTGGGTGCTAAAAGTGGATCTTACATTTGATATCTATACAGCTGCTGGTCCCTAAAGATGCATCCTACTGAGGAAGTCCAATAACCTGGAAGACACAAACAGGAAGGTGAGAGGGCAAGTTGAGGGTGAAAAAGTACAAGAGTACAAAGAAACTTGATAGAGAACACAAACCTGATATCTTTTGCAATTACTGTACTTCCATCATCAGCATCAAGATGCCACAGTACAACCTCTTCCAAGCGGCCATCTCTGTAGGCATGCTGCAAAACATGCGGCTACAAGGGTTCAGTGTTGACTGAAAATAATGGGCTTTACTGAACAGTTAACATTACAGTTTACTAAAGTTACCAACGTGATCCACACAGGAAAATAATAATCATAAGAATTCAAGTTTCCTGCATCTTCAAACAGCTATTTAAGAACATCATCAGTGAGCACAATACACTCTACTGCCTATGAACAAGAATCAAGAATTGTACGAACTTAATGTAGCAACAACTCAAGTTTCAACCATGTATAATGAATCTGCTAACTAAAAAAGTTCCACCACAATATGTAGAAATTTTTATATCAGCAATAACATGAACCAGATTGAACTAAAGAGGAGCTGATGTCAAGACCCATCATTGAGAAGTATCATGAACCACCAATGAACATCATCATGCAAAACCCAAACATCATAGAAATGATGATGAAGATGAATAGATTACTTAGGACAAAACTTGTGCCATGTTGTAAGAATCCAACCAAAGGATCAATGATATAATATACAGAAAAAATGTTTTCTTCAGCCAAGCTATACTATAAATGATACTCCCTCCATTCCAAATTATAATTTGTTTTTGGCTTATCTAGGTACATAATCTTTGCTATGTATATAGACATAGCATATATCTAGGTGCATAGCAAAAGCTATGTACCTAGAAAAGCCAAACAACTTATAATTTGGAATAGAGGGAGTACATTTTATTTTGGACAAATTACTGTGTTCAGCAACTTCTAGAAGCTTAGTGGTGACAAAACTGAACCAATGTCTTGCCAGCACATGGTCAGGGTGCTCAAGTAGCTTAAAAGGAGGAAAACAATAAAATGGAGCATCGAGATTCCACACACTGCCAATAGTCAGGTGATTCCCAGGTTGAAACAAAACATGAGGTTCCATTCCTACTAGCAAATTTTCAAGTTGGTGCTACCGGGCTATCAAGGACGTACCTAAGGAGATTGAAAAAGGGCTCAAGACACTCATTACCCTGGTGGCCTGGGAAATTTGGAGGCACAGGAATGATTGTCTTTAATGGTGCAAGTCTCAATATTACTGCAGACAATCACAAATGAATGCATCCTATGGTGCTCTGCTGGTGCAAAAGGATCCAGGAGCTCCTGGCTAGGTCGCTTGTTGTGGGTTGATTTTTCCTAATTTTCTTCTGGTCCTCCTTTTCTCTCTTAATGAAATGATGCGCAATTCTCTTGCATGTTCAAGGAAAAAAAAGGTTCCATTCACCACCATAAGTCTGGTGCCTCCCTCTAGAAATAAACAAGCCAGACCCAGCTTAAGGAATAAGGACTCAACGATAATCTGAGTTCAAAGTACTACTTGGAAGCAAACACAGAGATTGGGAAGCTCCAGCCATTTTCCAGCTAGAGTTCTGTTTAGTACTACTAGATCAGTTCTTACACATAAGCAGAAAGGAAACAGTCTGGTAACGGGCTCTAAAACTCTTAGATAGACAAAATGAAATTTGGTTTCCAGACCTCAAAGTATGTCAGCTGCATTCAATTCACATATCCATAGCATGTAAAAGACAATATTCCTACCCTGTAGAAACAACTTGTTCCAAAGGGGCATGAGCCAGTCCCAAAGTCGAAGTACTTGCAATCAATAGACCTGCAAAATTTATCCTATTAGAAACTAAGAAATTAGTAAAGTAATAAGGCGAAAAGTAATTTCACCTAATCACCTTAAAATGCTCCTCATAAAACATATGTTAGATGTCATCTTCTAGTATATTACTACCATGGTTCACCAAATGAGTAATAACAAGGTATAGCTTAGGTACAAATACAAAAAATATTTGTGACATTATAATTTCAGTTTTAAATACAATATTAACCGAATAAGAGGCATGCAGCATGCTAAAAAAGCAAATACAGCTGGGAATATAAATCTTACTTGAGCTTGGATTTGTAGCTTTCAGTGATCTCCTCTTTCTCTTCCTTTGAGAAGTACCAAAGAACACTTGGAATGCCATAGTATGAAAGTTTCCGACATATTGGACAAGCCCTCAGTGCTGAGTTCACATCCATACCAGATGCAGCAGAATTGCTACGCCAATTTCTAATGCATGCAATACAGAAAGGATGATCACATTCGGATAACAGTCTGAACTTCCTTTCAGCAGCAGTAGGCTTTGAAAGCACACGATCCAAACATACACTGCATTCTATTTCTTGGCTGCGTTTCAGAGCTTCAAGGCGTTTGTGATTTTTCTCACAAAACTTGGTAAGCTCCTCCCTCTCATCAGGACGATGAGGATGCAAACACATTTTTCCACAGGTTGCACACAGATCTCCATGTATTTGAGGGCACCCTTTCAGGACAATTACCAGCAGCAGCAAAAGAACAAATAGGCAGATCTGCAGGTTTCAATGACGTCTGGTTTAGCAAATTTCGATTAGAGGACCAGTCAATTCCATCATCTGAAACAATGTCATGTTGAAAATCATTTCTCCATGCAGACTTACTGGCAGAATGTGCCAACACATCCACAGATATCTGATGTCTTTGGTTGCTTGAATCAGTTTGGTGTCCCGTGTGAGGTTGACTGGAACTTAAAAGTTGAAGAGAAGTAGATGTGACACGTCTTGCAGCACTTGATGTTGGGGGTGGTGGTGGCACTGTGGGGTTACGAGAAACTTTGACATGGTCATATCTGCAACGGCTACCATACGAGCATGCACCTTTCAGGTAGAATGTGCAAACCTGAGATGAAAAGTGTTAACAGTAAGATACACAAGAGGATATGCACTTACGACTGTAACTCCAGATATAAGACTAAACTGCATGGAATGTTACTAATACATTACATTATTTGCTTGATCACTCCAGTTGTGGGAGAATTCACAGTACTCTCCTTTCAAGCAAGCTCCATGCATGAAGAACTTGCAAAGAACCCTGATAGCAAAAGGAGCATTGAGCAAACAACCAAAATTTTTTGTTTCATCCCGGACAGAATAATTCCAGACTAGTTTTAAAAATACTTTATCAAGTAAACAAGATGAAATATGTAAGTCTGTAATTCTGAATCAAGGCTTCATACTTACAACAATTTGAGTAAACAATTACAATGTTTCGCACATTCATTCTTTTCTTGCCAAAATATTGGCAGTTTCAAGTGTCAAAATGTTCACCTAGAAGCAGTGTTTTCCTAAACGCTAAACGGTAAACAGTCGGTCACCTACCGTTTAGCCATTATTCGGGCAAAACGTCCCATTAAACGGGCTAAACGGCCAATTAAACGGGGTAAACGGGTGATTAAACGGAAACGGCGCACCACCGTGTAGCGTTTACACGGTGTTTAAACGGGCTAAACGACCGTTTAGGCGAACAGTGCCTGGAAGTCCTTGGTAAAAAAATATTTTGCTGTTGCTAGTGAATCGAAACATATTTGGCAGTTTCAAGGGTCTGGGGAAAGGGCGGGCTTGGTGCAAGTGGTAGAGTCTTACCGCCTGTGACCGGAAGGTCCCGGGTTCGAGTCGCGGTCTCGTCGCATTGCACAGGCGAGGGTAAGGCTTGCCACTAACACCCTTCTCCAGACCCCGCACAGAGCGGGAGCTCTCTGCACTGGGTACGCCCTTAGTGAGGCGAAACATAATTATACACATAAAACTGATGAAAGGATTAATGAAAGTACCAAATAACCTCCACCAAGTATTATCAAACCAACTTTACCAAACATTGTACTGTATCATGATCACAAACCTAACACCTTCACTTTCCCTGATTATGATCATGAACGAATATTGACGGCTAAATATGGTACCAACCAAACACTTTACATTTTCTAGCTATTCGTATATTTCTTATTATTTTCTAGCAGCAAAGAAAATGTTTGCTATGCCAGAGCAATAGAAGTGGTTTTAGGCAAATACTCTTACAAGCTATACACAGAGTATGAACACATGATACAAGGTTGAATTATCATCATAGTAAAAGATATCCCACTTATACAAGCATTAAACATTAATACTGGTTCCAATATATTTAGTTTTTGGCTGCTGTTTCTTGCTAACCACTCTCAGCGCATATAAGAAAATGAGTGCTTCCAACTTTTCACTGATAAATAAACATCATCATTTTCCTTTGTCGTTTTGTTTAGAATAAATACTAACTATTTTTTCAGTTACCGCTGGGAAACCACATTCGTCATTTGCAACATGACCAGGCAATTACCGAGTCAAATAAACAACATATGCAACATAATCAAACAAAAATGATCTATTGGATTTAATTTAATGCGATGAAATTATATATGGTAATAGGCTTCATACCCTAAATCAACACCACTGCTTGATCCACAAACAAAATATGATCAGATCAAATGCTAAAACAAATGCAATCTTCCCAACTACACTGGCGGAGGCCAGTGGAGGTGAAGCTGGGCACTGGCCGCCCCTTCATCCACACTCTGGCCACTGCAACTCTGAATCAGCTCTGTGACTGACGCCCAGAAGTAGGAAAGTTAACACGCATCCACTGTAAAACGTCTAAGCCTACATCAGTTGGTTATGCTAGATGTAAGCTAATACTCTCAAAGTTGTACGCTTGTAGCTTGACTAGCCCCTGCTTTGTTTGGCTCCATGCTCCGCCACTGCCCAACTATCAAGCATCAGCAAGGCACAAAACCAAGTGGCCCATGCTTCATTCATAACGCTCAGAACACTCCCAGGACCTAAAGTCTGGCATTGCAATCAAGCTTACACCACCCAGGTACTTCCCCAAAGGTACTTAAGCAGTGGGTCAGTTTGAGCTAGCTTCCAACTCAATCCCAAATCGAAACTCCCAACTAGACACGAATTTTATCAGCTGCGACCACCACCAACCCTAACCCTAAGGCCTAGACGAAGCTCAATCAGCCTCAATACAACCGCTCACCACTACATTCATCTATCCAAGACCCCAGCGCGGCTTAACCGCATGCCCGCCAGCATCGATCCAGTCCGGCCTCCAAATCGCACGCAGCTAAGAAGAGGATCAAATTCAAACCGAAGAGAGAAAATTTACTTCTTAGTCGACATGGCCGAGCCAAACCGATCGGACAAGCCGGCCCACCCCGAGAGGCGAGTAACAGCGCCGTCACCTAGGCTTCGCCGCTGATTCGAATCCTTCCCACCACGTCGCCACGGGCTAGGGATTGCTTGAAACTGGTGCGCCTTCCCCAGGTTCCTCTCTCTCCTCGCGCTTGTCGCGTCGCATTTTTGGGCTTCGCTTTGCGGAACCGCGGCCCCCGGGCATCGACCGGGAATGATTACCAGAAACAGAAACAGGAGGATAGGAAACCGCGTTGGCTTCGCTCAAAGCCAAAGCAAAAACATCCCTTGTTAGGGCTGATTTGGTGTGAGAATACACGGCTGAAAAAAGAAACTAAAAATTATAGATTATACATCCAAAAACATCCATAATAAGAGAAGCGAATAGAGCCAATGACAGGTTTGCCCTTAGTGGTGAAAGGTTAAAAAAATATCCATCCCAAAACCGTATATGACGTTTTCATCTCATTACAGCTTCTCCCGTCTATACATAGTACTAAGAGAAAAAACTATAGAATAAAAATAAAATTAGTCCCATCTCATTATGGACCGAAGGGACTAGTATTTTTCTAAGAAATCTCTAGCTATCCTTCTCTAAGAGTTTTTTTCTTAATATACAATAAGGACCCATCAAGAAAAATAATAAATGACACCTCATCAAGATTTGTGTAAGAGCCTCAAACATCCAATGGAAGCAACAATATGTATAGGCACTTAAATTGTTCCATAATTTGTGTCACCTCTAGCCATCTACTCCGAAAGGACTGCGCGAGGTACACTCAAGCATCACTCCTTAGTTGGTTAGTGTTAACACCGTCGCAACATATATAGTAACCACCAAAAAAAGTGCCACACCATGTAGCGTCGTTAATGGCCTTCTAACATTTGTTTTATTTATAGAAATCATGCTAAGGAAATAAAGCTATTGTTCTCTCATTTATGTCTTTTTTCTGCTATGGCTCCGAGAAATGGAATGTTGGAAATGATGGTTTTTTTGGTAGAAAGCATGCGAAATGGGAGTGTGCTCCTAGAACTAGCGATCAATTTCCGCATACCACTGCTTGAATCGTTAAGACTTTTTTTATGGAAGGTTGTGTATACTACCCTGGATGACCAACTTTTGAAGGTTGCTGCTAGCTGAATTGTCTAGATTCTTCATAGAGATGTTCTTGTCTCGTTGCTTGGGTAACCAGTTTCTGTGGACCATTCTAGATACAAGCATGTTTGTCCGTGAGTCCATAAATAATTATTTTTTTGCATATAAAAACTTTGGGTTCATGGATAAATTCACTTCCATTCCTACCACCTTAACTGGTGAGGCTCTTTGACGAGGTCTAATTGTGTGTGAAGCTTAGGTTCAATTTGGCATTGCGATTCACACTGGTGTGCCCATAGTTGATGAGGAAAATTATACTAAAATTACATGAGCTACAAATGAAAGAAAATTGTCTCTGAGAGCACCCTTATGTATGATAATTATTTTGCAGATTGGTGGGGAAAAGTCAACCTAAGAATCCAGAAAACACAAATAAAAAGTTTTAACAGTGTTGGAGGAGCTTATTCTTCGTTGTCAATTGTCCAACAATACGTCAACGAAGTGTTGATTTCAGTGTTTTTCTGGGCCCAAAAGCTCTACTTGTTGAAAGAAAAAAAACATCCTTACATGACCATTCCCTATATGAAATCTTTTTCGGATCCATTGACCTTGGTAACTGATGAGTGTGGCTTTTTAAATGAAAATCCTAGAAAACTACAATGGAATACTTCAGTTAATGGAGCATACAATAAACATGAAGGCTCCGTTCGATTTGCTGAATCTTAGCTGAAACTAGCTGGAAAACACTGTTCTGACTGAATTGTTGTAAGAGAAAACACTGTTCCGGCTGAAAAAACAAGCCGAACAAGGTGAATATGGGATAAGCCGAACGAAGCCATATTCCTTTCGAAGCTCTTTATTTTTTTCAATCTTATATAATCAAAATGGCATTGTAAACAAGCCATTGGCTCAGTGGTCAGATCTGCTCAGTGGAGCACCCGTGACCTGTGTTCGAGCTCTGCTCGACGTAGGTATTCACACTGGTTTTTTTATTGTTTTTTTGCAGCCTCAAGTACAAATGCTCCATAATGGTCAAGGTGTTGTACCTGTTATGCTTAGAGTCTGATGATCTTCACATACTTTTTCAGTCACATGTGTTTTTAGGTATAGGTATAGGTCTAGCTTGCACACAACATATGTATGTGCGCGCGTGTGATGTAAGTTTCTCCTTAGGTTCAGATACTACAGCTTATGCTAGTTTAGATACTACGGCCCTGTTTGGTTCCGCTCATTCTCGCGTTCGCGACCGAGATGAGCCGAAAATCTCGCCAAATGGGTTGCGTCGCGCTCGCGACTAGCCATCGCGCGTCCGCTTATACGCGGAAAATAGCCTACGGCCGAAATGCGAGCCAAGGCGTGCGATTTGGAGAACGCGGGTTCGCGTTCGCTCACTCCCTCCATCCCTGGCGCGGCCTCCCTCCCCGGCGCGGCCACCATCTCTGGCGCGGCTTCCCTCCCCGGCGCGGTCTCCATCCCCGGCGCCGCCTCCCTCCCCGGTACCGCTCCATCCATCAGCGCCTCCCTCCGGTCTAGCTCTCGCCTCCATGACCGTCATCGCCTCCCTCTAGCCCGGCCCTGGACCAGATCCGCCGCCGGGGAGCAGGTCCCTGCCGGATCTGGCCTCCGGCCGGCGACCTCCACGACCGGGTCACTCCCTCACCACCGGCTCTCCCCCCCACCGTCGGCTCCCTCCGAGCTCGTGCGTCGATTGAAGAAGAAGGACCAGGATGCAAATAGAAACTTTTATTTGGGTCTAGTTGCAAGGCTATAGACTCAAAGAAAATAGTAGTAAATAGTGTTACGTAGTTTGAGAAAAGTTTAGGGTTTTCAGTGTAAAATGTCATACCCGAGATAATCAGGACAGCCAAACGCCCTACTTATTTAGATAACAGATTTGCTACATCGTAGCTTATTATATAATTCTGCTCAACTTATAAGCGAGACTCCCATAAGCTGAACCAAACAGAGTCTACATCGGAGCTGCTGCAGCAGCTAGTGTAGTCGAACAGGTTGATTATGTCCTAGCTATATACACCTGTTCGCTTGATCGTATCAGCCATATTTATCAGTCATGATATAGTGTTTTTCTCTCGCAACAAAACAGCATGAGCCGGCTTAAACGAACAGGCTGTTAGAGTGTCTCCAGCACGTCCCCTTTCCTTTTTCTCCTAAAATGCAGCATAGGATATTGAGAAAACTGGATTACACTGAAAATGAGATATCTGCTCCAGTAGATTAACCCCTAAAATACGTGGGCCCCACATGTCAGTCCTCCCTTCTTTTCTCTCATCTCGTTTCTTCTGTATCCACCGACCACCGCAAGTGGGGCACTCCAACGCAAAGAGCAGCGGAGGGCAGGATTGGGGCAAGGGCTGGCGCAGGAGACGACGAAGGTCGGCACTCGGCGAGACGACGAGCGTCGCGCGGTAGGGGCACGGCGCGGCGGGCACCCAAGCTGGTGGGTCCTGGATGTTAGTGAGAGAAGAAGAAAGGGGATTGAGAAAAATGTCCTGTTCTTTCCTTTATTTAAGGAACTGAGGGTGATTTTTCTCAAATTGAGAAAAAAATTAGGGAAAGGGATCTACTAGAGCTTGATTTTTTTTTTACCTTCAATCCCCCTTTATTTCTGGTTATAGGAAAAGATGATCTTTTATTCTCAATCCGTTCTTGATCTGGTAGGGATGCTCTTAATATTAATGACCCTTAGATGCTGATGAACCTTAAACACAAGAACCAACAGGCCTAATTACAAAAAAATTGCATGCTATGGTTCTGAATATCTGATGGTATATGCCCAAGAATCAACCCGACACAGGCATATGACAGGGTCAACTTATATGCATTCCCATGAACCACCGAATAGACAATGCCTAAAATGAAACATGTGAGGATCAGCCTATATATACTCCGTATACCACTACAGAACTTTATAAGCCTCTACGGTAAGCTATCCAATCTACTGTACAATGCAACAATATACAGAGCCCATAAGTTGCACATCTAAGAAGCGGAACCCTTTGTTTGCTCAATTTCCAATGCTTGTTCTGCGACCATGATACATGAATCCATCTCCAAATTCGTGGCCTCGCTGTTTTCTCTTAGCGAAGGCGCTCTTGGCAAAGATAGGATATCAGGGCTGCATTGTATGTCAGGTTGGATTCCTACTTGATCGATTTCATGCAGCGCTGGAGATAGATACTTTGCAACTGTGATGAACAGAGCAGAGCCATCATCCAACTCTGTCACACTCTGCGCAACAGAACAGGATTGTGAAGCATACCAAAATAAGGCGTTTTACAGAAAAGAATAGCATAATGTGAAGTTAGTCTTGCCTGAATTTTTCCTTTACCAAAGGTTCTATGGCCAACCAGAATAGCTCGTCCATTGTCATGTAATGCCCCTGCCAAGATTTCACTTGCACTTGCACTTCCTTCATTGACCTGCGTTAACAAACGTAAACACAGAACATGCATCAGGTAAATGGAGAAAAGGAAAAAAAATGAAAGCAATATCAAAACATTTGTAGTCCAGTAGGCAGTAAAAAAGAAAATCTATACCAATTATGTTTATTATCATTTAAAGATCACTATGCAAATAGAATATAATCTTAGGAAGCATTGAAACAACAAACTTCATCGTATGTAGGTAGCACAATTTCACTAAGAGTGGTTATAGGCTTAGGCCTTAAGGTATTGTGATATTTCTGAAGACTACAACATGGTTACAAAAAAACCATATGTGCTTCAGACGTGTAAGTAATCACATACATATTAAGCATGGCAGTATAGTATTGTGGTTCTTTTTGTCAAGTTTTGTACCCCTATATGATAGGGGAGGAACAATAAAGGATGCAGGGATGGAAAACTCACAAGCACAACAAGAGGGTCATGAGTTAACGAATGCCCTTGGATCATATTTATTGGTAGCACATTCCCGTCACGATCAATAGTGTTGACAAGAGTTTCATCTCCATCCAACCAAATTTGAGCCACATCAAGACCAGCTTTTACTAAACCTCCCTATTCAAAACGACAAGATTGATACAAGAAAAATATAGCAATTCAACATCTGAAGGCCAACCGTGACAAATATGGACTGACTGGGTTATTCCGTAGATCTAGAATATAAGACTGGACACCCACATCCTCCATCCTTTTTACGGCATTTTCCATTTCAGCTGCTGCAGTCTGGTTTAAAAAAAAGGATATAATATGAATGGTCTAAAAAGATAATATGGAAGTACTTCGTCAGCATATAATTGAGGATTAAGATAAGAACATATTTAGTTCACAGCAAACAAGTTCAGGGTGTTTTCAAACTCAACTTGGTGATGGACAATAAAATAAGATTAATTTCAGTTTTAGAATAACTGGGCCAACAACGTTACAAATGGACGCCTCAAATGTTTACACTCCTTCAATATAATCATGCCACAGGGAAATTTGTGAAAATTTGAGTTATTAAATCCATACTGAGAAAAATAATCCAACTTTGTTTAATGATAACTTTATTTTAGATGCAAACATAAAAGAAAAAACAAAATTCGAACATGTACAGTATTTACCTGAGAAAAGGAAGCTAATCTAACATAACCAGTCTTGCACTCATGGCCATCATCCGACCTATGAGAGATAATTGCAGTTGATACAGGTGAAAGGTTGATAATTTCACGAGACAGCTGGACCTTTGGAAACAAAAGGTAGTGAATGTAATTAGGAAACACTCGATCACTTTCTTAGTAGGAAAATGGTTCTCTTGTGGTTACTGCATTTTTCAACAGAGTGGCTATTGCAATTTGATGAGCTCTGTAGGCGCAGAACATACCTTTCAAATTACACATATAAAAATCTTAAGATTTTAGAATTGTTCGGTCAGCAAGTTAAGCATTTACCTCCTTTTGCCTTAAACTCCCACCCCTTTTACTGTCAGTTCCCTGGATATATAAATATGCATCAGTAAGAAAGCAAATACAAAGACGAGGAATGATCTTTCCACGTCAGAGTTGACCAAATTACATAAAGGGGATTCGGGATATGATATAATATAATAGAAGCCTAGTATGCCAGACTTTGGTGAACCAAAAAAACACAATGTTTTTTTTAGTTTTATAAACAAAAACCTTGGCCATTTATTGTCAGTGTCTGAATTTTTTTTTTTTATCAAGTGTCTGAATGTTGAACTAGTACATCTCAAGTTGAAGTATGCTTCACAACAAGCAAAAGAGATTTAACTGAAGCTAAGGATATACTACGAAGCTCAAGGTAAGGAAATACATCCAACAACTTCACTTTCACTGTTGTTCCTACACGGCCTCGAAGCCTCTGAGCCGCAGCCTCTCCATCCAAACCCGAAACACTTTTGCCTGCAGAATGAGAAGATATCAGCATCAATAATAAACCCCCCGCCCTCCTGGGAATGAACCTGGTAACAACTTGCTGCACAATAACAGAGAAAAATAGATAATGCACCATTAGCATGTATCAATCACAGTTTTGGCTCCCAATTCTGACAAGCGATTCATAATATTTGTTCAAATCATCGCTCAAACTGTCAAACATTATCTGCAGCTGTGATTGTTAACCAACGAAAGGGGCAAAATGTAAGAAGTACAAAGTAGACATTACAGCTAATTATCAATCATCCCATCACCTGTAATGAATCCCTGCATATTAAGCTGCATTTTCATACTTTCCTTATAATTAAATGTTGATAAAAAAGGATAATGCTGAAGTCAAAACAGATGCCTCATGGACATGTGCTAATACAACACATAAAAACTATGCAAGCATGCTAGATACAAAACTTAATTCATACCCAATGATGTAGTATGCCTTGTGTAATTACTAGAAAGATGAACAGTGCGAAAAAGTAAATACCATCTATCTCAACTAGCTCATCGCCTTCATGTATGCCTGCTCGATCTGCGGGGCCTCCCTGAATGCAGTCCATAACAAGCTGAAACAGATTTGGAATTAGTAATTGGAACACTCACGTCCTCTTTACATGGGGATGAACAAAAACAAACTTACCAATCGTCCAGAGCTTGGCTCCTTGTTTATGAACACCCCAACCCCTTGCACATTCCCATCGCTTCCTATCCTAAAACTCTGGTACTCCTGTATGTGAACAATATTCACAGACTTGTCACAGCTCATACTAGTTTTGTGCAGGTCAGGTAGTAACAGACGTTCTCACTTGACAATATCAACCCAAGCAACAAGCATGCATACCGTGGGGCTGATGATCCTCGTAAATGGGTCGCCGAGTGTGGATAGCATCCCACTGATCTTACTGTAGGCAGCATCCGCTGATTTCAGTGGAAATATCTCTACCATAGTTTGCTGTAGTTTCTGATCCCAATCTGCACGCTTGGCAAAATAAGTACATTGAAAAATAACTTGTCCTATTTCATTTGTCTTCAGGTGGTGATTTTGGTGACGCAAAAGCTGTGAGCTCCACCCTTTCACTCTTGTTACAGTACCAACCAAACACTAGCTCCTATCACTTCTACCAAAAGTTCAAAACTAGCAAATGAAAACATTCCGAGAGAACCATTACGCAAAATTGGGGGTTGTACCTTGGTGGTTGAAGGTAGGATCAACAAAGGTCTCACGGATCAGCCCCCACGTCTCCACCAGCGTCCTCTGCACTCTGTTCACCTGCCACAGTAACCCAAACAAACAATCACCATGTAAAGTCCGTATCTTTCTTGGAAACGCGGCGGCCGTGGATCACCGGCGGCACTGGGAGCTTCAGGAACCCAACTCACCTCGCGCGCCTTGGAGACGGGAAACGCGACGGTGAGCGACTCGGCCCGGGCAGGCGGCGTCGGCAGCGGGGACACATCACCGGAGAACCCGGTCAGTGACACCACGGCCGCGGCGGCGAGCCCCACCGCAGCCTGTCCCAGCGCCCGGCCGCCGTGATCCGGCCCGGAAGCCCGGACTGCCGCCTGCTGCGGTGGCGGAGGCTGCTCTCGGCCCAGGCCGGCGGACCGCACCCGGAGTCTCGCTCTCGCTCTCCCCCCAAGAACCGCCGGCCGCGGCAAGGCCTTTCGGACCCGTCCGGGCAGCGAGCGCGGAGCAAGTGTAGCGACGAGGGAGCACTCCACCATTTCCATGGACGCGACGCGGGCGGCGATGGCGAGCTAGCTTGTCCCGAGAGCGCGCGGGATATAGTACAAGTGGGCGCCGGAGACGTCCACGAGAATCTTTTGGCCGTGCGCCGTCTCGTCAGTTGAAGTAGCTGGGCTGGTGGACAGGAGGAGATCCGTGCGCGTCCACGTCGCGGGTTCACCGTCGCACACGTATCTCCGGTCCGCCGGGTCGAGGCGTTTGGGTGGTGGTGCGCGAGACAGATATTGGGTACTGTTTGTTGGTGGTGGTCTGCAGAACTGATGGAGGAGAAATACTCCTGCAGATAAAAAGATTCCCCAAATTTTACTCCTCTTATCTTAAAATGAATCAACTTCTAAAGTTATTCTAAATTAAATTATTTAAAATTTAATTAAATTTAGAGAAAGGTAACTAACATTTATGGTATCAAATTAGTATAAATTAGATAATGATAAAGAAATATATTTTCGTAATGTACTTTCTCTTCTACGTGGCGTGGTGATACGTGACTCAAGTTCGATTATGGTTCACATTCGAGGAGTTTGGATGTTTTCAAAGCAACAAGTAGGCTATGTCGCTATGCAGCCTGTTTGGCGGGCCGTAAACGATCGTAGATTATTTACTGCTAGCTGATTTGATGTGAGAAAAAAATATTGTTCTGGTTGAAAATTTACGATCGTTTACGACCAAACGAACAGGCTGATGATGTGCGGACTCTAAAGTGTGGATCCAATGATGCGTAGAAATTTCAAGGGCTGAACAGTAACGAAGTATAGATAGTAGATGTCTCTACTTGCAACTAGAGCGATCTGGTTGATCAGAGCTACAAGAGGCTATGATGTCTGACATCGAAATGTTTAGTAAAGCTAGTGAAATAATTTTTGTATGTTACTCAGACAATGGTTCAATAAAAATTGTAAAAAAAGATATAACAGAAAAAAAAAACTTGAAACAGGATCACGAATAAGGCTATCCGCACCGCTGACCGGCAAAGGAGCTGGTACGCCAGCGATAGCGTATCTAGCTCCTGCACCGCTCACCTGCAAAGCCTCCGGTACGGTACCGGCTGCACAGGAACCCGCCAAATCCAGCGCACGCGCGAGGCCACGGTAAACACTGTAGCTGCGAGAGAGAGAAAGTTGATGGGAGAGAGAAAGAGAGAGGGAGAGGAATAAAATATGGAATAGTGGGTATAGAGTATGGGATAGAGATAATATGAGTGCGGGAGAAATGGATATAGAGTAGAGAATCTTGATGACTAGGATAGAATATTCCTTTTTAGAGATGAAAATAGAGGTGGAGGAGTGCGGATAGCCTAAGGCATGGAGTGGCCATAATGTCGTGCAGGGTACTAAGGCCACGCCCAACGCACCACGTTGGATTGCTGCCCCAAGTTTCACGTCTGCATCAACCAGCCATATCATCTCAAGTGATGGTTCCGCAGGGTGTCAGGGACTCCTGCAGAAGCATCAGTTGCTTCGTCTGACCAACGGCAGAAGCAGCAGCCGACGGAGAGTGCGTGGTGGCAAGGAATTGCTCTAACATGACATGACTTCCTCCGAAAATCAAAGCATGGGAGACCGAGAAAAGAAGAGAGCTGTGGAACCGAGATAAAGGTGGAAGCCGCTTCTTATGTTGGGTTGCTATTGCCCTCGATCTATCTGCTCCTACATGGACTGTGTCGGTGTTTCGTACCAGCATCGGCAAGTAAATTTATAGTAATGCGCGTTAGGTTCGGATGGTGCGCTAAAGGACACAAGATTTATATTGGTTCGAGCTGAATATCCCTACGTCCAGTTTGTTGCTGCTCGTGTTATTAGCACCGTGAATGAATCGTAGTAGGGGATACAAACGATCGAGAGAGGGACATGTCCCAAGTCTCTGATGGAATGGTCAAAAGGAGGCCAAGAGCTTGGTAGCAACTTGACTGTGTCTGTGTGTCGTGTTGTTCGGTGAAAAGTCGATCCCTTTGATGGAGAAAGCGCATCCCCTTTTATAGATGAAGGGGCTGGCTTTACAAGGATGAGAGCTTTAGGATGCGTACTCTACCTAGTCTTGTGGCTCACGTCTACCCGGCCTGGTTCTTCATTCTGATGAGTGCGAAGGAAGATAAGCGCCTACAATACTGTCGATGCCTCTGTAGAATGTCAGGTTGGTTACAGAATGCTGCCCTATGCAGGGTATGGGCTGCAGTACAGTGGTTTTGACTTATGAGCCTCCCCCAGCCTTGCTCCGCACGCCTTCTGGTTCCTATGAGTCTTCGTCGGAGGGACACGGGGTTGGGGTCCGGAGTAGCGCCGTGGGCAAGGTCTTCTGACTTGGTGGACCTGAGGGGTCGGGAAGCAGGCGCCGCTCCCTTGGGTCCATAGCATGGTGACAGAATATCCGTCGTTCGTGGAGATAGCAAATCCTTTTCTGGAGCGTAGCGATTGTCGTATATCTTCGTCGGGTTCCGTGTCCCAGAGCTGAAGGCGGCGCCTACAACTCTACAGGGCGAGGAGCACGCACCTGTAATACCTTTCGAGCTCTGCGGGGCCCGGAAGGGTCTAAAGCACCTGTCCTGTCATTCCCTGGCAGTACTTTTCCTGCTAGGGCGCAGGGTATGGTCGTTGGAGCCATGGTTGACCCGAACGTCTTGTCTTGCCCTGTACCCATCATCATGAGGGAACGGGGAGAAGTTGTCAGGTAAGATGAAACCAGCCTTTAGATATCGAGCAGGGCAAGGCTCATTCCTGGCCGTCGGGTAAAGCAGAGACCAGTCCTTATCTCTTGGGCGAGACCGAGCCTGCCCCTCCGGGGTCGGGCGAGGCGGAATCTATCCCTCAGCCCTCGAGCGAGACCGAGCCCGCCCCAAAGGCGTCGAGCGAGACAGAGACTAGCCCTGAGCCCTCGGGTGAGGCAGAGCTATCTTAAAGGCGTCGGGCGAGGCGGACTCTATCCCTCAGCCCTCGGGCGAGACCGAGCCCGCCTCAAAGGCGTCGGGCGAGACCGAGCCCGCCTCAAAGGCGTCGGGCGAGATGGAGACTAGCCCTGAGCCCTCGGGCGAGGCAGAGCTATCTCAAAGGCGTCGGGCGAGGCGGAACCAAACTCCTGTCATCCGAGCGAGGGACGTTACGGCGCCCTTATCCGTCCAGAAGTTTTTAACGTTCGGTGGTTATTGGTTCCACCTTCTGGGGTACCCCGGTATTAGGTCCCCGACAGTAGCCCCCAAGCCTCTAGGTGATTCGGATAGAACCGCCTGGAGGGTGTTTTTGATTTCGTCGGAGTTACTTTGCCATCGGGTGCGCGCGAGCACACCCGATGGGTGTAGCCTCCGAGCCCCCGGGTGATTCGAGTAGGGTCGCCCAGGGATTGTATCGGACCCTTCGTGGGTAAGGCTGAAGGACTTAGTTTTTCGTCAACTGGATATTTTTTCGAGGGGGTAGTGGTATCCCGTTCACGGGGATCTCATTCAGGGCTGACCTAACTAGGGCTTGACCGTGGACCAAGATCCCAGTAATACTTGCACCCTTGATTTCGGATCGTTTGTGGACCCGTCCTCAGTTGGGCCGGTCACCGAGCTTCTAGGCCCTAGGTGGGCCAAAGAGAGAAAAGTCTTCGTGACCTGCGTTTCCTAGATGGGTAGAGAGTTCGGATTCACCTGGGGAAGGCGAACCGTCCACCATGATTTTTGGTGGGAGAGGATAGGGACTGCGGGCACGTGTCCTGCGACGTGACGCGGCGGTGCACGTGGCAGGCCTGGAGATCGAGGCGGACGGTTGCCCTTCTCGCGTCCGTCGCCCCTATAAAACCATGGGGTTCGCCCCCAGGGTTCCGTATTTCGCTCCCTTGCCTTTGCGTCTGAAACATCTGCCACCAATCGCCCCAGCCTCCTGCGCCCGCACCGAAACCGTCGACCGGCTTGCATCCGTGTTGTAGTCACCGTCAAGCTTGCTCCTGCCTTGTAGCCGCCGTCGAGCTCGCGCCCACCTTTCTCCCCAATCGCTTTAATGGAGTTGTGGGGCAGATCCAGCATCTCCTCTCGGCGTTTGGAGGGCCTCATCCGCCGTGGCCTTCTCCGTCCACTGTCCGCCGTCCAGGAGTGGCTGCTACCTGGTGATGAGGGTGAGCCAACGCCGCCCGAAGGGTATGTCGTTTCTTTCGCCATCTTCCATGAGAGGGGATTTGCGGTACCCGCGCATAGATTCCTTCGAGGGCTGCTGGATTATTATGAGGTGGAGCTACAGCATCTAACTCCCAACGGGGTTCAACATATGGCGGCGTTTGTTGCCCTGTGCGAGGGTTTCCTGGGGATCGATCCCCACTTTGATCTGTGGCGGTATTTCTTTACCGTTAGCTTGTCGAAGAGGAAGATTAGGGGGGAAGGATGTGAACGTGCCGATGGGATGCGCTAGTGTTCATCTGCGCCATACCCGGTCGAGGGGTTACCCGTTCATGCGCCTGGTGACTTCTAACAAGGGATGGCACTCGCAGTGGTTTTATGTCAGGGATGATGTGAGTGCCACCCTGCCGAGGTACACCGGGCGCCTTATCGAAGAGGCTCCGAAGTCGTGGGCTTGGGGCGTCCAGTTCAAAGATAAGAAACACCTTTCCGACCTTCTTTCCGCCCTCCAAGTCCTGAAGGAACGGGGCGTAAAGGGGGCGGGGATTATCGGCGCCTATCATGCGAGGAGGGTGGCTCCGCTGATGGCACGCGCGCTTCCCCTGCATCGGATGATGCCCGAGATGTCGTTCGAGGGGACGGTGCTTGTTGACGAGGCACTCCCTTTCTCGGAAGTGGCACAGCGCATTAAGGAGGCGACGGAGCCGACGAAGGATTCCGCAGGCGGCATCCTCGACATTGTGTATCCGGTGCCCGGACATCCCTCAATGCGGTCGGAACCTGGGTTCTTCGAATTCGTAAGCCTTCTCCTCCCGTGGTCTTTCTTTTTCCTGAATCTCCATTTTTTTATACTCACTTTTGTGACGTTGGAACCAGCCGAGGGGGCTAGTCTTCAAAGATAGTCCGGTTCTGCTGCCAAAGGACAAGGCCGTGGTGGCAGTGAATCAACTCATGGCCGAGCAGGACAAGAATGCAAAGGAGCAGATGAAGAAGAAGAAACGACTGAAGCAGGAAGCACGTGATCGAGGAGAGGACGTGAGCAGTGATGATGACGACGACGACGATGACGATGACGACGAGGTAGCCGTCGGCATGGATTGGGGCATCCTGGAGGACAAGGACACACTGACAAGTGTCCACCCATCCGTGCAGGGACCCTTCCCGTTCTATGCGGAGGGAAGTGAATCGGTGAGGTCGGTGGAGGCCGGAGAGTCCGTCGCTTCGCACGGCGTGCCGGCCGGGGATCGGTGGATGGAGGAAGGCGGGCCTACCACCGCCGACCCCGATGTGATGGTGGAGGGGAGTGGCTCTGGTGCCGCGCCCCATGAGACGGTGGAGGGGAGTGGCTCCGGTGCCGCGCCCCATGAGACGGTGGAGGGGAGGGGCTCCGGTGCCGCGCCCCATGAGACGGTGGAGGGGAGTGGCTCCGGTGCCACGCCCCATGAGACGGTGGAGATGAACCCCCCCTGCCTCAGAGCAGGGGGCAGGCTCGAAATGGTCCCGCCCAGACAAGTCGGGGCAGGGATCTGGGGATCCGTCCCCAAAACACTTCCGCCGACCGAAGGCGTCAGTGTAAGCCACTGATTCCCTTGTTTTCATCTCCCTCTCTCTTTTTTTTATTTTGACCTAATGGCTTTTACCTTTGTGTAGGCTCATGCGGACGGGCCACTCCCTGGGGCTGGCGCCCAAGAAGAGCGTCGCCATTCAGGCGGGATGGATGGCGCTGCCCGGCGTCGCCCCTATTTCGGGCAGGAGTGGTGCCGATGTTGGAGCCGTGTTGGCCGATCCAACGACGCCTGTGGTGGCGCGAGCGCCTTCGGTGGTTGCTGAGTAGGCGGCATCTTCCATGGCGGGCGTGGTATAGCCAACCAAGGGTCTAGTATCGCCGATGGAGGTGGGGCCTGAGGGCGCAGTGCAGTCCGTGCCGCCGGAGACCTAGGTGGAAGTGGCCGCGGCCGTACCAAGCCCGGTAGGGCTGGATGTTGCCGTGATGGTGTCCGAGGGGGTGGTGCAGTTGATGCCATTGGAGGCCCAGGCCGTGGCGGACGAGGCAGGCCGGATGGAGGTGGACATGGCCGGAGGGTCGTCGAGCGTGGCGGTGGTGCCGCATAGGATTAGGAGGGAGCCACCCCCAGCCCTCTTGTCGAGAGGCAGCCGCTCCCCTACGTGGGGTGAGCCGCCGCTTCAGTGGATGAACGCTCAGGACCCAACGTCGGCCCTTTTTACGCTCGACGACCATTCCAAGAGCATGGAGCGGGAAAGTCTCGACTTCGGGCTTTCGACAATGATGAATGCCCTAGACCAGGTCAGAGGGGCCCTGCGTGAAATTGTCGTTCCTACTAGTCATGTATTTTCTCGTTCTTCCTCCTTTTCCAAGTATTTTTGTGTTTCTGACACCGGTCTTCTTTTTAGGTCATTATTGCTCGCAGTCGGAACAAATCCCAGTTCCTCCGCGAACAGAAGGCGGAATGGGATCGCCTTATCAAGGAGGCCTGGCTGCGAGGGGATGTGGGTGCGCAGCTTGCTGCGCCCAGCAGCAGGAGGTCCAGGGGCGTCAGGACACGGAGGATGCCCACGGGATGTTTGAGGACTTGTCGGCGAGGACAAAACTAGATGAGGAGGAGATTGCCAGGCTCCGAAAGGAGCGAGATGAGCTGCTGCAGAAGAATGCCGCGGCTGGTGAGAAATCCAGCGAGCTCCTGGCGGAGCTACAGATAGAGCGGGACCTCAAGCTGAAGGCTGAGGAGAGGTTCGCGATGTTGCAGGAGAAGGCGAACTAGGATGCCGCAGTGATCGAGCGGACGACCTGAGAGCACAACGAAGCGCGTCGGGAGGCCAAGGCATGCTAGATGGATCTTGGAGTCGAGGAGACCCGACGGTTGGATGCCGAGGAAGTTTCTGCCGGTTTGCGCACCTATCTTGCCGAGGCGCGGCGGCTTCTTCAAGCTGAAGGTGATGAATATGACCGCCTATCCCTTGCCGTTCTAGCGGTCTGTGACAACCTGCAGGTGGCACAAGAGGAGGGGACTAGCTCGCCTACGATCCGTGCTGCTAGTATCACGGCTCGGGTGGGTCAGCTTGAGGAGAGTGCTTTTCACGCCGGGATCACCCAGGCCTTCACCATCACCCATGCTCATTACGAGAAGGAGATCAACCTGAAGGTGATGAGCGAAGGTTTCCCGCCTACCTATGAGGATGATGAGCTGGAGGCCATTGAGAAGGTGGTGGCTCCCCTTGGGAAAAACCTGGCGGATAGTCTGAAAGAAATGGTTCTCCCTTCGCGGGAGTAGTTAGTCGAATGAATAAGATTTATATGTAATATGTGAACAAGTGTCGGTACTTTTGAGTCTGGAAGCAATTTCGTGATTTTGCTTCGTAATTTTGTTTTGTTAGATTTTACCTTCTGCTTGTGGCCATCTGGTCGTTTGGTTTTTGCGGTCTTACCAATCTGTTCACCCGAACCTTGCCGCTGGTCTTGACGCGAGGAGGGAATCTGATGTAATGATTGTTTTAAAAAGAGGAAGGGAGGTAGCCGCACCTTTACCAGCCCTCGAGTGAGATCTAACCCTTTGGGGTTGCTGGGGTCAGGTGTTACTGGAGACCTAAGCGATGGTGTGCCCGATGAGCTTGCCAACGGGGGCTGTTGAGATGGAATCTTGCTCCATGGTTTTGTGACGGGGTCGGCAAAGTCCTTGGATGGCGTTCCTCCATTCCCCGCCCTGCCTTCCAACAGAATTCCCTAAATGGGGACTCTATGGGCTCGGCAAAGGGGGCCTTTGAACTTCTGTCCCTGCATCGAGCGGCTCGAGCCCCTAAGCCCTCTTAGGGTCTGAAAGGGGTCGGCCGTGTTTTGCGCGTTACCCCATCCTCGATTTTCGTAATCGGAGGGGTTGAGTAGACGACACTTGCCTCGACGGCTCGAGTATCGTGCTCAATGAGCTCGCTAACGGGTACGTTCGTGTGGAATCTGGGTTCATCATTTGCTGATGGGGTTGGTAGAGCCCTCTGGTGGCATTCCACAACTTCTTAACCCGCCTCCCAGCAGATGCCCGAGCCGTTTGATAGGCTCAGGCGGCCCGATGGCCTCTCCTCGATGGAGATTCTGTGGATTTAGCTCGGGGTTAGAACCGAACGAGAAAAGGTTGAGACGTCCCTATCCGCTTCTGAGCGGGGTCGGGCAGGGCCACTAGGGCTCGTCTCAGTTATTTCTCCCTGGCTCTGTTCGGCATGAGGCGGCCTCGAGCCCTTTGCGAGCCGGCCTTCGAACCTTGGCCTGCTGCCACCTATATCGAATGAGGCGACGACCGTTTTGTGACGCGACACGAAGTGTTGGGATGCAACGTTTTGCATATGTAATGTTTGAATGTGTAATTTAATCGAAATAAAGGCGGGGTCGATAACGTTACCTTGGTAGCATGAGTGACGGAAAAACTCCTACCAGCTCCTTCCAGATGTGTTCGTGCGGGGTTCGGGCCCTAATGTTTGCGACGAGGTTGGAGTAACCTGCATAAGAATCGTTGTTCTTTGTTTTTTGTACCTCGGTGGCAGTCCGAGCTGTTCGATTGACTTGGGCAACCTAACAGAACCTGACAGCTTCTCCTTTGGGGGAGATTCTGTAGGCGGACCCTTCCGAACCCTTCATGAGAAGGTAGGTGTCGAAGCTGGAGATGTGGGAGGCGTTGAGTATGATTTTTCTGGTGAACAGAAACACCGTAGCTATCGGGGCGTAGGGTCTGCTAGTTTGCCCAGTTTTACTTAAAGTTTTATGCTCGTATTCCATGCCCCTGGTTTCAAGCGTATGGAGGGGTCGGGTGAGGAGGATATCTAGACTGGTAGACACCCTCGGCAGCCCCCAAGTGATGTTCGTGTTCCCGCCATTTGATGGGGTCGGAAGCTCGGTAATGAATTTTAACGTGTAAAGTAAGAAGGCAGAGATGCTTATCTTTCTTTGGATGTTCGTTCGTTGTTTCTATTGTCGGATCGTTTCGTGGTCCTGCATGGGGAGGCGGAGGGTCGTCTGCCCATGTGGGTGCCTTAATTGCCATGTCCGGAGCGGGTCAGTGGCGGGCCATACCCAGGCAGTGTCCAGTTTGACCGGGGGGGACGCCTCGTCGACCGGGGCACGTCCCGTCAGTTCCGGCGCGTCCCCTCAGGTGTCTATCAGCATTGATTTCGCATTTAAGGAGGGGAAGGGAGAGAGTTTTTCGTCCAACCTTTCGCCTTTCCTTAGCTACAGCGCCTCCTCTTTAAATAGGGAGGGGGAGGGGAGTTCTCATCCCACCTCCTCTTCTGCCTCTGAGCCGCTACCTCTCCTTCTTCTTTCTTTCCGTCGAATGCGTCCGTGCGTCACGGCGGTTCCTGAGTGAGGAAGGGTCATGCCAGAGAGAGAGAAAAACTCACAAATCTGCTCGTGAATCTAGAGCGTGATGTTGAGCCGGAGGTCATCCAACGTAGATGAGATGGTGCGTGCCACCCTTGCTGAGGAGTCGCTGCTGCCGAAGGAGAAGGAGCGCTGGTGGGTGTCGTACGTCATCGACTTTGCCATCATTTGCTGTGTTCCTCCTTTGGTGGGAGGGGCTTCCTGCCCTGACGCCGTGGTCAGGGTTGCGGCTGTCGACGATGGCGTAGTCCCTGGATGCCCCGACGGAGGCGTCGCTGTTGGGGTTGCGGCTGACGACGATGGCGTAGTCCCCAGTGGAGGGGCACCACCATCAGTGGTGTGGTGCTCGGCATTGCAGATGACGGCGTCTTCGAGGATCCCACGGAACGGCGGGACGTCGCCGATGGAGAGCGTGGCGTGGCGGTCGCAGTAGACGAACTGGCCCGTGTACATGCCCCGGGCGTTGCCGATGGAGAGCGTGGCGCAACGGCCACAGTAGATGAACTGGCCCGTGTACATGCCCCGGGCGTTGCCGATGGAGAGCGTGGCGCGGCGACCGCAGCAGTTCTTGTAGTAAAGCTAGGCAGAGACTGTAATTGAATAATTTTGTGGGGAAGCCCCCAAGTAAACAGTCCTCTGAATTTACAAATATATTAGTACTTTTTGTAATGAAATTACTTTGTAAGTGGCGAATTTGTGCAAAAAATGAACAAATTTTCATCTTTTGCTTATGGCAAGCAGTTTTTTAACTTTCTCTTTTTTGTAGAAGCGGTTTTAGTGCCCTCCGACCCTTCTCACGGTCTAAGTCGTAAGAAACTAGCAACGCGGGCGAACTAATTCTGATTGCGCTGGTGAGCAAAGAGGTTGCAGCCGCTGGGACGTGGGTCTCCCGCAGTCCTACCAGTTGTATTCAGAATTCGTTCCCAAAATCTTAGCCCTTAGGACTTGTTTATGAGAAGAATGGAAAACTTAGAGAATATTTGCAAATATAACACAGGAAGTTTTTTTGTAAACGCACTTGTATCATTCATGTCAGCCCCCGAGTGAAGTCTGACCCCTCGTGATTTTACAGGGGTCAGAAGACACTAAGGATCGAGGTTTTGTAATGACAAAAATTGATAAGGAAGAGTATGCGCTTATTTAAGGGTAAAAATGACGTAGCTGCTCAATGTTCCAGGCGTTGGTGAAGACCTCGCCGTTGATGGTTTTCAACCTATAGGCGCCCGGGCGAAGTACTTCCGTGATGACGTAGGACCCTTCCTAGGGCGAGGAGGGTTTGTGGCGGTCCTTGTTGCTCTGCACAAGGCGAAGGACGAGGTCCCCGACATTGAAGGCTTGACCTCGTACCCGTCGGCTGTGGTACCGTCGCAACGCCTACTGGTACTTAGCCGAACGGAGGAGGGCGATGTCGCGGGCTTCATCTAGCTGGTCCATGGTGTCTTGGTGAGATGCCTCGGCCCCTTGTTTGTCGTATGCTCTGATTCTTGGTGCTCCATAGTCGAGGTCCGTTGGGAGAACGGCCTCGGAACCGTAGACCATGAAGAAGGGTGTGTAGCCGGTGGCCCGGCTAGGAGTTGTCCTTAGGCTCTAGAGCACGGCCGGGAGCTTAGCGAGCCAGCGTGCGCCGAACTTGTTCAACCGATTGAAAATTCTGGGCTTGAGGCCTTGAAGGAGCATCCCGTTTGCGCGCTCGACCTGCCCATTCGTCCGGGGGTGCGCGATGGCTGCCCAATCGATCCGGATGTGTTGTTCATCGCAGAATCGAATGAATTTCCTGCCGGTGAACTGCGTGCCGTTGTCTGTGGTGATGGAGTTAGGTACTCCAAAGCGATGGATGATGTCGAGGAAGAATAGCACCGCTTGCTCAGATTTGATCGTGGATATTGGTCGAGCTTCAATCCATTTTGTAAACTTGTCTATGGTGACAAGCAGGTGGGTGAAGCCCCCGGGCGCCTTTTTGAGTGGCCCAACCAGGTCGAGCCCCCAGACCACGAAAGGCCACATGATGGGGATCATCTGGAGTGCCTGGGCCGGGAGGTGAGTTTGTCGAGCGTAGTACTGACACCCTTCGCAGGTGCGTACAATTTGCTCGGCATCGGATACTGCCGTGGGCTAGTAGAAGCCTTGTCGGAATGCTTTCCCGACCAAGGTCCTTGGTGTGGCATGATGACTGCAGACTCCACCGTGGATATCGCTTAGCAGAAGTTTTCCCTGTTCGCTAGGGATACAAAGTTGTAGAATCCCGATGTGACTCCGTTTGTAGAGTTCGCCTTCTACAAAAACGAAGGACTTGGCACGCCGTGCTAGCTGTCGGGCTTCTGTCTTGTCCGCTGGCAGTATGTCGTGGAGGAGGTAGTCGAGGTAAAGTGTTCTCTAGTCATCGGGAGGGTCGGACTCTGACGCTGGATCCTCTCCAAGCTCCATAACCTCGGGGTCGGGTGGAGCAGTTGGCGGATCGGCCCTTGGGGTCAGACTAGATGGGCCATCGTCAGCTTGTTCCGACCCCGCGTAGCGTACCGAGGGTTTGTGTTGATCGCTGGCAAAGACGCCTGTCAGGACTGGCTCTCGGCCGGACGCTGCTTTCACGAGCATGTCGGCTGCTTCGTTGAGGCGCCTTAGGATGTGATTGAGTTCGAGGCCGTCGAATCTGTCCTCTAGTCATCGGACTTCTTGATAGTATGCCTCCATCTTGGCGTCATAGCAGCATGACTCCTTCATGACCTGGTTGACAACCAGCTGGGAGTCGCCCCTGACATCGAGGCGTCGGATGCCCAGCTCGATGGCGATTCGTAGGCCGTTGATGAGTGCTTCGTATTCTGCAGTATTGTTTGATGAAGGAAAATGGAGCCGAACCATGTACCTCATGTGGATCCCGAGGGGGGATACGAAGACTAGTCCCGCGCCGGCACCTTTCTTCATCAGTGATCCGTCGAAGTACATTGTCTAGTACTCTTGATCGACGACTGCTGGTGGCATCTGGACCTCGGTCCACTCCACGATGAAGTCAGCCAGTACCTGAGATTTGATCGCTGTTCGGGGGGCATAAGAAATGCCCTGATCCATCAGCTCAAGTGCCCACTTTGCGGTTCTTCCTATAGCGTCCTGGCTACGGATGACCTCGCCGAGGGGGAACGATGTCACTACTGTCATAGGGTGTGACTCGAAGTAGTGGCGTAGCTTCCTCTTGGTGATGAAGACGGTGTATAGGAGTTTTTGGATTTGGGAGTAGCGGGTTTTGGAGTCGGATAATACCTCACTGATGAAATATACAGGGCGCTGCACCCTGAAGGTGTGCCCCTCTTCTTCCCGCTCACCACTAAGGCGGCGCTAACCACTTGCATGGTGGCCGTGATATATAGGAGGAGGGATTCTCCGTTGCTTGGAGGGACCAGAACTGGGGGTTTAGTTAGAAATTGCTTAACCATGTCAAGCGCTTCCTGAGCCTCGGCTGTCCACTCAAAGCGGTCGGATTTCTTCAGGAGTCGATAAAGGGGGAGTCCTCGTTCACCGATGCGCGAAATGAATCGGCTGAGGGAGGCAAGGCACCCTGTGATCCACTGAACCCCCTTTATGTTTTGGATCGGGCCCATCTTTGTAATGGCTGATATTTTTTCTGGGTTGGCTTCGATGCCGCGCTCCGAAATAATGAAGCCGAGCACCATGCCCCTCGGAACCCTGAAAACACATTTTTCGGGATTGAGTTTGATGCCGTTTGCCCGGAGTCTCGCAAAGGTTTTTTCAAGATCGGCGACAAGGTGGTCAGCTCGCTTGGACTTGACTACGATGTCGTCGACGTAGGCCTCTACGGTCCGCCCGATGAGGTCTCCAAAGCAATTGAGCATACAACACTGGTAAGTTGCCCCAGCGTTCTTCAGACCGAAAGGCATTGAAATGTAGCAGAATGATCCGAAGGGGGTGATAAAAGATGTCGCGAGCTGGTCGGACTCTTTCATCGCGATCTGGTGGTAACCAGAGTATGCGTCAAGAAAACAGAGGGTTTTGCACCCCAAGGTGGAATTGACTATTTGGTCTATTCGTGGCAAAGGAAACGGATCCTTTGGACACGCCTTGTTGAGGCATGTGTAATCGACACACATTCTCCATTTCCCGCTCTTTTTTCACACAAGAACAGGATTTGCCAACCACTCTGGGTGGTGTACTTCTCTGATGAACCCAACAGCTAACAATTTTGCTATTTCTTCACCGATGGCTCGGCGTTTTTCCTCATCGAAACGACACAGGCGTTGCTTCACTGGCTTGGAGCCCGGGAGGATCTAGAGAGTATGCTCGGTGACCTCCCTCAGGATGCCCGGCATATCCGAGGGTTTCCACGCAAAGATGTCTTTGTTATCGCGGAGGAAGTCGATGAGCGCGCTTTCCTATTCAGAGGAGAGCGCGGTCTCGATACGGACTTTTTTGCCCTCGGAGTTGCTGGGGTCCAAGAGGACCTCCTTGGGTCCTTCCACCGATTCGAACGACCCGGACGACCTCTTCGCATTGGGTGCCTCTTCAACGACCTCCTCCCTGAGGGTGGCGAGCTCTTTGGAGGCGATGACCGTGGATGCGTGTCCACAGCATTTGACTTTGCACTCGTAAGCGCGCTGGAAGGAGGTGCCGATGGTGATGACCCCGCGGGGGCCCAGCATCTTCAGCTTAAGGTACATATAATTGGGGACGGCTATGAACTTCGCGTAGCATGGTCGTCCCAGGATGGCGTGGAAAGTCCCCGGGAACCCCACTACATCAAAGGTGAGGGTCTCAGTCTGATAATTGGACTGATCCCCGAAAGTGACGGGCAGATCGATCTGCCCTAGTGGCACGGCTTGCCTACCAGGCACAACGCCATGGAAAGGCGCTCGGATGGGACGGAGGTTCGTTCGGTCGACGCCCATCTTGTCGAGCGTCTTGGTGTACATGATGTTGAGGCCGCTGCCTCCGTCCATCAGTACTTTCATGAGCCGCTTTGGACCGACGATCGGATCGACGACAAGCGGGTACCTTCCCGGGTGTGGGACAGCATCCGGATGGTCGGTCTGGTCGAAGGTTATGGCGGATTCCGACCACCGGAGGAAGGCGGGCGTGGCCGGTCTGGCTGTATAGACCTCGTGGCACGCGACCTTCTAGCGACGCTTGGAGTCGTAGGCCGTTGTCTTTCGAAGATCATGAGGGCACCGATCGGCGTTGGGAAGGCATCGTCCTTCTCCTCTGCGTTGTCTATGGAAGGAACAGGCTCCTTCCCCTGCTCCCCTTTGTTAAGGCCCCCGGACAAGTATTTGCGCATGAGGCCGCAATCCTTGTATAGATGCTTGGCTGGGAAGGTGTGGTTTGGGCATGGCCCCTCGAGCATTTTCTCAAAGTGGTTCGGAGTGCCCTCCGTGGGCTTCCGGCCACCTTTGCGGTCAGCAGCGGCCACAAGCGAGTTGTCGCGCCATTGCTTCTTATTTTTCCTTTTAGCGGGACGGTTGGAGGCGCCTTCGCCGACGTCCTCGTCCCGCCTCGTCTTTCCGTCGGAGCGATCGAAGATGGCTCCGATCGCCTCCTCTCTAGAGGCGTGACTGGTGGCGATGTCCAGGAGTTCCTTGGTAGTCCGCGGACCCCTGCGTCCTAGCTTGTGGACTAGGGATTCACTGGTTGTCCTAGATAGGAAGGCTCCTATCACATCGGCGTCGGCGACGTTAGGGAGCTCGTTGCACTGCCGAGAGAAGCGCCGGATGTACCCACGGAGGGTTTCATCGGCCTTCTGGCGATAGTTCTTGAGGTCCCACGGGTTTCTGGGGCGTTTGTACGTGCCCTAGAAGTTGCCCACGAAGATCTCCGTCAGATTCGCCCAACTTTGAATGGCGTTGGATGGTAGGTGCTCCAGCCACGCTCGTGCCGAATCGGCCAGGAACAGTGGGAGATTGCGAATAATGAAATCGTCATCACTCGTACCACCGGCCTGACATGCAAGCCGATAGTCTTCGAGCCAAAGCCCGGGATTTGTTTCGCCATAATATTTAGGGATGTTGGTAGGTGGCTGATACCTTAGCGGGAATGTAGCGTTGAGGATGTGTCGGCCGAAGGCCTGAGGGCCTGGTAGGCCGGGGCTCAGGCTTCGGTCCTCGTTGCTGTCGTAGCGTCCGCCACATCGGGGATGGTAGCCGCGGCGTGCTGCCTCTCCTGCGTCATCGTGGACGCGCCTGCGAGCATCGATGGTGCTGCGCACATCGCGGTCGTGGCTGAGACGTTGATGCACCAGGATGGCGGAGGGCTGCTTGCCGCCTGGCGGTGTTTGGTGAACGGACACGTCCTTGGTGGGACGCACTGAGGGCGTGCGCTGGTTGGTGTCGGGTTCGCGTCGTCGAGACAGCGAACTTTCCGCATGCTGAGCCGCCGCACGCTCGAGCAACGTGCGAATTTCTCGACGGGCACGGCGATCCTCGGACGTCGCGGCCTCTAGTAGGCCATGCAGCAAGGCAGTTGCTGCGGCGATGTTTTGGCTCGCCCGAGCGAAGTGAGGAAGGGTTCCGTCGTCGGTGAGGATCCTTTGGTGTACGGTGCGAGCTGTGGCGCGCGCGCGTCCCCCATCTTTGCGGAGTTCAATCTCGCGATTGATGTCCGCGTACTCCCGAACGAGGCCTTGCCCGACCTCATCGATCTCTAGCTGATGGGCCCTCAGCTGCTCCGTCCTTAGGCGAGATGGGGCTGTCGTCTCTTCCCCAGATCTGCCGTCAGGGTTGTTTATCGGGGTGACCTCTTCCCCGGAGACGCTTTCGATGTGCCCCTCGGGGGTATACGCCATGAAGCATTCCTGGGAAGGGTGGTGGCTCCCCCGACTGGAATCCGAGCTAGAGAACGATCCTGGCTCCTCATTGAGGAGTCCGTAGAGAGTCTCCGTATCATGCTCAATCGTCCCCATGAACTCGCTGTCCATGGGTGGCTGAACCATACGTAATGCCAGAAGGTGGCCAGCGGTCGCCGCAGCGTTGCGGAGACCGAACGGAAACGCTATCGGGGCGCTCCGTACGGGGCCTTCCGGAAACAGGGCGACGTTGCGCGAGGCCTCCCTGGATAACTGGGGTCCAAGGGAGTCGCCCGGTGGGCCCTCAAGCCTCAGACGGCTGAGGTTGATGGAAGGGAGAGACTGGGCGATCGTGTGAGTCAGCGCTAGTTCTCCTCCTAGTGTGACGATGAAATCTAGGTCGCTGAAACGCACGTGTGCGCCCGAGGCCCAGCTGATTGCGTGGGTGGCCATCCGAGGCCTGATTTGGAACGTGCAAGCCCCCTACCTGGCGCGCCAACTGTCGGTGTTTCGTACAAGCACCGGCAAGTAAATTTATAGTAATGGGCGTTAGGCTCGGATGGTGCGCTAAAGAACATAAGATTTATACTAGTTCGGGCTGAATATTCCTACGTCCAGTTTGTTGCTGCTCGTGTTATTAGCACCGTGAATGGATCGTAGTAGGGGATACAAACGATCGAGAGAGGGACAGGTCCCAAGTCTCTGATGGAAGGGTCAAAAGGAGGCCAAGAGCTTGGTAGCAACTTGACTGTGTCTGTGTGTCGTGTTGTTCGGTGAAAAGTCGGTCCCTTTGATGGAGGAAACGCATCCCCTTTTATAGATGAAGGGGCTAGCTTTACAAGGGTGAGGGCTTTAGGATGCGTACTCTACCTAGTCTTGTGGCTCACGTCTACCTGGCCTGGTTCTTCATTCTAATGAGTGCGAAGGAAGATAAGCGCCTACAATACTGTCGATGCCTCTGTAGAATGTTAGGTTGGTTACAGAATGCTGCCCTGCGCAGGATATGGGCTGCAGTACAGTGGTTTTGACTTATGAGCCTCCCCCAGCCGCATGCCTTCTGGTTCCTATGAGTCTTCGTCGGAGGGACGCGGGGTCGGGGTCCGGAGTAGCACCGTGGGCAAGGTCTTCTGACTTGGTGGACCTGAGGGGTCAGGAAGCAGGCGCCGCTCCCTTGGGTCCATAGCGTGGTGACGGAATATCCGTCGTTCGTGGAGATAGCAAATCCTTTTCTGGAGCGTAGCGGTTGTCGTATATCTTCGTCGGGTTCCGTGTCCCAGAGCTGAAGGCGGCGCCTACAACTCTATAGGGC
Source organism: Miscanthus floridulus (assembly GCF_019320115.1). Classification (NCBI taxonomy): domain Eukaryota; kingdom Viridiplantae; phylum Streptophyta; class Magnoliopsida; order Poales; family Poaceae; genus Miscanthus; species Miscanthus floridulus. Next base: position 48,994,283 of record NC_089598.1, on the reverse strand, counting down.
GAGGAGCACGCACCTGTAATACCTTTCGGGCTCTGCGGCGCCCGGAAGGGTCTAAAGCACCTATCCCGTCGTTCCCTGGCAGTACTTTTCCTGCCAGGGCGCAGGGTATGGTCGTTGGAGCCATGGTTGACCCGAACGTCTTGTCTTGCCCTGTACCCATCATCATGAGGGAACGGGGAGAAGTTGTCAGGTAAGATGAAATCAGTCTTTAGATATCGAGCAGGGCGAGGCTCGTTCCTGGCCGTCGGGTGAAGCAGAGACCAGTCCTTATCTCTTGGGCGAGACCGAGCCCGCCCCTCTGGGGTCGGGCGAGGCGGAGTCTATCCCTCAGCCCTCGGGCGAGACCGAGCCTGCCCCAAAGGCGTCGGGCGAGGCAGAGCTATCTTAAAGGCGTCGGGCGAGGCGGAGTCTATCCCTCAGCCCTCGGGCGAGACCGAGCCCGCCTCAAAGGCGTCGGGCGAGACGGAGACTAGCCCTGAGCCCTCGGGCGAGGCAGAGCTATCTCAAAGGCGTCGGGCGAGGCGGAACCAAACTCCTGTCATTCGAGCGAGGGACGTTACGGTGCCCTTATCCGTCCAGAAGTTTTTAACGTTCGGTGGTTATTGGTTCCACCTTCTGGGGTACCCGGTATTAGGTCCCCGACAGATTGTAACTTTTTGTTGAGGCCAACGTTTGGTGTTGCTTGGGTTGGTGCTGTCCTAATCAACCATTATCCTTCTAATATGAATTTACTATTTTACCCTTAATTACATAAAAATAATAATAATAATTTTTTTATATAGGTCTCACCAATTTAGTATGCATTTGGTACCTCTCGCTACTTTTCGCTTGGTACCTTATGGCACCTCTGTTTTTCTAACCACTCAATCGCTCGTCAACCACGATTCTCGTTTCTCCAACTATAATAAATTTCTCTTAAATTACACACTCGGGAAATCAATGATCATATACCTTCGGATCTTCCTATGCCCCGTTCGTTTGTAGACATTTAGGAGATTTTTTTTGGCCGTATAGATGGAAGCATGCACTAAATAAGCGTATATGACTAAAGCAACAACAGGCAGACGCCAATCCATTTTAAGGAAAACAAAGCGTTAACTTGCACTTTTACATGTCAATGGCTGACACCAACTTTGCCAGTGCATTTGGTCCCCCATGTGAGATTTGGTGTATTAATGACAAAGAAATTTATGGATTAACCGAGTTATTGAGAATTATATGTTGGTGTTAATCCTTTTGGATTGTGAATTATGAAATACTAGAAGCATACCCCGTGAGTTGCTGCGGAAATTATGGATATGGTTTAGAATGAAATTAGACTATTTTATTACTTATACAAAGGAATAACCTATTATAAATCAATTTTAGTGGATTGTGTGGCATGTTGACATAGACAATAAAATACTTATGTGTCTTGTTGTTGTGAACATCACATGTGCTAGTGGATTTTAATTGCATTTGATAGTGCATTGCTGAGGTGGACAACTTATATGTTGAGATATATTACTAGCGGAGTTTTGAATTATAAGAGATATAGATGACACCTTAATTCTTAAAGAAAAACATAGTTCTACTCGATGGAGATTTAAATTTGTTTTATATTTTGAAATTGAGTTTAGAAAACGTCACACTATAAGAGGGATGCAAATTACATTGACTTGAGGATAGAGTGCTCAAATAATCATTTAAATTTAATTGAGAGACATAAATACCGTAAGAGCACTTTGGGCAGGTTTATATGGTTCTGCATGGTCGGAAGTTCCGACGGGTATCCGGAGTGCGGCATGTTTAGCAAGGGGAGGGGTCAGCGCTGCGTCTTCCTGGTCCAGGCGAGAGCATGGTGTGCGAGGTGTCCGCATGAGCGAGCTTGATGTCATGGTGTGGACACGGCGATGACATGAGGTGCTAACTTCCTGACTTTCTATGGACGGTCGGGCGAGCTCGCGGCCATGGCTGATTCAAAGCCCCCTTCTCTCACCTGTATCTCCCAAATTAGTGGACAGAACTCCATCGTGAATCATTAGTGGACATCTTTATTTTAAGCAACCTAGGTGATTAGATACACAGATCAACAGATCAGAGGGCTCAAAGTTTAATAAACTTGCTGTTTTCGGAAGGTTCAGAACTGTCATTCGGATTTCGGAGTGCAGCTTCAGACATGGTTTCAGCTTGGTTCAGGGATATTGGAAATTGAATTATAAGGCTCAAACATGTTCAGATCTCAACGAAAGTCTTATGTAAACTTGGTGGTATATACTACTAATCATGTGTATACATTGGATTGAGTTGTTACACAAATTTGAAAGAAATTAGGTTGACAACGCGGCACAACTATGCTGTTTTTCAGAACTTCAGAGTTACAGACGACAGTGCAGTTTCAGTTTGTGTTTGCGATTTTAGAAATTGGATTTGTAGTTTCAAAATTGATCAAAGTTCATTGAGATGATTTTGCACGTAAACTTGTTGATACAGACTACTAACTTTGCTTAAACACTTGGGTGGGTTATCTCACAAATTTGTGAGAAAATTAGCCAAGAAACAGTGTTGCCATGTTGGTTTCAGGGACTTACCTTTGGCCCAGTGCAGCACACGACTCTTTGTTAGCTTTGGGAGGTTATAAAATATTCAAACAAGTTTATAGGCAATAATTATAACAATTGAAATATGTAATAGAGTAATTTGGTTACTGCACTTTGTCAAGTGTGGTTACTTATAACACAGTTAATGCTTAATGCTTCATACATATGAAATTTCTGCAGTTTAAATCTCTCCCCCTTAAGGCTCTGTTCGGTTATCTGGGATTGATTCCCAGCCAAACCTTTCCTTCACAAATTTATACTATGGAGGAATAGTTTCAGGCTCGGAATGGCCCGTTCTAGAACAACCGAACGTGGCCTAAAGGTATTGATTATATGTCTTTAACTCTTTATTAAATTTAGTTAAACATATTCCCAGAGTTGATTTAGTAACTTCGATAGGGTTTTAATATGTGGTGCAAACCACATACTAGGTAGAAACATATAAACCAATTCAAAAGGAATATTTCAGTTGTTCAAAAAAATCTCAAATTTGGCATCTAGTACATACAAATATGTAAGTTGAGAAGCAAACTCATTTTTCAAAAAATCATACAAAAATGACAAATTAGGTGCATGTGCACTAGAAGGCAAAATTTGGATTTGTCTTTTAGTGCACATGCATCTAAAATTCATCATTTTTGTCTGAGTTTTTCTAGTTTGAATTTGCATCCCAACTTTTACACATGAATACATATTTATATGCACTATAGATATACCGAATTTCAAAAACCTTTGAACGACCAAAGTATGTTTTTTTGAATTGGTTTTCATGTTTCCGACGTGGTTTCCACCACATATTTTCCCAACTTAGGAACTTCATCAACAAGTCTTCGTAAACACACGTGAGACATAAAGTACCATCTTCATGCACAAAATGCTTTCAAAAATTTCAGAAATATGCACATGTATCAACGAATGATGCCATGCTTATGAAATGCACAAGTTTAACACCTATCCTGTTAATAGTACAACAACAAGAGGACGAGCAGACGTGAAGAATAGGGAGGCTGAAGACGCACTTAGATGTTCTATGTGGCTCAAGCTTACTTTTAAGTTCTAACATTCTCCCCCTAATCCTTATGTTTGAGACTGATGTTGACCTTTTCCGATTCTTGCCCTGAGTTCATGGAAACAAATTTGCACTACGTCTTTGTTACGAACTTTCAATGTCTGCGAGTTAGCCTTTTGTGCCGACAGACTCAGTAGAAATGCTCATGTTGTCCATGCTTGGCTTCACGGTGTCGTACCATCATCTTTGTTCAGTGAATAAAGGATGCATTTATCACGAAAAATTCACTCACTTAATTAAATGCTCCATTGGAAGAGAATTTGCTGTATTATTGTGATTTTTAATAGGAGTATCGATGATCATCTTATATTGTCTTTTAAACAGTACTATTTGGTATTTCTTGGTCTATGCGTAATGATTCTTTTGGGGGTAAGAGCGCACGATTAGGGATGGATAAAAATTACGGATGTAGTACTTGATGGCTGGAGATTGAAGAAGCAACGTGGAGCATCGGATGAAGATCGTATGGTCCTGGTCCATGGGCCGAAGTCAACCTGACGCCTACCGTTTGTCATCACCAATGACGAAAAGAAATCTGCCGTCTCGTTCTCTTTTCGACTTTTCCAAACTCAAAGCGACAAGAAGGGCGTCGTTTATGCAGATAAGTGTCCGACGTGACTTTTCCCATCATCTCGTGGACTGCTCACGAGTAGGGATGAAAACGGATCGGATACGGACGGATATCACCGATATTATATTTGTTTTCATATTTTTGTTCGGATTCGGATTCGAATACGGATAGTGTTAACTATGTCGGATAGAATACGATCGGATATCGACATCATAAATATGCGATTTGAGTATTCAGATACGGATACGGTATCAGATGTTGGATATCTGGGCTCGGATACGGACATATCTCAACTCCTCTAAACGGATTCGATTTCGAATACGGTCGGAAAATATCCGTACCGTTTTTATCCCTACTCACAAGTCGTGTTTAACTTACTGCACGAGGATCAGGTACGGCCTACTATGCGATGGGGCGGATGAAGCTTCTATTCCCGTGAAATGAAATCAAAATCCTGAACACGTGAACAAGTCGTTCAATGTTACGTCAAAAAGTCTAGTTCTAATTACAATGCTAAGTCAAATCCTCTGTAATTTAACCGTTTTTAAAAAAA